>NC_136057.1:604227073-604846359 GCF_964261635.1 Lissotriton helveticus
GAGCCGCTTCCACCGAAACCTGTGCACCAGAATCCACGCAAGGTATCGCATCCCTGCCCACACAGACCGGAGTCACCGCAACACGCCTGCTGCGTCCAGCGGGGTTGTCGCATTGCCTCCCCAGGGTCTCAGGAGTGACACATCGCTTGCTTTTCAACGCTACAGCTTCACTGGGAACTTTTGTCACATCTAAAGACACTGTTGGCTAAAACGTGATTAACCTGTGGATTATTTTAACTCAACCTTAAGAACTCATTTGAAACCATATTCTTGAACTGTGTATGTTGGATTTTTGTCATTGTGGTCTTGTGTAGTTTAGATTACATACTTTTATTTTTCTAAACTGTTGTAGAGTGAGTTTGTGGTGTTTTCACTGTGTTACTGTGAGTGTTGGTACAAATACTTTGCACATTGCCTTCGATAAGCCTGACTACCCGTGCCAAGCTACCAAGGGGGTGAAGAGTGTTTCTTCCTTACCCCGACTAGAAGCAAGTGTCCCTATTTGGACAGTGGTACCTACCTCTGCCAACTAGAGACCCCAGTTCTGACAATGGATAACTGAATAACAATATATTTTAACTTGAGGGTTCTAAGTGGCATCATTGACAACTGGAGCATCACTTTAATCTAGTTGATATCACTCAGACTTCCTCAGTGAAAAACACCTCCCTATTCACAATTATCTATAAATATACATGTTCCAGATTCTATAATCCCTTCCTTCTATGCAAAATTTGACAAATTACCTACAAAGGGTCAAAATAAGTTTTTTCACACTTTAAAAAAAGTGGAGGATGGCACTTCGGGTACTGCTTTGCAGTACGTGTGACTGTGTCTAACAATCAGACTCCTCACTAGATCCAGAAGAGATTAGCCAATGGGGACAAAGCATGATTTGCTATTTATCACATATCAGTAGAAACAATCATCACAGAGGTACAGGTCCATCCTTCTAAACAAACAGTTGGAGGCAACAGAAATTGCATTTAACAAATATATTTAATCTTTACAAAGTGAGAGCATTTTTCTTCTCAGAACCGTCCTTTTAAGGGGCAACTGGTTAGCTAAACTAGACCTCTGAGATGCAGATATATTAATCCTTGTTCTTAAGACACTAAAGGAACAGTTGCGCTTGCTTTGAGGAGGAAAGCTCTGGGGATATTTCCTTGGACATGCCCTAAGCAAGATCGTTACTCAGATCCTGATGCTGTGGCCTATTTGCAGCCGCAAATGATTTCTATATTTTGGTTATATCTTTGTCATGTATCAAGCCAGTGTATATCAGTAGATTCCACGGTCACTATCACTCTATTAGAAGCCTTGGACTTTGTCATCAAATACTCTAAATACGTTCTCTGACCTAACACACTTTAGACCATTTTGGTTTCAGGATCATATCCAAGTCTGTCTGACTAATGTTTCTTTGCGTTTGCAATCAACAAAATTGGACACTTGTTACACTGTTTGACTTTTGGTTCAGTGCAAATAAGGAAACCCTCAGAGAAGTCAATGTATGTTTGAGGTTAGCGGTATATTGGCTTCATCCGCCCCACACTGACATTCATGCAGTTATCATCGGGTTTTTCCTCTTGGTGTGTACTGCTAGCCTCATCCAGAGGCACCTCCAGTCTCGAGTGCAGTGTCCAGAGACAAAAAGGACTTTCCCAAAAGGATAGGATAAAAATGAAGAAGAGTGCCCAGAATTTTTTTTAATATTGGGCAAACTTTCATTAATTAAAAAATGCGAATACTCATTAGTAGGCCAAGTTACGGGACTGTATGGTATTACTCAGGTAATATTGTCGACATGTTTCAGCTCTATTGGGCCGGGCGGTCTGTAGAGCTTTCGTCAGGACTTACAAAGGGTTGGTACGAACAAACACATATAAAGCTACTCACACGAATTGTGCGGTAATCCCACAACTCAATACATTGATATGAGTATTGTATTCTTCTTGATCTATGAAAGAATATACATATAAAGCTATGTTTAGCTGTGTGCAGTGGATCCTAAAGGGGGGTAAGTGCAGTAACAATATATAGTGATAATAATTACACTAGTGCAAATCATGAAAGTTTTTTTCATGAAGGAGAGCGTTTAAAATTTCGGAAAATGATTACTTTCCAATGAAAATCGCTCGTGAACAATGATAAAGGGAAAGTGGCTATCGCTATAGATGCATTTTCGTTTTTGGGTGCAGGCGCGTGATCAATTTTGTGGCTCAACTGGAATATCACAAATAGTCAAAGGGCTATCTCAGCCTCGCAACGTATGTCATTTTTTAGTGCCGATCATTCACACTCAACAAAGTTAACCTTTCGTTCATTTGTATCTTTTCTGTGAAAACCAATAGGTGTTGTTATGGCTCTCGCTAGAGTTAGACTGGCGCTATGTAAAGTATTTACATTATTTAGTCAGAGAAGGCGCTCCGGAAAGGTTGAAAAAACACAAGCCGGCTATTGCGGGATTCTGTAAATTCTTACCTGTCGTGGTTACGACTTCTACTTCCTACAGGGGTACCTTCAATCGCCACAGAGCTGAAGCGGAGACAGTAACCACTGTCAGGACAGATTAGATTGTAATGCTTACCCAGGAGGAGAAGACGGAGAAATATAACATCGCCATTACCCGCATGGAGTCCTTCCTCCTGCCTTGTGCTGACTCTGCCCCCAGAGTGCTGGGAGCCGGGTTGTAGTTTCTTTTTAAAGGAAATTGGCACCTCAAAATGAAGGCATTCCGACAGCGTCATAGCTACTGGCGCGCTGACGGGGGGATTGTAGTTGCTGTTATTTAAGGCGATTGCGCCTCTGGTTATAGGAAGTACAATGAATGCGTGATGCAATTCAGGTCCCCATTAATTACAGAGCGGTCAAAGTCTATTGTATTCATGTGCACACTGGATAGTGGACTACTCATATCCTAGTATTAATCATAATTGCCGGAACTCTTTTGGAGGCAGGGATGGATGTTTTGAAATATTCATAATTTCATTTTGCAAAGTGATGCCAGGCCACATTATCATTCAACCCAGAGTCATAGGTACGTAGACGATCCACCCATCTTTGCTCCTTCTCATACAGGATCTTTTCTGCATAACCAGCTCTGTTGGTCAGCATTTCTATTACTGTCCATTGCATTTCTTCATGTGTGTGGTTACTTGCAGTGAAATGGGCACATAGCTTGGTGGTATTCTTTTTCAGCTTGATGTTGCTCCTATGTTCTCCTATCCTGAGTTTAACCTTGCGGCAGGTCATCCCGATATATCTCTTTAGACACGGTCACTGGATCATGTAAATGACATGAGATGAATTACAGTTTGTGAACTGTTTTTGCGTCCATACAAAATCCTCTCCCAGTTGCAGACTTTTTGTAGCTGTTGTTGTTTTGCAGGCTATGCATGTTCCACATGGGAAGTGTCCTGAGAGCGGTGTCATATTCACGCTGTTGGTTACAGAGGCTACAGCTCGCAGCCTGGGGCGTGTATGTACAAGGGTGTCTTTAAGGTTCTTGGTCCTTCTATTGGCGAATCTCGGTCTTGGCCAGTCGAACTTTCCCGTGTTGACTATGTGCCAGTTCTTCTTGATTAGTTTTTGAACAGCATATGTTGCTGGGTTGTAAGTAGTCACACACGTGGTTAAATCTTTCACTGGTTCTTTTGGGTAAGTTTGCAGGAGACACTCACGGGGTTGGTTATCAGCCCTCTTCTTGCATTTTTTGATAATTTTCTCAGTGTAATCTCTCATTTGCAATTTTTTACTCAATTCCGCTGCTTGTGTTTGATAATCGCAATTTTTGCTGCAATTCCTTTTTAGTCGGAGGAATTGACTGAAAGGCAAATTGTCTCTTAGAGGTTTTGGATGGTGGCTCTTGTGGGACAGCAAGCTGTTTTTCGCAGTTGGCTTCGTGAAAGTTTTTGTTTGCAGGGTGCTATTGTCATTGAAGATTGTTAAATCCAAAAAATCAAGGTGACTATTACTGGAGGTGTATGTGAATTTCAACCAAGGGTCCAAAGAGTTAAGCCATGTCATAAATTCTGGCAGATCTTGATTGGTGTTCCATATTAGGAAAATGTCGTCAATGTATCTCTTCCAGTATATGATACTGGAAGAGAAAGTGTTGGTTACATTGAAAACCAACTCAGTTTCGAAGTGGCTGACGTATAGTCCTGCCACCGACGGCGCGAAGGCGCTGCCCATGGAGGTACCATGGCATTGGAGGTACAGTTGGTCGTTGTACATAAAGAAATTCTCTTTTAGTGCCAATTTACAGCACTCCAGAATGAAGTGCCTAGGTGTGTTGTACTGCCACGTTGCTGAGTATAGGACATCCTCTAGCATCTGTAGGGTGGTATCTTGGGGCAAGCTGGTGAAAAGGGATTCCACATCCAGGCCTACTAGAAGCATTGTGTCCGAGTTAAAAGGCATGTTTTCGATTTGTACCAATAGATCCTTTGTGTCTTTTAGGTATGAGCTTGTTTTCTGAACAAGAGGTTTCAAAAATTTGTCTGCGAATTTTGACAGGGGCTCTAACACAGACCCAATTCCAGACACTATCGGGCGTCCCGGAGGCGGTGTTCTGTTCTTGTGGGTTTTGGGGAGCGAGTAGAAGTAGGGAGTGACTGGTTCCCTGACCATTAGAAATTCCGCCTCTTTTTTAGAGACCCATCCTTTAGTTTCAGCCTCATACACCATGATTGATATCGTGTTCTGCAGTCTCTCAGTGGGATCCATTAAAATTCGCTGGTAGAATCTGGTGTCGGAGAGAAGAGCAAGGCATTGGCAACCATCAACCAGCAAGAACACTCACTAATTGTGAACCTATCGGAGGTAGAACTTACAAGTGACCAGATATCAGTCTTGAACAAGGGACTGGGATTTGTTCCTACTCCGAAAATAGACACTTTTAAAATCAAAAGTGAACTGGCTGACTTTTGCAGAACTTTGAAGCTTAAGGCTTTTTTCTCTAACTCCACCACAAAACAACCTGAGGGAGATACTACTCTCCGAAAGAAATCAACTTTTAACCCCCCTGTTTCCTGCGTACCGCCGGAACTACAAGCTTTTGAGCAAGCACTTCTCAAGGGCATAGACAATCTGGATACAACAGGCATCAAAGCCTTCCAAAATCTAACTAAGACAGAACGCCTAGCAATGGAAAATCTCAGCAAAAATGAAGATCTGGTGATAAAACCTGCGGATAAGGGGGGAGGCACAGTGATCCTTTCACAAGCAGGATACCACCAACAATGCCTTGCTCTTCTCTCCGACACCAGATTCTACCAGCGAATTTTAATGGATCCCACTGAGAGACTGCAGAACACGATATCAATCATGGTGTATGAGGCTGAAACTAAAGGATGGGTCTCTAAAAAAGAGGCGGAATTTCTAATGGTCAGGGAACCAGTCACTCCCTACTTCCACTCGCTCCCCAAAACCCACAAGAACAGAACACCGCCTCCGGGACGCCCGATAGTGTCTGGAATTGGGTCTGTGTTAGAGCCCCTGTCAAAATTCGCAGACAAATTTTTGAAACCTCTTGTTCAGAAAACAAGCTCATACCTAAAAGACACAAAGGATCTATTGGTACAAATCGAAAACATGCCTTTTAACTCGGACACAATGCTTCTAGTAGGCCTGGATGTGGAATCCCTTTTCACCAGCTTGCCCCAAGATACCACCCTACAGATGCTAGAGGATGTCCTATACTCAGCAACGTGGCAGTACAACACACCTAGGCACTTCATTCTGGAGTGCTGTAAATTGGCACTAAAAGAGAATTTCTTTATGTACAACGACCAACTGTACCTCCAATGCCATGGTACCTCCATGGGCAGCGCCTTCGCGCTGTCGGTGGCAGGACTATACGTCAGCCACTTCGAAACTGAGTTGGTTTTCAATGTAACCAACACTTTCTCTTCCAGTATCATATACTGGAAGAGATACATTGACGACATTTTCCTAATATGGAACACCAATCAAGATCTGCCAGAATTTATGACATGGCTTAACTCTTTGGACCCTTGGTTGAAATTCACATACACCTCCAGTAATAGTCACCTTGATTTTTTGGATTTAACAATCTTCAATGACAATAGCACCCTGCAAACAAAAACTTTCACGAAGCCAACTGCGAAAAACAGCTTGCTGTCCCACAAGAGCCACCATCCAAAACCTCTAAGAGACAATTTGCCTTTCAGTCAATTCCTCCGACTAAAAAGGAATTGCAGCAAAAATTGCGATTATCAAACACAAGCAGCGGAATTGAGTAAAAAATTGCAAATGAGAGATTACACTGAGAAAATTATCAAAAAATGCAAGAAGAGGGCTGATAACCAACCCCGTGAGTGTCTCCTGCAAACTTACCCAAAAGAACCAGTGAAAGATTTAACCACGTGTGTGACTACTTACAACCCAGCAACATATGCTGTTCAAAAACTAATCAAGAAGAACTGGCACATAGTCAACACGGGAAAGTTCGACTGGCCAAGACCGAGATTCGCCAATAGAAGGACCAAGAACCTTAAAGACACCCTTGTACATACACGCCCCAGGCTGCGAGCTGTAGCCTCTGTAACCAACAGCGTGAATATGACACCGCTCTCAGGACACTTCCCATGTGGAACATGCATAGCCTGCAAAACAACAACAGCTACAAAAAGTCTGCAACTGGGAGAGGATTTTGTATGGACGCAAAAACAGTTCACAAACTGTAATTCATCTCATGTCATTTACATGATCCAGTGCCCGTGTCTAAAGAGATATATCGGGATGACCTGCCGCAAGGTTAAACTCAGGATAGGAGAACATAGGAGCAACATCAAGCTGAAAAAGAATACCACCAAGCTATGTGCCCATTTCACTGCAAGTAACCACACACATGAAGAAATGCAATGGACAGTAATAGAAATGCTGACCAACAGAGCTGGTAATGCAGAAAAGATCCTGTATGAGAAGGAGCAAAGATGGGTGGATCGTCTACGTACCTATGACTCTGGGTTGAATGATAATGTGGCCTGGCATCACTTTGCAAAATGAAATTATGAATATTTCAAAACATCCATCCCTGCCTCCAAAAGAGTTCCGGCAATTATGATTAATACTAGGATATGAGTAGTCCACTATCCAGTGTGCACATGAATACAATAGACTTTGACCGCTCTGTAATTAATGGGGACCTGAATTGCATCACGCATTCATTGTACTTCCTATAACCAGAGGCGCAATCGCCTTAAATAACAGCAACTACAATCCCCCCGTCAGCGCGCCAGTAGCTATGACGCTGTCGGAATGCCTTCATTTTGAGGTGCCAATTTCCTTTAAAAAGAAACTACAACCCGGCTCCCAGCACTCCGGGGGCAGAGTCAGCACAAGGCAGGAGGAAGGACTCCATGCGGGTAATGGCGATGTTATATTTCTCCGTCTTCTACTCCTGGGTAAGCATTACAATCTAATCTGTCCTGACAGTGGTTCCTGTCTCCGCTTCAGCTCTGTGGCGATTGAAGGTACCCCTGTAGGAAGTAGAAGTCGTAACCACGACAGGTAAGAATTTACAGAATCCCGCAATAGCCGGCTTGTGTTTTTTCAACCTTTCCGGAGCGCCTTCTCTGACTAAATAATGTAAATACTTTACATAGCGCCAGTCTAACTCTAGCGAGAGCCATAACAACACCTATTGGTTTTCACAGAAAAGATACAAATGAACGAAAGGTTAACTTTGTTGAGTGTGAATGATCGGCACTAAAAAATGACATACGTTGCGAGGCTGAGATAGCCCTTTGACTATTTGTGATATTCCAGTTGAGCCACAAAATTGATCACGCGCCTGCACCCAAAAACGAAAATGCATCTATAGCGATAGCCACTTTCCCTTTATCATTGTTCACGAGCGATTTTCATTGGAAAGTAATCATTTCCCGAAATTTTATACGCTCTCCTTCATGAAAAAAACTTTCATGATTTGCACTAGTGTAATTATTATCACTATATATTGTTACTGCACTTACCCCCCTTTAGGATCCACTGCACACAGCTAAACATAGCTTTATATGTATATTCTTTCATAGATCAAGAAGAATACAATACTCATATCAATGTATTGAGTTGTGGGATTACCGCACAATTCGTGTGAGTAGCTTTATATGTGTTTGTTCGTACCAACCCTTTGTAAGTCCTGACGAAAGCTCTACAGACCGCCCGGCCCAATAGAGCTGAAACATGTCGACAATATTACCTGAGTAATACCATACAGTCCCGTAACTTGGCCTACTAATGAGTATTCGCATTTTTTAATTAATGAAAGTTTGCCCAATATTAAAAAAAATTCTGGGCACTCTTCTTCATTTTTATCCTATCCTTTTGGGAAAGTCCTTTTTGTCTCTGGACACTGCACTCGAGACTGGAGGTGCCTCTGGATGAGGCTAGCAGTACACACCAAGAGGAAAAACCCGATGATAACTGCATGAATGTCAGTGTGGGGCGGATGAAGCCAATATACCGCTAACCTCAAACATACATTGACTTCTCTGAGGGTTTCCTTATTTGCACTGAACCAAAAGTCAAACAGTGTAACAAGTGTCCAATTTTGTTGATTGCAAACTGAATATTATCGGGGAAAGAAACGGACACTGTTAATTCCTCATCCCTCCCAGTTGATTAATTTCATAATGTTTCTTTGCAGAGCAATGCAAAAGGAGATTCCTAAAGATTCCCTCTATCCAACTTAGACTTGAATATTGGCCTGTTGGGCAGTTTTTTAAAGTGTTTTAGGTATTTTTCACTTATGTCACAATAAAGATCAACTGACACGAGACCCGAGAAGAGCACTAAACTACACAAACTTTCTCATACTGAACCCAGAAGCCAGGGGACAGAGTATTCGTGTCCCCTACAGACGGAGGCCTGAAATAGATAAGCAACCCTTTGTTTTAACTGAGATGTGCTAAAAATAAGTGCAAAGCAAGTTGCCTAGATAGCAAGGGCTCATGCAGAGCCAGGTGTCAACTGACAGTCAAAGGTTGGAGGTAAAACAAAACCTTTATATCAATGTGTTGGAAGGGTTGGTTGGTTCCTTTTCTATACAAAGCCTTGGCAACCCTAATGGGACTTGTGCCAGAAGAGACACATTGTAGAACTGTCATTTCAATTTTGGGGGATTCCATCTAATTGTAGAATGATATTCCAAGATTTCCAGGGACCTTAGCAACTGGTGCCTACACCTCCAAATGTTTAAGATTATTCAGTCTATTCTTGTATAGTAGAGCTGTTTGGAAACAGACTGAATTCACTGTTTCCACATTTTCATCGAAGGGCACCAAATTCATGAACACTTGCCTGCGGGGCTAGAATTAGTGCCAGTTTTATACCTTCCCTGATTTCCCCATCAGCATGAAAACTCAGGTGTTATGTTGTTGAATTCAGCACGAGCAAATAAACCATGTTTCTACTTATTTCTTTGTCTCTTCACAACAAGTCCTCTTTTCAGAGTATGTAGGTTTTGAACACAGTCTAGACAGATAATCTTATGCTCTAAATCTCTTTGGAGCTTTGACTATAACCCCAAGACTACTTTCAGGGGAAACTGGAATTTTCAACAGCGATTGCTAAATCCATCAGAGACTCTTAGAAACAACATCTCATTTGACATGACCTGCAACATCTATGTATGAATGGAAGTGGAATTTATTTCTCGTGCAACTGAAAGATGCTGATTATTTTCTTAGTTCGGGAGGGTCTGTACTATAGGACAATCAATACACATCGATTATCTAGATGAGCCACTTATTTAGTAATTGTGAACATCTTTGTGGACCACAGCATTTGATACTTTATTTTCTGAAACCATTCCAATATGCAAATCAGTGGACCAGATCCTCAGCACTGAGGTGTTCCTCTGTAGGACGGAGGTATGGTGCATTCACGTGTTTCCAGAGACAAATATTCTCTTTCTTTACCATTTCTCTCAGCAACGCTGCTATTCCTAATTGTTCACTTTGTCATTCACAAGTTGTCTTAGTTAATAACCCAGAAGCTCAAAGGAAAGCACATATTATAAAAACAAAGAACAATTACTTTGTTTGATTTGCACTTCAGTCAGTCAAAATCACTTTATTCGGTTATTTAAAACCATAAAAGCATGTTAAAATATGCATCACATCCTTGGACTTTCACCCCCCCTTTTGCTCTTGTAAGCAACGTTGTTTCTTGACTGGGATCATAAGCACTCTGCTGAGTTGGGGTGGCGGGCAGTTTGGAGTCCGCGAAGCAGGGAGGCAGGGAGGGGGGAGGGAAGGCAGGAGTGTTTTTTGTTGTTCGTTGTGTTTTATGTTACTGCGATACACCGATCTACACTGAGCGGCATGATGTTTGGAATCACAGAAACTGATACTCGTCTAATTAGCACACTGATCCATGATGATGGGGGTTGACACTCGCACAATTCCACAGGGCGGAGCGACTAGTGTGACGCCATCCTTGTCAATACTCTCCTGGAACGTCCGAGGCCTTGGTGACAAAATCAAGCGGGGTCTGGTCCTGAAAAGCATTAAAAGGGAGGGGGCTGCAGTGATACTCCTACAGGAGACGCACCTCACTGGCACGGCCACGAAAGCCATGGACAGGTGGGGTTTTCAGATGGTGGCCCACTCCGAGTTCACCTCTGGGTCCAGGGGAGTCGGCGTTCTGGTGAAAAAACAATTCCCCCTACTCAAACAGTCTGCTAGGTCGGACACAGCGGGTAGATTTGCCGCTATACACGCACAGTGGGAGGGAAAACCCATTAACATCGTCTCCGTCTACATTCCGCCTGCCTTACAGGCGACAGCCCTAACAGACCTTAGCACTTTCATACTGGGGCTCCCTGAGGGGGATATGCTTCTCGGGGGGGATTTTAATTTAGTGGCTGATAGCTCGATGGATAGGGTCCCCCCGAAGTTAGCTCCAGCTGGTACAACACGATTAGGGGGCTTCCTGACTGCTATGGGACTGGAGGACCTCTGGAGGAAATACAACCCCCGGGACCGACAGTTCACATACCACTCCAGCGTCCATAATAGTCTCACCAGGCTTGACTATTTTCTTGGCTCACCGGGTGGTCCTGGCACTGTGTTCAAGGTAGAAATACGACCACGCGGTATCTCAGATCACTCTCCACTGCTAATTACCTATACACACCATCAGCCCACACGGCATCGCATCTATCCAATCCGCGCTGCATACCTCCACAATTCTAAGATCAAGAGGGAGCTGAGGGTGGGGACCAAACAGTACTTCCGAGACAACGCTGGCTCGGTGTCCTCCGCTGCCACTCTGTGGGAGGCCTACAAAACAGTGGTTAGGTGGCGTGCAATAGTTTCCATTACAGCGCTTAAGCGGGAGGGACAAGCGGAACTGTTAGCTCTAGAAGCGGCGGTGGCTGAGGCAGAGACAAGGCATGCGACGGACCCAAACCCCACTACAACGCACAATTTACAAATAGCACAATATCGTCATAAAACACACCTGACAGAGGAAGTCAAGCTGCAACTGTCTGCCACGCGACTCAAAATTTACGAGATGGGCGACAAAGCAGGCAAATTGCTGGCTTGGCTGGACAGACGTGACAGACGGGACAGGTGGATAGCACAACTGACGTTAGAGGGAAGTGACCCCATTAGAGATCCCAGCACAATAGTACACGCGCTAGCCCAGCACCATGAAACGGTGTACTCGTCAGCGTCCACGATCTCGTAGGATGAGGCATACACCTACATTAAAGATCTCAAAATGCCCGCACTGACAGCAGAGGAGGCTCAGGCCTTGGACGCAGACTTAACGACCGATGAGGTGCAACTGGCGATTAAAACCCTGCAGACGGGTAAGGCACTAGGACCCAATGGAATACCAGTTGACTTATATAAGCAACAGGCGGACACGCTTGCGCCGCACTTGCTGCGCATGTTCACGGAAAGCTTGGAGGCAGGGGAACTTCCGTTAGATCAACGTACGGCCACGATTGTGGCTATCTTAAAACCAGGGAAACCGGCTGACCACTGTACGTCATACCGCCCAATTTCCCTCATTAACGCCGAGGCTAAAATACTCGCGAAACTGTTGGCGCAGCGCCTCACGTCCCATCTGCCCAAACTCATACATAAAGACCAGTCCGGCTTTATGCCGGGCAGGAACACGGCGCTCAATTTGCGAAGAGTGCATGGTGTACTTGCGCGCGCGAAGTATCTCTTAGAACCCGCGGTGATACTATCCCTCGACGCCCATATGGCATTTGACACGGTCCACTGGCCCTTCCTATTTGCAGTACTACACCACTTTGGTTTTGGCCCGAAGTTCTGCTCCTGGATCCGTCTGCTCTATGCAAGACCAATGGCGCATGTAGCCGCCAATGGCCACATCTCGGCAGACTTTCCATTGTCAAGAGGCACGCGACAGGGTTGCCCACTGTCCCCATTACTGTTTGCCATGGTCCTTGAACCACTGGCCGAATGGATCAGGTGGGAGCCCACGATCAGTGGTATCCGCTGGACGGACGACTGGGAAGACAGAATATCCCTCTACGCCGACGATGTTCTGATATATCTCACCTCTCCCAAGCGGTCGATTAACACCTTACTAGATGTATGCACGGCATACGGCCGAGCTTCCGGCTATTCGATCAACTGGTCCAAATCCACCATGTACATATTGCGTGGTCCCGCACCGCGCTTACCGGACACCTGCCCGCTGCGGATCTCTGCTGCCGGGTTTAAATACTTAGGGATACACATCACAGCTGACCCTGCCGTTTTCCATACACACAACCTACAACCCCCTCTTGATCGCCTCAAACGTGACATCCGACACTGGGAATCACTACCGCTGACGCTGCTAGGTAAGGCAGCCCTGTTCAAAATGATGGCCCTGCTCCGCTTCCTCTACGTACTAGAAAACGCGCCCTACCCTGTCCCTCCCGCGTACTTCAAAACCATCGCAGCGCAAGTCTCTGTGCTACTATGGGGTACTAAGCCTGCCCATATAGCGCAAGCCAAGCTCATGCGCGGCTGGTACGATGGAGGCATAGCGCTCCCGGACGTCAACCTTTACTACTGGGCGTCACAGTTGAAGATTGGTAACCAATGGCTTCATCTCCCCCAGTCAGAACCAGCCCTAAGGGCAGACAGGGCACAGTTGGGAATCTCTGGAATGCTGGCCCCCCTGTACGATAAATCATTAATCACCACGAAGATCGGCCCACTGCGTCACACGCTCACCGTGTGGCACGCGGCGCTGAACAGGTTGAAATGGCAGGGAGTACTGACACAGCTGACCCCGTTGTGGGACATAAAACAGCTGGGAAAACTGAGACACTCCAAGGGCTTCGACCGCTGGGATGCTATCGGCATCTCGACCATTGGAGATCTATGGCAGAGGGGGCAGGTGCTACCTTTTGAGACGCTGCAACAGCAATATGATTTGGCGCTGACAGAACGTTTCAGGTACGTGCAGGTACGCCATGCACTGACAACAGTGTTACAGTCCGGAACAGCTATCCCGGAGGCGTCCCCGCTTGAGGACAGGCTTCTGACTCACTTTATGCCTGCAAAGGCGACATCTCTAACGTACAGGAAACTTGTAAACAACTTACCTGTCTCTCTGGAGGCCCTGCGGGTGAAATGGGTACACGACTGTGGTGACAGAGTGGCAGGAGGCGACTTCATCTCCGAAAGAAGTGGGTGCCCCTTCGCGTCTTCGCCTGGTGCAACTACGTATACTTCACAGATCATACTACACGAGGGACGCACTACATAAGATGAAAAGAATTTCACACCCATACTGCCTGAGGGGATGTGGGGAAATAGGTAGCTTCTACCACACGATATGGGATTGCCCCCGAATTGCACATTACTGGGTTCAAGTGATGCGCACCATGTCTCAATCAGAGGAACTCTCCATACTGCCTGACCCCAAGCGTTGCCTTTTAAACATATGGGAACCCAATGACCTCACACAATATGGGCAGAACTGGATGACACTAGGTATGATGGTAGCAAAAAGAAATATAGCGCAGATGTGGGGTGGGGGGATGTCGCCATCAATATCGGCCTGGAAGCAGGATATGGACGCTGCGATGATTGCAGAGCGGGCAGTGTTTTGAAATAGAGGTTGTCCCAAGAAATGAAATAGGATTTGGGGGGCATGGAATAAATACAGGGGGAACATTTGCGACCCACCTTCCGATACGGACAGCTCCAGCTCCGATACGGAATAAAGCTTTGGAATTTCAATCTTGGTTAACAACCCATGTTCTGATTGATAGACGAAGATGCTCTAGTGTTAATGATGTACTCTCGCTGGTTTCTGTTGCCAAACTACTGTGCCTAACTTATTTTGTGTTTCTATATGACACTGTATCGCATTGTTTTAAAAATGCCAATAAAATAATTTAAAAAAAAAATATGCATCACATAAAAGCCAAATATTACACAATCATAAAACGAAAATCAATTCTAGTTAATATACAATCTCTGTTAAAAATACACATGATTAAAAGAACCCTAAAAGTTCAAACAACGTAAGGTAAAGTGCATATTATAAGAAAGAAAACCAATTTCACAGTACAAATAGATATACTTTTAATAGGTCAGATAACATGGGCCTTCTTTTTTTTCTTTGCTCTAACTGCCCCTACTAAAAAGCTTGCAATGTTAAATATTTCCCAGGAATATTTTAGCAACTGCAAGTATGTTAAGGCTGGCCTAGCCTGGCCTAGCTTGCACTAAGCCTTTGTCCTATACAATTGGAAAAATAAAACGTTTACGAATGTGCAAATAATGCTCACAAAACAGGACAAAGTGCAAAGTATGATTTGCACGTAAAAACCTGAAACATAAGGAATGACAAGTCTTTTTTTAGTAGGTTTCGTGTAAATACATAATTTGATTACTCTTTTGCTGTACATCAAATGCATCCGTGGTAGGTACAAGGTGGGAGGAGTGGACATCTCCTGTGATTCTCCTTCCTTGATAAGCATTGCCAGTAGCTTGTTGGTCACCAGTAGGATGCGTGGAGGTGAACTCCTACTGTGTTGTTAACACACTTGCATTTCTTTCTTATTGGTCTGTTTGTTTAGTTCTGCAAAAGCTAAGAAGAGTAATGAATGAACTCTCATTTGGTCCCAAATATCTACTGATGGCTCTGTCTGTAATATAACTGTAGCATATATATATATGGTCTTTTGAGGGGATGTACGATGTTACAACGCGATCAAAATGATCGCGGTACATCAAAACGCATCTTTTACAACGCAAGTCATTACTACGACTTGCGCTGTAGGGTGCTGGACTTAGGAATAGTAAGATTTACTATTCCAACGCCAGCCTACGTACAGTAGGGAAGGTGTTGGAATAGGAAATCTACTATTCCTTAGTCTAGAGCGCCTTCCAGCGCCCTCCGGCGCAAGTCGTGGTAACGACTTGCATTGTAAAAGACTCATCGTAATGGTAAGGTTTAGACCGTTTTGAGGGGGATATCACACATTTGATGCAGTAAGTGGGAAAAAATAAAAAGACTACATGTCGTCTGCGTCCTAGTGTTAATAAACATATGGTTTTCCATCAAATGTGCCTTGCAAAATCTATAAATGATCTTCTTGGATATTGCTGAATTTCAACTCAGAAAGTCTTTAATGTCTAGAGCTAATGAGGAATGCGCTTATAACTTACACTATTTCTATTTTATATTTTATATTTAGAAAGTTCATGTTGTTTCCATGTATTAAGATTGTGAACTGGTAAACATAGTGTGTCTTGCAACTTTGCTATACATTCATGTGACATTAAAAATGGTTTACTTTTCATTTGCAATTCTTCCTAGCTAAAACGGGCCCACTCTGTGAGCTTTCATTCACACCTTTTTGTGTGGCTTTTCTCTATTTTAATAATTGCTCTTCAGTTCCCAAATGTGTAATGCTGATGTTCAAACTAAGAACATATCGTCAATAAAATTAACTAAAGTAATATAGCCATCTTAAAAATGTAATTTGAATAGAAATCATTATAATATGTTAGAGAGTCGCCATAGCATCATAGCTAAAATAAAACTACACACAGTCTAATGAGGTCAACGTTCCTCTAATCAAACTTGTGCATGGTCACATGGTGCAGAATTGCATTATACAGTGTACAAAGAGTTTTAATCTGCCTACCCTATAGGCAGGGCAACCGGAAGTATGCACAACGGAATAACAAATTGTGATGCAGGGTTGCCAAGATAATGCCACACGAAGAGGCAGATTGTGTTGCATTAAAAAGCATATCTTGTGGCAGTATTTTATTGTAATTTTGACATTTGAACGCATTAATGTACAAGTCCCCACAACAATTTTTAATATACAACGGTTTCTTGCGAAGAGAGGGATATTCAATTAAAAATGGTATTCCACATCAAAAATGATTATGTATTGCAAGGAAGCACAGGGACAGCATTTTAGTAACATTGTCCCTTCTAATTCATATAGTAAAATGATAAGCAAAATACTATGTGTATGTCATACAATGGTTATTTCAGCAGAAAAAAGCCTTCAAATGCACATTTTATGACTCATTGATACTCAAAGTACGCCCAGGGGACAGGTGCGGCCCTCTTGACCTTTACACGCAGCCCCTTGGTCAACAGCAGCACTGGGCTGCTGTTGACTCCACTCAGCACTAACAAAAATATACATGTTAAATAAACAGGCAAGCATTTATTTAAAAGTTTACTGATGTTAAAGAAGGAAGTAACTAGGGAGTCCTCCACTTTTTAACTTAATGAACACCTTCATTTTTAAAAAAACGTCTTGCAGGAATAGTGCAGAAATATGATAAAGTCTCTCACAATTCAGAAAGTGTATTTAATTAAGATGCAGACTTCACTGTACAGGGTTATCCCCAAAACATATGCTTCTTCCTTCTATTTTTCAGGACCTGTTTTTGTTGGCTATACGACTCTGGGCACTTTACCACTGCTAATCAGTGCTGAAGTGCATATTCTCTCTGTGTAAATTGTTAATATGATTGGTTATCCATGATTGGCATATTTGATTTACTGGTAAGTCCCTAGTAAAGTGCACAAAGTGTGCCAGGGCCTGTAAATCAAATGCTACTATGGGGCTTGCAGCACTGATTGTGCCACCCACAGGCGTAGCCCTATAAATGTATCTCAGACCTGTCACTGCAGTGTCTGCGCATGCAGTTTTAAACTGCCATGTTAACTTGCAAACCCTGCATGTGCACCGATTTGCCAAGTCCTAATCTTCCCTTTTATTATGTGTAAGGCACCCCTCAGGTAGGCTCAAGGCCCCCATGTGCAGGGTGCAGAGTATGTGAAAGGTAGGATATGTGCTGGTGTGTTTTACATGTCCTGATAGTGAAATACTGCCAATTTGATTTTTCAATATTGAAAGTCCATCTGTCCAATAGGCTAACGTGGGAGTTTCTTTGTAACATCTTACAAGTATAACTTTCTAAAAGTTTAGGCTCTTTGAACTCAGAATTTAATAACACATCTTTGCAGGGAGACTTTTAGAAAGTAGGCATTTTCTTGTTTAACCATTCTGTGTGCCCCTGCAGTTTTGTGTATTGACTGTCGGGTTTTGGAGTTACAGGGGCTGGAGATGTACAGTCACTGCAGACAGCCACAAGAGGGGTTGAGGTGTGTCCTGTCTTTCCTGGGTGACTCATAGCTGAGCTGTATAGACCTTGGCTACATTTAGAGTGGTGGGAGGTGTTTCACTTGCACCTAAAAAAGGCTGTGTCTCCTTTGTACGTTTGTGTCTCCACCTCCTGTGGTCATGCTGTACCAGGGAGGACAGAACTGGTTTGACTGGGCTCAGAGACCCTTGCCACAAAGAGAACAGATAGAACATGCGGTATAGGTATTGGACATTAAACCCCAGAGAATGAGATCACTTCTGATCTCAAGAGGAACCTTTGCCAAGGAGAATAGCTGAAGAGCTGTGAGGAGTAGTACTGCCCCGTTACTGTGTAATCTGCTGCGCCGGCCTGCAGTTTCTGCTTTTGCCAATGTAAGGAAAAATACTAGAACTTTGCTGTGGACCTGCTCAAAGAAGAATCTCCAAGTGCTTGTATGTACTGGCCTCCTGTTCTGAAGTCTCACGAGCACAAAGACTTCACCTGCAACCCACAGACGAGCACCAGGACTCCTGTGTGGACCCCTGCATTCAAAAGGTTACCAATTCCAGTTCCAATGCCCTGAGAATTGTGCGGTTGTTGCTACAAATTTGGAATCTGCCTTCCGCAATCTCCTTAAAAACCTGCTTTTTTTAGCCAACCCTAGCACCTGTAACTCCTGGCAGTCTGCTTCCTCCTCCTGTCCTCCGCAACTAGCGCTGGAACACCTCCGCCGGAAGTAGCTGTGCGCTCTATAAACATCAAAATAATAATAATAATACAAAGCAAGAAAAACAACCAGTGACACTGGCAGTGATGTGCACCTGCACCACAGCTCCGACACCCTTTGACGCTTGACGACGCCTGCAGTTATCGGCCTTCACGACGCCAGCACTTGCACTGACGCCATCCCCTGCCGCGTCTGCATCCTGTTATCGCAAAGCCGATAACCATGAAGGTGATTTCACAAATTCTTCGACTTTACATCGCCTCACCGAAATCGACGCCTCACAGACGACTTCCCCTGTCCTGGAGTCGACGCCTTGCCTCCTCACGGACACAAAGCTTCACCTCCTTGTGGCAACCTGGCCTCGACCTCAGCACCAATGCGTCACCTCCACGACACCGTGCATCATCCATAGACTTTGTTTTCCAAGGTACTGTTGTTTGAGGGGCTATTTTGTTTCTACAAGTTCTATTTTTGCTATAACTGTTCTAGAGTCATTAGTTGATACATGTATGTTGGATTTTTGTCACTTTGGTCCTGTTTGGTTTTGACAAAGATATTTTATTTTTCTAAACTGGTTTGGTGTTCATTTGTGGTGTTTTCACTGTGTTACTGTGCGTCTTGAGTACAAATACTTTACACATTGTCTTTGGGATAAACCTGTCTGCTCGTGCCAAGCTACTAAGGGGATGAGCAAGGGTTATCTAAAGTGTATATCCCCCTTACCCTGACTAGAAGCAAGGGTCGCTACTTGGACAATGGTTCCTAACTCTGATAACTAGAGACCCCCATTTCTAACATGATAGTTTTCAAACATAAATTTAGGAACATTCATTCGTCCCCCCACCCTGACAACAATACCAATAGTGAACTGAAGAGGCAAGTCAGTTATTATATGCACTCTTTGGGAAGCCTTGGTTCCTTTTATATATGAAAAACATTATACTTTATTTAATCAAGCACAGGAGAAGGTTTTGTACAGTGCTTATCCTGAAGTGAAGTAGTTTTTGTTCTCAAAACTAATTTTATTTGTATTGTCAGTCACATCTGGCCCTTTGTGCGCGCATGTACAGATCAATGAAAATATGTATGGCATTAATACCTACGACAATATATAACAAAAACAAAATATCATTCAACGGAACAAATAAATGTGCACTGTCACTGCTATGCTCCCTATCTACTACTCTCATGCACCCAAATGTCTCCAACACAGTTAATTTATACAGCGGTGTACAAAGCCAGCCTCCCTATCTAAGTTCATTCTCTACATGTAATACCATCAGGGTCAGAGGCTCCAAATGAAGTCTGTGATATTCTGCCCACTGCTGCCAAATCTTAAGGTGTTTCTGTGGGCATCCGCTTGCTTGGAATATTGACAGGCCCATACAAAAGTCCATGCCTTTTTTCTATATACCGAGCAGAGGAGGGGAGGTAGCATTCTACGATCCGACTACATCTTGTTTCACCAGGATAAGGCCCAAGAACAATAGGTGACGTTTATACCTATTGCCCCCAATTTAGTCGGTGGCATGTAGAAAAATCAATTTCGGTGACATAGGGAGATCCCAGGCCAACACCTTGGATAAGAATGTCATGACCCTAGCCAGAACTTTGTAAGCGCACCACATAACCAAATCATATAGAAAAAGGTACCCTCACTATTGATACATCATAGGCATGTAGGGGAGGATACCAGGCTTGCCCTTCAGAGCCTATGTCTTGTAAAGTAAACACAGTGCAGATATTTGAACTGAATGATGCGTAGGCGAGAAGTGATAGCCGTGTTACGCCGGGATTCCAGGGCTTGCATCCAATCATTATCCTCTATCAGACCCAGATCTCCCTGCCAGGTCTCTTAGAGGCATTAAGTGGGGTAGGGCTATTGGTAGAGACTGATATTTCTTAGTCATTTCATGATCTCCTAGGTCTCCAATGAGCAATTTACCTTTCAGTGGATTGACTCCGGGAGAGTTTCAATGTTTTTAATATATGGGGACAGAGCCTGAAACACCTCTCTGAAACCCATCCCACTATACAGAGATGTTTGAAGAGAACTGCATATATGAGATCGTCTCTGACACAGTACCACCATTCGTGAAGCACCTGAAGGTGAGATGCTGCATGGGAGGACTGAATGTCTGCGGCTGTGATGCCCCCACAATATGTAGATTGAAAACAGGTTTACAGGCCACTCGGGTCACACCCCGCCCCATAAGAATTGACCCAATAGTGCATTTATTTGTCGCAACCAGGCTGCCGAGATCAGGTATTGATGATTCTGCAATTGGTACAGAAGACAGGGAAGGGACACCATCTTAAAGATGGGGGCTTGTCCATATAGTGACTGGGGCAAGTGTGGCCAGGATTTCACCTCTACCTTTACTTGTTACATCCATGGAGAAAATTATGTTTCCAGGAGATGGGCTGAGAGGGGGACAAGACAACGCCTCGATTTTGCAGCCCCTCTGGGGCAATGGTTAGATTGTTCGACCATGTGCCAAAGTCGTGTGCCCCCGTAGCGGCCACATAATAGTCTTGCTGGCATACATATATAAAACAGATGTCTTTCCCCATACCTGCATGATAATAAGTAGCCTGGGACCTGATCTATGTGGGTTGGTGAGGTAAAATAAGACGTTGTTGGCATAGAGGGCAAGGCAGTCCGAGACCTCCCATGACCATTCGAAGTCCTGGATCAGTGTGTCCATTCTGACCCAGGCCGCTTGTGGCTCCTTGGCCAGGGCAAATAAATATGGAGACAGGGGACATCCCTGGTGAGTACCGCATCAGATAGGAAATCAGGGGAGACGAAACCAGCCACTCGCACTGAAGCAGTGAGATAGGTATACAGCAGACTTGCGTATGATAGGAATCTTGGGCCGTTGCAAAAGCGCAAACAAATAAGTCCAGCTGACAGTAGAAGGCATATCTATGTCGGAGTGTAATAGGGCAGCCCATGCGATCCACAATTGCTATAGCATTGTGGGCACGGCAGATATTATGGCAGGTAAAGCAATGGGGCATGAAGCCAGCCTGGTTCAGGTGTACTAAATCGGTTATGTGAGGCATGAGTCGGTTGGTCAGGGCTTTGGCGAGTAATTTGACTTCTATATTCAATAGAGAATTTGGGCAGTACCAGGAGTGACAATCTGAGGGTTGTCCAGGTTTGAGGAAGAACACTACTTCAGCGTGCCTCCTGTCCAAAGGATATTGCTTCTCTTCTACAGCAGTGTGAATCACCTTCAAAGAATGTGCGCCAAGTTGTGACTGACATGCTTACAAAAATTCACAGGGAAAGCCTCTGGGGCTCAGGGCTTTGCCCGGGCGTAGGTCAGTTAGGGAAGACTCCAACTCTTTGACCGTACGGAGGGATCAAGCAGCGACCTAGCAGTGTCTGATAGGGCCCTCAGGGGTAGGTCGTCCAGAAATATCTGGACTAGGGCCTCTGGCAACGCTTCCCTTGCCAAAGCTATTCGCTTTCGCCGAGGGGTCAATGAGAATATTGCCCTGGAGTGGCAAACCCTAGGAATCTGGACCAATTGTATCCTATGTTGACACAACCGATGCAGTAGTTTACTGGATTTGTATCTCCATTGATATATTGGACGGGAGGTCAGCCAAGCCACCCAAGCTTCTTCTAATAATTCTCCATGATACAGCTGTTGTGCTAGAATGAGCTAACAATGTGCCGGGCCCACTCTCTCCCCCTGTCCCCATTGTTCTAAAGTCAAGATGCAAGCCTCCATCTGCCATCCATCTACAGGAGCTTGTTGCAATGTTGTTTATGACTCATAGCGCAGAATGAGATTTCGACTCCACGAAGAGTCAGTTTCATGGCCTCCCATTAAGTCACGGCAGAGGCAACAGTCCCAATATTCAAGGCAAAGTACCAGTTGTGGCCTGCTGCATATGTGTTCAATATGTCTGGTCCTGCAAATGCCAGGGGAAAGGAGGGCAGCCAGGGCCAACCCGAAGTCCAAGCGGCACTGGAGAAAGGTCCGACACACCCCTGGGCAGTATCTCAACATCAGAGACCCTGCGGATATAGCTAGAGGGTGCATACAGGTAGTCTAAGCACGACTCATGGACGTAAGTGGTTGGTATAGCCCTGCTCAGTCCGGTGAAACCTCCTCCAAATATCCACCCATCCCATCCCATCTACTAAGTGCTGCAGTCACGATTCACGGGCCCCCATTATACCCCAGGAGCTCTCCATCTGTCCTAGACCGGGTGTACTACTTCGTTCAAGTTGTTCCTTATTACTGTCAACCCATCGGGGATGCCGGCCCAGTTGTTCCGCTAGGGCCCAAGTGAGGGGTGGGAGGCCTATATGCTACCCAGGACCACCTGTTCTTCATGGATTGAACCTGCCACAGCAATATAGCTACTTTGTATCATTGACAACTGGATCATCACTTTAATCTAGTTGATATCACTCAGACTTCCTCAGTGAAAAACACCTCCCTATTCACAATTATCTATAAATATACATGTTCCAGATTCTATAATCCCTTCCTTCTATGCAAAATTTGACAAATTACTTACAAAGGGTCAAAATAAGTTTTTTCACACTTTAAAAAAAGTGGAGGATGGCACTTTGGGTACTGCTTTGCAGTACGTGTGACTGTGTCTAACAATCAGACTCCTCACTAGATCCAGAAGAGATTAGCCAATGGGAACAAAGCATGATTTTCTATTTATCAAATATCAGTAGAAACAATCATCACAGAGGTACAGGTCCATCCTTCTAAACAAACAGTTGGAGGCAACAGAAATTGCATTTAACAAATATATTTAATCCTTACAAATTGAGAGCATTTTTCTTCTCGGAACCGTCCTTTTAAGGGGCAACTAGTTAGCTAAACTAGACCTCTGAGATGCAGATATATTAATCCTTGTTCTTAAGACACTAAAGGAACAGTTGCGCTTGCTTTGAGGAGGAAAGCTCTGGGGATATTTCCTTGGACATGCCCTAAGCAAGATCGTTACTCAGATCCTGATGCTGTGGCCTATTTGCAGCCGCAAATGATTTCTATATTTTGGTTATATCTTTGTCATGTATCAAGCCAGTGTATATCAGTAGATTCTACGGTCACTATCACTCTATTAGAAGCCTTGGACTTTGTCATCAAATACTCTAAATACGTTCTCTGACCTAACACACTTGTAGACCATTTTGGTTTCAGGATCATATCTAAGTCTGTCTGACTAATGTTTCTTTGCAGAGCAATGCAAGAGGAGATTCTTAAAGATTCCCTCTATCCAACTTAGCCTTGAATATTGGCCTGTTGGGCAGTTTTTTTAAAGTGTTTTAGGTATTTTTCACTTATGTCACAATAAAGATCAACTGACACGAGAACCGAGAAGAGCACTAAACTACACAAACTTTCTCATACTGAACCCAGAAGCCAGGGGACAGAGTATTCGTGTCCCCTACAGACGGAGGCCTGAAATAGATAAGCAACCCTTTGTTTTAACTGAGATGTGCTAAAAATAAGTGCAAAGCAAGTTGCCTAGATAGCAAGGGCTCATGCAGAGCCAGGTGTCAACTGACAGTCAAAGGTTGGAGGTAAAACAAAACCTTTATATCAATGTGTTGGAAGGGTTGGTTGGTTCCTTTTCTATACAAAGCCTTGGCAACCCTAATGGGACTTGTGCCAGAAGAGACACATTGTAGAACTGTCATTTCAATTTTGGGGGATTCCATCTAATTGTAGAATGATATTCCAAGATTTCCAGGGACCTTAGCAACTGGTGCCTACACCTTCAAATGTTTAAGATTATTCAGTCTATTCTTGTATAGTAGAGCTGTTTGGAAACAGACTGAATTCACTGTTTCCACATTTTCACCGAAGGGCACCAAATTCAGGAACACTTGCCTGCGGGGCTAGAATTAGTGCCAGTTTTATACCTTCCCTGATTTCCCCATGAGCATGAAAACTCAGGTGTTATGTTGTTGAATTCAGCACGAGCAAATAAACCATGTTTCTACTTATTTCTTTGTCTCTTCACAACAAGTCCTCTTTTCAGAGTATGTAGGTTTTGAACACAGTCTAGACAGATAATCTTATGCTCTAAATCTCTTTGGAGCTTTGACTATAACCCCAAGACTACTTTCAGGGGAAACTGGAACTTTCAACAGCGATTGCTAAATCCATCAGAGACTCTTAGAAACAACATCTCATTTGACATGACCTGCAACATCTATGTATGAATGGAAGTGGAATTTATTTCTCGTGCAACTGAAAGATGCTGATTATTTTCTTAGTTCGGGAGGGTCTGTACTATAGGACAATCAATACACATCGATTATCTACATAAGCCACTTATTTAGTAATTGTGAACATCTTTGTGGACCACAGCATTGGATACTTTATTTTCTGAAACCATGCCAATATGCAAATCAGTGGACCAGATCCTCAGCACTGAGGTGTTCCTCTGTAGGACGGAGGTATGGTGCATTCACGTGTTTCCAGAGACAAATATTCTCTTTCTTTACCATTTCTCTCAGCAACGCTGCTATTCCTAATTGTTCACTATGTCATTCACAAGTCGTCTTAGTTAATAGCCCAGAAGCTCAAAGGAAAGCACATATTATAAAAACAAAGAACAATTACTTTGTTTGATTTGCACTTCAGTCAGTCAAAATCACTTTATTCGGTTATTTAAAACCATAAAAGCATGTTAAAATATGCATCACATAAAAGCCAAATATTACAAAATCATAAAACGAAAATCAATTCTAGTTAATATACAATCTCTGTTAAAAATACACATGATTAAAAGAACCCTAAAAGTTCAAACAATGTAATGTAAAGTGCATTTTATAAGAAAGAAAACCAATTTCACAATACAAATAGATATACTTTTAATAGGTCAGATAACATAGGCCTTCTTTTTTTTCCTTTGCTCTAACTGCCCCTACTAAATAGCTTGCAATGTTTAAAATTTCCCAGGGATATTTTAGCGACTGCAAGTATGTTAAGGCTGGCCTAGCCTGGCCTAGCCTGCACTAAGCCTTTGTCCTATACAATTGGAAAAATAAAACGTTAACGAATGTGCAAAAAATGCTCACAAAACAGGACAAAGTGCAAAGTATGATTTGCACGTAAAAACCTGAAACATAAGGAATGACAAGTCTTTTTTTAGTAGGTTTCGTGTAAATACATAATTTGATTACTCTTTTGCTGTTACATCAAATGCATCCGTGGTAGGTACAAGGTGGGAGGAGTGGACATCTCCTGTGGTTCTCCTTCCTTGATAAGCATTGCCAGTAGCTTGTTGGTCACCAGTAGGATGCGTGGAGGTGGACTCCTACTGTGTTGTTAACACACTTGCATTTCTTTCTTATTGGTCTGTTTGTTTAGTTCTGCAAAAGCTAAGAAGAGTAATGAATGAACTCTCATTTGGTCCCAAATATCTACTGATGGCTCTGTCTGTAATATAGCTGTAGCATATATATATATATGTTCTTTTGAGGGGATGTACGATGTTACAACGCAATCAAAATGATCGCGGTACATCAAAACACATCTTTTACAACGCAAGTCATTACCACGACTTGCGCTGTAGGGTGCTGGACTTAGGAATAGTAAGATTTACTATTCCAACGCCAGCCTACGTACAGTAGGGAAGGTGTTGGAATATGAAATCTACTATTCCTAGTCTAGAGCGCCTTCCAGCGCCCTCCGGCGCAAGTCGTGGTAACGACTTACATTGTAAAAGACTCATCGTAATGGTAAGGTTTAGACTGTTTTGAGGGGGATATCACACATTTGATGCAGTAAGTGGGAGAAAATAAAAAGACTACATGTCGTCTGCGTCCTAGTGTTAATAAACATATGGTTTTCCATCAAATGTGCCTTGCAAAATCTATAAATGATCTTCTTGGATATTGCTGAATTTCAACTCAGAAAGTCTTTAATGTCTAGAGCTAATGAAGAATGCGCTTATAACTTACACTATTTCTATTTTATATTTAGAAAGTTCATGTTGTTTCCATGTATTAAGATTTTGAACTGGTAAACATAGTGTGTCTTGCAACGTTGCTATACATTCATGGGACATTAAAAATGGTTTACTTTTCATTTGCAATTCTTCCTAGCTAAAACGGGCCCACTCTGTGAGCTTTCATTCACACCTTTTTGTGTGGCTTTTCTCTATTTTAATAATTGCTCTTCAGTTCCCAAATGTGTAATGCTGATGTTCAAACTAAGAACATATCGTCAATAAAATTAACTAAAGTAATATAGCCATCTTAAAAATGTAATTTGAATAGAAATCATTATAATATGTTAGAGAGTCGCCATAGCATCATAGCTAAAATAAAACTACACACAGTCTAATGAGGTCAACGTTCCTCTAATCAAACTTGTGTATGGTCACATGGTGCAGAATTGCATTATACAGTGTACAAAGAGTTTTAAACTGCCTACCCTATAGGCAGGGCAACCGGAAGTATGCACAACGGAATAACAAATTGTGATGCAGGGTTGCCAAGATAATGCCACACGAAGAGGTAGATTGTGTTGCATTAAAAAGCATATCTTGTGGCAGTATTTTATTGTAATTTTGACATTTGAACGCATTAATGTACAAGTCCCCACAACAATTTTTAAAATACAACGGTTCTTGCGAAGAGAGGGATATTCAATTAAAAATGGTATTCCACATCAAAAATGATTATGTATTGCAAGGAAGCACAGGGACAGCATTTTAGTAACATTGTCCCTTCTAATTCATATAGTAAAATGATAAGTAAAATACTATGTGTATGTCATACAATGGTTATTTCAGCAGAAAAAAAGCCTTCAAATGCACACTTTATGACTCATTGATACTCAAAGTACGCCCAGGGGACAGGTGCGGCCCTCTTGACCTTTACATGCAGCCCCTTGGTCAACAGCAGCACTGGGCTGCTGTTGACTCCACTCAGCACTAACAAAAATATATATGTTAAATAAACAGGCAAGCATTTATTTAAAAGTTAACTGATGTTAAAGAATGAAGTAACTAGGGAGTCCTCCACTTTTTAACTTAATGAACACCTTCATTTTTAAAGACGTCTTGCAGGAATAGTGCAGAAATATGATAAAGTCTCTCAAAATTCAGAAAGTGTATTTAATTAAGATGCAGACTTCACTGTACAGGGTTATCCCCAAAACATATGCTTCTTCCTTCTATTTTTCAGGACCTGTTTTCGTTGGCTATACGACTCTGGGCACTTTACCACTGCTAATCAGTGCTGAAGTGCATATTCTCTCTGTGTAAATTGTTAATATGATTGGTTATCCATGATTGGCATATTTGATTTACTGGTAAGTCCCTAGTAAAGTGCATAAAGTGTGCCTGGGCCATTAAATCTAATGCTACTAGGGGGCTTGCAGCACTGATTGTGCCACCCACAGGCGTAGCCCTATAAATGTATCTCAGACATGTCACTGCAGTGTCTGCGTATGCAGTTTTAAACTGCCATGTTAACTTGCAAACCTTGCATGTGCACCGATTTGCCAGGCCCTAATCTTATCTTTTATTATGTGTAAGGCACCCCTCAGGTAGGCTCAAGGCCCCCATGTGCAGGGTGCAGAGTATGTGAAAGGTAGTATATGTGCTGGTGTGTTTTACATGTCCTGATAGTGAAATACTGCCAATTTGATTTTTCAATATTGAAAGTCCATCTGTCCAATAGGCTAACATGGGAGTTGCTTTGTAACATCTTACAAGTATAACTTTCTAAAAGTTTAGGCTCTTTGAACTCAGAATTTAATAACACATCTTTGCAGGGAGACTTTTAGAAAGTTGGCATTTTCTTGTATAACCATTCTGTGTGCCCCTGCAGTTTTGTGTATTGACTGTCTGGTTTTGGAGTTACAGGGGCTGGAGATGTGCAGTCACTGCAGGCAGCCACAAGAGGGGTTGAGGTGTGTCCTGTCTTTCCTGGGTGACTCATAGCTGAGCTGTATAGACCTTGGCTACATTTAGAGTGGTGGGAGGTGTTTCACTTGCACCTAAAAAAGGCTGTGTCTCCTTTGTGCGATTGTGTCTCCACCTCCTGTGGTCATGCTGTACCAGAGAGGACAGAACTGGTTTGACTGGGCTCAGAGACCCTTGCCACAAAGAGAACAGATAGAACATGCGGTATAGGTATTGGACATTAAACCCCAGAGAATGAGATCACTTCTGATCTCAAGAGGAACCTTTGCCAAGGAGAATAGCTGAAGAGCTGTGAGGAGTAGTACTGCCCCTTTACTGTGTAATCTGCTGCGCCGGCCTGCAGTTTCTGCTTTTGCCAATGTAAGGAAAAATACTAGAACTTTGCTGTGGACCTGCTCAAAGAAGAATCTCCAAGTGCTTGTATGAACTGGCCTCCTGTTCTGAAGTCTCACGAGCACAAAGACTTCACCTGCAACCCACAGACGAGCACCAGGACTCCTGTGTGGACCCCTGCATTCAAAAGGTTACCAATTCCAGTTCCCGTGCCCTGAGAATTGTGCGGTTGTTGCTACAAATTTGGAATCTGCCTTGCGCAATCTCCTTAAAAAACGTTTTTTTAGCCTCCCCTAGCACCTGTAACTCCTGGCAGTCTGCTTCCTCCTCCTGTCCTCCGCAACTAGCGCTGGGACACCTCCGCCGGAAGTAGCTGTGCGCTCTATAAACATCAAAATAATAATAATAATACAAAGCAAGAAAAACAACCAGTGACACTGGCAGTGATGTGCACGATGCACCACCCCACCTGCACCACAGCTCCGACACCCTTTGACGCTTGACGACGCCTGCCGTTATCGGCCTTCACGACGCCAGCACTTGCACTGACGCCATCCCCTGCCGCGACTGCATCCTGTTATCGCAAAGCCGATAACCATGAAGGTGATTTCACAAATTCTTCGACTTTACATCGCCTCACCGAAATCGACGCCTCACATCCGACTTCCCCTGTCCTGGAGTCGACGCCTTGCCTCCTCATGGACACAAAGCTTCACCTCCTTGTGGCAACCTGGCCTCGACCTCAGCACCAATGCGTCACCTCCACGACACCGTGCATCATCCATAGACTTTATTTTCCAAGGTACTGTTGTTTGAGGGGCTATTTTGTTTCTACAAGTTCTATTTTTGCTATAAGTGTTCTAGAGTCATAAGTTGATACATGTATGTTGGATTTTTGTCACTTTGGTCCTGTTTGGTTTTGACAAAGATATTTTATTTTTCTAAACTGGTTTGGTGTTCATTTGTGGTGTTTTCACTGTGTTACTGTGCGTCTTGAGTACAAATACTTTACACATTGTCTTTGGGATAAGCCTGTCTGCTCGTGCCAAGCTACTAAGGGGATGAGCAAGGGTTATCTAAAGTGTATATCCCCCTTACCCTGACTAGAAGCAAGGGTCGCTACTTGGACAATGGTTCCTAACTCTGATAACTAGAGACCCCCATTTCTAACATGATAGTTTTCAAACATAAATTTAGGAACATTCATTCGTCCCCCCACCCTGACAACAATACCAATAGTGAACTGAAGAGGCAAGTCAGTTATTATATGCACTTTTTGGGAAGCCTTGGTTCCTTTTATATATGAAAAACATTATACTTTATTTAATCAAGCACAGGAGAAGGTTTTGTACAGTGCTCATCCTGTAGTGAAGTATTTTTTGTTCTCTAATTTTATTTGTATTGTCAGTCACATCTGGCCCTTAGTGCGCGCATGTACAGATCAATGAAAATATGTATGGCATTAATACCTACGACAATATATAACAAAAACAAAATATCATTCAACGGAACAAATAAATGTGCACTGTCACTGCTATGCTCCCTATCTACCACTCTCATGCACCCAAATGTCTCCAACACAGCTAATTTATACAGCGGTGTACAAAGCCAGCCTCCCTATCTAAGTTCATTCTCTACATGTAATGCCATCAGGGTCGGAGGCTCCAAATGAAGTCTGTGATATTCTGCCCACTGCTGCCAAATTGTAAGCTGTTTCTGTGGGCATCCGCTGGCTTGGAATATTGACAGGCCCATACAAAAGTCCATGCCTTTTTTCTATATACCGAGCAGAGGAGGGGAGGTAGCATTCTACGATCTGACTATATCTTGTTTCACCAGGATAAGGCCCAAGAACAATAGGTGACGTTTATACCTATTGCCCCCAATTTAGTCGGTGGCGTGTAGAAAAATCAATTTCGGCGACATAGGGAGATCCCAGGCCAACACCTTGGATAAGAATGTCATGACCCTAGCCAGAACTTTGTAAGCGCACCACATAACCAAATCATATAGAAAAAGGTACTCTCACTATTGATACATCATAGGCATGTAGGGGAGGATACCAGGTTTGCCCTTCAGAGCCTATGTCTGGTAACGTAAACACAGTGCAGATATTTGAACTGAATGATGCGTAGGCGAGAAGTGATAGCCGCGTCACGCAGGGATTCCAGGGCTTCCATCCAATCATTATCCTCTATCAGACCCAGATCTCCCTGCCAGGTCTCTTAGAGGCATCAAGGGGGGTAGGGCTATTGGTAGAGACTGATATTTCTTAGTCATTTCATGATCTCCTAGGTCTCCCATGAGCAATTTACCTTTCAGTGGATTGACTCCGGGAGAGTTTCAATGTTTTTAATATATGGGGACAGAGCCTGAAACACCACTCTGAAACCCATCCCACTATACAGAGATGTTTGAAGAGAACTGCATATATGAGATCGTATCTGACTCAGTACCACCATTCGTGAAGCACCTGAAGGTGAGATGCTGCATGGTAGGACTGAATGTCTGCGGCTGTGATGCCCCCACAATATGTAGATTGAAAACAGGTTTACAGGCCACTCGGGTCACACCCGCCCCATAAGAATTGACCCAATAGTGCATTTATTTGTCACAACCAGGCTGCCGAGATCAGGTATTGATGATTCTGCAATTGGTACAGAAGACAGGGAAGGGACACCATCTTAAAGATGGGGGCTTGTCCATATAGTGACAGGGGCAAGTGTGGCCAGGATTTCACCTCTACCTTTACTTGTTACATCCATGGAGCAAAATGATGTTTCCAGGAGATGGGCTGAGAGGGGGACAAGACAACGCCTCGGTTTTGCAGCCCCTCTGGGGCAATGGTTAGATTGTTCGACCATGTGCCAAAGTCGTGTGCCCCCGTAGCGGCCACAGAATAGTCTTGCTGGCATACATATATAAAACAGACGTCTTTCCCCATACCTGCATGATACGAAGTAGCCTGGGACCTGATCTATGTGGGTTGGTGAGGTAAAATAAGACGTTGTTGGCATAGAGGGCAAGGCAGTCCGAGGCCTCCCGGGACCATTCGAAGTCCTGGACCAGTGTGTCCATTCTGACCCAGGCCGCTTGTGGCTCCTTGGCCAGGGCAAATAAATATGGAGACAGGGGACATCCCTGGTGAGTACCGCGTCAGATAGGAAATCAGGGGAGACAAAACCAGCCTCTCGCACTGAAGCAGTGAGATATGTATACAGCAGACTTGCGTATGATAGGAATCTTGGGCCGTTGCAAAAGCGCAAACAAATAAGTCCAGCTGACAGGCATATCTATGTCGGAGTGTAATAGGGCAGCCCAGGCGATCCACAATTGCTATAGCATTGTGGGCACGGCAGATATTATGGCAGGTAAAGCAATGGGGCATGAAGCCAGCCTGGTTCAGGTGTACTAAATCGGTTATGTGAGGCATGAGTCGGTTGGTCAGGGCTTTGGCGAGTAATTTGACTTCTATATTCAATAGAGAATTTGGGCAGTACCAGGAGTGACAATCTGAGGGTTGTCCAGGTTTGAGGAAGAACACTACTTCAGCGTGCCTCCTGTCCAAAGGATATTGCTTCTCTTCTACAGCAGTGTGAATCACCTCCAAAGAATGTGCGCCAAGTTGTGACTGACATGCTTAAAAAAATTCACCGGGAAAGCCTCTGGGGCTCAGGGCTTTGCCCGGGCATAGGTCAGTTAGGGAAGGCTCAAACTCTTTCACCGTACGGGGGATCGAGCAGCGACCTAGCAGTGTCTGATAGGGCCCTCAGGGGTAGGTCGTCCAGAAATATCTGGACTAGGGCCTCTGGCAACGCTTCCCTTGCCAAAGCTATTCGCAATCGCCGAGGGGTCAATGAGAATATTGCCCTGGAGTGGCAAACCCTAGGAATTTGGACCAATTGTATCCTATGTTGACACAACCGATGCAGTAGTTTACTGGATTTGTCTCTCCATTGATATATCGGACGGGAGGTCAGCCAAGCCACCCAAGCTTCTTCTAATAATTCTCCATGATACAGCTGTTGTGCTAGAATGAGCTGACAATGTGCCGGGCCCACTCTCTCCCCCTGTCCCCATTGTTCTAAAGTCAAGATGCAAGCCTCCATCTGCCATCCATCTACAGGAGCTAGTTGCAATGTTGTTTATGACTCATAGCGCAGAATGAGATTTCGACTCCACGAAGAGTCAGTTTCATGGCCTCCCATTAAGTCACGGCAGAGGCAACAGTCCCAATATTCAAGGCAAAGTACCAGTTGTGGCCTGCTGCATATGCGTTCAATATGTCTGGTCCTGCAAATGCCAGGGGAAAGGAGGGCAGCCAGGGCCAACCCGAAGTCCAAGCGGCACTGGAGAAAGGTCCGACACCCCCCTGGGCAGTATCTCAACATCAGAGACCCTGCGGATATAGCTAGAGGGTGCATACAGGTAGTCTAAGCACGACTCATGGACATAAGTGGTTGGTATAGCCCTGCTCAGTCCGGTGAAACCTCCTCCAAATATCCACCCATCCCATCCCATCAACTAAGTGCTGCAGTCACGATTCACGGGCCCCCATTATCCCCCCAGGGGCTCTCCATCTGTCCTAGACCGGGTGTACTACTTCGTTCAAGTTGTTCCTTATTACTGCAACCCATCGGGGATGCCGGCCCAGTTGTTCCGCTAGGGGCCAAGTGAGAGAAGGGAGGTGTATATGCCACCCAGGACCACCTGTTCTTCATGGATTGAACCCGCCACAGCAATATAGCTACTTTGCATGTCTGCCTATGTGTGTAAGTATTGAAGACACCTCAGGTGTCTTCATATGAGCTGGGCAAAGATGGGAAGTTGCAGCCCCTGTCTCGCGTGGTGTAGGCCAGAGGGGGACCTGGCCTGACCACCGTCACTAGTGGGAACACCCCCCCAAAGCCCCCCTAATTAGGGCCTCGCTTGTGCACTTTGTTCAGCTGTATCCGCTGGGGATCTAATCCTCCCCGCTAACAGTAGATCTTCGGTGGGGCTCAGGAACAACTCATCACCAGGATTGTAGTGTGTGTTCGGGCCTGCTGCCATGCATGGGCCCAGGATGTGTACTGCTAGGGTCTCCTTTCCTCACAGCCCCCAGGCCTCCGAGCACATTCAGCTACAGCCACCAAGGTCTCTGTAATGTCAGCATTGGGGCTAGGAATTAGGGCCCATTCCAGGTACGCATCCACTGGATCGCCCCTACCACCGCAAGCCGACCCGGACGCTGAGGCCCCAGTAGCCTTAGACTGAATGTTTCAGGGGCTGTGTGTACATCATGAGTACCGCTGCATCAAAAGCGACCCCGTCCCAGCACAAGCATAGTCATCACCATGGCTCGATACAGCCACCAGATCTAGTTGGCTCTGACAACATTGTGGTCAGTGCTTCAGTCAAGTATGGCTGCCGAGACCGGGAGAGGCCGCAGGCCACACCCCCAGCAGGCCGAATGTTCTCCGTGGGTTTCTGCCGCCTGCTCAACTCACCTCCAGGTGGTGCCGGGCAATGCACTGGCTCCAGGCTCCCCGCAGGTGGGGCCTCAGTCCCCGGAGCCCCAGCGCCGGCAATGTATTAGCCTAGCAGGGAGTGCCAGCACCACCACGCCAGGCATCCAATGCAGTCTGTGCCTCAGAACGCCTCCAATGCCAGCTTCAGCAGGCCACGGACTTGGCCCTCGAAAGGCAATTCGAAACCTACATCGCCTGGATCCTGGTCTGCTCCGAGCAAGCTTGCCCTCGGAAAAGTCACATTAGCTGGCGAAGGAGGCGCGGCATAACAGGTCCCCTTGGCGGTTCTTCCACCAGCTGGGCCTCAGCCACCTCAGCAACCCGACACAGACGTCTGGTCACCTCACCCAAGTGGCTGCGCCTCCAAGGTCATCCCAACACCACAGCACCTCTCCTCTCCACACCAAGAGGCCCAAGAGGTAGCAGAGCCAATGCAGGGGTAGCAAAGGGCTACAATGCTTGCATTTTGGCCCGATATTAGGCAGATGAGGTATTGGGCTGCTGGAGCTTGCCTAAAACGTGATCGCCATGTTAGACCACTAGACCACGCCTCCCCTGAAGTCATGTATTTTGAGGTCTTCTCACATGTGATAATAAAGAAGAATGAGGGGGAAGTAAAATAAAACAAATGCCTAAGATAACATAATTTGGAGAGGTGGAAAAGCCAGGAAAAATATCAGGTTTTATACTTTCCTATTGTGCTCTTCAGTCATTAGATGTATATTCTTTGCTTCCCCTACACCCATTTTATCGCCAATCCCGTCCCCGCCCGACCATCACCCCGCTGGCCTCAATGCGGCACTTAGTCACATCATAGACCATACTTTTTAGGCCCCTGGGAAAATATTTGTGAGTACCCATGCTTTATGTCCTAAAAGATGACGTCTCTATTATGATGTGAATCCCAGTTATGTTTTAGAACTGGTCTTAAATTAGGATTTCACTTTCTGCCTTCTCTATGGGTGTCTAGAATCACCTCCTTCTAAAAAAACTTTTTTTTAAAACCTGCAGAATAAAACTTTTCATTTCATATGTGTGATGTTAAGTGTCTCTCAAGGAGGCCTGTGGAGAACTTGAACGTAGACTTGTGGGGCATTGGATTACCTATATTCTAAATCCAACAGGCTGCAAAGTCCAACTAACTTTAGAAAAGACAAGAAGAAAACATCAACTTTTCATCAGCATTTACTTTTAACAGCATAAACAAACTCCTTGTCATTAAAGTATAGTATTTTCACAGTGACATGTTTGTAATGGGTCTACATTTTAAATCACAAGGTCAGGCTAAATTCAAACCAAGAAGCAAAACTGACAATTCATCATAGTTGAGGGTTATTCAAACAATCATGCATAAGTTAAGGGTTGTTTAAATACAGAAATACTTAACAGTGATTATTAGGCCTAATGTATTCATTCAGAATCTGTATTTTCTTTTAGAGACTCAAATGAGTATTGAGGCCCAATAAAAAGATGCAAATCAGATTGATTTTATAAGGAATACAGAAGACTGTGTCACATGCTATTGTGAAATGTGCACATAGAATTGCATTACAAGATAAATCATGATATTTTATTTGACATCAATGCAGAAGACTTAAAGCATCATCAAAATGAAAATAAGTGCTGTTAACTAGTTAGTGAATACTGAGCAAAGCCAGATAACCCAACTGTATTGTTTACCTTAGAGAATGGGTATGATCCATCAAGGACTTGAGTTTGCAAGGATATGTCATCCTCATGAATTGTGACCTTATTTATTTTAATTGTAGGTGAAAATATTCAAAGAGATGTGCTACAAATATAATTTCATATAGTAATTTCATCAATTTGCTTAGATCATGGGTCATTTTTTGCAACCAGATTCCTTTGTTGCTATTGACAGAATACACTGCCACACAAACTAGTTTGAGATTCTACATATCTGATTTGGGAGTTTGAGGTTTAGAGAGCCTCTCTGAACTTTAAGAGCTCTTTTAGAACTTTGCTCAGTTGGATCGTAATCTAAGAAAATAGGCCCGCTGAACACTTTTTATGAAGACCTGAAATCTATGAACTTTTATTAGGTAGGGGTATGCTTTATTAATTACCTTTTTAAAATAAAACCATTATTAGAAATGCACTTTTGTATTCTATAGTTAGGTTGGTGAAATGAAGCAGCTTTACACCCATACCAGAGTGCATATGAGGATGTGGTAGCATCTACAGCTTCATTCTTAGAAAATAATAATCTCTTGTGAGTTTTTCTTGGGAACGGATAACATTCATTCTTGATGGATAATCATTTGTCTAGAATAGAATGTATTTGTTTATCTATTTCTCTAAACAATGCATGCTAAATCATATATGATACATTTACATGTTTTTATGCTGCTCTAGGTCCTCTTTGCTGAGGGTTAATTTAAGTTATCAAGACATCCAAGAATGTAATGTTTCTATTTTGCAATTTTAGGAGATTAGAAACGTTTCCCGTGGCAATGGCATAAGCCAATCACACTTATTCTGGTAAGGCCAGTCTGTAAAATAAGACATTTTATGCCATTCCTTTGGTCATATATACATGCCCGAGTCTCGATAAGAATATAAATTATGAATATATCATTAGATTGTATTAATCTATAAAACACTAACCAGGTCTGCTTCCTCGTCTATTCATGACTGATTGTCATTCTAGTATAATTAAATCTTTGTTGTAATTATTGTGAATGCAACCCTATCCTGAATATTTAGAATTTAGTTAATCTCTTTTTTTCCATAACAGGGCACTACTTAGAGTTATACGCCTTAATCAAGAGGAGCTGTGACAATATTTGATTTAGCCTTTTATTTCTCAGTATGCGACACAAATCTCACAAACCATTTTATTTGTTTGTTATTCCACATGCCATTTTCATGTACCATTCATGCAAAAAAATGATTTTACATTCAAATTTTAAATAAAACAAATGACATGCTCACGGTTGCCCAACAGCAAGGTACACAGACATGCTTTCAATTTTGTGGATAGTTTTATTTACACTTTAAGAACTACATAAATAGTTTACATCAAAGCAATTGGTGCATGTTAAGTGTTTCAACTGCAACATTTGCTCAGACATAATCAAAACGGACTCCTCAGTCCCAAGGTTCTCTTTTGCAATCCCTTCATTAGTTCTATGTGTTTTTATTTTTCTAACCCTCCTGCTTGTTCAGTGGTCCCTCTGCCTTCAGCATGGTTTGCACTGTACAAAAAGGTTTGGGAGGGATTTAAATGTCTATTGTGATGGAAAATCGTTCGATTTCTTGGAGAAATGCTAAATCTTGAGGTGAATATAACTGCCTAATTTCCTCCATTATAATATAGCTTTGGTGGAGAGAATTACATGAATCTTTTTTTCTGGTGGAGAGAATTACATTAATCTTTTTTCTGCTAGAGTTAGAATATCCTCTAACAACTGGATGATTTTCCTTCCCCGCTTCACCCCAAATATCTTAAACTCTAGTGTCAGCTTTATATTAGAACAAATTTAGCGTATGACATATATTAGTGAACTCATAAAATTTACAAAATTCATCTCCACATTCGGGGTTTTAACATTATAAACCCCAATAATCACCATGTTTACCAAAATTATTGACATGTGTAAGGATATTAATCAGTCCAATTTCTTTTAACCATGACTGTGGCTTTCTGAATGTTACCACCAACACCAAAATTTGATAAGGAGTCTATGCGTACTATACTCATAACACTATGCTTTATAACAGAGGCCAGAAGTCGACTGGTCAGTTGTCTTGTCAGAGGTAAAGAGGGATAAGGACTAGATTGGAGACAGAAAAGGAAAGAGAGAAATCTAGCAGAAGCATGAGTCTAGGCAGTAGGTCTGTTAGAGACAAACAATGCAGTGAATTGAAAAGTCCAAGATTTTGTAACTATGTCAGACAAACTGAGGATACACTAGAAGTTTCCATATATTGCTCTGAGGATTTTCCAGGGTCTGATGATGAACTCTTTGCCCATCTGAGCAAGTGGGTCTAAAACTGACTCATTCTGTGAGCTCATGGGAAGGAACCTGGAATCCACCTTGGGTGTAGGCCCTAAGCATAAATAAGCAAATGATACGCGTGAGATATTAGCCTTAATATGTTCAGCAGTAACAGAACAGCACTGCTTCCTGAAAGGAGCAACCAGGGCATGTTTGAGAAAGAGTGCAGCAAACATCCAATACAGGGACAAACAAACAGACATTGCCTTCTAGAGAAACCATAAGCCCAGCCTCTGAATAAAATAAATTATAGTAAGTGCATAGAGGATCTAACCACAAAACAACACAGGAAATATAAGGAAGGGAATAGGAAACGTTGAATCCAAAGAAACAGGATCAAAGATCAGTAATATAAGAAACTGAAGTACTGAGACTGCTTAAGATGCCATGAACTGGAATGGACAAATGCTAAGGTTTCTATGGACTGGAATACCGAGGACAGTAGAGACTATGGGTTACATGTATCAAACAATTTTGCATTCGCAAAATAGTCTTTCAAAATGTATGAAAGGCATTGCAGTCGTAATTTTAGGTCATCGCAAAAATAGTGATTACCTAAAATTGCGACTAGAAATAGCACATGTACCAAGCATTTTCTAAACACAAACTGTGCACTTAGTAAAATGGTATTACTATCGATTCCAAGTTGATGGTAACCATGTGTAAATTCTGAAAAATGCACAAAAAAGCATTTTTTCAAAGTGCCATGTAGCGCACACATGCCACTTAGGGCATGTGTGCACCCTACATGAGCGCATTTATTTTTTGGGGGGTGCTTCAGTGGGGCCTTAGGCCCCCGAGTACCCTAGGCCTTGCATTACCTAATTTGTGATTACCAATTGGGTAATCGCAAATTAGTTAATGCAAAAACATTCGTAAGGCCCATAGGAACGAATGGAGAAGTATTACCTAATTGCAAGTAACTATTTACCAAATCGCTATTTGGTAATATGAAGGAATCGCTAAATCTTTGGCAATTCCTTACATACATAGCATTTTGCAATTACTAAATAGTGATTTAGTAAAAATCTCTATTTGGTAATCACAAAATACTTTTTGATACATGTGGCCCTATTATACTGAGGTCACTGAGCAGCAGAATGCTTATTACGCTAGTAATATGAAGGGTAGACAGGGTAATAGGAGAGCATGCTGGAAAATAAAATAAAAAATTGCAAGAGTCTCTGGCAATAGTATTCTTGAAGGCAAGACGTTATGGCAGGATCAAACGGGACATGGAACAAAAGAAAGTGCACAAGAGTCGAGGAGCTACGGAAACGGTGCTGAAAACAAGCAGTTGCAGTAGGAGCACATGAGATAATGAGCTACAAAGAGAGCACTGTGACCAGGGAACAATAGCAAAGGAGTAAAGGAGAAAAGGTGCAACCAATGGTAATATGACATTCTTCACAGACATTTGCTCGTCCTTCCGTTGGGGTACAATTTCCTTCTCGTCCATCTCTTGTTTTTTCAACTCAACATGGGTAGGTATTGCATTAACAAAAAATATATAAGCATTATTTTATCAATTAAACCCATTTTTAATAAAGCTTCATTAAAAAGAAAATTAATATTTGTTGAGCATTGGAACTGTGATTCATCAGAGAATTGTATTAGAAAAATAAATGAAATCGGGCAAGGAATACAGAACAGTAACAAAGAGAGTACATTTAATTAAATAATAAATAATTAAAGTTACAAAAATCAAAACAATATTCACTAATGATAATTAAATAAAGTTAGAAGTGGATTTATTCCAATTAATACAATAAACAGTGAGGTAACTTTTCCACACCATTGGCAACAAAGCATTCTCATGAACTGAGGGAGAAGCAGCTTATTGCATCAGGAGTACTGAAAGTCACATCAAGCTGCAACAAGAGCACATGAAAAACACTAGAGAGATAGGCAACACAATACTTTGCAGAAAACGGCTCAAATTCCAGCAATGCACTCATGGTAAAAACAATGAAATATTGAATGACCGAGAGAAAGCGTGTGGCTGTAACGATAACCATCCTTCCCCTGTGAGCCTTCACAAGTGAAAGCGAATTTGTCCCCCTTAGACTTCAACGGATTGCAATCAGAATGATAGAAGGGGGTTATCATGCTTTCAAAACACCAACTATAGTATTATGACATTGGTCATCCATGCAATTTAGTAGAGGAATCTGTGAACTTTCATAAGGGTTTGCAAAAGCGTGAAGAGACAAGAGAAAACATTGGGTTTTACTGTCATGTATGCTTCCTTGTGGTGGACACTTGGCAGAGTTGTGACATACATTTTTATTTGATGTTTTGAAGCTGCTTTACAAAAATTCAGGTTACTCTTTAGAGTGATATCATAAAATATCCACGTATCTTTTTGTTAGACCTGGCATCATTGGCGTGAGTCTCCCTTCCATTTTGACGGATTGCCTCCTCTGTTTTGATAGGTTTTTGCTGGTTTTATGCTTTGGGCACTGTGCCACTGCTAATCAGTGCCACAGTGCAAGTGCTCCCTATGTTAAATTGATGTACTGATTGGTTATTCCATGATTGGGTTATTTGATTTATCTGTCAGCCCCTAGTACAGTGCACCATGTTTGCCCAGGGCTTGTAAATCAAATGCTGCTGGTGGGCTTGCAGCACTGGTTGTGCCACCCACAGAAGCAGCTTGTAAAGTGTGTCTCAGGCCTGCCATTGCAAGACCTGCATGCAGTCTAGCACTGCCATGTCCACTTGGTCAAGTGCACCTACTTGCCAGTCCTTAAACCTTCCCATTGCTTCATGTTAGACATCCCTATGGTAGGCCCAAGGGCAGGGTGCATTGTAAGCATAAGGTAGAACATGCTCTGATGTGTGTAGCATGTTCTAAAAGTAAATTACAGCCATTTTCGTTTTTCACTATTGAAGGCTACCTGTTCTCATAGGCCAGAATGGGCAGTTAGATTATTACATTCTTATAATCCTAACTGACTCAGGGAACATGGTAGAAATTCAAATTTAGTATGACTGAACTCAGAATAATAAAATACATCTTTTAGTAAAGTTGGTTTTAATATTCTATGTTTGAAAATACCACTTTTAGAAAGTAGGTATTTTCTTGCCTAACTATCCAGGCCTGCCTCTGCTGGGTTGTGTATTCCTTGTCTTGGTTTGTGAGTGACAGGGCTAGGGGATTCCAGGAGACATGCTGGGGCAGCCCGGTGGTGAATAGAGAGATCTGCATCTAGATGGGAGGGATAAGTTGCACCTGGGACCTGAATAGGGCTTGGCCTTCCCTCTACAATGCTGTCTCCACCTCCTGTGTCTGCCCTGCTCTGTGAAAGGAGAGGAGGAATCATGTAAACAAAGTGCTCAGGAACTGGTTTGGACTAGGCAGACGCCTCTTTGCCTTCAAAGAACAAAGGATTTTGGGGTATAAATATTGGGACCCTTATCTCAAGAAATTAGACCAATTCTGGACAAGAAACCTTTCTGCCAAGGAGAAGGACCAAAAAAACTGCAGGAGTTGTACTGCCCCTCTGCCAGTGTGCTCTTTGCTGGGTTGGTCTGCAGTGGTTGCTTATTTCCCAAGGGAAAGGAGAATGAACTTTGTAAGGACTTTCATCTACAGAATATTCTCCAAGGGCTTGAACTGTGCTTGCCTCCTGCTGAAGTCTCAGGAACAAAAGACTTCATCTCCCCATTGAATTTCCTTGCTGGGAATTCTGACTCCAAACACTTGCGTGCCGCTGGGAGCTGGAAGCGCGACGCATCGAGAAGAAGCGCAATGCCGCCCCAGCTGAAATAGTCGCATCGCCGGAGAAGCGGGCATTCGCCGCACCTCCCTGGAAGCATGTGTTCATCGAAGCTGCCTGCTGTCGCATCACCAGAGAAGCGTGACGCCATCGTGAGGGTTGCCATCTCATCATCGGAGAAGCGTGTTTCAGAGCCTGTCGTGGCTCCAAAGTACAGAGTCGTCGCAAGGCCACCAGGGCGTCATCGCATCGCCCAATCAATGGCGCCATCTTCTCGTATCGCAACCGGATCATCGCATCGCATCAAGGTGCCATCTTGCGCACCGCAATGGGCCCGCAGGCCGAGAATCTACGCATCACCTCCGCACCGCTAAGAAGCACGATGCATCCCTACTCTGCGCAAGCATATAGGCCTGACGCATCACGGAACCGACACATCTCCTCTTTTGCGAGCCTTTTGTTTACTTTGCGTTACGCATCCAGGTACTTTGTTGAGAACTTTGTCGTATTTACCAACAACTTGGACTAAGCAACTTTAATCATCTTTTAAGTAATCTTAAGTGTAGTATTGTGGATTTTTGTCTTTTGTGGTCTTGTGTTTAAGTCTATATAAAGAATACTTATTTTTATAAAACCTGTGTTGTGTCCATCTGTAGTGTTATCACTGTATTGCTGTGTATATTCACGAATGCTTAGCACACTGCCTCTGTGATAAGCCTGTCTGCTCGTGACAAGCTACCAAGGGGGTGAGCATGGGTTATTAAGGAGTGTAATCCCTTTATCCTGACTTAGAAGTAAGGGTCCCTATTTGGGCAAAGGTGAATACCATTGCCAACTAGAGACCCCCAGATCTAACACTTTTGTTTGGAGGAATGTTCTACCAATAATCTTCACTAAACAATTATGTTCTAGGAGAATCCCCTATATATGTGTGTGGTACAAACACTGAATATTTGGTGAGGACCCTGCCAGACCACAATCCACTGCTTGTGAAAATATTATGGGGTAAACATAACATACCCATACCAACATGGTAGCTCCAGAGCACTGCTTGAGTGGACCTCATGTTTAGGAAATCTGTCAGCGAGGTGATTGAAAATTACTTTGCAGTGAATCAGGGGACACCCTTAGATGCTGTAGTGGAGGGGGAATAATTCAAGATGGTGGTGAGGGGCCAGTTCTGAACAACATAAAATGACAAGGTAACTCCTTCACATGGGTCTTGCATGTGGAAGGTGAAAGGTAGTGGTGCCTTCTGAATTCTGGGAGCTCCCCCATTTTCCTGATGCAGAATGATAATGGATGGATGGTCCAAGATCAGGTCAGCATTAATAAGTCCATGATATGTTATTATCAAAAGCTCTACAAGACAGGCATCTAATCACCTATTGAACACAGAGAGGCCTACCCGGATAACCTGATACTACAGAAGATACCTGAGACCACGATGGAGCAACTAGGTAGTCTAGTCATGGGGGAGGAGATTGAGGAGACTCTGACTCTACTGGCAGATGGAAAGACACCGGGTGCAGATGGACTTCCATCTGAGTTCTCTCATATGTATGCTGCTACACTGGCCCCAACTCTTAGACTATACGCTGTGGTGTAGGACAAGGATAAACGCCCTGACTCTGCAGGTGAAACATTGATTATCCTCATGTCAAAACAGTGCAAAGACCCATATGACCAAGCATCTTATAGGCCTCACTGGATGTTAATTTTAGATTTTAATATTCTAACTAAGATGTTAGCATTGAGACTGTATTTACAAATGATGTATATATTAGGATCAAAGCAGTTTCGTATCCTCTAGAAAGACTTCCATCAACATCAGATGCCTCCTCAAGTTAATAGATGTGACACAGACCAATAGTAGACACAGAGCCATAATATTAGCTGTCAACCTAGAAAAGGTGTTCTACATGCTCAGCTAAACTTTCTTGTATGAAATACTTCAACAATTGGGTATGGGGATGTGGAAGTGTGAGTCAGAAATAAGGTTTGGGAGACTTTTCAAACAGGAGTTTCTACTGTTTTCTTCGGGGGTGAAGAAATTAATCGTTCCATTAATGTATCAGTAACTTAGGGTTTTAACTTTGTTTTGTCTTCTATCTTTTTATAGGTGTCTCATTCAGGGGAACTCATTGGTGTACCTAGGAGAAAAAGATTAAGTTCTGGTATGTAAATGGTAGGAAGGTAAAACATGTGTTTCTCGCAGGATCTACTTTTTCCCTACTAATCCCAAAGACAGTTCTTCGACCAGTGGGCACTGTTTCTCATCCAGTTCGATCACATCACCAAGGAGCTGGGGTAGGAAAATTTAATAAAAGCTGTTGTATCTCTTTAATAATGCTTGCCCACCATATGCCTGGATTGTACACAGAAAAGCAAAGAAAGGGAACTAACAAAAAAAGCAACAGTAGTGCAATTCATGTGTTTTACCTAGAGGGTACTTAGGGCCATATGTATCAAGCCTTTTTCCCGTTTGCAAACGGGCCGATTCTCAGAATCGGCCCGTTTGGAATTGGAAAAAGCCTTTTGGGATGTATCATCCCAAAAGGCCATCGCAAAATAAAGAATTGCAAAATTTGCGATTCTCTATTTTGCAAATGCAATTAAGGAATTGCAAATCCTAAATACCTTGCATTTTGCGATTCTCTAATTACGTTTCGCTAAAAATCGCAATTAGAGAAACGCAAAACTCTTTTTGATACATTTGGCCCCTAAACTTCGAGTGTACACTCATCTATAATTGGAACATTTCATCCAAAGGGTGTCAAAGGAGGTAAAGAAAACCCCTTCACCTCCTCTAACTTCTTTCCTCCACCTCTACTTAACAAATTGCGACATTCCCCCAGCTAGCCACAGCCCCGTCCTGGGCTGTGGCACGATATATGTCTTCCACTGATGGGGACCAACAATCCTCGCTCCATAAGTCCTCCCCTGTATCCTCATCTCTTTCCCATGCCCTTCGTTGTGTAGCACTCGTCATTTTCCTCCGCCATCAGGATCTCTCCACTGCATCTTCTTCTCCTTCCCGTTCAGACAGCTCTATGTTCTCTTTTCTGACCTCACCTCCTCCCTGCTTATGAGATGAGCCCATTCTTAGATTCCTTCCCTGTCCTTCCTGCTCCTCCTCCTCTTGCTCCGCCCCTCTAACATTAGTCTTCTTTCTATGTTAATTCTTTTTCCATACCAATGTAAATTTTTCCTTTCTAGGGCCCTTGCAGGCTGGGAGTGTAGGGAGGGACTGGCCCACTGTGGACTACCTGGGACACCTTTTCTCCCTCCTTTCTCACAGGGGGACAACTGGTTTAAATGGATCATGATATTTCGCAATCAGCACATAGTGAGTGTCAAGACGGGAAAAGTGATCTCTGCTTCATATATAATACAATGCGAAACTAGGCAGGGCTACCGACTCTCGCCTATGCTTTTTGCCTTGACCCTCAAACCTTTACAGAGATGCTGAGAATGACAGGCAGAGACTGGGGTATCCTACTGGTAGACTTAGCGACTGGCTGGACTCTAGTGGAATACCAGGGGCCTGCTTGGTCCCCTCCACAAGATCATCCAAGACTTCCATGATGGGGGACAACAATCAGGAGCGACAAAAGGGTGCAAGGCAGATATCGCAGGCACGTCGAGGCAGTCCCGGCAGAGTAAGAGTCCTTTCAGATGGGACACTACACGCATCATACACTGAAAGTATATAGGAATCAGAGACAGTGACTTAAGATACAGGACACGACCCAGAGAGACTAGATGAATCGGCATAATGAGCATGAGGGTCTCTCTGATTGCAACAGAGGGAAAATGAACAGGGTTCGAGTAGAACTGTAAAGGTAATAGAGACAAAAATAAATAAAGAGAGACTCGGACATTGCATGCATATAAGTCGAAAAGAAACATGTGATCGTTATAATTCATTTGTCCCGGGGTAGCTAGCTCCCCCTACCCCCACAGGGGTCAATTCCCACAGAGAGAGATGTAGGGCTCACCTCACACAGTCCTCAGTGAATAGACTGCTAGCACAGCAACCAATAGACTAGGGTACATAGACTTTAGACTTTAATGAATAGAAATTGCCTTTAATCTAATTAGACACAAGTAATTCAGAGTTGTAGTTGGGGAGATGGTGGAGTAGGGCGTACTTGTGGGCCAACATCCCATACCATATGGGAGGGGTGAGACTTTCAGGAATGCCCTTTTGGAGGGGGTAGTTGGGAGATTTGATGTTGAATTTCATTGGGGAAATGTGCAACCATTAATGGAAAAGTGTCTAGTGTCTAAATCAGAATTGTTATTTAAGAATAAGGAGAGTGTGGAGGCCATTACAGGAAGTGTAAGACATAGAGTAATCAGAAAGAAATGCCAGGAAATATGGGAGTACAAGAACTGAAAATTGTTACTTGGAATGTACGGGGTGTGGGAAATTTTCATAAGTAAAGGAGATTGTTAGGCTACTTGAAACACTACAGAGTGGCGATTGCATGTTTACAAGAAATGTATATCTGGGGGGGAGGCGATATCATGCCATCAAAGATGCTGGAAGGGCCAGACATATGCCACGTTCGATTCAGGGTTTACCAAAGGGACATTGATATGGGTGGCCCCCAGAGTGCCATTCTAATGCAATAAACGTGACAGATCCGGAGGGGCGCTATATAATACTTTATGGAAAGTGGGAAGGACAGGAGATATGTTTTCTAAATGTCAATGCTCCCAACTCGAACTACCCAGACTTTTTAACGAAACTGATGGACATAGCTGCCCTTTCCTGGGCACGGAGGTAATACTACTGGGAAATTTTAATTGCCCCCTAGATGTGCGACTAGCCAGAGACCTGCCCAGGGAGCACACCAAACCCAGAACGCTCAGAGTACTCTAGGATATACTAACTGGCCTGCAGCTCAGAGATGAGTGGCGGAAACGAATCCCCTTAAAAAGAGTGTTCTCGTGTTACACCCCTGTCGACTGGACTACTGCTTTATTTCCACAGGCTTAACACCCAGGGTAGACAGGATTACATATCTGCCTAGATATTTGTCCAATCACTCACCAGTACTGATGAACCTTAAAGCAGGTAGACGGCAACCAGCAATAGTATTATGGCATCCACGTGCAGAAGCATTAAACGACCCCCTTTATGTAGCTACCCTCCAAGATTGCCTCACACATTACTTCACAGATAAATATGGAACTGGATCCACTAGAGCAATAGAGTGGGAGGCCATGAAAGTTTTTATCCGAGGTGTAGCCATTAAAATAATGTACGGAGTTCGCCAATAACTAGAACAGGATATTAAGGTCCAAGAGCAGAAACTAGGGGAACAGGAAGAGGTCCTACATGAGAATCCGCAGGTAATGGGGTAGTGGGGAAAGATGTGAGAAGAACTTATGGCCTCCTGGTGCAGGTTAGAAAAGCACAAATACATAGCATATTGACAACGCCTTCATAGAGAAGGTGATAAGTCTGGGGCCCTTCTAGCTAGACTTATACGGTCCCAAAATGTGCCATCCCCAATAATACAATTACAAGATAGTAATGGAGAGTTGGTAGGTACCCAGCGGGCAATTGCTGACACTTTAGCACCGCATTTGCTTACTGCCTACTGATCTGAGTCAGATATTCCACCTGAAAACACACAGGAATACCATAATTATATTGAGCTACAACAGATAGACCCAAAGGATGCAGATGCCCTTGCGGCCCCCATCACCAGGGAAGAAATATTAAATGCTATTAATCACCTTAAAACAGCCTAGTGCCCAGGTGGTGGCGGCCTACCAGCGAAGTTTTACCAACAGTTTGCACAGCTTCTAATTGACAAATTATTGGAGGTCTATACTGAAGCTTATGAGAAGCAATCCCTACCAAGATCAATGCAACAGGCATTGGTATCCATGATCTTAAAACCAGATAAGGACCCTTTTCAACTCGGTTCCTACGGACCAATTTCCCTTTTGAATCTAGATGTCTAGATTCTGAGTCAGATTCTTGCAACTAGGCTATTCCCTTCCATGCCCCACCTAATCCACCCTGAGCAGGTAGGTTTTATACCTATTTTATTTATTTATCTATTTATTTATAAAGTTTTATATAGCGCGAACAAGATCCCGAAGGATATTAGAGCGCTTTACAAAGGAAGGAGTGAAGGACATAAATCCAATATAGACAACAGTAAGAATGCACAACAGGAATTCTCGCCTAAATCCCAGAGAAATAAACGCCTTAATCCCAGAAAAAAATAATCAAGGAGTACCGTACTAAGAAAGGAGGTAAACAATGCTGAAAAGGTGCATAGATCCAATATCGACATCAAGTAGGAATACACAACAGGAATACTCGCCTGCTTCCCAGCACAAGTGATTCACAGAGAGTAATAAGAAAAACAAGAATATAAAAGGTTGCGAAGAGGGACGTAGAATGCTGTAAAGAGGAGCGGCATCACATGAGGGTACAATGGTTGTAGGAACAGAGATTTCGAGCAAGTGATCCAAGCACAAATTAAGGTAAAAATGTGTTCATTAGGGATCTTTTGGCTTCCAGTTTGAAAGCAGTCGTTGAAGAGATTGTGTGTACTTCTGGTAGGAGAGTGTTCCAAATCCTTGGGGCCGTGCCTGAGAAGGCTCGGAGACTGGTGCTCTTTTTCCTAAGGATGGGTGGTTGCAGGAGGAGAGTAATAGCACTTCTTGATGCTCTTCCACCACAGGATAATTCAAGCTTTTGCGCTAGGTACCTGGGAGTTTTGAAATGCAGGGCTTTGTGCGCTAGAACGGCAACCTTTAACTGAATTTGAGCTTCATAAGGCAACCATTTAAGAGATTTTAGGATTGGGGATATGTGCTCACTGCGTTTGGTACCAGTGACCAGTCTGGCTGCCTCATTCAGGAGAAACACCACGCATAACTTACGAAGACTAGCTCACGTACGGCATGCTCCGATAGTACAAGAGAAGGAATGAGCTTTAGCCTTGTTAGATATTGAGCAGGCCTTCGATTCAGTAGAGTGGAATTATATTTGGGCAGTCCTTCAGAAGATGGGGATGCGACAGGAGTTCCTCCGTTGGGTCCAATTATTATATAGTAATCTGTTAGCTTGGGTGCGACTTAGAGGAGTGTTGTCTGACCAGTTTGGCTTATCGAGCAGAATGAGGTAGGGATGGCCCCTATCACCATTGCTATTTGTGGTGGTGATAGAGCCACTGGCGGAAACACTTAGGAAAAATATGGAGGGTCACGGAACCCCTCTGGGGGACACTGTGCCTATAGTTTCCATGTATGCTGATGATATGTTGGTATACTTAAGATGCCCGGATCGGGCAGCCCCAGTCCTTCTACAGGAACTAAGGAAATTTGGGGTGTTCTCAGGACTCCACATTAACCCAGGTAAATTGTTACTAGTCCCCATAGGTAAATGTAGCAGGACAACATTATGGTACAACCTGAAGTGGAGCTACAATGGAAACAAAAAGTTATGAGATATCTGGGTATTTAATTATGGCATTCCCCTTCATCGTTTGTGAGGCATAACATAGGAAGAGTAATATCTGGAATACAAGCGTGGGGGGTTTCTGGAAATCCCTGCCTCTCTCCTTGATGGGTAAGGTGGCAATTATACAAATTATCATCCTACCTTACTGCCTTTACACTCTGCAACACTCTCTCCATGAAATCCCCAAATCCTATTTCACAACCTTAGATAGTTTACTGGTGGATTTGTAATGGAGGAGCAAATGGAAACAAGTTAAATTGGAGACCCTCCAAAGGTAGTGGGTGGATGGAGGAGTGGAGCTACCCCGTATATGACTATATTACATAGCTGTCCAACTACAACACACAGTTCACTGGTTAGACGAGGGTAGTGACTGGGATAAGTCCCTATCGGCTGGCACTTATGACGGTAGCACATTGCCTGGGTTGCTTATGATGAGGTCCACAATCCCAAACGATTTCCCTTACTTGATTAGATATTTAGCAAAAATCTGGGAAGATACAGTGAAGAGGGTGATCCGGAGAGCACTTACTCTCCCGACATGCCACTATGGGTCATAAGACCTTTAAGAAAAATAACAGAGTCTATGTCTATACACAGATAGAAGGACGAGGGATGCCTTACTATGGGAGACCTATATATTAACTTTATAACCCGAGAGGAAGCAGCGAGTACCTTTGAGCTGGGATCAGGTCAATTCCTACAATATAATAAGATATCGGCAGTGGCCAGAGAGCTCTGGACTTCCTTTCCGGAGGAACCCCCTTGCACAGCGGTCCTTACAACCATGTTATCAATGGCAGGAGGGCGACATCTGATCTCACATATTACATGGCGCGCATGGATGATAGCCCGATCAGTGCTGTCCCGGTTCAGGCGAGATGGGAGGAGGAATCAGAGGAACCTATACTAGAAAGCAACTGGGCGAAGTTTCACAAAGGAGTTCTAGAGGTGAGCTCCAATACCCATTTTAAATTAATCCAGAAAAATATAGTTCACCAAGTATGCCTGACCCGGCATAGGCTGAAGAAAATGTACCCAGATAGATCAGACGCTGACCTAGGTGTGAAGAGACATTAGCACGTTTTGAACATATGGTATGGGACTGTGGGAGGCTGATTAGTTTCTAGGAAGTAGTGCTAAAGATCATACAGGTAACAATTGGATGGACTATCCCCAAGATGATCCAATCTGTTTTCTTGCATCTACTACCTACCCCGAAAAGGAAAATGTGAGTTGAAAATGTGTGCTTCTGGCGTTGGTGCTTGCATAGAGGAGAATAGCACTTTCGTGGCTTAGCCCGACTCCTCCTTCAGTGTGTAGGTGGGCGCAAGACTTGAAAGAATGGGCAACAGCGGAACTGGTCCAAATAAAGCACATTAGGAAAGATGATAGATTTGAAGAGGATGCACAATCATGGCCCGCTATGATTGCAGATGTAATGGATCCATTGGGAGAAGAAGTGGAGGAGGGGAGGGCTCTGCAATCACACACCCAGAACAGCAAGTGTGATAGTTTGCAAAGTGACACTGGGATGGATGGTACACGACACTGAGACACAAGGGATGGGTGGGAAGGGAGGGGAAACAGTTAATGAGACAAGAACACATATTGGGGAAACAGAATTGCATCATTCTAAATCCTGCAAAAAGTGTATAATGTTGAAAGATTATCTTATAAAATATACCTGCTCCTGTTATTATATGTGAAAATGGCAATAAAAAGTTGATTTTTTTAATTAAATCCTACTGGTAGACTTAGCAAACATTACCTTGCTATATATAGCTGATATGAAGTTATTTCTATGGAATGGCGAAGAGTGATTGGAGTAACCGTTCAAGTGTTTGAAAGAATTTGGAAAACTATCAGGCCTCAGCCTGTATTGGTCAAAAACATGTGTTTTCTCAAAAGCTAATTAATGCTGGAGACCCTGGAGATATTAACTCATTCAGGTATCAAATTGGAGTAGCACGAATTCCAGCATTTGGAGGTACGAGTGTACCATATAACTATGAATGAAGACCTGCTAGTGGATGATCTGGGTGTGGTTCTTTGAACCATAAAGGGCAACATTGACTTTGGCTATCCCTGAAACTATCAGTGATGGGCAGCATAGCCTTAAACAAAATTGTAATAAAGCCCAAGATACTGCATTTCTTTAGTAACCTGCAGATTGGATCCCACCTACCTGGCTCAAAGACCTAGATGTACTCCTAAGGAACTTCCTATGTGCCAGTAGCAGACATTTGGCCATATGTATCAAGGCCAATTGCGATCGCAAATGCTGAAATTCGCAGAATTTCAGGTTTGCAATCGGAATTAGGCCTAGTGTTATGTATAAAAGCACAACTGTCTCGCAAATTAAGGAATCGCAAAATTTGTGATTCCTTATTTTGCAAATGCATTTAGGAATTGCAAATTGCAATTCCTTAAATGGAATGTATGAAGCACCGAAGTTGTGCGAATATGGCATAAGGAATCACAAATTACCACCAACTACAGGTTGGTGGTAATTTGTGATTTCTTTGAAAAATTCACTTTTTTGCATTTTTCAAAGTGCCATGTGGCGCACATACATGCCCTTAGGACATGTATGTGCGCTACTTGTGTACACATACATACTTCAGGGGTGCAACAGGGTGTCCTTTTGACACCCTGGCACCCTTAAAATTGCATTCTCAATTTGTGATTCTCTAATTGCGAATCGCAAATTGAGAATGTCTTCCCATTCATTCCTCTAGGCCTCCTAGCCCATGGGAATGAATGGGAAGGTATGCCTTAATGGCAAATCACGATTTGCGATCCGCAATTAAGGAATATTAAGGAATCACAATTAATATTGTGATTTCTACATACATAGCATTTTGCGATTCCTTAATAGCAATTTGCTAAAAATCGCTATTAAGGAATCGCAAAAGGGCTTGTTCATACATATGCCCCATAGTATGTCCCTCAACGTGTTAACACTACCAGAGGCAGAGGGTAGGCTGGGCACTCATGATTTTGAGTTGGATTATCATATTTGGCAGCCCAGATCCAGTGGACAGTTTACAACGTTTACAACGTATCATTTACAACGCATGCCATTACAACTCAAGTCGTTACAACAACATATTGTTACATCGCATGCCATTACAACGCAAGTTGTTACAACGACTTGCTATAAGGGGGCAGAAGGTGTTGGATTTTTTGGTTTCCAATCCAACACTTTGCCTACTGTTGTACACATTGGAGTTGGAATAGTAAATTATACTATTCCAAACTCCATTGTAATCACTTGCGTTGTAATGGCATGCGATGTAACAATGCATCGTTGTAACGGCTCGCATTGTAATGGCATGCGTTGTGAACCCATACGTTGTAACGAGTGCTATTCCCAGTGGACACCCACATATCTGGATGGCGATCTTCCACACAAGTTGAGCCAGCTGGAGAAGCCAAAACTTTGGGGTGAGCAGGCAGTATGAATCTTGGACCTCAGGCAAAAGATGCGCGATTTTAGTGTCCTCGTGGTAACCACCCTCAGATGTTGGAAGAGGTGTGTAAAGAAACCCATGGATAGAACACTATATGCACTAACCATTTCCTTGATAGTGCTTTCAAGTAAAACAGGCTATGATAGAGGTCTCACTCTGACACAAAGGAAGAGTGCTGGACTACACAATGAGACCCACGTATGGGGAATTATCCTCTCTAACATCTATCTAACATTTCTAATAGACAGCTATGGACTACCAACTTCTGAATGTCTGACTTATCCACGACATTAAATGAATGGGAAACTCAAATTCCTCTGAAACGGGAGAGGAGCTACGCGCGCATTCCGAGATGGCCGCGTGAGCACGGGGCTCCCGAGGACCCTCGCTGCCTCCCGCATTTATCCTGGATGATATCCTGATTTGACGGAAGGTCATGGAAGACACAACCCGGCTGATGTACTAGCAGGTTTTTGGGTCGGAATCGGACACAGGGTCCCCGAGCTTTGCCGTCTTGAACTTTGGGGCCTTCTCCATGGCAGAGCCTGGACCTTGAGTTGTAGCAGTGCCCGGGTCGTAATTTAACAACAACGGCTTGAGGGGATCAGACCACAGCCTCACTTCACTTTCGGTTTCGTTTCTCCAGCGCACTGTTTTCCATCTGTGGTGTGTCTGTTGATCGGACGAGCTCTGCTGCCAGCTCATCGAGCTTAGAGCTAGAGACTGTTTGGCTGTGGACTCAACTTGGCCCAACTTTGCCTCCTGTATTCTTGTGTGTGAACTTTAAGGAGCCATTTGGACCAGATCCCAAGCCTCCCTCCGGGGCACCCGGCTAGCCATGACGGGCAAGCCCGAGGGTGAAAAACGGAAAGTCAAGACCACTCTCCGTGGAGGTTCAACCCAGACGAATGTCATGGATCGCTACACACTCTCTAAAGGATCCCCTGGAGGCGCACCTAAGGCCCGGGAAGAGGCTGTCGACGATCCTGCTGCATTGGCGGAATTAACGGTACAAGACGTGTTGGGCGCCATTGCTGGTATTCAGTCTTCCATTGGCCAACATTATGAAGCCCTGGCTCTGAAGTTGGACACGGTGGCTATTGATGTCAACCTCATTCGAGCTGATTTGGCCAAGACGAACGAGAAGGTGAAGTCATTGGACCTAAAGACGTCCAGCCTAACCACGGATGTGTCCGACTTACAAACAGAAGTGCGCAACCTTAGATCTGCTAATGACTTTTTTGCTCGTCACTTGGAGGATTTTGAAGGCCGTGCACGGCGCAATAACGTGCGTATTATTGGGGTCCCGGAAGACTCTAGTTCACTCGCCACAGATCTTCGAGTTGAGGACCTCATTCTTAATCATCTTGCACCCAAGAGCCTGAGTAAGTTCTTTGCCATCGAACGTGCGCACAGAGTGCCAGGGGGACAGGCGAAGCCCGGTTTTCCCCCGTCCAATTATTGCTCAGATTTTCAACTTCAGAGATCGCGACGCCATTCTGCAGGCGGCACGGACAAGCGGCCCTACGCAGTTCGAGAACGCTGCTGTGAACTTCTATCCGGACTTTTCCCAATCAGTCCAGAAACAACGAATGGGATTTCAAGGGGAGAAACGGCGACTAAGAGACATGGAACTAAAATACGCTATGTTATTCCCGACCCGACTGCGTGTTGAATATGACAATCGCACATTGTTCTTTGTCAGACCTGAGGAAGCGAGTGACTGGTTGGACACTTTGCCGGCTCGCCGTGCTAGCCAGGAACGTGCTGGTGGTGCTGAGGGGGGTCTGATGGACCAAGAATGATTATGATGCCTGTGTCCGGAACACTGTTCAACGTATCCAGCTGAGGCTCATTGACTTCCTTGATCATTCCATTTGTACTTGGGAGGTAGCGGGGATGGCGGGACCCCTTTCCTCTCTGGGGTCTTCTTTGTGTAGATTAGTTCTTTGTTTGTAATTGTCAGGGCGACAGGCACGCTGCAAATTGGGGTGGATTTCGAGTCGGTGCAGGGGTGCAGGGTGGGGGGTAGTTGTGTTGGGGAACTTTGGGGGGGTTATGTTCAGGGATTGTTTGTTTTTTCTTTTTCAAGGCAAGGCGCTTTCATTAACTTTGGCATTGGTGTGATGCTCATTTTGCAATGGGAGTTCATTGTGGATCTGGATGGGGGGTAGGGGGTTGAGGGTATTATGCTGGAATGTGAATGGGTTGGGGGATCGTATAAAGAGAGGGGTGGTTATGCAGCTGCTGCGGCGCCTTTCGCCTGATGTCGTTTTGCTACAGGAGACACACTTGATAGGAAATACTTGTCACGCTCTTAATAGACAGGGTTATCGTCTTGCTGCCCATTCTGGATTTACAACTAGTTCTAGAGGAGTGGGTATTTTGCTCAGAGTTTCCCTCCCCCTCGAGGTTGACGATGTGATCCTTGATGCCAGGGGTCGATATGTTGCACTTGTTGGGCGGTGGGAGGGAAAATCAATCTCGTTGGTGCCGGTGTATGTCCCTCCGGGCTTACAATCCACGACATTTACGGATCTGGGGCGGATGGTTCTGGGTCTCCCGGAGGGTGTTTTGATACTGGGTGGTGATTTTAACTCCGTCATTTCTGGCAGAATAGACCGCTATCCGCCCCGAGACCTTCCTGCTGCGCAATCCTGGTTGGGTGACTTCTTGGAAACATTGGGACTTATAGACTGTTGGAGACTAATGCATCCAGAGCAAACACAGTTTACTTTCCATTCGGGAGCTCATGATAGTCTTTCTAGATTGGATTATATCCTGATACCGGCTGCCCTGTCCCCTTCGATTGGAGAGATTAAACACTTGGCCCGGGGTATATCAGATCATTCCCCTATTTAGTTTCATTTTAATCTTAACATCGGTGCCGAAGGGAGGGTGGCCCCGATTAACCCCTAGTAACTTCTTAACCCTAAGACTCGCACTGAATTGATTAAATCATTTGATCTGTATTTTACTGAGAATGCTGGTTCTGTATCCTTGCCTGTTTCGTTATGGGAAGCTTTTAAGACTGTGATCAGGGGACAGGCATTGTCTTTGGTGGGGTGTGCAAAGAATTGTAAGAATTAGGCCATTGTTCAGCTCGAGACGGAAATCACAGACCTGGAGACTGCATTGGAACGAGAGGTCACTCGAGAGGCATTACATATCCTCCGCCTTAAACAATTAGAATATAAAACTCTGGTTACTGATGCGGCAAAGATGATGAGTAGGGACCAGCAGGGACGGCTATATGATGTGGGTGATAAAGCAGGAAAATTGATTGCCTGGCTGGACAGAAGGGAGAGAGCGAGTCGAGTGGTTCCGGTGGTTGAGACATGTGGTGGTGTGCATGTAACGGACCCTGTTGAAATTGTTGAATGCTTTGCTGATTATTTTCGAAAGGTCTATACCTCAGTGTCTGACAGGCCCGAGGAGGATTCGCAGTTGTTGCTTCGAGATATAGCACTTCCATGTTTGTCGGAATCGGATCGTGACTGTTTGGATGCCACGCCCTCTGTGGATGAGGTGGCTCTCGCGCTGCGCTCCATTCGTTCCGGCAAAGCTCTGGGTCCCAACGGCCTTCCTATTGAACTGTATAAATTGCGCCCTGATACTCTAGCTCCCTATCTCCGCGATATGTTTTTGGCTGCGCGAGATAGCGGCTAAGCATGGGCGTAAAATCCGCTCCGCTCGCGGATTTTTCGGATTTTCGGCAAATCCGCAATCCGCGAACGCTCGCGAATTTGTCGAAAATCCGTGAATCCGCTCGCGGCGGATTTTTTGCTTGGTTGCGGCGCGCGGCGTGGTGCACGGCGTTCACTTTCCGTCATTTTAGCGTTTGCCGAGTTGTTTTTCTTTGCGAGTGACGCGCCATTTTAGATCTTGCTGCGTGTTCCCGCGGGAGTTTGTCGCCCGCGAATACGTACTCGCGGCTTGCCACCTTGCACAGCACACCTCGCGAGAGTTCGCAATTGCGAACACGTAGTTGCGGCGGAAAGGAACAATCTCGCACTTGCGAAATAGAGATTTTGCCATTTCGCACAAGAAAATCACCAGCAAACAGGATAAACCTTCTGAAAATTATGATTTTTATCAGAATCACTCCTCAGGTTGACATTTGCATGGCTTTTTTTTTTTGCAAGGAGTCCATTTTGGGGGGAGGAAGGAAGTGCCCCACAGTCTCCAACTTCCTGTTCCTGTCCAGCAGGCTCCTCCCAGTGCTTTGTCCATCTCCTGGTCACTTTCATTTGGATCTGGAGCTGGAAGGATTACTTTTTGTGGGTGCTGCTGGATATTTGGATTTGAGGCCTTTTTGACTGTCTTTGGATCACTTTTGGATTAGAAATCAACTTTCACAAGTAAGTTTGTTTGGGGCATTACAGTTGCTGCAAGTAAAATTTTGGAACTTTTTCAGAACATTAAATAAATTATATTGTGGGTAGCCACAGTATCCAGTAGGACCAGGGTTGGTTAGGGGTGCATGATACAACTGTTTTGTTGAATTTAAACACCATTGAGGCCATGGATGGGCTGGGATTGTGCTGATTTTTGTCTTTTTTTTGGGACTGCTGGTGGGGCCCTTTGCCCAGGGGTGGTGAGTGTTGCATGGGCCTAGTCTTTCTGTGGGGTGTCTTCTTAAATTTAAACATAATTGAGGCCATGGATGGGCTGGGATTGTGCTTATTTTATTGTTTTTTGTCGTTTTTGGGGGGCTGCTGGTGTGGCCTTTTGCCCAGGGGTGGTGGGTGGTGCATGGACTGAGTGTGCCTGTGGTGTGGTCTCACTCTCTTTAATGTAAACATCATGGATGGCATTGGATTGTGGTGATTTCTGGCTGTTTTTCTGTTTTTTGGGGGTGTACTGTTGATGTGGACTGGTCATGTGGGTGGTGGTGGTGGCCATCTTGAGTGCTGGCTGGTACAGGCAACATGTGCCTGGGGTGTAAGGGGCCATTTTGAGGAGAGGCAGTGTCTGAGGCCTGCACTTATTTTGCCTACTTTTCATCCATTATGCCCAGGGGTAGTGAGTGTTGCATGGGCCTAGTGTTTCTGAGGGGTGTCTTCTTGAATTTAAACACCATTGAGGCCATGGATGGGCTGGGATTGTGCTGATTTTATTGTTTTTTGTCGTTTTTTTGGGCCTGCTGGTGGGGCCCTTTGCCCAGGGGTGGTGACTGAGTGTTGCATGGGCCTAGTCTTTCTGTGGGGTGTCTTCTTGAATTTAAACATAATAGAGGCCATGGATGGGCTGGGATTGTGCTTATTTTATTGTTTTTTGTCGTTTTTGGGGGGCTGCTGGTGTGGTGTGGCCTTTTGCCCAGGGGTGGTGGGTGGTGCATGGACTGAGTGTGCCTGTGGTGTGGTCTCACTCTCTTTAATGTAAACATCATGGATGGCGTTGGATTGTGGTGATTTCTGGCTGTTTTTCTGTTTTTTGGGGGTGTACTGTTGATGTGGACTGGTCATGTGGGTGGTGGTGGTGGCCATCTTGAGTGCTGGCTGCTACAGGCAATATGTGCTTGGGGTGTAAGGGGCCATTTTGAGGAGAGGCAGTGTCTGAGGCCTGCACTTATTTTGCCTACTTTTCATCCATTATGCCCAGGGGTAGTGAGTGTTGCATGGGCCTAGTGTTTCTGAGGGGTGTCTTCTTGAATTTAAACACCATTGAGGCCATGGATGGGCTGGGATTGTGCTGATTTTATTGTTTTTTGTCGTTTTTGGGGGGCTGCTGGTGTGGCCTTTTGCCCAGGGGTGGTGGTGCATGGACTGAGTGTGCCTGTGGTGTGGTCTCACTCTCTTTAATGTAAACATCATGGATGGCATTGGATTGTGGTGATTTCTGGCTGTTTTTCTGTTTTTTGGGGGTGTACTGTTGATGTGGACTGGTCATGTGGGTGGTGGTGGTGGTGGCCATCTTGAGTGCTGGCTGGTACAGGCAACATGTGCCTGGGGTGTAAGGGGCCATTTTGAGGAGAGGCAGTGTCTGAGGCCTGCACTTATTTTGCCTACTTTTCATCCATTATGCCCAGGGGTAGTGAGTGTTGCATGGGCCTAGTGTTTCTGAGGGGTGTCTTCTTGAATTTAAACACCATTGAGGCCATGGATGGGCTGGGATTGTGCTGATTTTATTGTTTTTTGTCGTTTTTTTGGGCCTGCTGGTGGGGCCCTTTGCCCAGGGGTGGTGAGTGTTGCATGGGCCTAGTCTTTCTGTGGGGTGTCTTCTTGAATTTAAACATAATAGAGGCCATGGATGGGCTGGGATTGTGCTTATTTTATTGTTTTTTGTCGTTTTTGGGGGGCTGCTGGTGTGGCCTTTTGCCCAGGGGTGGTGGGTGGTGCATGGACTGAGTGTGCCTGTGGTGTGGTCTCACTCTCTTTAATGTAAACATCATGGATGGCATTGGATTGTGGTGATTTCTGGCTGTTTTTCTGTTTTTTGGGGGTGTACTGTTGATGTGGACTGGTCATGTGGGTGGTGGTGGTGGCCATCTTGAGTGCTGGCTGGTACAGGCAACATGTGCCTGGGGTGTAAGGGGCCATTTTGAGGAGAGGCAGTGTCTGAGGCCTGCACTTATTTTGCCTACTTTTCATCCATTATGCCCAGGGGTAGTGAGTGTTGCATGGGCCTAGTGTTTCTGAGGGGTGTCTTCTTGAATTTAAACACCATTGAGGCCATGGATGGGCTGGGATTGTGCTGATTTTATTGTTTTTTGTCGTTTTTTTGGGCCTGCTGGTGGGGCCCTTTGCCCAGGGGTGGTGAGTGTTGCATGGGCCTAGTCTTTCTGTGGGGTGTCTTCTTGAATTTAAACATAATAGAGGCCATGGATGGGCTGGGATTGTGCTTATTTTATTGTTTTTTGTCGTTTTTGGGGGGCTGCTGGTGTGGCCTTTTGCCCAGGGGTGGTGGTGCATGGACTGAGTGTGCCTGTGGTGTGGTCTCACTCTCTTTAATGTAAACATCATGGATGGCGTTGGATTGTGGTGATTTCTGGCTGTTTTTCTGTTTTTTGGGGGTGTACTGTTGATGTGGACTGGTCATGTGGGTGGTGGTGGTGGCCATCTTGAGTGCTGGCTGGTACAGGCAACATGTGCCTGGGGTGTAAGGGGCCATTTTGAGGAGAGGCAGTGTGCCTGCACTTATTTTGCCTACTTTTCATCCATTATGCCCAGGGGTAGTGAGTGTTGCATACTTGCATGTCCGTAGTCTTTCTGTGGGGTGTCTTCAATGTAAACATCATGGATGGCATGGGATTGTGCTCATTTTTCTGTGTTTTGTCGATTTTTTGGGGTGTATAACTGAACTGATGTTCCTCTGTCTTCCATTGCTTTTAGGTGCACAAGAAGACTCAAGAGAACCACCAGTGCCAGGAAGAAGTCCTGCAGCGGTGTGTGTGTGCAGCATAACGTCACGCGACGTCACGTCTGGACACAGAACCCTCTGCAACTCGTGCAACTGCTGCCCGCTGACCTGCTCTGAAGAAGATGGCCCCAAAAAAAGTAACCCGTAGCTCCTCTAGCAAGAAAGGTGCCAGTAAGGAGCAGAAGAAGCAAGTTACCAAGGACACTGGTGTGCCGCCCGCCCCTTTTTTTGGGAGTAAAAAAAAAAGTATGCCTGCAGCAGCAGCGGGATCTGCTGGGGACAAAGCTGGCAGCAGCACCCCCGCTCCATTGGGCTCAGTGCCACCACCACCACCACGCCAACTTAAGTCCAAGCCCTTGAGTGCTGCAGAGGCAGCCAGTATAGTTCTTCAATCACCATCGACCAGTGATGTTGGCTCATCGCAAGAAAGCAGCAGCAATGTCCCTCAATCAACACAGGTTGTTGTAGCTCATCTGACGAGTGTTGAACAACCACAGCCGCAACAACAATCACATGTGCAAGTACAAGCCCAAGTACATGTGGAAGGAGAGGCAGCGCAAGGAGATGCGCAAGCAGAGGTGCATGGAGGGTCACAAGTGCCCACAATAGTTGTTCCTCCCGAAGTAGGGGCACATCAGGAAATCGACAATCAAGGCGAGGTATCATTTGAGGAAGCCACTCCTCCTGATGATCCTTCATTGTCTTCCACACCCCTAGCAAGGAAGAGATCAAGGGTGGTGTCTACATCTTCTTCAAGCACACCTCCTTCTGATGATACGGATCAAACTTGGGAACCAGCACCACAGCCGTCTGAGAGTGAGGCACACCATGATCCAACAAAGGTACTTAAGCGTAAAAGGAAGCTCGTCCAAAGTCTCAGACTTATGGAGTGTGATGAGGCTCAACAAGAAGTGGCGGATACTGCTGCTGATGAAGACTCTGCCAACGACGACCCAGTCATCATAAAGGTCACTGCAGCCCCAGCGGGCATGCAGCAAACAGACATTTTGACCCTAGCCCGAAGAGCTGCTGCGCGTGATGATGATGATGATGATGTTGTCGATGAGGAGGCAGTGGAAACACCACAATCATTGGAGTTAAGTAGTACACCAACTCGTCCCGCTTCCATATTTCTTTCTGGCAAGAAGAGACCTGCGTCAACCTCGACCTTAATTAGTGGCGGTGAAAGTGGAAAACGTACAAAAGTTGGCCAATCCAGATCCTCCACTTCATCTGGCATTAGCTTCATGACCACCACCACCAGTATCGCCGCCTCCTCCAGGTCCCACAGACACTTCAAGTCCCCAGTTTGGGACTTCTTTACTGTTTGTCCCAAAAATCCAAAGTTTGCCATTTGTACCCTTTGTAAGCTTGCAGTTAGTCGTGGTAAGCCAGGTAGCAACTATGGTACCGGCGGCCAGAGTGGTCATCTTGAGAGAAAGCACGCTGTCCAATGGTTTGCGCACCTAGCTGCGATCAAGAAAGGCCAAAATCAAGGAAACGTTGATGTTTCATCTGATGTTGACGAGCAGGAAGAAGACGTGTCAAACACTTCCCTTACACCCAGTACCCCTCTCAGCAGCACACCCAATGTGAGGCACACTAAGAGTGTTGGAGCGAGTGAGACACCAACGCACAAAAGTTCACCAGCGAGCAAAATTGGGTCAACGAAGTCATTATCAGCCCGTAAATGCTTGGTCCAGGGCAACATTAGAACAATGCTTACTTCAGAGGTGCCATATGAACGCAACCACCCACTGACGCGTCTGTATAACACTAAGCTGGCTAAAATGCTAGCTGTGGACCTTCTACCTTTTTCTTTTGTAGAAGCGGTAGGTTTTCTTGAATTAGTTGCAACGCTCTGCCCTAAATGGAAGGTTCCGAGCCGGTTCTATTTTGCCAGAGTTGCGGTTCCAGCACTACATGAAGATGTGCTGCAGGCGATTGGGGCAGCTTTGCAGAAGAGTGCTGTTCACACAATACATCTGACAACAGACATGTGGACCAGTGGCCCAGGCGATGATTACATGTGCATCACTGCACACTGGGTCTCTTTTTCAGGTGTTATAGCAAAGCTAAACGCAGGTGTTGACCCGGACCAAGTTTTCAAAGCTGCTCGGAAACATGCAACACTAGCCATGTTTGGCTTGGAGAAAAGTCACACAGCAGAAAACCTTTTGCAAGAGTTTAACAAAAAGGTCTTGACAATGCTATCCCCCCTAAAACGCAAGATTGGTTATGTTTCCACGGATAATGGCGCCAATGTAGTTAAGGCCATGTCGGAGGGTGGCTATGTTAGAGTGCCGTGTTTGGCGCACTGTATCAACCTGGTAGTTCAAAAATTCTTGAGTGATAAAGAGAGTCCAGCGTTCGAGGTAATGGCCACCTGCCGCAAAATGTGCAACCATTTCAGCCATTCTTTTAAGGCCCGGAAGCATCTGCGGAGACTGCTACTTCAACGTGGAATGCCAGTGAAAGCACTCATCCAGGAGGTGGCAACACGTTGGAACTCAACCTTCTACATGCTTGAGCGTCTGCATGAGCAGTATACGGTACTCGATCACTATTTCTTGACAGAGGCTACATCTCAGAAGGAGGACCTGCGGATGAGTAAGGCGCAATGGACCATAGTTAAAAGCCTGACAGACATGCTTCGTCCTTTTGAGTTCTTCACGCGTGCAGTCAGCCAGGAGGACTGTAATTTGGGAAAAGCTATCCCATTGTTGTGCATACTGGAGCACCAACTGATGGCGGTTTCTTCTGAGTTTGAAAAAGATGAAAAAAAAAAAAACCATTTCATTTTGTCTGAGAAATTATTACATCGCCTACGTGGTGATGAACGTCTTAAAAACATCAACTCAGATCAGCATTACATTTGTGCTACTATTCTGGATCCACGCTACAAAAAGGCGCTGGCAGACAACGCATTCTTTCCTTTCGCTGATGCAGATGTTCAAAAGTACAAACATTGGTTAGCCTGGTCAGCCAAGAGGTTTGAAAAAGAACGGCAGGTTATTGAAGGAGAAGCCAGTACATCAGCATCAGCAGGCCATCCGCAGTCACAAGAATCCACTTCTGCACCTGTGGCTGGGGCACAAGTGACCTCTCAGCCGTTAAAGACACCGGCAACTGGATCATCTGCACCACACACAATGACAACACTAACAGTGGCTGGGGAGGAGGATTGGCTAAGTTTGATGGGGTATGGTTCTCGAAAAAATGTCACAGGTACAGCAAAAAGTAAGCAAAGTGGAGGAACAGTTGATGACCTTGAGTCGATGGTGCAGGACTATCTGAATGACTCAACAGTGGTCTTTCTTAATGAGGAGCCATTGCAGTATTGGCATGGCAAAAAACAATTGTGGCCACAGCTCTACAACCTGGCTATAAACTATTTGTCTTGCCCACTCGCAAGTGTGTCTTCTGAACGTGTTTTCAGTGCTGCTGGTGGCATTGTAACTCCCAAACGGAGCCGCCTATCGCCCAAAAATGTGGAGCGGCTGACAATGATCAAGATGAATCAGCACCTCATACCACCAGATTACAAAGTGCGAGAAAGCACGCCACATGAAGACGAGGAGGACAGCAACGTAGATGAGGGGATTTTTTCTCTGTTCGGTGCCACTGACCTCATCCAGCCTGAATTCGCAGAGTATGATGACGAAATCTTGTTCTTATTCCCTGACACCGAGCCCTGAAAATGAGACAATCAATCAAGAACTTTCTTTTTCGTCCTTATTCACTTTTATTCCTGTGTGCTTTGTGTCTCTCTTTCTTTGTTTTGCACAGTTAATTTAATTCAAACTTTAATCACCTAATCCCAAAAACAAGACCATCATCAGAACTGTCTTCACTTGTTTGCTTATTGATTTGAAGGTGCCGCAGTCTACATTCCTCAGGTTCACAAGTTCTGAAGAACATGCTCCTCTATCCTCCTCCTCCAGACTGCGATTTACCTCCAAGCAGAGTGCTGGATTACGCACAATGAAGAAAGACTCAGCACTTGTGGGGGTGTTGTACTTCTTTGCGGGTGAGTTGACGGTTTTGGGCCCATTGCTGTGAAGCTCTAATAATGGACAAAAGTGTTTTGGACCAAATATGAGGTGGAAATTTCTTGCCGTTTTTGCTGACTTGCTTGCCTTTGAGGTGCTCTTTTGCGGGGTTCCGGGGGTTTGTGTGTAATTTTTGGTGTCTGTCGAAGCACTGCTGCGACAGTCTAATCTTGATTGCATTTGCTTTTCAGGAAATCTGTGGTGGAAAACAGGAGTTATGATGATTGATGATGATGACCTAGCTGAACAGCGCGGCATTTGGAACGAAGGCCGAGAGATATTGTAACTTGTAAGTATGAGATTTAGCTTTTTCGCTGTTTGGGGGTGTTGTCGGGTGTTTTTTTGCGGGTGGGTTGGCGCCGGCGGGTCTTGCCTGGGGCATTCCTGGGAAGGTCTAATACCGGATACAAGTGTTTTGGACAAAATCCATAAGGAACAGCCTTTTTTTTGCCATTTCTTCAGACATCTTGCTCAATGTAGCGTTTTGGGGGGCTTCCTGCTGTTCGTGGGTGGGTTGCGGCCGGGGTCTCTGTCGAAGCACTGCTGCGACAGTCTAATCTTGATTGCATTTGCTTTTCAGGAAATCCGTGGTGGAAAACAGGAGTTATGATGATTGATGATGATGACGACCTAGCTGCACAGCGCCGCGTTTGGACCGAAGGCCGAGAGACATTGTAAGTATGAGATTTAGCTTTTTCGCTGTTTGGTGGTGTTGTGTCGGGTGTTTTTTTGCGGGTGGGTTGGCGCCGGCGGGTCTTGCCTGGGGCATTCCTGGGAAGGTCTAATACCGGATACAAGTGTTTTGGACAAAATCCATAAGGAACAGCCTTTTTTTTGCCATTTCTTCAGACATCTTGCTCAATGTAGCGTTTTGGGGGGCTTCCTGCTGTTCGTGGGTGGGTTGCGGCCGGGGTCTCTGTCGAAGCACTGCTGCGACAGTCTAATCTTGATTGCATTTGCTTTTCAGGAAATCCGTGGTGGAAAACAGGAGTTATGATGATTGATGATGATGACGACCTAGCTGCACAGCGCCGCGTTTGGACCGAAGGCCGAGAGACATTGTAAGTATGAGATTTAGCTTTTTCGCTGTTTGGTGGTGTTGTGTCGGGTGTTTTTTTGCGGGTGGGTTGGCGCCGGCGGGTCTTGCCTGGGGCATTCCTGGGAAGGTCTAATACCGGATACAAGTGTTTTGGACAAAATCCATAAGGAACAGCCTTTTTTTTGCCATTTCTTCAGACATCTTGCTCAATGTAGCGTTTTGGGGGGCTTCCTGCTGTTCGTGGGTGGGTTGCGGCCGGGGTCTCTGTCGAAGCACTGCTGCGACAGTCTAATCTTGATTGCATTTGCTTTTCAGGAAATCCGTGGTGGAAAACAGGAGTTATGATGATTGATGATGATGACGACCTAGCTGCACAGCGCCGCGTTTGGACCGAAGGCCGAGAGACATTGTAAGTATGAGATTTAGCTTTTTCGCTGTTTGGTGGTGTTGTGTCGGGTGTTTTTTTGCGGGTGGGTTGGCGCCGGCGGGTCTTGCCTGGGGCATTCCTGGGAAGGTCTAATACCGGATACAAGTGTTTTGGACAAAATCCATAAGGAACAGCCTTTTTTTTGCCATTTCTTCAGACATCTTGCTCAATGTAGCGTTTTGGGGGGCTTCCTGCTGTTCGTGGGTGGGTTGCGGCCGGGGTCTCTGCCGAAGCACTGCTGCGACAGTCTAATCTTGATTGCATTTGCTTTTCAGGAAATCCGTGGTGGAAAACAGGAGTTATGATGATTGATGATGATGACGACCTAGCTGCACAGCGCCGCGTTTGGACCGAAGGCCGAGAGACATTGTAAGTATGAGATTTAGCTTTTTCGCTGTTTGGTGGTGTTGTGTCGGGTGTTTTTTTGCGGGTGGGTTGGCGGGTCTTGCCTGGGGCATTCCTGGGAAGGTCTAATACCGGCTAGAAGTTAGTTGGACAAAATCCATAAGGAAACACCAGTTTTGGCACTTTTTGTAAGTTAGGGTTCGTTAGGGTTAGCCCTAGCAGCAGGATTGCATGTGTTTAGGGGGGTTCGATTGCAACGCGGTTCTGTTGTTGTAGAGCACTGTTGGAGCGATGCTGGCTATGGATACTTTTGCTTGCAGGCAAGTGGTTTGAATACAATCCACGGTCTGTATTTGGGTCTACTGTTACTTTCAAAGTACGTTTTGTAACCATTTTTCTGCTAGGCATCGTTTTTGGAGATATGATTGGGTTCTTCTACATTTTTGCGACTGGCTTTAGTAAGGGTCTTGGTGGGAGCATTGCTGGGAAGGTCAAATTTTGTTCTAAAACACAGTAGTACACCCACCTTGAGGGGAAAGATCCGCTATAATATTTTGGCCATACTTATTGATCCTTAAAAAGGTGACTCAGACAGAGCACGCAATTTCAAAAATATTGTACTGTCTATTAGGGAAATCAAAGTGTCACTTTTTGAACCACACAGCGTACATACCTTTTATTTATTTATCAGTGGTATTGTAATAGCACTTCCTGTTTTCCGTTCAATAATTACAGGCCGGGTTTCAGTCAACATCCGCCAGGCAGGCAGTGGACAGGGTGTCTCTTCTGTCAGTGGTCACCACCACATTGATGGACGAAGCGTCAGCTGGAATGGAGGAGTGCCGCCAATAAGAGGAATTGTTTGCTGCATGCAACTTACTTACCAATTTCAACAGGACAACTCCAACAACATACGCAATACAGATACAGTATCCATTGTTGTCTTTTATTCTATGAGTGTGACTGCATGTGCTTACCTTTAGTTTGTAACCAAAGATTGTCTGTAAACTCTGTATCTTCAATTATTGTTTGTCCATGCTCTGCTTTTTTTTTCTTCTCTCAACAAAACCTACCCAAAAAGAAACCCCCATTCCCATCCATTTTACAAACCCTAACCCTCTTCCCCCGGGCTGTGTTGTTTTGCTTGATGTCTGACTAAAATGACATCAATAATTCCACACACTTGCTGGGGAGGATAAGGTGATAGCAGCAACAGGCTGGTGAAGGAATACGAGGATATCTTCTAGACTTACTCAGCTTCAGTACTATATCTTCTAGTAGTAGTAGCCAATGTCAAATAAATTCAACGCAAGTACTAGTTATACTTGCAATACTTTACCATTTGTTAGGCTACATTATGGCACTGTTCTAGTGTACTGTCACCTGCTATTTTCTCGATCGTACCGTAACCGTTGTAATGCTACAGTAAGGAGTACAAACAAGGTTTCGTTTTCTTTTTTTCCATAGGCATGCAACTGCCACTGTGTCACACCACTAGTAACACCGCAATGAGGAAATGTCACCCGCCCAGGAATGACAACGTTAATCCCCATTTCACCTGGAGCCAGCCCTGGGCCTAGCCCTAATTTCTAACACAAATTACAGGTAAGATAAGCGTTTGGTGGGAGGTAGTATAATGGAGTATTATTTCGGAGTAGACAAGAGATTGACGGTTGTACTACTAAAGTCCTACGACTGTTCAGGAAAACAAAGTTACTGTTACACCCCCGCCCCCCACCCACCAGACTGAAAAGCAGTAAAAAACAGGTATGGTCAGATAAAGTTGAAAAATATATTTATTTATCCCTAACAAAATAATCTCCCTCACCCACCCTAACCCCAACGATTGTCTCTGAAACGTCCCAAAACGATCCCAACTCCCAAATCCCACCCCCCAAAAGTCTATAAAAAAAGGGCAAGGGACACTCCACTACTGGAGGGTGCTGGTGCTGGTGCATGATGCGGCATGGGCATCATACTCCTTGCGGAGGGTGGCAAGCTCGGAGCGGAGGCCCTTAACCAAGGTCTTATACCTCAGGACCTCCTGCTCCAGGTTGGACATGCGGACTCGTAGGCGGCGTTGGCGTTCCTTGCAGCTCCTGTGGGGGGCAGCTGGTATTTCGGGTGCTTGGCGGTGGCGGTCGGCTTTCTTAGCCCGGCTCGGTCCCGCTGGTTTAGTCACGGAGGAGGATGCAGTGGTCACAGTCGAAGATGTTGCCCCGCTCGACTGCGTGTCCTCCTCCTCCTCCAGGGCCACCAGCCGCCGATACTCGGCGACTGTGGCCTCCAGCCTCCGTTGCCGGGCCAATCTAGCCTGCTCCCTCCTTGTTGTTGATTTGGAAGGAGCAACTATATGAAGAAAGAAAGACATAGTCTGTAACCAATGCTCCTTATTAATAACACAAAGTGATTGAGCCGAAAGTTGGGTCACAGAGTACAAGTAGCAAATTGAAAGCACAGTACATAACTATTGAGGACAGTATCTATGTAACCTCCCACTTCTGCATCCTTGCTCTAACAGTAGTGGTAGTTTAATGAACTAATTCTACGACCACTATGGACTTCCATTACAGTCGACTATGACAGTACACCAGTCTTATTCTTCTTCTTCTCTCTTGTTTAGGGAAATGGGTACGTTATCTTATGCAAGCCGGCAGAATGACATGGACACAGCACAGTGAAGTTGCACCCGAGAAAAAAAGTTGCACACCATGATGATGGAGACAGACTTGCGTTACTGTACCGGTCCAGTACATGCAGGTGGTGAAGCTATTACTTTTCTATTACGGGTGGCACTGAGAATACTCTGTTACAAGGGCTACTGCTTAATTAATTTACCTTTCACCCTACAGTGCAAATGAGTACTAGAAAAGGAAACTGAAGAAGCTAACTAATTTGATTATCTATCACTTCACATGGGACGTATTTAATGACAGATGAGATGACTTTAGGTGCTTTGCTTAATATTGAGTGAACACAGTGATACACCCACACATGAATGACGTACTACAAGTAAACTAAAGTTATTAAGAGAGGTACGGAGTGTCCACCGTAATAACCAGATATATGCTGTGAATGCAAACGCAATACAAAGTACTGCTACTATTCATGGTAGTATTGGACACATTTACAATTTCTTTTCCTTGCCTTCCCTGCACTGGGACGGACGTGCGGGTGCGGTGGTACATGCTCTTCAAGGTAACACTTACTTCACCTGGCGACCATCTACTCTCTCTAGATACACATTTGCTATGTAAGAGTCAGAGAATACCATGCTCCAGGCATCCATTCATTCAAAGTATACGCACACATACAGTTTCTGTTTCACCCACCCAGGCTGCTGTCCTTCCACCCATCCTTGCTTCATCATTGACCCAGCCATGCACCATACCATATTCTTTCCTTCCCAGCCACCTCTGGGTCCAAGCAAACACATATCGTTCTTCTTTGCCAGCCATCATACAAGTTCGCGTCCCACTTACTTACACCCTTCTTTCGCTTTTCGTTCATCCCATCCATCACGTTCGTCTAAGAACTTATTGGGATTCTTCTCACCAAAAACTTCACAGCTAAGTCGAAGTACATTTCGAGGAGGCTACTACCTGGTTGATTTGTAATTGTAATACACCCGTGCAGAAAGCACACTATGCAGTCTTCAATCTCAATAAGTAAGGAATATATAGCTTACCTGTTTCCGCCACCACCGTTTGATCCCCCACAGGAACGGCCACCAGCTCTTCTAACGCCGCATCCTCCCCAGAGGCCTCCGAGTCCAAGTCCAACACAGCCACCTCCGCGCTGGCCCCGTCACCAGATGTTACACCTACAAAGTACATTTAAGAAAGTTAGAATACACCACTCACTACTATATAATATTTGGTCTAGGAGAAATGTTAAAAAAACAGAATACAATGTAATAATTTGTGACTGTCTACTCCATAGTAAAAATGTCCCATTTTCCAGGGAAGGCTGTTGTCTTGCTGCACTTTTATGCACAACTGATGAATGCTTGCTTTTGATTTTTAACACGCACCACTTTTTCTCCTAACAGACAGAAGCTTGACTCCTGAGTCCTAAGAACACGACCAGGATCAAGTTCAAAGTAGGTGAGAGTTCGGCTCGACCACAAGAAATGTGTCCAATTAATCGTCAGCACTAACCACTTTTCCGTTTACAGTTAAATAGTTTTATGACAAAGTAGATTTTAATAAATGTGTTTACTTTTAATAAAGCTTTTACACTTAAATAGACTCTGTGGTTTTTGTTCCTCTAGACTAGAGTGGATGAGCTAAAGGTTTTGGAATTTTTGCAAGCATGAGTGCCTCTGACACTTCTTGACTGTGCTGTGACTCCGTACTACTCTCTTGTCCTGCGTACGATAATCTAGAGATCATTGGGGATCTATAATCGGTGACTTCGGGAGCTGAATGACTCTGCCACACTATCTAGTCAGTAAGGAGACAGTGCATAGAGGTATTGCTGAATATAATGGGAGTCCAATGGAATTGCCAAATGTCCAATCTTAGTTAGCTACACAGACAGACTAATAAGAATAGTCTAGTAATACCACAGGGAGTCATATTCGAGGCAGGATAAGAATTTATATCCAGTCTACAAGAAGATCAAAGACGATTTAGAAAAAATCGAATGAGGAACGCTAGGAAAAAATAGGTACTGTTTAGTAAAATGTAAACTTACTGGGGCCAGCAAAGGAGCCCTCGCCTGCCCGATCCTGGCCTGCATCCTCAGCACCCTCCTCCTGTGTCCTCTTGCCCTTGGGGGGAGCTGATGTACAACATGAAAGAAAGAAAAACCATAAAACATGGATGAGATTTTTCAACCAAATCAAACATTTCAAAAGAACAATAACAACATATTTTGGAAAAATAGCAAATAGATAGACAACTATTCCACGGGATCTATCTCATGTGGTATACTACGTTATTCGTATTGCCTGATTTGCGGAACGTTGACTTAGAAAGTTCCTATGTAACTCAATAAACAGACTACTAAAGAGGTTTGCCTAGGCCTGGCACTGCAGGCAGTAGTGCGCAACACGTGACAGACAAAGTCCATCCTGCTTGCAGATCAGTGAATACTCAAACTATCAATCCACCCGCCACCACCGCCACTATTTCTTCTGATAGCCATGTGACTGTCTAAAGGAAGGACACTGGACTTCAGTCTGTTGGGGCTGATTTATAAGTCCCTTGCGGAAGTTGCGGCTGATTTTCCTCCATTGTTGCGTGCCTTTTCTGACGCAGCGGCAGAACAAAAGACTCGCCATGGTGTTGGTGCGGCGTATATATTAAAAAAAAAACCACATATGGGCATATGGGCGATGCATCACGTTGTAAAGCCCTGCGCCATCAGGGGGGCGTTCCGGCGCAAGGGAGGGCGTACCTGCGCAGGAACGAATCCTAAAAGTGGCTGAGGGAAATCTACAAGATGTCAATCAGTCATTTTTAGGACAATGATGCATGACTCAAACCCTGCGCGCTTGAAGCCGACGTACGGCTTGATGCAGCATTGGGGAGATAGGGTACCCCAGAGCATTGCTGGAGCTGCGCCATCGTTGGCACGCAACTCCAGCAATGCGCTGCCTTTACGGCACAGATGCGTAAGGCTTCTGTGACGTTTTGGGCCAATGGGTGGTGGTGGCATGGCACACAATTACTGCCGCATCCCTGCTACTTTGCAGGGATGCGCCGGTAATTGAAAATATGACCCTTACTGTCTAGCATTACGCAGTTCTTTTCTTTACAGTACACTCATACATAATTTCTCAGGCCAATGAAATGCTTCTGAACACAACATACAAAACAAAGAAGCATAGTAGCAAGCAAGGCTACTGAGAAGGAGAGCAGTGCACCTGAAAATGAAATGCATAGAAGATTTTGAAATATAATTTACCTCAATGTAATCGGCAGCATTATTGCTCTTGGTAAAGAACAAAGATTTGCAAATAACAGAGCAGGATAAAACAGAGTAGTAAATGTACTACTACTACTACTCACCAAGCCCGGGGACCTCTACGCCGAGCGCGTCCAGCAAGTCCCGCTCCCGGTCCATGACATCGGTCCAGCGGTGGGTGGCCTGGTTATATGTGCGCCGGACCCCAGAGATCTTGTACATGGCCCGGCACACCTTCTCCCACCGCTGGCGGCGCTCCCGGATGCCATAGCCGGTCGCGATCTTGCCGCCTCCCAGGATCGTCTTGGGGAGGCGGCGCTGGACATGGAAGATCAGTGCCGCCACTTCCTCCGCGCTGAAGATCTCCCTCGGGACCACTTGCTCCCCCCTTAAACGCCCGCACGGGAGCCGGGCACGGGGTGCGGGACCCTTCCCCTTCTCAGGGTGCTTCCCGGCTCCCTTTACCATGGTCTGGGCAGAAATAAACTTAAATGATAAAGAAGAAATAGAATAGTGAAGAAGAAAAGAAAAGAGTTTAAAAAAGTAGTTTAAAAGTAAATAAAAGCTGCAGAAAACACAAAAATATAGAGCTAGAAAAATAGAGGGTTAGATAATAAGTAAAATTAGATCAAAAAAACTTCAAACAAGCAAAGGATGGCAGAGATTGAGAGAGGATACAGAAAGCATGCCCAGAACCATAGCAATGAATGAGAAACAAGATGGCCGCGCCCGTTCACGACCGCGTGGGTAAGTTCGCGCGAGATTTTCCTTGCGAGTACGCGCGAAATTGTACTCGCGAGCAGCACACTTTGCGAGATTACACATAGCGGGCGGAAACGGAATTACGTCACGCCAACAAGATGGCCGCGCCCGTGTACGACCGATAGGGTAACTTGGCAAACGAATAGCTAGAAGCGCCTCGCGAACACGCGCAAGATCACGCGAACATACACGTCGCAACAAAAACAATTTTGTATTCGCACGTATTCGCGGCTTCCGAAATCGATCTCGCACGGATTCGCGCCCCAAATAACGCGCGAAATTGCAAAAAAAACGATTTTAGCTAAAATGAAAGCAATGAGCAGGTGCAAAAGTTCAAACTTAACATTAGTAACATTCAAGGTAGTGCTTCCTGATGGGCCCCTCCAGAGTTTGCAACAATTCTATGACCCTGCTATGACCCAAACAGCAGGCTCATAGAATAGCACCATAAAGGTCCTGTAAAAAAAAAATTTCACTGCAACAAAAAGCAAATTACAGATAAGGAAGGAAGCAGGTGCCAGCCAGACTGGAACTTTCGAAATTACTGACACATTAATGAAACACAAATTAATTGATGGCAGTTGAAGAAGGGCAGGTGTGCTAGCTTTTTTCAACCACCATAATCTACAGTAATAAATAAACCTAATAGGTGCCTGTGAGGATGTACTAGAGGGTGGCATGGGTGTCCCAGAGGGTGGCAGTGGTGAAACAGAGGGTGCTGTGAACCTGTGATGATAAACCAGACGTAGAAACAACATAGTCGCGGCCGTTGCAAGCCGAAAAGTAAGTTCGCAATTGCGAACTTGTCCCAAAATCGGCGCGAACACGCGCCAACACAAAAAACGGAAAAATCCGCAAATCCGCTAGAGTTCGCGGATCTTCGCGGATTGCGAATCCGTAAATACGCAAGTTCGCGGATTGCCAATCCGCAAAATCCGCCCATGCTTAATAGCGGCTCCCTCCCTAGAGATCAGCGTCTTGCTACCATTGTGGTGATCCATAAGGAGGGCAAGCCAAGGGATCTTTGCTCGTCTTATAGACCCATTTCGCTCTTAAATGCGGAGCCTAAGATCCTCGCCAAACTACTTGCTAATCGTCTGGTTATGGTTATTAGCGACCTGATTCATCCGAATCAATCGGGTTTTATCCCGCACCGTAGCACGGCATTAAATTTGCGACGTTTGCATGGTGTTCTCGCGAGGGCCCCGACGCTGCGTGAACCGGCCATCTTGGCGTCCTTAGACGCCACGATGGCCTTTGATACAATTGAATGGTCTTATCTCTGGGCGGTGCTCGCCAAGTTTGGATTCGGCGCTGGTTTTATTGGTTGGGTCAAACTCCTGTATGAAACGCCACTGGCACAGGTGGTGGTCAATGGCCGTGTCTCCGTGCCTTTTGCTCTTGGGAGGGGCACGCGGCAGGGTTGTCAGCTGTCTCCGCTCCTCTTTGCTTTGGCGTTGGAGCCACTCGCCGCTTGGCTACGGTGGGAACCTTCGCTGAAGGGTATACGTTGCGATACAGAAAAGGGGGTGGTGATGAACAGAGTGTCTGAATTAAGCAGACCACTCTTACCCAGTCCAAAGATCAGGGCTTGATCCATCACCGTTATTTATCTCACTGCCCCATCCCAGCTCAGAACCTGGCTATATGCAAATTAGTCTGTCCCTGGCCCAGTGCATCATGGGAACAGGGCAGACCAAACTACCAAGCCAATTCTTCACCAGAAAGGAGACAAGCTACCGGGGACCGGTTTCTGGCATTTCAGCCTCTTCGGCCCGGCTTGCTTGAATCCTGATGGAGCAGTGAGAAAGGGACTCATGTCTGAGTATACCCTGCCACACCTATAGTGGCCAAAAACGATACAGAAAAGGGGGTGGTGATGAACAGAGTGTCTGAATTAAGCAGACCACTCTTACCCAGTCCAAAGATCAGGGCTTGATCCATCACCGTTATTTATCTCACTGCCCCATCCCAGCTCAGAACCTGGCTATATGCAAATTAGTCTGTCCCTGGCCCAGTGCATCATGGGAACAGGGCAGACCAAACTACCAAGCCAATTCTTCACCAGAAAGGAGACAAGCTACCGGGGACCGGTTTCTGGCATTTCAGCCTCTTCGGCCCGGCTTGCTTGAATCCTGATGGAGCAGTGAGAAAGGGACTCATGTCTGAGTATACCCTGCCACACCTATAGTGGCCAAACACGATACAGAAAAGGGGGGGGTGATGAACAGAGTGTCTGAATTAAGCAGACCACTCTTACCCAGTCCAAAGATCAGGGCTTGATCCATCACCGTTATTTATCTCACTGCCCCATCCCAGCTCAGAACCTGGCTATATGCAAATTAGTCTGTCCCTGGCCCAGTGCATCATGGGAACAGGGCAGACCAAACTACCAAGCCAATTCTTCACCAGAAAGGAGACAAGCTACCGGGGACTGGTTTCTGGCATTTCAGCCTCTTCGGCCCGGCTTGCTTGAATCCTGATGGAGCAGTGAGAAAGGGACTCATGTCTGAGTATACCCTGCCACACCTATAGTGGCCAAAAACGATACAGAAAAGGGGGTGGTGATGAACAGAGTGTCTGAATTAAGCAGACCACTCTTACCCAGTCCAAAGATCAGGGCTTGATCCATCACCGTTATTTATCTCACTGCCCCATCCCAGCTCAGAACCTGGCTATATGCAAATTAGTCTGTCCCTGGCCCAGTGCATCATGGGAACAGGGCAGACCAAACTACCAAGCCAATTCTTCACCAGAAAGGAGACAAGCTACCGGGGACCGGTTTCTGGCATTTCAGCCTCTTCGGCCCGGCTTGCTTGAATCCTGATGGAGCAGTGAGAAAGGGACTCATGTCTGAGTATACCCTGCCACACCTATAGTGGCCAAAAACGATACAGAAAAGGGGGTGGTGATGAACAGAGTGTCTGAATTAAGCAGACCACTCTTACCCAGTCCAAAGATCAGGGCTTGATCCATCACCGTTATTTATCTCACTGCCCCATCCCAGCTCAGAACCTGGCTATATGCAAATTAGTCTGTCCCTGGCCCAGTGCATCATGGGAACAGGGCAGACCAAACTACCAAGCCAATTCTTCACCAGAAAGGAGACAAGCTACCGGGGACCGGTTTCTGGCATTTCAGCCTCTTCGGTATACGTTGGACGCCGGAATTTGAAGATCGCATTTCCTTATACGCGGATGATATTTTACTGTACCTCACCTCTCCCCAAAAATCGCTCAACGTGTTGTTTGACGTACTTAACTCCTTCGGTAAGAACTCGGGCCTTATCATTAATTGGTCGAAATCCTACATTTATGTACTTGCGGGTGATGTCCCTCGTTTGCCGCGGGGCTGTCCCATCCAGTTGTCGCAGTCTGGCTTTAAGTACTGGGGTGTGTTCATCTCGTTGGATCCGGCGGTTCACTATGAACGCAATTTACTCCCCCCGCTTCAAAGGTTGCGCTCCGATGTAGCGCGTTGGCGTAAATTACCGATATCTCCCCTAGGGCGTGCGGCTCTTTTTAAAATGATGTCCTTACCGCGGTTTCTATACGCACTTCAGAATAGTTTCGATGTCATCCCGTCGAAATATTTTTGGGAAGTAGAATCGTTGCAGAGACAATTAATATGGGACGGACGTTCCCGCATCGCTCTTCCAAAGTTGACACTTCCCTGGTATGATGGCGGTATAGCGCTTCCGGATATTCGTCGGTATTATTGGGCCTCCCACCTTGCTGCCATCAACCACGGGATGTATGGCCCGGCGTTGAACCCAGCATTTGAAATGGATAAGTGGCTGCTCCCGTGTGGTGATTACTACAGGGCGCTTTATTCGGGACCCTCGCGTTCACGACTCTCGGGACCCACCGCTATAGCCGTGCAGGTATGGCGTAGCGCAACAGCGGCTATGGGCTGGACCGATAAAATAACTGGTGCGACTCCGCTCTATGCCTCTGCGAAGTTGGGTGGCCTGTGGCGGACAAAGGGATTTGATAAATGGGACACTATAGGCATTAGTAAGGTGCGTGATCTCTGGGTTAAAGGAGAGGTAAAGACCTTCTTGGATCTGCAAGTAGAGTACAAGCTGAGTGACAGGGAAAAATTTCGTTATATCCAGGTGCGCCATGCTCTGAACTCTGTGTTGCCAGTGGGTAGTGACATTCCGGAATCCTCCCCCCTCGAAGATCGTATACTAGACAGTCATGTGCCAGACAGTACTATCTCATTGTTCTATAAGAAAATGATTAATGACCGGTCGAGTCTGCTTGATCGCCTTCGTGCAGCTTGGATTGCTGATGGTATTGAACTTGATGATGAGGACTGGCAGTCCGCAATCTCCTCTCCCAGGGAGGTGGCGATTCCAGCCCGCCTCCGTCTGGTCCAACTCAAGATCCTCCACAGAATCTATGTCACCGGTCCCCGTCTGATCCATATGGGCTACTCCACAGATGGCATGTGTAGGCGTGGGTGTGGTCTCCTTGGCACCTATCTCCATATCATATGGGAATGCCCTGAGGTGGTGCGATATTGGAAGCGTATACATGAGGTGATGGATGAAGTAACGGGTGTTGTGATGATGCCGGAAGCCCAGCAATGTTTATTGAATGTGTGGGGTCCGAATGATTATGACGTGTCGCAGCTTCGGTGGGTGACTCTTGCCAATATGGTTGTGAAGAGGGATATTGCACAGTTGTGGGGGTCCCCGAGGCCGCCTACAGTGACTGCGTGGAAAGAGAGTCTGGACTGGTGCATGTTCAGAGAGAAAACAGTGTATATGGCAAGAGGCAGACCCAAAAAATGGGGGAAGATTTGGGACCAGTGGAACTCATACCGTGGAGATATCTGTACACCCCCACTCACTGCAATTCCTAGTCCTTCCCAGTCGCCCTGACCACATTCCTTCTAGCTGTGGTGTGTTGTGCTGTTCATATGCAATTCTACCTTTGGCACCCTCCCCTCATCTGTATTCGAAAATTCTTTCTCCTGTTGTCATGTATCTCCCGTCCTCCATGAGCGCAGACCTAATGGCTGTATTATTGCTGTATTGCCTTGCTTGTATGTTTGATGTGTTGTTTCCTTTTGTCTTATATAATAAAAAGTTACAAAAAAAAAATTCCTCTGAAACTCCCAGATATAAAATATTACAACTAATCTTCACAGCAGAAAATAGCAATAGACTGGCAACATGATCTTATCAATCCCTAATGGATATGACAAACACTGATCTTGTAAAACCTAGAACCAAATAAGAGACTAACCTGGCTTTGAATGTTAGGCAACAAAATGTGAACGATGGCCCTAGAATATAAGAAAAAGGTCTCCAGAAACAATGAGGCTTCAATACATACAATTTAAAAACCTTCACATGACTTATGTATCATCATAGAGGGTACATTTGATATTGGGGAGGGAAGTAGTGAACTGCCTCAGAAGTGATCATCATAACACTAATTTTCACCACATGGTGTGGGTTTGCCATGCTGTCCAAGATTTCTGGTGTTCCATCATTGACCATCTGGGGAGACTTCTGGGGTCAGATGGGCTCCTTATACTTGCCAAACGATGCATAGCAATTCACTTTAGGGCCACTACAACAACATTAGATAATGGTACTGTGATGTGGGCAGTTAGGCTGCATTGGAGAGCTCAGACTGCCCAAAAAACCCCTTTTTCCACCTCTTGGATAAAAGTTTCCTGACTTTCCAGACCTCCATTACAGAGGAACCTGTACACGACAAGGTATTTGAAAGTCTAGCCATGATAGACTCCCAATCCCGACAACTCCTCCTGCACAGTAGATAGATGGTTGGCATTCAATATTCTCCCAGAATCTCTATTTCTGGAGTGTTGCTTTTAGTTGTTTAATGTTGCTTCTGGTTAGCTAGTACACCTCTGCTTTCAACATGTAAGCTTTTTGCAAACACAATCTCATTGCCAGTTACCATGCCTGATATCATCAGGAAACCTATCTGAAAGAAATTGTTTGCTTAACAGTAGTGTTCCTATACTTATTTAAAATGTATATATGTAGGGGATGAATATACTGTCTTAGCAATCAAAGTGTAAAGCCAAACTCAAATAATCAATTTTTTTTTCTAAGACCTAGGAGAGGCCCCTTCTTTCCATTCAGAGAGCAATACCGCATTACATAGGAGCAAAGTTATAATTTTGAAGAATCCTTACCCTTCATTGCACTCCCTACACCCATCTCAAGTTTTATAGACTAATGTGAAGCAAGCATGTGTTGTCAGTACTTATCTTAAACACAAACACTTTTAATTATATTAGGATATGAAACGCTGTAGCAAAATCTTGCATTATTACTGTTACTGATATAAAATGCCTAGAATGTCTTAGACTGGGTTGGATGGGAATGCACGGGAAAGGTACTTGAACAATTTAAAATAGAGAACAGGTTCATAGTAGTAATCCCAGATATCTTATGGCGATTGCTGGTAAGCAAGTCTCATTCTGAAAAGAGGACCTCATCAGGGCAGTCCTAATCCTAATTATTGGTTGCAGTAATGATGGAACCATTGGCAACCAAGATTAGGTAGAATGAGAGTAAGTATGGGTGAAATTTGCGAATTCGCGGTACGCGAATTCGTGTGAAAGCGAATTCGCGTTCCGCATAATCCGTGAATTTGCGGGTTTTTTTTTGCGTGTTCGCAGGGTTTTTTGCGTGTTCGCGGGCCGCTTGCAGCGCACCGACCGTGAAGTTACCCATGCGGTTGTACATGGGCGCAGCCATCTTGTGCGCGTTGCATATTTCCGTTTCCGGGCGTTATTTGCAAGCTCGCGCTGTGTGCGGGGCGCTATTATGAGTTTGCGTGTGTTTTTGCGTGCTCGCGGGAAAATATATCGCGCAAACTTACCCACGCGGTCCTCAATGGGTGCGGCCATCTTGTTTTTCATTCATTGCTATGGTTCTGGGCATGGCTTTTCTATCCTCTTTCAATCTTTGCAAACCTTTGTTTGTTTGAAAAATGTTTTGCTCTTTTTTGCTCATTATCTATCTCTCTATTTGTCTAGATCTATATTTTGTGTTTTTTTCAACTTTTTGTTGCTTTAATAACTACTTTTTTTGTTTAGCTCTCTCTTTTATTTATTTTTTCCGCCTATTCTTTTCTTCTTTTGCCCAGGACCATGGCAAAGGGAGCCGGGAAAAGCAGGGGGAAGGGTCCCGCACCCCGTACCCGCCTCCCATGCGGGCGATTAAGGGGGGAGGATATAGTGGCCACGGAGATTTTCACCGTGGTGGAGGTGGCCGATCCTATATTTTTTGTTCTGCGCCACCTCCCTAAGACTATGGCAGCAGGGGGCAGGCCCGGTCCAGGATAAGGTCCCTTGGAGCGTCGCCAGCGGTAGGATAAGGTGTGCCGGGCCATGCGGAGGGAGTCGGGGGTCCGGCGCACCTATGACCAAGCGACGCAGCGGTGGGCCGACGTCCTCGACCGGGAGCAGGACCTGCTCGACCTGCTAGGCGTGGAGATCCCTGGCCTTGGTGAGTAGCTATTTAATAACTACTTTGTTTTCTTCTGCTCTGTGTTATATTGCTAATATATGTTTTTCCCGAAGAGCAAGAATGCTGCCTATTCTATTACATTGCAGGTAAAACAATGTTTAAATAGCTTCTGTGATTGCAGGTGCTCGCCGCCTCAGTGGCGTTGCTACTATGCTTACTTGTTTGCAACTTTGTGCTCATTTGGCCTGAATATGTATGAGTGTAGTACTTAGTTTACACAGAACTGCGTAATGCTAGAGAGACTAGAGACTCAAGTCTAGTCCTTCCTTTGTACTCCTGCTGCCACTAAGAAGAAGAGATAGTGATGGATTGATAGGTTGAGTATATTATGACTTGGTATTAGTAGTAGGACATTTTTTAGTGGTCTGCAATCATGATGACGGACTGTGTCTGTCACGTCGCGTGCTGCTGAGTGCTGGCAGTCGTAGTAGAACCTTTTTGTTGTTGGTTTAGTTAGTGATTTACATAACTTTCCAAGTAGAAACCAGCAATACTGTACTAGTATCCTCCTAGTTGACCAGATCAGATAGGTCAATACATGTAGTGCAATTGTTGCTAATTTGTTTCCCTGAGATAATTTTAGATTGTGGTCAAAGAAATCAAATATTTCAAAAAAACAATCATCCATGTTTGTGTTTATTTCATGATCATCAGCACCTCCCAGGGGCAAGAAGACAGCAACACCCCAGACTCCGGCGGAACAGAGTGGGCAGGAACGGTCCTCTGCAGGCTCTTCTGCTGGCCCCAGTAAGTTGTTCTGTTGTTAATATAATTATACTTCCCTAACTTTTACAGCTCCTATTCATTCCAAACTGTTTCCTAATTCTATTTTTAACAAAATAGTCTTTGATCTTCTTGTAGACTGTTTCTACATTCTTATCCTGCCTCTCTACCATCACTCTCTGTACTACTACTATTTGCTATTATTATGAGTCAGTCTGTGTAGGTAGCTAAGCTTGCCCAGTCGGCAAACAGTGTTAAACAAAACTCTGATCCAGCAATAGCTCTAGAGGCACTCAGTGCAGTCCTCTGGGTTGCCCTTGCTGTTTATTCCAGTCTTCTTAATGTTAGTGCTTGGACAATTTCCAACAACAAAATGTCAATGTCCACCAAGAATAAGCTTAGTACTTGGCTTTTTGATTTGATAGTAGCACATACCATACCGCTAGTGTTTCAGGGAGTATTCTGCACATACAGAAGTATGGACAAGATAAATAGGACATTGTTGCTGATAGGTGCAGTTCGACTTTCCACATACCTCAGTCAGAAGTAACTTTGCGGGACTCGGGAGCCCTCACCTTGTTGGAACTTCGAGTCCTCCTGGTGGTGATGAGGAGTAGTTGGTTCTGTCTGTAATTATAAAAATGTTGCACGTTAAAGAGCAAGCATTCATCAGTTGTGCCAAAAAGAGTTGCATGTTATGGCTAAGCATCTAAGTTAACACCCTCCACAAAACCGTGACTTTTCTTCAGTCCCAATAATTAAAAATTGTATATGTATTAACATTTTGTCTTCCATTATGAGACAAAATAGGGGATGGTGTATGGCATCTAAAAATATGAAGTTTTTTCTAGGCGTCACAACATCGGATGAGGCACTACCCACCACCAGTGCCGGGGCCAGCAGCGCGGAGGGGTCCACTCCAGGGATGGATGCGGCGGCGCCACAAGTGCCACCAGGAGGAGCTGAGGGGGATGGCTCAGCAGCAGCGGACGGTGGTATGTTATTATTATACTCCTTACTTATTGACATTTTAGAGTAGGCTCGCAAAGGAGTGTATGATATACTGTACAGTAGACAGTACACTACTACAAGTACACTGTACTGTTAAGAACAGTTACTGATTTAGAACTACATTTTAGCCAATCACGGAGAACACAGTCACCCTTGACTTAGCAATAGCATTAGCGGCGGTAGTTCTCGAGTAAGCAATGGCCCCATCTATTTGACTTCAAATCAGCTGGGAAACTTTTATCGTGAAGCCAAGTCATATCAGATGAACTTGAGGTATGTGATGAACGAAAAGGGAAAGAAGTTAGGGTCAATGGAAGGACGAGCGAGTCGTAACATTTATGACTGTAAAGAATGATACGTGTTTTTGAATGCAGGCAGAGGTGGCTGATAGGAAGGAATCAGATGCATGGCTGCTTGAAGCAAGGATGGTTGGAGGAGAAAGAAAAAATGACTGCCTGTGTGGGTGAATCAGAAAATTCATGTGTGGTGTGCATTGCAATATATCATTTGGGTGAAACTCAAATGCAAGTCAAGACGGTGGTTTACCAAATAAAATAAAAAGGGTGTTATTTGGTTGTTGAGACATTAAGAAGAATGATAGACATTTACTTTGGAAGTCTGGATTGTATCTTCTTCCTCATACATAGCAGAGGTGTATGTAGAGCAGACTCTCAGTGCATGAAGAGTGTTACTTTGTTCGAACAGCACGTCTGTGCCAGAGTAGCAAAGCAGAGGAAATCCAAATACTACAAGTTGTGATTGTTCAGAAACTCTCCCTTGCCTAAAGTAACAGTACAGTAGTTTACTTTGCAAGCACAGCAAATATTGTGTATGTATTGTATAGTTGACAATTATATCAAGTCAAGTCCCTTCCTCCGGCAATTATGGTTACCACACTCACTCCCAATGTTCATAATTTTCTTTCTGCTGTGTTAATCATGGGTGGACTATCGCTGTTGTTCACTCAATCTATCACAACAAAGCACCTAAAGTCATCCATCATATAAGCAAAGACATCATGTGATCGGCTGGATACATAATCAGAAATGAATAATCTTCATTTTCCTTTTGTAGTACTGAAGGCCCAGGGGGGCAGTGCGAAATATAAATTACATTGAGCAGTAGCCCTTGATGTAACCGAGTATGGCCAGTGCCAACCCTATACAAAAGTAAGAGCTTCCCTATCCCCACCTGCATGTACTGCTTAAAGTAATGCATGCAAGTCTGAGTCATCATGGCTTGTGCCTCTTTTTCTTGGGTGCAAGCTGACTGAGCTGGCATTATGCCGGCTAACACAAGTTCACGTACAAGTAATTTCTTTCGCAAAACTAGAGAAAAAAAGAAGAATACTGGTGTACTCTCTGACTATGTATTGAGTCCATAGTGCTGCCTGGTAGTAGAATTCCTGAAACTCTCACTGTTATAGGCCTACAAAGACGGAGGAAAGATACATGCCAAAATGTTATACTGTGCTTGCAAATTGCTAGTGTTACTGTGAGACAACTTTCTGTTGAATTATTTTGTGTTATTGTTAAAGAGTATTGGTTATATTATTTTTCTTTCTTTCTTCATATAGATGCCCCAAAAAAGCTCATCAGACAGGAGATGGCTGTCCGGGCCAGGGCCCGGAAGCTGGAGGCCATTTGTGTGGAATATCGTCGGCTGTTGGCTCGGGAACAAGAGGAGGGGGCGTCAACAACGTCCTCCAGTGCCCCCGTGTCCACCGGCCAGCAGCCTCCAGCACGGCGCCGTGCTCGGACAGCCTCCCGCCGCCGCTCAGCTGCACCAACACCAGCAGCTGGCCCCCCCAGAGCCTGGATGGCACGCCTGCGCCGCCTACGCCTCAGAGTGGACTACCTGGAGCGCAAGGTGGACAATCTTGAGCAACAGCTCCGGGACCTGCGCAAGGAGCACGGGACCGCCTGTCCAGACACCGCCGGAAGTGACTGTGTCCCTTGCCCCTTTTTTAAAGACTGTTGGGGGGGTGGGAATCGGGAGTTGGGGATTATTTGGGACTTTTCAGAGGACTATTTGAAATGGACAATTGTTTGGGTTAGGGAGGGGTGGGACCAGTTTATTTTTGTTAGGGTAAATATATAATTATTTATTTTACATACTTCAACATAGTGTACGCGTTGATGTTATTTTGTGGGGTGGTGGGCGGGGGTTACGGCACGTTTGGTTCCCTCAAACTTACCAGCATGAATTATCTAAAACGTCAAAAAAATTTCAAAAGTGCCACTAACAGAGTTAGTGAATTCAATTCGCCTACTAGTACTTTACTAGTACTACTGTCAGTCTCTCCTCCGAGTCCTAGCCCATTATTCCACCTCCCCAAAATGCTTATCTTACCTGTGATTCGTGTTTGAGAATAGAGCTAGGCACAGCGCTGGCAGCATGGCAAATGGCGATTACGCCACCCCGGACTGAAATTCCGTTGTTGTGGTGTTAGTAGGAGTGGTACCACCCTAGCAGTAGCAGCATATGAAAAACAAAGTAAAAAAATGAGACATTGAGTGGCCTGAGAGGAGTATTAGAACTAGAAGGAACAGTAGCCTAAGCAATGCTGAAGATAAGTATGGGAAAAAAAATTGCATGGATGATTATGACTACAACAAGAACAGTGACACAGCAGCGTAACAAGTCTTCTTGACATGTAGGAGGATGATGTTGACGATGGATCCAATCGATGGTGGGCATGAAATTCAGAATTTAGTTTAAACTACTCGTTTTTTTAACCAGAATTACAATATCCTAGGATTCATCTAGCTGCCTTAAAATTGATTTGAGGAGGTTGCTTGCACCTTATCCTCCCCAGCAATTGTGTGGAATTATTGTTGTAATTTACTCACACCTCAATGAAAACCACACAGCCCGGGGGAAGAGGGTTAGGGTTTGAAACTTGGATGGGAATGGGGTTTGTGGGGAAAGTTTTGTGGAGAGAGGGGAAAAAAAAGCACAGCATAGACAAACAACAAATGAAGATAAACAAATCTTTGGATACAAAGCTATCCATAAATCTTTTAAGGGACATAAAGGAAGTGCATGCACTACTGCATGCATGAAGTTGTTTGCTAAATGGATAGGTTACTGAAAAGTAAGTAGTACTTTCTACAATGTACTAACTATGAAGAAACAATGTGACAGTACAGGGCTGCAGTAATTACACAATTTCACTTGCCTATCGGCCATCAGAGAGAAGAACCACTTAGTACATTAAATTAGTTAAAAAAATAGCAAGGAAAAAAGTATACAATGGCTGGAGGGATGAATTGAAGCAGAGAGCAAATAAATGCACAGGGTCACACTCATAGAAGTTAACAGCAAGAACATTACTTAAAAGATAAGTAGAAATGAAGATGGATACTGTAACTGTATGTTGTTGTAGTTGTCCTGTTGAATTTGGGAAGTTGCGTGCATCCAGCCATTCTTCTTTTTCGCGGTACTCCTCCATTCCATCTGACGCTCCGTCGATCAATGTTGGGGACCAAAAGACACTTTGTCCACTGCCTGCCTGGCGGATCCTGAATAGCGACCCGCTAATGATAAGTCTGAGTTCATCCTTTTTCCCATTGCACAGGGTAAAAGCTGACCTGTAATTGTTGATGTAAAAACAGGAAGTGATATTAAAACACCACGGAGAAAAAAATATATGGTACGCTGTGTAGTGCAAAATAACACTTTCAGTTTCAGAGTCGACAGTATTACAATACATACAAGCATCATTTCGAAAGTGCGTACTCTGAGTCTCCTTTTCAAGGATAAATAAGTATGGGCGAAATTTGCAGATCTTTCCCCTCAAGCTAGGTGTAAAGTGTAAACTGCGATTTTAGAACAAAATTAGACCTTCCCAGCAGTGCTCTCAGATCCCTCAACCCACCCCCAAAAACCTAGAACACCCCCAATTAGCCCCCCAAAAACATGCAGTACTGTGACCTGGCTGAGGCATACTTGAAAATCATGCTAAAACGCACTCTGAAAGTAGGCCCAAAACCACCCTTTTCCATCATGGATTTTCTTCAAAGCACTTGCAATCAAAATTAGACCTTCCCGGCAGTGCTCCCAGACCCCTCAACCCACCCCCAGAAATGGAGAACACCCCCAAACAGCCCCCAAAAAACTCACAGGAGTGCCAAAAAAAACACGCAGGAGTGCTATCCTCAGCAAAGTCTACCTTTAAATCGTGCCAAAATGCTGTCTGGAACTAGGCCCAAACCGCCCTTTTCCACCATGGATGTTCTTCAAACCACTTGCAATCAAAATTAGACCTTCCCAGCAGTAACCACAGACCCCTCAACCCACCCGAAACATCTAGAACCCCCCAAGCAACCCCCCAAAAACATGCAATACTGCTGTCCCAAAAACATGGTAAATCGCAAATCGCGCCTTGACCAAAAAGTGCTGTTTTCACCACTTCCACTACTTCGATCCTCTTGAAACTTACCAGGACACTTGTTCCGGTGATTTCCAAGAATCTCAGAAAGGCAGAACAAAATCGATCCACTGTAAGGTGTATGACTACTTCACCCAAACACACGCGCCCGCAAAACACCAAAAAAGGCCACAATTCGGCCAATTCTGAAAAAACGCCAAACCCCCCTAAAACCTTGCCAACATCATTATGAGCGAGCCTGCATCTGGCCCTGAGCCCTAGACTCCGGGAGCCCTACCAAATTATTAATTACACCCAAAAACCCTAGTAAACCACACTGAACCCTAAACCCTAGATATGCTTTGTCTGTCTCGGTCAAAGAGCCTAGGTATGCTACACAGGTTGCTTCACTCAGTGGTGCCTTGACCGTCTGCATGGCCCTGCCGCAAGCATGGGCCAAATATCTGTTCCGCTCGCGAAATTTACTGTTTTTCGGCAGCAAATTCACAATCCGAGAATATCGCATAATTGCCGAAAATTCGCAAACTCTTGAGCATAACAGATTTTTGGCCCATGCTTGTGGCAGGGCCATGCAGATGGTCAAGGCAGGCACCACTGAGTGAAGCAACCTGATGTAGCATACCTAAGCTCTTTGACACAGACAGACAAAGCATATCTAATTGTATGCAGCAAGCCACATAGCCCAAATTTTACATGAACTGCTGTACTCTGTAATCTGCCTGGCATTACAACACTACACTGCCTCGACCACTCCATACCACGACTAGACAGACATGTAGTTCTGCTGTAGTAGATGTTGTAGACTGGTTTACCTGTTTGACACTCACAAATTGGCCATAGTTCTTCCCTAAACCGACGCTGATGATCCATCCATCCCAGTGAGTGACTGTAAAGAAAACAGATATATTATTTAATCAATCATCATGGTATATTGGCAAACAGTAAGTCCAAGGACATTTTGCATACTGGAAAATGCAACATAGTGGCCCCTGCAGTTGAAGTACAATTTGAATTAAACAAGGTAAAAAAAAGCAGAGTAGACTTGAGTTACATTTAGTGTGTAATAATAACAGAAGACATATGATTCATTTCATGCACAACAAACAAACAGCAATTGCTTTCATCAGAGCCAGACAGCCATTGATGTCCACTGCATGCCATCTTCTTCTCATTATTCATTACCTGTTCTACTTTTTGTCCGCATCTTCTTCTGAAAGTGCGGGACCACAGGGCAGCCTCTCCTGTCAATTTCAGAAGTAACTGTCAGCAATCAGCAAGCATGTAGTCAGTAATTCCAGTCCCACTTGAGGGGACTCGTCTACGAGTACGAAGACAAAGTTTTTTTATTCTGCGTAATCCAGCCATCTGACTTGAGGGAAATGGATAGGGGGAGTCTGGAGGAGGAGGATAGAGGCACATGATTGAGTTGGGAACTTGTGAACCTCAGGAATGCAGACTGCGGCACCTTCAAATCAAAAAGGAAAGAAGATGAAGACAGTGATGCTGATGGACTTGTTGTGATTAGGTGATTAGAGTTTTGTTGTGGTAAAAGTTGCAAAACAAAGAAAGGCACACAGGAATAAAAGTGAATAAGGACGAGAAAAAAAAGGAAGTCATTTTCAGGCCTCGGTGTCAGGGAAGTAGAGCTCGTCCTCAAACTCTATGAATTGAGACAGGAGTAGGTCAGCTAACAGAGAACCTCTTCTTCCTGCGTGCATTCACGTATTTTGTAATCTGGTGGTATGAAGTGCTGATTCATCTTGATCAGTGTTAACCTCTCCACATTTTTGGGTGAGAGGCTGGTCCTTTTTCAAGTTACAATGGCACCAGCAGCACTGAAAACACGTTCAGAAGACACGCTTGCGAGTGGGCAAGACAAATAATTTAGAGCAAGGTTGGTGATCAGTCGCCAAGGAGGCCTTTTCAGATACCAATACCGCAATGGGTTCTGATTAACAAAGACCTCTGTTGGGTCATCCAGATAGGCCTGCACCATCGACTCAAGGTTCTCCAGGGTTGCTCCACTTTGCGTACCATCTGTGGCCTTTGCATCACTGGAACGAGCAAACGCTTGATGAGTTAGCCAATCCGCTTCCGACAATATTATGGCTGGGCCTGGTGCAGTTGCTGGTGTCGTTAACGGCTGTGAGGGAAAGTGACTCCCTTCGGCCACAGATTCAGAAGTGGAACTTGACGCCGGATGGCCTGCGGATTCAGTTGTACTGCTGCCGGCTCCTTCAATTTTCTGCCGCTCTTTTTCGAACCGAGTGGCTGACACAGCTAGCCAATGTTTGTACTTTGAAACATCTGCTTCATCAAAAGGAATGAATGCTTTGCTGGCCGCTGCCTTTTTGTACCGTGGATCCAGAATAGTGGCACAAATGTAATGTTATTCTGTATGTATGTTTTTAAGCCTTTCATTGTCAACTAGGCGGCTTAATAACCTCTCCACCAACTGATATGCGTCTTGCTTTTCAGCATCATCTCGGAACGTTGAAGACACCACCTTCAGTTGGTGCTCTAGCATGCGCAACAATGGGATAGCTTTGCCCAAAGAACAGTCCTCCCTGCTGACTTCACGTGTGAAGACCTCAAAAGGATGAGGCATGTCTGTCAGGCTTGCAACTAGCTTCCATTCCTCCACCTCTAGCCTCATGTCTTTCGTAGTAGAACCCAGTTTATAGACATACTCATTTATTGCCCCCCACTGCTCAGACATGAGCATGTAAAAGGTTGAGTTCCAACGTGTTGCCACCTCCTGGATGAGTCCTTTGACTGGCAGTCCACGTGCATGTTGAATGCTCCTCAGCTGCTTCCGGGCCTTAAAAGAATGGCTGAAATGTGAGCAGATTCTTCGGCAGGCCGTCAGTAACTTGCTGACTGTGTTTTCTTTTTTCAAGAAATCTTGCACCACGATGTTAATACTGTGCGCCAAACACGGCACTCTGAAGTAGTTACCATCATGCATGGCCTTAACTACATTACTGCCATTATCCGTGGAAACATAAACAACTATGCGATTTCTTGAATGCAGCCATTCATAGACCTTCCTATCAAACTCCTCAAAAAGGTTAGGTGAAGTATGAGTTTTCTCCATGGCACACATGGGTACTGTTGCATGTTTCCGAGTAGCTTGAAAAACTGTGTCCGTGTCAACACCTGCTTTTAACTTGTCTTTAACCCCTGCAAAAGAGACCCAGTATGCAGTGATGCACATGTAATCAAGGGCTTGGCAACTGGTCATGTGGATAGTGTGAACAGCACTCTTCTGAATAGCTGCGCCAATCACCTCCAGCACATCTTGATGTAGTGCTGGAACAGCAACCCTGGCAAAATAGGACCGGCTAGGAACCTTCAATTTAGGGCAGACTGTTGCCACAAATTCTAGAAAACCCACCTCTTCCATGAAAGAAAAAGGAAGAAGGTCCATCGCTAGCATTTTAACCAGCTTTGCGTTATACAGACGTGCCTGTGGGTGGTTGCGTTCAAATGGCACATCCGACCAAAACATTCTGCTAATGGTGGTCTGGACCATTTTACGCAATGATGATGATGATGCAGACTTCTTCAAACCAGTTAGGCTCATTGATGTACTTTTTCGCATTGGTGTCTCTCCCAGACTCTTAGTGTGCCTCATACATGTTGCAGGGGTAGAGGGTGTGGGCCCTACCACTGCAGTGCTGCTGCCAGGGGTACTGGGTGTACCAGAAAAAATGTCTGTCGCTTCTTCACTTCCCCCTGCACGATCAGCCCCTCATCATCATCAGATGCAATATCAATGGATACGTTTGGATTTGTTTTTCTTTTGGCTTCCTGGATCTTCCTTAGGTGCGCCTCCCACTCGATAGTGTGGTGTTTTTTCAGATGACCTCTCTGGCCTCCGGAACCATAGTTGGTACCAAGCTTACCCCAACCCACTGATGTTTTACAAATCGAACAAACGACCATGTTTTCCGCCTTTTGGCTAACACTAAAAAAGTCCCAAACTGGGGACTGGAGATGTCTGCTGGTGGAGGAGGTGCTACTTTCAGTTTCAATGCCAGATGAAGTGGAGGATGGGGGTGGCTGAATTCGACTCTGTTGTTCACTTACAGCACCACTACTTGAGGTAATGGAGGTCGAGCTGGATGGAGGTCCCTGCCGGCCCTTCTGACGAGAAAATATGGAAGCTGTAGGTCGTGTTGGTGTTGTAGTTAACTGCGTTGGTGGTGGTACCAGTGCCACGCCGCCCACATCCCGCTCAGCAGCCATTCGGGATAGGGTCAAAATGTCTGTCTGATGCATGCCTGCTGGTGTTGGATTGACGACTGTGATTACTGGGATGTCGTCAGACTGTTCATCAGTGGCAGAAGACACCACTTCTTGTTCGTCGTCATCACCCATAAGTGGAAGCCTTGCGTGAACCTTCCTTTTAGGCTTAGCTACCTTTGTCGGCTCATGGCGTGCCTCCCCCTCAGACTGCATTTGTGGGTTCCAATCAAGATCAAAATCATCAGAAGGAAGGGTGCTTGAAAAAGAACTTGTAGTAGCCCTACTTGACCTTTTTCTTGCTGGGGATCTGGAAGACAATGGATCATCCTCAGGAGGAGTAGCTTCCTCAGATGATACCTCTGCTTGAATCTCGATTTCCTGATGTGCCCCTACTTCTGGAGGGACAAGCATAGTGGGCAGTTGTGCCGCTCCATGCGCCTCTAGTTGCGCCTCTCCAGGCACCTCTCCTTGCGCCTCTCCTTGCACATGTACTTGCGCCTCTTCTTGCGCCCCTCTCCTTGCGCATGTACTTGCACCTCTCCTTGCCCATGTACTTGCGCTTGTACTAGTTGCACCTGTGGTTGTCATTGCGGCTGTGGTTGTTGAACACTCGTCAGCTGAGTTACACCCTGCATTGATTGTATGCTACTTTCTCGCGATGTGCCAACATCACTGGTCGATGGTGATTGAACAACCAAAGTGGCTACCTCTGCAGCACTCATGGACTTGGACCTAACTTGGTGTGGTGGCACTGAGCCCAATGAAGTGGAGGTGCTGCTCCCATCTTGGTCCTTGGCGGACCCCGCTGCTGCAGGCATTGTTTTCTTTCCCCCAAAAAAGTGTCTGTGGGCACACCAGTCTCCTTGGTAAGTGGCACCACTTGCTTCTTCTGCTCCTTCTTACTGGCAGTGGCAACTTTCTTTGTAGAGGAGCTACGGCCACCTTTCTTTGGGCCCATCTTCTTCAGATGTCAGAACAGCAGGCCACAGTTGCACGAGTTACAGAGTTGTTTGGGGCCACACGTGGCGTCACGTGACGTTGTACTGCACACACCGCTGCAGGACTTCTTCCTGGCACTGGTGGTTCTCGTGTGCACCTAAAAGCAAAGGAAGCCAGATGAACATCAGTTAAACACCCCACAAAGTCAGAAAACACACAAAAATCACCACGATCCAATGCCATCCATGCCCACAATGATGTTTAAATTCAAGAGGCCCCACACAAAGCATTGGTCCATGCACCACTCACTACCCCTGGGCATAATGGTTGAAAGCAGGGCAGGCTGGGTGCAGGCCTATGGCTCAAAGCACACTGCCTGGCTTCAAAATGGTCCCTTGTCCGCCAGCCACATGGCCAGGGCCTGCCTGGACCAGGCCTCAACATGGCCCCCACCCACATGGCCAGCCCCAAAAACACCCCACAAAGTTGAAAAACACACAAATCACCACAATGCAATGCCATCCATGCCCTCAATGATGTTTAAATTCAAGAGGCCCCACACAAGGCATTGGTCCATGCACCACTCACTACCCCTGGGCATAATGGGTGAAAGCAGGGCAGGCTGGGTGCAGGCCTATGGCTCAGAGCACACTGCCTGGCTTCAAAATGGCCCCTTGTCCCCCAGCCACATGGCCAGACCTTGCCTGGACCAGGCCTCAAAATGCCCCCCCACTCAAATGGCCAGGCCCCAACAACACCCCACAAAGTCGAAACACACACAAAAATCACCACAACCCAATGCCATCCATGCCCCCAATGATGTTTAAAGTCAAGACACCCCACAGAAAGACTTTGCCCATGCACCACTCCCTACCCCTGGGCCTACTGGCTAGTGAGGCTTTACAGGCACCCCAAAATTTAAAAAAAACACACACATATAACAGTGAGCTAAAATTCCATGACATAAATGAGATTTAAGTTAAAAAAAAAACTCACAGAAACAGTTATATCATGCACCCATGACTAACCCTGGGCCTACTGGATACTGTGGCTACCCACAATATATCCAAACTCCAAAGTTCAAAAAGTCCTCAAATACAAATATCCAGCAGCAGCCACAAAAAGTAATCCTTCCAGATCCAGATCTAAATTAACCCTGGGCGTAGTGGGCGTAGTGGGGCTCCGCGGAGCTACGCGGAGTGGGCGAGAAGCTATGCCCACTCCCGCACTCCACGTAGCCCCACTACGCACCTCCCTCCCGCTCTCCCCTACATACATTATTTAAGCAACTACCCTGAATAAAACAATTTTAAAGCACTTACCTTGTCCCGGGCTCGTCCGGGGCTCCCTCTTTGCATAGCGTCCTTTCCTGGCTACCAATGCGCATGCGCGGGCGGCCGCGCATGCGCATTTCTCCCGAGAAATGCGCATGCGCGGGCGACCGCGCATGCGCATTTGTTTCCAGGAAAGGACGCTATTCAAAGAGGGAGCCCCGGACGAGCCCCGGACAAGGTAAGTGCTTTAAAATTGTTTTATTCAGGGTAGTTGCTTCAATAATGTATCTAGGGGAGGGCGGGAGGGAGGCGGGTGGCGGCCGACTCGGCTACGCACACGGAGTGGGCGTAGTGTTGCCAACTACGCTGTCTACGCAAAATGCGTAGAAGGCAACACTACGCCTACTCCGTGGGCGTAGCCGAATCGGACGCCCAGGGTTAATCTAAATCAAAAGTGACCAGGACACGGACAAACACTGGGAGGAGCCTGCTGGACAGGAACAGGAAGTTGGAGACTCTGGGGCACTTCCTTCCTCCCCCCCCCAAAAAATGGACTCCTTGCACAAAAAAGTGCAGCCAAATGTAAATCTGAGGAGTTATTCTGATCAAAATCATGATTTTCAGAAGGTTTATGCTGCCTGCGGTGGATTTCTTGTCCAGAATTGCAATTTTTGCAAGTTCGGGAAAGCGAGCTGTTCAAATCTCCCGCCGGAAGTCAGCTGCGCGCCGCATCTACGTGTTCGGCATTGTTTACTCCGGCGATGCGTGATCGCGGGCCCTTATGACGTACTCGCGTTGTCAAACTATTGCTGTGCAAGATGGCGGGCCGCGATGACGTAATTGCGGTCAAAAAAGTCTTGCTCGATTACGCAGCAAGATACAAAATGGCGCAGCACAAGCAAACAGGGAGAAAAACAACTCGGCGAACACAAAATCACGGTAAGTCAACGCCGCGCGTGCGATATTGTATTTTTCAAGCGCGACCAAGCAAAAAAATCCGCCAGCTTGCGAATTTATGGATTTTTGGGCAAATTCGCGGGATTTGCGGACAGTGAAATTGCCAAAAATCCACAAATTCCGCAAACGGAACGGATTTTACGCCCAAACTTAAATGAAAGTAGCATACACCTGGGTCAGGATGAGCAAAAAACAAGTAAATAAATAATATGAAGTACTGCGTGAATATTATGCAGCTGCAGTCCGTCCAGGTAAGAGCGGTTGGGGGGGTTTCGAAATCCAACTACAAGGGGGAAATTAAATAATTAATTTTCCCTCAACTTCATCTGTCAAAATCCAGCTCCCAGCCGACCCCACCGCTCTTACCTGCACGATCCGCGGCTGATATTATGTCAAACTATGTTCAGCTTTTTAGGACTAGTTACCCAGAACTGCTTAATGAGGCTGGATCTGCCAAGGTAAAATGCCGCAGAGAAGGAATACATAGCAGATTTAAAACAAATACTCTTTTCTGCTTATATTTCATTCAATTTAGTCATTCAAAAAGGTGTATCCAAACCTAACTCAAGAGGCCTCTGTGTTTTTGTGGATTTTAGCACAGATAACTGGATACCAGCTTGAAACTCATTCAATCATTACTTTCTCTTAAAAGAGCATCTCCCCAAGGTCACTTGTGATTAGAGTTGGCCAACCTATGTGTTTATATTTCTCTAAATGTAGCAATTGACACCCATGAACAAGAGCAAAGAAGTGCAGATAGTGAATCCCTGGAAAAAGACTAAACAAAGTACCTCCACTGCACTTCACAAAAAAGCTCTATTCGGGTCCACTGACCGTGCCCATTGACATGTGTTAACTGCCCCGTGACTCGGAGTGACTGAACACTGTATAACATAAAAAATATATACAACGTTCGTAAGCACCCTAACTATCACCCATACCACAGGAGGACAGTCATTAGGTTTCACTAGTACTTGGGTTCACTAGCGCTTACCTGTACTCCGCATACCACTGATTAATTGGTAAGCTTTGTGCAATACTTATTTTCTGTTTGAGCTCAACAATGGTATGGGTGATAGGGTGCTTACAAACGTTGTATATATTTTTTAGATTATGCAAGGTTCCTCGTTTGTATTAGTCGCTCTGAGTCACGGGGCAGTTAACACATGCCTACTGGCACAGTCAGTGGACCCGACTAGAGCTTCTGATATATACTTATGATATGGTCGTTTTAGATCAATCGTGAAATTACTTTCACAAAACCAGTCTAATTTTTTAGGAGTCGTAATCAAAGTAACCATTCTGGATTTTTTCGGCCAATTTACGTTATAATGTTCGATCAACAATCAACTATGTTGCTTTACTGTATGTATGTTTATCTGTAGATTGTACACCCGAAATGCATTGGGAGTGATGGAATCCACTTTAGAATGTATTATTTGATTTATGAACCAACAATAGTGTCTGTTGAAGCTTTCATCTTTGAATAAAGCATATTAAAGACAAGCAGCTGAATGAAGCCACTATTTTTTTTGCTGAAAATTTTAAGATTTTTGGTACATTGGATAACATTGTTAATTTTGTTCTTACTTGATGCTAAAAGTTATTGATTAACATTGTGTTGATATACTCACTTTTGAGTACATTAGGTAGTGTGCACTCTGTCTAAGACTTACGTCCTAGAATTGCTTATTCACTTTGAGAAAGTAGGCATTTTCTTGCTTAGCCATCCTATGTCCCTCTGCTGAGTTGTGTATTGACTGTCTGGTTTTGCAGTGACAGGGACCGGGGATGTGCATTCGCTGCAGACAGCCACCAGCGGGTTTGAGGTGTGTCCTGCCTTTCCTGGATGACTCAGAACTGGGCTGAACAGACCTGGCTGCATTTAGAGTAGTGGGAGGAGTTTTCCTTGCACTGGAATAGGCCCTGTCTCCTGTGCACAATGCTGTCTCCAACTCCTGCCAAAAAGCTGGAGCAAAAAGGGCAGAACTGGTTTGGTCTGAGCTGAGAGACTTTCTGCCACAAGAGAACAAAGGAAAATGTGGTATAAATATTGGGGCGCAGACCCAAGAACTTTAGAACTTTTTTAGATTAAGGAACCTGCCAAGAAGAACGAGATCTCGAGAACCTGTGAGGAGGAACTACCACTTTGCTGTGCTGGCCTGCAGTGGCTGCTTCTGTCTTGGGCAGAGAAAGGACTGACCTGAACTCTCTGCAACTTCTTTGTTTGAGTGTTATCCAAGGGCTTGAGGTAGAGCTTGCCCCTGTTCAACAAGTCTCAGGAACAGCGAAGACTTCAATTTCATCTGCTACCAGCACTGGGAACTGCGTGTTTTGTGCTGCAACAGAAGAAAAGCAACCTGACACCGTCAATGATGCCGCTGCCGTCTCCATATCCTGAAGGCACCGGAGAGGACACTGCGGTACTTCGTACCACAACCCTGAATTAACCGACAATGACGTCCTATGCTGCCACCGAGCTGCTGCTTGCACTGTGACCTGTGGGCATCGCACTTTGTACCACCTCGCTTCACACTGCCGCCCTGGTGTCTCCGCTGCCACCGCTCCATGCCAACCTCGATGCAACTGCTTGCACCGTGTTTCAATGGTGCCGCTCGTAATTTACAAGATGCACGGCCCCATCCCATACTTTGGCCTTGGCCTACCGACATCAGCGCCATCGACTCTGGTTCAGCAGCCGACTACAGTGCTTCAGCAACCACGAAGACGCTGCTTGCACTGTGACCTGGCAGCACCAAGATGAGTACCATACCATGTGGCACCACAGCCATGATCTTACTGACGCCGCTGGGCGACCTTCACCGAGCCACTGCCTGCACCACAATCTGAGGGCACTGCACACCACTTCACTTTGCACCATAGCCCCATCTATGCCAGTGCTCCTTACTTCAGCCACACAGGGATTGATCTGCAATGCGTCTGACTTCAGGGGCCTGACGACTCCTGCACGACCTCCGGAACCAATGCCTGCTGATGTTGGTTCTTTGGAGCTCACTGCAAGGTCCCCGAAGCCCTACATTTCTAAAGGTACTGTTTTGTGGGTCTTCCCAACACTGTAGCTGGCCACTGACACAGTGGTCAGCCAGAACTGTTTGGATTTGTTGTTCTCGATGCCAGGATAGCCCCGGGGGAGGAGCTATCAACTTCAAGGAACTGTATTTTAAGTTTATTTTTCCTTGTTGATATTTCTAAGAACTGTATGATGGATTTAAATAGTTTTTGGTCTTGTTTGCACAGATAAAATAATAGATATTTTTCTAAAACTGGGGTGGTGTCCTTTTGTAGTGTTTTCACTGTATTACTGCAGGTTAGGTGCAAATACTTCACACACTGCCTCTGAGATAAGTCTGACTACTCGTGCCAAGCTACAAAGGGGGTGAGTAGGGCTTACTTTAGAAGTATTCCCTTTATCCTGAATAGGAAGAAGTGTCCCTACTTGGACAGGTTAACAACCTGCCAACTAGAGACCCCCATTTCCAACACAGTCTTTAAGATAAGAATACACAATAGGCAGCTGTGCATCTGCTCAAACGGAGTGCGCCTGAGGAATGTTAAGACTAAATTATGGTCTAACTATAGCATCAGAAATGGTTTGGGAGGGAATCTCATCACAACAGGTGATTTAATCAAGGATGGATTGTCCAGCAATGGCAAAAAGCTGGGAAGGCTGAAAAATAACCTTTCATAGTGCCCACTGCAAGACCTTGCTGGTGCAAAGACATTACAAGCAACAAAACATCTGGCAGTTTGGCTTGCAGGGGATCTGTCTTGCAGACTTCACACCTGGCTTCCCAGTGCACAGCATAGAAGGATGCCTGGTATCCAAAACAACATCCACAACTTCAGGAGGAAGATTGAATGCAGTCAACTTTTGGTGCTCAATTTCCATGCATGAAGGTGCAGAATGAACAGATCAAGGTGTGGTACGGTGCAAAGATTGCCCACCCTTTACACGTCACAAATATAACATACATTGGAGAAACACATGGTATGAAAGTGCCCTTAGCACATGCTTCATGTATGATTTAACGAATTAATTTAAGTGCTGCACCTGACATATTAAAAAGTGGCTTCATTGTAGGACTAAAGAACTTACTTACACAAATGTTTTACTTGATTTAGTGTGATTAATAAAGAATCATCTTAATTTAGAAGAAAATATCGCAATGTGAGTGCTGCTTCTAATGAATAGCAGTTGACAAATTTAAACTGTGATTAAACCCTTCCTAACATATGCAGAATGTAATCTTGCTATAGACGACAATAATGTGTGCATTAATATTCCATATATTTGATTTTAATGTAGTTCTCAATCATAGTTATTATTTTGTATTATGATGATTTATTGAATATATCATGTTGTGTGAAACTTAATACATTAGAAATGTATATTCATTTGTGTTTGAATGTGCACATGCATATTAAATGTGCACCATTAAAGTTAATGCTAAACGTAACATGAGTAGGCCCATCAACTGTTGTTTTGCATTTGTCACCCCAAGTGGGATGGGTATGCTCAGACGTGAGTCCCATGCTCTCCACACCACTGGAGTCAAGCTATCCTGGCTGAAGACAGCTGATAGCCACAAACCGGTCCTAGGATGCTTGATTCCGGTCCAGGAAAGACATGGCTTGGCAGTTCGGGCTGGACTGTTCCCATGAGGCACAGGGTCAAGGCTGATTTGCATATGGCCATGTCTGAACTGGGGTGGTGTGGAGTGCAAAAAAACGATGGATTTAGGCCCAGATCTCTGTACTGGGGAGAATGTATGACATTGTTCTGCATTCTGTCCATCAACTGTTGTTTTGCATTTGTCACCCCAAGTGGGATGGGTATGCTCAGACGTGAGACCCATGCTCTCCACACCACTGGAGTCAAGCTATCCTGGCTGAAGACGGCTGATAGCCAGAAACCGGTCCTAGGATGCTTGATTCCGGTCCAGGAAAGACATGGCTTGGCAGTTCGGGCTGGACTGTTCCCATGAGGCACAGGGTCAAGGCTGATTTGCATATGGCCATGTCTGAACTGGGGTGGTGTGGAGTGCAAAAAAACGATGGATTTAGGCCCAGATCTCTGTACTGGGGGGAATGTATGACATTGTTCTGCATTCTGTCCATCAACTGTTGTTTTGCATTTGTCACCCCAAGTGGGATGGGTATGTCAGACGTGAGTCCCATGCTCTCCACACCACTGGAGTCAAGCTATCCTGGCTGAAGACGGCTGATAGCCAGAAACCGGTCTTAGGATGCTTGATTCCGGTCCAGGAAAGACATGGCTTGGCAGTTCGGGCTGGACTGTTCCCATGAGGCACAGGGTCAAGGCTGATTTGCATATGGCCATGTCTGAACTGGGGTGGTGTGGAGTGCAAAAAAACAATGGATTTAGGCCCAGATCTCTGTACTGGGGAGAATGTATGACATTGTTCTGCATTCTGTCCATCAACTGTTGTTTTGGATAGGCCTGCATTTCACCATGCTGCATAAAACTGATTTCATTTTTCTGCTAACAACATTTCTTGCAGGTATTCACCATGCATTGTTAGTGTAGAATAGATACATTACTCAACTTGAGATAGGGGGAACAGGATCCTGAGAAAAGGACATTGACGAAAGGACAGAGCGCTAACTGAATGTGCTATTCTCCAAAAGTTTCAACCTATGTGAGTTTTACAGAAAGATGCGGTTCCCATATCCAGTATGGGACAAACTGGAAATGTTGCAATCTACAACGTGATGAATCATGGATTTCAATAGTTTCCAGATGGTGGGATCGAGGGGTTGTTCTACAAATGGACTTTACACATTATAATATACTGTTCCTCTTGGACATGACTCAGATATCTTTCCTGATGCAGACCAGACACCTTCCTGACTATGCGCAGGTTCCCTCACAGGTGCTTGCCTGATTGCTCACTAACCCTTTGCAGATTCCTGCATACACCTTTACTTTAGTCCCTCCTTGCTTGAGAAATTGCTAGCTCAATGGACTTTAAGAGGTTTTATGCCCCAATGCTTTATCTGAATTGTGCTTAAGTGTGGCTCAGGCTGACACTACACTTTGACCCATAGAAGGCTCTTTACTGAACTTCTGAGATGCTAACGCTTTGCTATTTTGATTTCTTTTGTCCTCACCTGACTTCCTTTATGACATTTCCTAGATTGCTATAACCATTTTTCCCCAAACCATCCTCTGGACTATGAATTCTAGATTACTAATGTATAGGAGAGAGAACCTTAGATTATCAAATGTTAAAGTTGTACTGCATCGCAGTTACAGAACTGCTGGATTGTCTGATATTAATTCGCCTTGATTTCTTTCGCCGTCTGGAGATCACTGTTGTCAGTTTGTATCTTTATATCATGGTGCTGAGAATCATTTATTTGAATTTGATTATTAACTTGAAATAAATCTTTTGAACGTGGCTACCGATTTCTGGTCCTCATTGTGTAGCCAAACGGGTTGCACTGTTAAGTGAAATTTGAGTGATTGTCAATAGTAACTCCTAGCACCTCTGTGATGGACAAAAAGGTTCAACAGTGGACCAATGGTAAGTATCTGGGCCCAGAAAATGTTGATTCAGGTGCAGAACCCTGCCGTGCTGCTGTAACAGAGGTTCCTCCAGGGGTAGCCTGATCCGAGAATGAAGCTCAGACACCGAACATCCATTTTTCACACTTTCCAGCTCTAAACTGGTGCCACCAGGATGACTTAGGCCATGTCATTCCTGATCTTCTGCAGAACCCAGGGCAGGAGTGGTAGAGGAGAACAGGAGTCCTGTGCTCCACTCAAGCCAAAATACATCTCCTAGAGAGAGATTTCTTGGGAAAGCATAGACATTTTGACACTGCCTTCTTGATGGTGGTGAAAAGATCATGCCAGGGTTTTCTCAACTGCCAGAGGTTGACCTGTGACACATTAGGGTGCAGCTGCCATTCATGATTCGCTAGGCACTTCTGGATGAGTTTGTCCACCCTAGCATTTAAAGATCCCACCAGGAGTTTCAGGATCAGGGAGAGGCCTTGATCCTCCTGTGAACACCAAGAGTACTGCCATGCTTGACACAGCACCCTTTTCTTCCCTGCTTGTTGAAGTACCACATGGCAATTGTGTCGTCTGTGAGAACATGCATTAGCCTACCCACTGATGTATAGTAGGAAGGGCATCAGTACCAAACATATACCTTGTGACTCCAACAAATTGATATGTTATGTGTTGGTTTTTTAAAGCTCATTATCTCCTCAAGGGTATCCTGGAGCTGAGCAGGTGTGTATGCTTAGGGTTACAGTTTTTACCCTTGTAGCATGGTTTCAATGTATACCATAGCGCCTATCACCCTGACGAAGACCCTAGACCTTGTTGGGCTGAAAGAGTGGTAGAAACATGTTGGCAATGTAATGATAATACAGAAATTTTAGGTCAGGAGATTCATTATTCACCTATTGACCAACACCTTTATTATGTTTTTAAGCATACTAGAGGCACACAATAAATAAAGGAATGATATGAGTATACCTCTATGTATATTTTAAAATGTCCTATTATTCACAGCAAAAAACAGGACCAAGTATTTGGTCCTGACCATAGATTTATAATAACTCCCAGGGGGAGACAAACTCCCTCCGGTTGAATCTGCCAGGGTGGCATTGTTCCTACCCCGGTGTGATAGGTCGTCAAATGATGAAGCATGCTTTGATAAGTTGAGGGTGAGATGACCTCTAAAAATCTTTTGATGACCTATAGTCCTACTTTAGCTTCTAATAAATGTGTTCTTTGTTGACCAAAAAATCCCTCAAGTGACTTTGTTTGTGTTATGCTTAGCCCTACCAGTGAAAGGTTGGTTAATTGAAAAGCCAGGTCTTCAGCTTCTTGCAGTAGTTAAGAAGAGAGGAGGAGGCTCAATGTGGAGTGGGAAACTGTTCCATGTTTTAGGAGTAATGTAGGAAAACCTCTGGCCTTCTAATCTGGTTCCCTGTATGCGTGGGATGTGTGAGTGGGGTTTCTGCGTGGTTTAGGATGGAGATGCTACTATCCAAGTAGGTGGGGCATAGAATATTCATGCTGACCAAGGTTCTGTCTGCTCTGATTCTAGGACAGGAAGAACCTGGGCCAGTGTGAACATTTCAAATCTGTACGTCTGCAAGATCTAAAATACAATGTAATCATCTATAAATCAGGGCCGCCAGGTGCCGGTCTGTGACATCTGGCAACCTGCCTGCTCACAGGCAGGGAAGGTTACTTTTTAGGCCAAGTGCCTATTGGACTATCAGTTAGGGATGCATTAAATGGGAGTAAGTCAGAGGACTTCCATAAGGATGTTTGTTTTAATTGCCACAAAATGGAGTTGTAGGTCCTGGACATCAGCAGCATGCTAAATTACAAAAGCAAAGGAAATACTCTCTTCTTTTGGGGAGCACAAGCAGAGAGACCAACCCCATGTTAAGGGAAGTATCTGGCCCCTATTATTTAACAATTATTTAACAAACTTATAAAGCGCAGCTGTCACCATTGCAGGCATCCTGGCGCTGATAAGATCTGATGAGGCGGAAAGAGGAACACAAGGACTGAGGGCTTCAGACAGTTACCTTGGGGAATAGCCAGGTTTTAATCATTGGGCCCATATATAAACTTTCATCATCGTATTGTGGGGGTAAATCATCTCCATGATCACCATTAGTGTGTAAGATGGCTGCTGTGTAGGAGCTCTGCACTGAAGCTTCTGGGGTTTGGGATTACCTGTTGGTAATAATCACTAACTTAACCCTGAATCCCATCTTTTGGAATAGCCCATATCCACATAAACACTGACCGGAGCTCCTGTCGCCTTGGAATGAACCGCAGTCGGGTACTGGAGTTGTAGCCCCCGATGCCCCTCGGGATCTGCTGCAGACGGGTTGTGGAGCGGCCCTGGAGAGGTACCGTCACAGGCAGGAGGTACCGGAGAGTGTCTGGCCACAGGTGGACCTGGTGACGAGAGGGTGCAGAGCAGGACATCCCGGTGAGTGCCGGGCCCTCTTTTGTCTAGTCGCTGTTGTCCCGTCTCTGACTTCTGGGCCCTGCTGAGGTCGCGCAGCAACGTGTTTGCCTCGCTGAGTGCTGCCCCTGTGTCTGGACCCAGATGGGTTCCTTGATCCCCTGAGTGTGCCTACTTGTGCCTCTTGGGTCGCCCCTCACTAGGGGCAGGCAGAGTCCTATCCCCCTCACCCACGGTGGTGGAGGGCGACATCACCACCTCATAGTTGGATTGTGACACATGCGAGGTGACCACAACGGCGGTGGTTCTTCACTATGGAGCTCTCATTCGCCTCGGGATGCACACATCAGGACTGACTTGGAGGACCATGAGTGAAGTGCAGAGGTCTGCCCTTGCCGTGCTTGGATAGTTGGTATCGGTGGCCCCATGAGGAGAGAGACTGAGACACATTAACACGGATTGTTCTCTCCTTCTGCTATGGTGGTTGGCTACCTTCATGGAAGCCTCCTCTCAGCTTCGACCAATTCTGTTTGTGGGGAAGCTGACCTCAGTGCCTCAGAGGTCCAGGCCTCCATTTTGTATCAGTAATCCCCATTCTCAGTTCTCTCTCCAAAGATAGTGCCCCCCTCCCTTTTAAGAAAGGAAATCAAAATAGGACTAGCAAACACAGCCTGAAAAAGCGGCATCCATCTTTGAATGTCATCAACCCCCACCAGTGCCTATCTATCAGAAGAGAAAAGAGGAAGAAAAATAAAAAAAATAAAAAGAGAAGATACTAGCGAACAGGTGAAGGAAGTTATATGTAAGGTAGGAACGAAGTAGAAAGGGAAGCATGTGGAAGTAAGGGGAAAAATGAATCCAAACCTAGAACCCACAGGTCTACATGCCTTCACTTCACCATTAAATACCCACCCAATTTATCCAAAAATGCAGCAAAAAAGTTCAAACACCGGCTAATCAAAACTCACCTGGAAACACTTATTTCAGATCCCCATTTCTGCACCAACAAAGGCATACTAACTAATGATCTCTTCTTCCACACCAAAAAACTTGCACAATGGAGGAATATCTTCTACACCATTCTTCGAATCTCTGATTCCAGGAAAACCCCATATGCCTTCAAATTGTTGGTATCCCCCTCGGACTTCTGCAATGCGAACGCTACCATATGTAAATGTAAATGTAAATGTATGTATACTTGTAAAGCGCACTATTACCCCATCTCGGGGCGTCCATATCCCTGTTAAACAATTGTAATATCCTTATACATGCCTCAAATGACAATCTCGCTCTTATAGACAAGATCTTCCCTATCCTCAAGTAAGCATTGAACAAGAATACCCCACTTCCCCTCACAAATCACCCCGATTACCTTGATGGTACTCCCACCTTCCCACAAAAGTCAGTGACTACATCAACTGTAATTAAATCTCACCATACCTCCAACGACTTCTACTTGTCTGTCACCCCGGACCCAACCACTCTAGGGCCCCCGGCCCAGCATGGCCAAGGATCCACTTAACTACCTGCCAACCCTGTGCATACACACCCCAACATACTTGACGACCAATGGAGAATCCACCTACTCTGAATCCTCTCCCGCTAATCCACTTGTTTTCCCTACAGTTGAACCGGCCCAAAAGGTCCCCCCTAGACTTGCCAACAACTCTGTTCTATGATCGGTTGCTCTCCCCCTTGGAACTTATACCCCCCAACCTGATTAACCACTTTTCAACCATAACTCTTTCGCATGCCATAGGCTCTCCCACCCTCTCACCCATGCAGGCCATCACCCATACTCATACGGTCCCTCCTACAATACGCTCTGATCCACAAACCCCATTGGTATTTAATAATGCCATCCCCACTAACATGCGGCCTTCACCTCAAGAGAATGCACACCTCAACACATAACTAGCTGTCCTAACTCTGACTGGATTGCACACTTCAAAAAGATATCCCTCGGCCTATCCCACCTCAAGTATGAAATACAGACTCTATCAACCATCTCTTAAAGGCCCCTAAACTCACAGAGTCAATAGTACCACAGTGAACCCAATTTGTTCCAAAAAGAACATATATATCTCCCAAAACCCACACACTGAGTCTATTATACCAAATACTGTACCCTTCCCCAATTATCCCTCTCATCCCAAGAGACTAATTGCTGAGTTATCGGACAATGACATACGCTACCTCCTCTTATCTTATGCCATTCCTATAGACAACAGCAAGCCTCTACAGGGTCGTATACAAACCATTCTAGCTAAGCCTTACAGAGAACCCACTCACAAACACAGATCTATAAATAGCGAAAACCTCCAAAATATCAACAAAATGCAGAAAGCCTTCTCCAACTCTACAGGCAAACTGAAGTGTGTACTCTTCAATTGCACCTAAGCTAGCAAACAAGGGTCTGACATCTACGATCTCATCCTCTCAAATGAGCCTGGCATTGTTATCCTTACAGAAACATGGTTAAATAACTCCTCCTCTCCTATCCCAGACCTACTGGTCCCTCCCAGTCATGACATAATCGGCCTAGACAGAACCATGAAACCTGGCAGTGGATTAGCCTGCATTTACCGAAACACAATCTCAGTTAACCAAACATACACCGTCACTTTACCTACCTGTGAATATCTTTGTATTAACATCACAAACAAAGCCTCATTAGCAAACTTTGCATATTATACCACCCCCTAGTCTACCATTCATTAAACAGATAATGGAAGTCATCACATCCGACAACCCACAAGTGTCTCAGATTTTCCTAGGAGATTTTAATCTCCACTGGAATAATACGAACAATCATGCTGTGAGCTGTCTTAAATCCTTCCTGTCAGATCCCGATCTGACCCAATTCTGTGACATTCCAACCCACAAGGGAGAGACACTGGACCTCATCATAGCTAAAATGAACAGTGTCACATTAGACTCCATTACCCCCTGCGATTGGACTGACCATTCCAGCATCTTATTCTCTATCAATATTGAGGTGACTACAAAGTGATGCCAACCTATGAAAACAAAACAATGGAAAGGGAATCTCCAAAATATTAACCCTATCATCCTAGCAAACCGATGTAACACAGACCTGATCCCCCAGGCAGGCATGCTAGACATTAATGACCTCACAGACTTCTATAATTCTACTATTCTTGAAATACTTGACTCAACTGCCCCTTCAACATAATATATTTTTCACCAAAATCTCCAAACCATAGTTCAATGAGAATCTGAACTCTGACCGACGCAAGCTAAGATCAGCAGAAAGAATATGAAAATCCTGTACCCTCGATTGAACACATAAATCACCTTAGAGCTTTGAGGAATACATACAACAGGAAATTATTAACCACCCCAAGCTCTACACCACCGAAACAGAATTCCTCTTCATCTCCCCACCCAACCACACACCTAAGAGAGACTTCTGGCTGAAGCATCTAACAACTTTTAACTGCTCTCCCCACATCATTGACTCTGCTAAATCCTTGGGAATTACCTTTGACAAACACTTGAATATGCAGGCGCATATCAGTAATGCCACCAAAGGAGCTAATCACCAGATCAGCATCCTAAGGAAACCTAAACCCTTCCTCCCACAGTTCGAAGTAAAAATGGCAGTACAAGCTCTAGTGTTGCCAAGATTAGATTACAGAAGCACCACTCTATGTGGACTTCCCAAATACAAGCTGCCCCCCACTGAGGGCATCTTTTAATGATGCAGCCAGGCTGGTGTTCAGAACCGAAAAAAATAACCACATTTCTCTAACCTTAAAAGCATTGAACAGGCTACAATACTGTTGACGGGATTCTGCTCCTACACAGAACTGTGCACAGAGACCCAGGACCTCAGTGAATTGTGGTGGACTAAAAACTCACCTCAGTCCCTAGAAACCCTTACCCACTAGCATCAGTGTCACATTAGCTCTTCGTCCTATAGCAAGGGAACTAATGATTAGACAACCCAGAACATGCGACTTAGGTCATACTCAGGAATGGTGGGAAGCAAGAACACTCTTTTGTTTGTTATTCTCATACCAGTCCACAACAGGAGTAAAAAAGAGACACGGGAAACGTTAAAATATGTATTTTAACGACGTGCTCTAAGATGTTATGTTATAAAATATTTTGTAACGCGCTCTTCTACTGCAAAGTATCCTGGCGCGATATGTAAGATTAACCAGAACCAATCCAAGGGAAAAATTAAGTACTGAAATTATATAGATGGGTTTTTAGCCCTTTTTTGAATCCCGCCAGTGTGGATGCTGTTCTCAAAGAAAGCGGCAGGGAATTCCATGACCGAGCTGTTTGAACAGAGATGGACTGACCGCCCAATCTAGCATATCTGACTTTAGGCATAGTCATCAAATGCAGATTGGCCGATCGAAGAGCACGGCGAGGGGTATACAGAGTAAACCTTTTGTGCAGATACTGTGGCCCAAGTTGGTGCAGGGCACGGTAAGCAAGGACCAACGATTTAAACAGAATGCGATGGGCCACTGGGAGCCAGTGAAGCTTTCTAAGATAAGCATGTACACTGGTTCTTCTCGGAAGGTGGAACAGAAGTCGCACCGCCGCATTCTGAATGATCTGCAATCTTTTTATAAGGTATGCGGGGAGGCCAGTGAACAATGCATTGGCATAGTCAAGCCTTGTCAGGATCAAAGCTTGCAGAACAGTCTCTTTCGCCTCCCTATGGAGAAGCAGAAAAAACCTCTTGAGTGACTTGAGGGTCGCGAAGCAAGTCGCAGTAAGTTTTTTTAAATGGACTTCGAACTTGAGGTCCTGTCCGAACCATACCCCCAAGTTTTTGGCCGGGCCTCCGCAGGAGCTAGGACATGGAAAATCAGCCGGCCAAATGAGATCCCTGAAATTGGCTGGAAAATTACCATAAAATAACATCTCTGACTTGTCCTCGTTACATTTAAGCTGGGCTGAGGCGAGCCACCGAAAGACGTGGGATAGACAAGTACAGACCACTCGGGCATCCAGACAGTCCTTTGGCCAGGTGAACAGCAGCTGCGTGTCATTAGCATACGCCATTATTTTTGCTCCCCACTGCTCAGCCAGATAGATCAACGGGGTCATATAGACGTTGAACAGCAGGGGACTTAAAGTCGAGCCCTGCGGCACCCCAGTGGAGAGCTTCTTGGGTAGCGAGGCGTGTGGTGGCATCCATACTTGCTGCATCCGATCCGACAGAAACGATGACACCCAGGCGAGGACCGTACCCGATAGACCCACCTCTGCCAGCCTCGACAGCAGCTGAGTATGGGGCACCGTATCGAAGGCGGCAGATAGGTCCAGCAAAACCAGGACCGCTCTGCCGCCTCCATCCAGACACTCCCTAGATGCAGTATCTTTGCTAACACAAGCAGACATATGATTAGAAATAATATGATCAGCATTGTTACAATTCCATAAAACACAAAAGGAGAAATCATACTACAATGATGGTGAAAACAGGTCCTATAGCGCCTAGTATATCACCCTCTCTAGGTAGGAACTAATTTTATAAAATATAGAAGGTCTCTTAGGCTTGTGTGGGGGACCACATACCTCCAAGATCAGCAAGAGTGTATCACATCAGGATCTGCAAAAGCTCTCTGTCTCTCTGGAACGGAATTCTTCCAAGTGTCTGAAATCATGCCTACAGTGCAATATTAAAGGCGCCAAAATCTCTGTTGGCTTGCAGCTGCATGTATGTTATGTCTAAAACGTGAACCGATCAGCCCGAACAACAGCTAACTTGTTATGATATCCTTTGAGCCTTTAGAACTCACTTTGCAGACTAGGGTCGCAATGTAAGTCTAGGGATGCTGAAAACAAGCCTTTCTCATGTGAAGTAATTCACGCAGCCTGACTTACAACGACAACTATATGCAGTGTCGTGTGCAAAAAGCAGCAAAAGGTAAAATGGCGTTTAAACTTCTAATAAGCCTATGCTAACATAGCATGTGCACTACAAGGCCCAGGCCTCACTAAAATATGAGGCAAGAATACAACTAAAGATCGCCTATATAACTGATAAAGCCTTTCATATCAAACCCCCCAATTACTTAGCACAAAAGCCAGTGCTTTTGGGAGGTTGCAGACATTCGCGAAGTGCGAGCCCACTACTACTGTGACCTCAGTCCTTCCACAAAAAGAGAACATGCTGCAGAGCCTTCTCAGGTATCGCACCAAAGATCTGGAACTCCTTACCCCAGATGTACGTAAGATCTCTTCCTTTTCCTCCTTCAAAAAAGAAGTGAAAATACTTCTAATCAACAAATTCACATCCTAAGACTTTAAATCATACTTTACTGTTATCAATATATGTTATCTTATCTACCAATGTCTACCTCTTAAATCAAATGTATGGATATTACCTCCTCAACCTTCTAATGTATCCAAATGGTGTAATGTAAAGCACTCTGATACCCTCTAGGGTCATGTTCGTGCTATATAAAACTTTATAAATAAAATAAATAAATAAAATAAGCTGTCACCTCTGGGAGGTTGACTCAGGTCTGAATCATAATCAGAATAAAAAAGAATGATGGCGCCTTCGAGGACGGCTTTGCAATAGTGAGTGTACAATGTCAGAGTCAGAATGTATAGGAACTGCGTGCACTGGAGTGTAGCTGGAACACGACCTCAGTTAGAGTCAAGATGGACTCGGCTTGGTGTTGGAAATCAGAATTGGCACCAGATCACCCTCGGTGACATTAATAGTGGCGCCGATGAAAGATGGACTAGTGCAGGTCTCAGAGTCACAACAAAAGTCAGCACTAGAGCTGGCAGGTTTGATCCTCCAGTGGTGATCTAACTCTAGGCCACTGCAGATGCTTGGAGCCTCTTGGACCTCTTCGGGTTCCCTTGGGTTTGCCTTTACAAACCCGAGGGGACCAGAAGAAGGCCAAGATACACAGTATGGCCTCCTTTAAGGCCTTGACTTGCTACAGTGTTGCCAATCTCCTGCAGAACTCAGGGTACACCAATATCAAGTGAGGAGTTGAGTTTTTAAGCTGGGTTCGGGAAGAAGACTGATCAGCACCTCGAGGCCCTCGCGACTTTGCTGTAGATACAGAATGGACTGATGGGGTCCAGTCCTGATCTGTTTTCTTATGTTTCCTCTTCGACTACCACTTACCTGATGATTTAGATCACAACGATTTGTTCAAAGATCAAACTTGTGAGCTGGAGTGGGTCCACCTCCTCGATTGGAGCTGGACCTACTCAAGGTCTGTGACTTCTTTCGATGTCCAGAGATGAACACATTACTTCATGGTTAAAGATCAGCTTCAGGTACATTAGGGTACTCTCATCGCATCAGTGCTGCGAGCCCAGGCCCCAAACGCATACCTTTTGCACGCCTGTTAGCGATATCTGTTTCTGTGCACAATGGATTCAAATTGAAAAATTATCAAAAACTGACAAAAAAGGGAGCAGGGCTCCAGATCTTTGTTCAAATGTGCAAAAGAAAGGAACTGTCATTGGTGCACAGGGTGGCAAAAATATGCAGCTATGCTCAATCACTTTCAGGGCAGAAATAATCCAACACAGAGCCGCACAGCACCACCTAGTGGAGCCCTGCAATATGTTGATAAATTGTCTCGTACCTGAGGGTATTCTACAGATGAAGCATATGCAATTAGAAGTATACATCAGAAAAGGCAGGATTCTTTAATGTCCAATGCCTCGATAATGCATGAACTTCTTTGAAATTTGTAATTTAGCCAAGGTAGTTGAAATCAGACTGTTTAATCAATGTGTTATGATACATGCCAATGAAGGTGACAAAAACAACATAGTTTCAGTGAAGTTGTGCCTCAGGTTGCACTTTCCTCATTCTTGAATAATGGCCAAATCTTCAGTAAAAGATTTCCGAAATAATATTTTAAAATAGTAAACTTCTACAAGATATATATCAACATACATTTGTGTTTTATGAATTATACATTATGTAGTTTAATTTGACTGCTAGAGGTTTCTCATTTTAAGAAAAGGTACAGAAAACAGTGAATTAAATGTAAAACTTCAAACAGATACAGAGGTAAGTACAGCCATAAAGGTGGGAGGACCATGAGGACCTACAATGATAAAAACTGGGAGAGGGACTACGGTGTTACCCACAGATCAGTAACATAACTATAGTTTGTTTAAAAAAAGTGTACGGTGCAGGCCAGAAAAATGTATGGCAAATGAAAGGGTGCACAGGGAGAGCAATGTGGGTGGCTGGGTTCAAAGTGGGCAGCACCAGGTGTCTCCCTCCATAGAAGTTGCATATATAAATGGAAAAAAGCATGTCATTTAAAAGAAAATGTGAGTAATTCAAGAGTTTGTTCGGAAATAATTATTATGCAAATAATTTCATCAGGATTAATATTGGCAATTTGTAGTCTTCCAAATTGTGTCATTCAATGAGTTACACCGTCGCTTCATTTCGGCTTATGCAAGATATTGATTGGATATCTCCAATAACAATTGTTAGAACAGGGGGTTTCTAGTTGGCAGAGGTAGGTACCTTTGACCAAATAGGGACCCTTGCTTCTAGTCAGGGAAAGGGGATTCCCCTCCTGGATAACCCCTGCTCACCCCCTTGGTAGCTTGGCACAGGCATACAGGCTTATCTCAGAGGCAGCGTTATACAGTGAAAACACTACAGATGGACACCACACAGGTTTTATAAAAATAAGTATTCTTTATATAGACTTAACACAAGACCACAAACGACAAAAATCCACATACTGTACTCAAAATCGACTTAAAGATGGTAGAAGTAACTTAGTTCAAGTTGATGATAAATTTGTTGTTCCAGAAGTGATCTAAAGTCCTGGGGTCTGGGCCCCAAAATTTATACTGCAGAATCCTTTGTCCTCTGAAGGCTGAGGATCCTGTACTTAGTCCAAACCAGTTCCGTGCAGTCCATGAGCACTTTCTTTACAGGACTCTGTGATGTATTCCTATAGGTTCTGTATCGATCCCCCTATTCCTGACCCTATTCTGGTTAACAAGTTAACTAGCAGCCATCCCATGAGGCAGAAAACCCCCATGATGCAGAAACCGTTATCTGATTAAGCCACACTACGGCACAGGAACGTGTTATCTGATTAGGTCATAACGCTTGCCATCTAATTAGACAAGCGATATTCCTCCAGCCCCTGATAAGGCATACGGAGTTCTCAAAACAAATCAAACCTATGACAGACCTGGGAAAAACCCTGCGGCCATTGGTTTGATTTCACCGAGAACTTCAGCAAAAGAATGTGCTAACGACCAGGTCGTATGACATCCTTATTGACGTATCTATGTCCATCCTTACGTCAATCGCGGCACCTTAAAGGTATAAATATTACCGATATTGCCCTATGCAAACACACGCGGTGGTGACGAGATCGGAGCAGCCAGACTTGCCGAAGCCCAGAGCAGAGCAGACCCCGCTGGCGCAGCCCGCCTTCCTGACGCGCTGAAAACGAGACGCTGTTTTCTCCTGCCGAGAAATCCAGCTCCGGCGCTTCCGGGTAGCCCTCGCAGGCAGCCTGGAATATCGAGACCAGAGACGAGAGATACCATCCCTCATTCATCCTAGACTCCAGGTACAGAACTGAATAACCCCTCACAGAGAATTCTTGAGTCAGTCACTTGGCAAAACAAACTTAACTTAAACTGCTACTTTCTACTCCCGCCCACGTATTAGGCTTAGGTCAGGTACATCTGGGGTAGGCGTAGTTAGAAACACCAGTTGAGTATGATTAGTCAAATGTATATGTGTATGTATCTATTTTATCCATTTTTAAACCATCATATGGCTTAGAAACCATATCAATGTTTTTACAGTATTATTTTATACTTCTGCTTTTAATGTATGCACTTTACTTAACCATAAGTATTGCAATAATATCGATCCATTTCTCTTGTATGAGAAAAGAGACTGATCAATAAATAACATCTTTTATTGAACACGCCCGTCTCTTCCTTTTCTCTACAATCTGGTGAGACTAAGAATGCACGTACTGACTGAGTAAAATAAGTCGTCTTTTGTTTTCACACGACTCTAGAGATACACTCTTGATTAGGGGAGAGCAAAGTTGTCATGTTCTATGGTTGTCAGAAACTAAATCCCTTCTTGTCTATCCAGGGAGGTTCAACTCCTCCTTGCCTAGTCAAGAAAGTTTCTAGTGAACTCTGAGCTAGCTGGCAAACCCAAAACTTTAAGTCTAATATCGACAGTAGTAGACCTAGTTAACGTCTGGTCTAGGCCTATACTATTGAAGGTATTATTCCAATGCGCAGAGCCTATTGGGATAATAGGAACTACACTACATGGCGCCCAACGTGTTTGGATGGGCGATAAAACTAACGTAAGACATTTAGAGTAACTCAGTCGTGCTTTTTCACTCAGACCCCTTTTTCCCATAATACTCCAAAGACGTCTGGAGTGGGTGAAAGGTAATATCCGCCAAACCTCGCAGGAGGAAACTCCTATGTATGGTCCTTGGTTTAGTCAACGTTGAAGGATACACTGTTCCAAAATATTGTGCATCTAATCTTTGTTTCCATAAGAACCTGATCTGCAAACAAACAAAATAACCTTCTGGACAGTACAATGTCAGACAATGAAGGAGAAAGAGAGGCAGTTAGAATAGCAACTGAACTCGCAGCAGCTGATAATGCACTGCAAGACGCTGACCCGGAGATAATACTCATCGCGGTCAACACAAGAAAATCTATAACTTTAAAACTTATAGAAAATGGACTGACACCTAGAGGTGGCACGGTCATATTCGTAATTGAGGCACATGAATATCGGCAGACAGAGGTATTCTATTCATGGATACATTTTCCAGCAGCAAATGCTGTAACAAAGGTCTTCCACTATTACAAAACAGAGGAACCTCCTAATGAGTACACTCCTTTCGAGGAGGTGGAAGTACCACTTAAATTTCAAGAGCATCTGCTCTTATTTAATGGCGCCCTAAAACATAATAATCACATCACCAGGCTCGGTCCATTAGGTAGACCAGGAGCAACGTGGCCGGTTCTAGCCGGATACACATCACATCCAGACATCGATGGGATGTCTGCAGCAAACCTTTTAATACAACTAAAACAATTAATAAAAATACATAGACAATTAGTCCAATATGTAATGCGGACTTCAACAATTCAACCAGCAATTAAAATTCCACAGCTGACCCCTCATCAGGGGAACACAAATAAAATTACACCACAGAACATACAATCCTGCCTAGGTAAAGTACCAGCTAAACGGGAACAAATACCATTCTGGTTAGCACAAAAAATCACCCAAATAGAGGCGGTGTTTCCAGACACCACCCCGTTAGAAAAACACAGGATTCTGACTATCTGTCTTCCAATGGGAATCGCACCACACGTGGAGGACTGTGACACTTGGGGTACAGTCTTTGCTTCCATCTACACAAAAACGCACGGTGTTCCATCCATTTCGGTAATACCAGATGTGCTAAAACAAATTCAAGACGAATACGGTCCAGAACCCGCTTTAACTCTTGGTATGAAACTACTAAAAGACTTCAAGCAGGTCTCGGCTATATTATTAGCCAACATAAAGGGAGAAGCAGCAAACGTGGCGATCCGCCAGAGGTTAAAGGAGACAGATATAGCAGACCAACCAGCTGAAATTGCCAGAATTATAGAAAAATCCTATGAGGAACTAGGTAGAGATAGTTTAGGTGGAATACCAGTAAAACCACAACTGATTGAAAGTCCTGAAAAAATTTTTTTTAATAATAATTCAACATCACAAAAAAAGAGCTGGGATGGAAACAAACAATCCAATCCTAAAGAAAAGAAATTCCAGTCCAGAGGAAGGTCTCCTCGGCGGAGAGAAAAATCTCCGAACCAGAGACACAGGTCACCCCAAAGTGACCCCTCTGGGAAAAGATATAACCTTAGGAATAGGGATAATATAAAGAAGCCTGATAGATATCAAGACATTGATACACGTCCCTCTCAATCTTTTCAGACTTCCTCGCAGAAATCGGAAAGAAGAGGACGATCAGAACAAAGAGAAGAGCACGCCAAGTCCAAAGACAAGGAATCTGCTCGTCTAAAAAAGAAACTACAATTTCCAAAAAAGAAGGTAGCCAGTATCAAGGTAGTAAACAATGCCGAGAATACTGAGGACACAACTGAAAAACGGAGAATGGGCTCAGACAATGCTAGACAGCGCAGCAGAAATGAGCATAGCTCGCAAAGTCCTTATGAATCTTCTGGAGACAGTGGACACGAATGAATATTTTCAAGTGGAAACTGCAGACACCAGAGTTAGCAAACCTCACAAAATATATGAAATAACTTTACGTATAGAAGGGGATAAGACTAGAAAAATAAGGGGACTATTTTGGGATAATCTCTCCAAGGGCTATGACATCCTTCTAGCTGAAAAAGACTGGCCACCAGAGTTTGTCAGGGAGTGCCCTCATGGCGAAGAAATAATTATGCCTGCCTTCTCAAATCATATCCCAATTCATAAAAAATACACACTTGCCAGAAAGTGGGCAGTAGCTCAAGCTCCTGCTTTATATAAAAATCATGTAGGATGGGATGAGGACTCTCCTCCTCACAAAATCCAGTTAAAATCACAACCTACTGCACAAAGACAGTACCCAATTAAGCAAGAAGCTAAAAAACAGGTAAAAGAAATCCTAGATCAATTAGAATACCAGGGGGTGATTGAAACTTGCACCTCACAAATGAACAACCCTTTGTTTCCGGTCTCCAAACCAGACAATTCATATCGTCTAGTTTTGGATTACCGACACCTTAACTCATGTTGCAAAACTTTTGCAGTGCAAAACTCGCATAGTGCTGCACTAATGAATAACATAGTGCGCAAAAAATACAAAACAACATTAGACATCTCTAATGGATTCTTTTGTCAAAACATAGCACCAGAGAGCAGATATTTGTCTGCGTTCTCAATAAATGGCACTCAAAAACAATTCTGTCGGTTAGCCCAGGGGTACAAGAATAGCCCAGGGGTATTCTCAGCGAGAGTAACAGAATTACTACAAACATATGATGACGAAGCATTATCTTATGTCGATGACATATACCTAACAGATGATGACTTGGATACTCACTTGAAGAGAGTGAACACCATAATACTTGGGTTCGCAGCAGAGGGTTACAAATTCAACTTTAAAAAATCTAGAATTGCCCATCTAACAGTCCTGTTCTTAGGATATGAATTATCAAGTGAAGGCAAAAGCCTGGCTGACAATTTCCTAGAGAAATGTGCCGTACTCCAAGCACCTAGAACACTAAAAAACCTACAGTCAATTCTAGGCTTCCTAACTTTCGGAAGAACATACATTGCAAATTACGCAGAAAGGGTCAAACCCCTTTATGATCTAATAAAACCAGATTTTAAAAGAACCAATTGGACTCAAATACACACAGAAATTTTGAGATCCTTACAAACAGACATGTTAATTAAAACAAAATTAGAAACACGTGATAACACACGCAATCTTGTGATTCGAGTCATCCCAGGAAGATGCGGATTCACATACCTGACCTCTAATGAGGGAGAAAAGGTACCAATTGCATTCAAATCACACTTGTACACTAAGGCTGAAATGAAATTTAGCCCAACGGAAAAAAATCTTACTGCAACACAGACAGCTATAGCAAAAGAACGAGCCCTGGCACAAGGTAAACGAATAATAATCGTGACACCAATACCAGCCCTAGAGGCTGTAACAAAAGCAAGCATTCCAAATGCTAAAGCGCTCCATCCGAGATGGATACAATGGGCTAATTCTCTTGCTGCAACAGACGTGGCATACGAATTTGATCCTAACTTAAAAACACAAGAATTTCTCCAATATGAATTTGAATGTCCTCCGCCGACCGAAATTCTGCCTCTAGAACATTACGGCTGTATAATATATAAAGACGGATCAGCACAACCCGCAGTAGGGGGTAAACAAGCTTACAGTGCTGCGTGCGCGATTGTTAAAGGTCGCTGGCACGAAGGAAAATTCAAACCAGCTATCACTAAGACACAATCTCTAGGAGATTGTACAGCTCAGCGAGCTGAACTACTGGCGTTTAAGATGGCGCTTGAAAATACCGATCGAGAATTCCCCACACTCATAGTGTGCGATTCGTATTACTGCGTTCAGTCTTACAATGAATACTTGCAGATCTGGCTTCAGAATGGCTTTAAGGATGCAAAAGGAGGCACAATCAAGCATAAGATGCTCTGGGAACAAGTAGTTCTATTACAAAAAGAACTACCAAAGACTCACGTGATGCATACGCTGAGTCATCAACGTGATGGCGTTCACGTTGCAGGGAATTCATTGGCTGATGAGGCCGCGAAGGCAGCTGTGCAAACGGCTTCCGTAGCTGCCATCACACGGTCAAAAACAAAAATAGACAGCGAAATATTACAGGCTGTCAGCGCTACAGAAAAGGATTCGATAGAAACACTCCCGAAAGGCTTTCCAGTAAAATACTCATACATAACTGATGCAAACAATGTTCCTTTTGCTCGAATCCCTGGAGTGGGGGATAGGGCAATTCCAAACATGGAACATAGGTTAGGACTGATAATAGCGGCACACAAAGGGCTTGCTTCTATACATGCTGGCGTCTCAGCCACAGTATCATTATTAAAACAGAGATACTGGTGGCCACAAATGAGAAGACAAACAAGGAACTATGTTTTAGAATGTGAAATATGTCAAAGAATGAAAGTATCAACGGTGAGACGTCCAGCGCAGACGCCCCTTCTAATCTCGGATAAACCATTAGCCTGTGTTTACCTAGACCACTGTGGTCCCTTACAAAGGGATGGTAACTATAAATATATCTTGGTTGCAGTGGACTCATGCACGAGATTCATATGGATGTGGCCCCAGCGAACGGCTGACGCCAGAACTGTTATAAAAGATTTGCGAGTCTTTATCGGCACATACGCAATTGGCATGCTGCATTCGGACCATGGTCCTGCTTTTAGCTCTAGAGCTTATAAGGAGGCCATGGTCAGCATGGGCGTTACATTGCGGTACACTTGTCCATTTCACCCTGAGGGGAACGGAATTGTTGAAAGAAAAAACCGTGACATAAAGCAATCTATAACGGCAAAGGTATTAGGTTCGGGAGCTGGGTGGGTCAAACATCTAATAAGTGTCCAACGTAGTCTAAATAACCTGCCAAGAAATTCTCTGAAGGGATTCAGTCCGTACGAATTATTGTTTGGAACAAGGATGTTAGTCTTAGACCTCGACAGTCAGACTTCAGTGGTGAAGGAAAAAAGCTTTGATATCAAAGATCGTTTGGCTATTTTGCAGGACTTAAACGAAACAAGAAAAGACCTGATCAACATAAAGTTGAAACAGCAGCCAACAACCACTGAAGAACCACCACCTGTCCCAGCAAGACCTGTCTGGATTCCAAAAGTCGGGGATCTAGTCAGAGAAAAGATCGCGGTAAAGAAGGAATTTGGGCCTTCTTACAGAAAAGCAGTTCCTGTCTTGTCTATCAACGGGACAAGATCAGTTGTACTACCGCCGCTTGCTGGTAAAAAGGAGAACCGAGTTGTATCCATCGACCTGGTAAAACCACAATCATGTGGCCGATAACAAATAGTAGGCCAAGTGGACTCCCGAAAAGTAGTAGAACACCAAGATTTGCTACAAACACAGAGGTTCAATCTAAGAGGCTAATCACATTCGAAACGCCTACAGAACTACAACAAGGACTATGCAACAATGCAATGGAACTTAGACCTCTGAAAACCCAAATAAAAACATTTAGCAGAGACACACCAATCTATAATGAAGTAACAAACGACTATGCAAGAAACAGTAATCCTGAAGCAATTGGAACAATTGACAGAACTGCATCCGGCTACTTCATAAACTTCGATGATTCCTCTGAAGGCTTCACTGAATCAAAAACACAGCCATCAACAAAAACCTTTAAAGATAAAGTTAAAGTACTTTTGAAACAACTGAAAGAAACATATCTGATTTCTCCATGGATTGAATTTTGGGTGGGTTTTGGTGCATTTATCCTCATACTTTGGCTCATCATGGTACTAACTTTGGGACGCTTCATTGAGGGAAAATATGCTAAAATGGACACAGCAAGTCAGAAAATCAACTTGATCCTCAAACCACACACATCTTCACACGTCGAGAAAAGAGAACTTTCTTCAGTCAACTTCACAGCCAATCCTATACCGGGTGGGGTAGCATGGGACAACACTGACTACGAAATTTATGGTCCGGTTGAAATCCTGAAATATCCACACCAAATTAAGATCTCGTTGAGTGACTTTGTAAAACCAAGCTCATTTGCTGATGATTGGGACTTTGAAAGTATAAATAATATGATGTCTGACTTAGTGATGTCTGCTAAATTTACCAAACATGATTATTTGCAGGGTTCGACAAATTATGATAGTATGTACTGTTATAACCACTATGGTAACCATTTTCTACATAGATCTGCACAACCTAGAAATGTTTTAAATTATAATCAATGGGAACATTGTGCAACCCCTCCAAAAGGAAGCTCAAGAACCGTTTATGACAAATATTCATACTTTTCAGGTTTTACCACAAGTAATGCTGAAACATTTTATTTCAAATTGTCAAATAAGACAGGGACAAAGACCATGATAACAAACACGAAATTGATATATTCAGACTCATTCTTTGAACAAATGAATACTTTTGGTTTTGATTATTGGGACAAAAACGTTGAAGTAAAGAGTGTTTGGGGTACAAAAGAATGGCAAGTACAGGGTATAGAATCTTTGTTTAGAGCCTGCATGATCCCAGAACAAATTATATTTTTAAATGACACTGTTCAACAAACTACCTGTCTTGGCCTAGCCAAAATCAAAGACTTAAATAAACCGTCTATTCCAAAACCAACAATGAACAGCAATAGCTCTACAGATGAAGAGATAGACGTAAATTATGTATTAAACCAAAACAGAACACATCCTGATTGGAAAAAGTGGTTGATCTGGCCCACAGATACTAATAACTGTCAAGACAGATTCCTGAACAAAACACAGGGGTTCAAAATGACCAGGCCAGACCCTAGATATTCCCAAAGACAACACCCAGGAATAATAACCACCTACAGTGTGGGCAAATTATGCCTTCAATGGCTACAAACTTCCACACTGGCAGAAATTAAGCAACACCTAACTTTACTTACTGATGGTGCTGACTTGCGTGATTTCATTATGGGACCGCGCAAACAGCGTCAGAAACGTTTCATAGCAGCCTCTGTATATGCAGCATACAACGAGGCCTGGAAGGTGACTCAAATTGAGACAGCAGAAAGTATACGGGAAATTGACCGTATTAATTTGGAAAAATCACTTTCTGTAGTGGACAATGGGTTAATGACTCTGTCCTCCAGAATTTTTTCTCTGGACAGCATTGTGTCTTCAGCAATCGACATAATATCGCAAGACTTACTGTTGTTACAACACGGTCAGTCTCAATTGCGTTCTATTGTACAGCTAGGCTGGACGTTACAAAATCTTCGTTCAGGCTATGTGCCTTGGCGTTTAATCAACACAACGTCACTATTCAATATCTTTAACCTTACTGATAAACAAATCAGTATGGCACAAAAGGGTGCTGATTATACAATCCTGAGCATTGAGAAACTCGAGAGATTACCAGTGACAATGTCAGAACGACCTGTCAGTGAATGGATAATACATGGGATAATTAATATTCCAATATCTACCTTCAGGTTTCAATACTGCCAAAAATATATACAGGCTGGCATGTACGAAAAATTGGGAAAAGGGTACATTAAAACAACATGGAACTTGCCCTATTCACATGCATGTGTCAGTAATAAAGGACAGAAAGTGTTTCTTAGTGGCAATAATTGTGCGATGTCACTGAGCGGTACACTTCTGTGTAATGGAATTAGTTTGCATGGAGCCTGTGAAGGGAACTCAAATAACCTTTCATGTCACCAACTAGGCGCACCTGCAACAGAGATAGAACCATTCTTTCAAAGACTCTATAATGGGAGTTACGTTCTAATTGTGGACCGCAGATGTTGTAGTCTTATGCCCGGGACTCCTTATCTCGTAACTACGACTGCGAAGGTCAAGTGCTGTGGACGCTTATTGTTCCCCAGCTCCCTTCCAGACAGGGAGGCAAGGGCATGGCCCAACTTGAAAATTACTTCTATTCGAATAGATACTTTAAGCAGAATGAAAACAGTGCTTCTTCAGACGCCGACCAGGCTCACGTCATCAAAAGAAACGTATGATCTCCTAGTCGCAAGGACGACTGCAGAGATTCACTCATTGTTATCAACTAATTCCCCCATACATTCCGCAGAAATCCTGAATGAAATCTTAAATATTTCTGATACCAGTGGAGTCTCAAAAGTATTTAAGACAGTATTTTCGATGGCATTAACACCATTCAAAGCCATACTGGGTATTTTTCCAGATTTCGTCCATTCGATTTTTGGCGGACTTCCCCTCATTTTGGGACTATTTGCAGGAATCCTATTCCTAGTCCTCATATTTCGTTATGGCAAACCATGTCACAGACAAAACACCTGCGACAAGGGAAGAAACAATCCTAGCCATTGGATACCGGGACCGGATATCAAAAATCCTGGGACTATCCCGGCTTAGAGACCTGAACATGACTTGGTTTCTTTCATTTCGACCAATGTGGCAACGATGTGTTTTACCTGTATTAAGGTGCTTGCTATGCGGAGAAGAATGCGTGTTAGACACCTGTCTGACGCTACAATCGGATGCGCCAATGGATGCAGAAACATTGTTGAGTCCAATAAAGGCTCATGCTTTGTGCTGCCCTCAACGGCTACCAATCCTGATGACGGCATTCGTGGAAGCTTCACCACTTCGATTAAGGGGTAGTGAAGTTCAAGATGAAAGCAGCATTGATCAGGTACGACCTTCTGTCAGCAATTCTAATCAAAACGTCAATGGAGACAATCATGCGAACGAATGCATGGTTACACCTTTTTCCGAGTTAGTGGAACTCTCCCAGGAAGCTGTTGACAGCTTTTTCGACAGTCTAAATGATATGATGTTCTCACCAGAGCAGAAATAGAGACTTTTGAGCAAGCTCGCACACGGCGTTCCCTGAATTTGGCCTTCAACTAGAATAGCAAAATACCATGAACAATTTTCCCTCCAGTTCACGGACAGCAATTTTTTCAGCAGCCCCAAAATATTTTTACGAATTTTTCGGGACACTTATTTTCTGCTTAAAGTAAGAACTATTCTTAGAGAACTAAAATTTCTATTTTTAGATACTTTATAGACATTAGCTGCCCGCTGGTATGTTCATAATTATTTTATTCTGTGATGGAATGGTCTCGAACCTTTTTTCTGTATTAAGAGCCATTTCATGTGTAAATTCTCATATACAAATTAGTGATAATGTATAGATATGCGTGATTACTTTAGCATTATTCTACAGCTTGAGTGCATATAATACATGTGACTGTTTTTTCCGTATATTTGATAAATTCAAAATGCATTTATGTATTTTGGGGTGGTAAGGTATACACGATACTCTACAGTATGTTTTACTATGCATAGATTCGTAAATATGTCCATAGTTAGCGTGGAGTGGGTGTGATGTATTCCTATAGGTTCTGTATCGATCCCCCTATTCCTGACCCTATTCTGGTTAACAAGTTAACTAGCAGCCATCCCATGAGGCAGAAAACCCCCATGATGCAGAAACCGTTATCTGATTAAGCCACACTACGGCACAGGAACGTGTTATCTGATTAGGTCATAACGCTTGCCATCTAATTAGACAAGCGATATTCCTCCAGCCCCTGATAAGGCATACGGAGTTCTCAAAACAAATCAAACCTATGACAGACCTGGGAAAAACCCTGCGGCCATTGTTTTGATTTCACCGAGAACTTCAGCAAAAGAATGTGCTAACAACCAGGTCGTATGACATCCTTATTGACGTATCTATGTCCATCCTTACGTCAATCTCGGCACCTTAAAGGTATAAATATTACCGATATTGCCCTATGCAAACACACGCGGTGGTGACGAGATCGGAGCAGCCAGACTTGCCGAAGCCCAGAGCAGAGCAGACCCCGCTGGCGCAGCCCCGCCTTCCTGACGTGCTGAAAACGAGACGCTGTTTTCTCCTGCCGAGAAATCCAGCTCCGGCGCTTCCGGGTAGCCCTCGCAGGCAGCCTGGAATATCGAGACCAGAGACGAGAGATACCATCCCTCATTCATCCTAGACTCCAGGTACAGAACTGAATAACCCCTCACAGAGAATTCTTGAGTCAGTCACTTGGCAAAACAAACTTAACTTAAACTGCTACTTTCTACTCCCGCCCACGTATTAGGCTTAGGTCAGGTACATCTGGGGTAGGCGTAGTTAGAAACACCAGTTGAGTACGATTAGTCAAATGTATATGTGTATGTATCTATTTTATCCATTTTTAAACCATCATATGGCTTAGAAACCATATCAATGTTTTTACAGTATTATTTTATACTTCTGCTTTTAATGTATGCACTTTACTTAACCATAAGTATTGCAATAATATCGATCCATTTCTCTTGTATGAGAAAAGAGACTGATCAATAAATAACATCTTTTATTGAACACGCCCGTCTCTTCCTTTTCTCTACAATCTGGTGAGACTAAGAATGCACGTACTGACTGAGTAAAATAAGTCGTCTTTTGTTTTCACACGACTCTAGAGATACACTCTTGATTAGGGGAGAGCAAAGTTGTCATGTTCTATGGTTGTCAGAAACTAAATCCCTTCTTGTCTATCCAGGGAGGTTCAACTCCTCCTTGCCTAGTCGAGAAAGTTTCTAGTGAACTCTGAGCTAGCTGGCAAACCCAAAACTTTAAGTCTAATATCGACAGTAGTAGACCTAGTTAACGCCTGGTCTAGGCCTATACTATTGAAGGTATTATTCCAATGCGCAGAGCCTATTGGGATAATAGGAACTACACTACAACTCCGTCTTTCCTTTGGCAGGGTGGGCCAGGGTCTTCAGACACACCGCAGGAGGTAGAGCCAGCTTTGTGGAAGGCAGGTACAGCCCTATTCAAGCCCAGGTGCTACTCTTCCCACCGCTCTACATGTAGATAGGTCTATTCAGCCCTGTGCTGACTCACCCTGTCTCCTGGAGCCACCCCTGCTCCTGTCACTCACAAAACCAGACATAAAATACACAGCCTAACAGAGGCAAGCTGGATGGTTAGGCAAGAAAATACCTACTTTCTAAAAGTGGTATTTTCAAACACAGAATGTGTTACTAAAAGATGTATTTTATTATCTTGAGTTCAGGCATACTAAATTCGAATTTCTACCATATTCCCTGGGTCTATCAGGATTATAAAATGTTATAATCCAACTGCTCATTCTGGCCTATGGAGACAGGTAGCATTGCAATAGTGAAAAATGAAAATGGCTGTAATGCATTATCAGGACATGCCGCACACATCAGGGCATGTCCTACCTTTTACATACAATGCACCCTGCCCTTGGGCCTACCTTAGGGGTGTCTGATATGTAGAAAACGGAAGGTTTAGGGACTGGCAAGTGGGTGCACTTGCCAAGTCGACATGGTAGTACTAGACTGCACACATGCTCTGCAATGGCAGGCCTGAGACACACTTTACGAGCTGCTTCTGTGGGAGGCACAATCAGTGCTGCAAGCCCACTAGCAGCATTTGATTTACAGACCCTGGGCACCATGGTGCACTGTACTAAGGTCTGATAAGTAAATCAAATAAACCAATCATGGAGTCACTAGCCAGTACATCAATTTAACGTAGGGAGCACTTGCACTGTGGCACTGAATAGCAGTGGCACAGTGCCCAAAGCATCTAAACCAGCAAAGCATATAAAAAACAGAGGAGGCAATCAGTGAAAAATGGAAGGGATACTCACGCCAATGGTACCAGGTCTAACAACAATCTACATCTATTTATAGAGAAAAGGTAACAGATGTTAGTTGGTCATATACAAAGGTTAATAGAATGCATAAAGCTGGTTGACAGTTTTTAGTGTGTTCAAAAGAGTGATGACAAAAGCATGGGGAGAGTAACATATGTTTTCTGCACTCAAGTGTCCAAGAATAGGAGGAGCAGCAGTTGCAAGGTAAGTACCATTATCTGATGGTGTGATGAGAATGATGGTTCACTTATATTGACACCTCACCTTTGTGCCCACTGAAACATCAGAGGGAATTTTAAGCAGTTCCACAATGGTTACAATGATTAATTGTGGGGGTTTGATAAGAATACTGCCATCCATTTCTTCAAAAATCTACTAGCTTCTGGGTGTTGAAAGCATGTTTCTAACATATATAATTAAATGTTGGAAACTCCATGAGATCTCCTATGCTTGATAGGGCCAAAGGAGAAGCGGATGTAGATGAGCAATTTGATAATGAGCTATGGACCAAACTCTCAGAACAAACAAGGAAGGTTAATGTTAGATTTCAGATCACCCGTCACAAATTCTTTAGAAGGTACAAAATCACCAGAGTACTAATACATAGGATAAAGTTAGATTATGACCCAAGGTGTTACAGTTTTAAGTTTGTAATTGTAAGGTCTCCTTTAATTTGATGTGGGGTATGCGTTGCTACAGAGGAATTCTGGGAGAAATCATATAACTTGCCTAAAGCCTTAAACTTGAAATATGGATCTAAAGGGACAATGAACTATTGCTTGTGTCTCTGTATCTACATCCAACTATACAGAACAAGTAAGTAAGTAAGTAAATTTTTTTATTGTATATAGTTAATTAAAACCTTTACAATATGGTTACATTAAAACACATGTTTTAAGAAAAAAATATATACGACTTTAGAGGATCGTTAAAAAAAATAAAACACAAAAAGAATAACTTTCTAAAATGACTATATATTTGGTATATTTATGAGAGGGGATTCAAAGTCTGTTCATAACACTTCAGGCATCCGTGTTCGAGCGTTCAGTAATCTTTTTTCTCAGTCTTCCCTACTAGCAGCAATGCATTTTGACAGAATCTGGCGGCCCTACAAGCTGTCTGCAGATGGTAACTATTCAGTGCTAGCATGACAGCTGGGCGGCATGATCTAATCTGAAAAAGACGGAATACATGCAGTAGATAATAACGTCTCAAAATTTTCAAAGATGGGCAGATGCACAATATGTGCAACATTGATTCTTCCATTTGCCCACATAGTCTGCAGACAGGGGTCGGCCATGTTTGCTTCCATGGAGGTGTGTGGTCTTTTAAAATGGTGGTGCCCAGCCGTAATTGTAATAGTGTTTTTTGGGCGGCATTGGATATGTTTCATTTATTTATTTATTTATTTATTAATAGTTTTGTATAGCGCGAACAAGACCCTTGGGTATCAGAGCGCTTCACAATCCATGAGTTAGTTATAGTCCCGCATTGTTATAATTTTCACAGTATTATGAGGTAGGACATGGATGAAACAAAAGGCGATAATATCAATAAAATTTCTAAGATAATAGTAGCATATAGTATTATGAGGTAGGACATGAATGAAACAAAAGACGATAATATCAGAACATTTCTAAGATAATAATAGCATATAGTATGACATAAATTTTTAGTAAATAATAGCTTATAAAGTGAAAAGAGTCGATCGTTCCTAATGGACAATTTCCTATGCATATTTCAGCTCCAGTCCTTACGCAAGAGTTCTGACTTCCTGTGTCTTGTCTATGGAAGGAATTTACTCATTAGGAAGATCTTCGTTTCCCTCTTAAAGGTTGCTGTATCTTCAATCTTTCTGATGTTTGAAGGAAGAGAATTCCAGATTCTAGGGGCTGCTCCTGAAAAAGCCCTGTCGTAAGTTTTCTTCTTCCGGAAGATGGCAGGTCTCAGCATTAGCTCATTAATGCTCCTGGTTGGTCTGTTACCTCCCGATAGCTTAATTTTCTGAGCTAGGTATTTGGGAGTATTGTGGTGGAGCGCCTTATGTGTTATACATGCCATTTTTAGCTGTATTCTTGCTTCGAATGGTAGCCAGTTTAATGCCTTCAAGTCAAATTTCCTTGAACCAGTGATCAGTCGTGTGGCTGCATTTAGACATGCTTTCAGGGGAGCTGTTGAAATTTTTGGAAGACCCGTTAGCGTAGTGCATCCATATTCAATCCTTGTGATAACTAGCGACTGAACTGCCAGTTTGAGGTCTGCTTTGGATATGAATGGTTTCACTTTTCTGATGTAGTTCAGATGGTAGCGGGCGCTTTTTGCCATTGCGTTGATATGGGCTTTCATGTTTAGTTTCTCATCTAGAGTGATTCCTAGAGATTTCGCTGATCCAACTAGAGTAGGGGTTCAATTTAATGCTGTTATCATATTGGACCATTCCTTCACTTCTGTGTGTTTCTTTGGTGGAGATATTAGCAAGAATTCTGTTTTCTGTGCGTTTAGTTTCAGATGGTTGATCGATAGCCATTGTAAAGTCAGTTTTAAGGTCTCATTCATTCTCATGATGTCTTCCCTGGATGTGATCTTGAGGTAAATCTGGGTATCGTCCGCATACATGTGGTAGGAGATATTTGATTTTCGAAGGATTTCAGTGAGAGGTTCGATGTAAAGGTTGAACAGTGATGGAGATAAAGTAGAGCCTTGGGGGACTCCAATTGAGTTAGGGCATGCTGGTGAAAGTGTTTGATTGACCAGGAATCTTTGCGTTCTATTCAGCAGGAAAGATTCGAACCATTTTAGCACGTTTCCAGTTATTCCCATCCTATCATGAAGCCTGCTTAGTAATTTTTCATGATTTACCGTGTCGAATGCTGATGATAGGTCCAGGAGGATAAGTAGACATGTTTGATTACTGTCTAGTGCTTGTAGTGCATCATCGATAATATGTAGGATCGCTGTTTCTGTGCTATGTCCTGTCCTGAATCCTGATTGGCAGTCGTCAAGTAGTGCGAATTTCGCGATGTGTTGACTTAGTTGATTTTGTACACATTTCTCTATTAGTTTGGCAAGTATAGGGATGTTGGTCACCGGGCGAAAGTTATTTGGATCAGCTGGGTCCGCCGTTGGTTTTTTTGATGATGGGGACGACTTGACCTGTTTTTAGGCAGTCTGGAAGGATCCCTTGTGATAGGGAGGCGTTTATTATTTTCGTCCAAATGGGAATCACGATATGGTTTATGACTCTGACGCATTTAGCGGGTAGAGAATCACTATAGTGGTTGTTGGGTTTGATGTCTGATAGTGTTTTGACTATGGTACTTTGATCCAGTGGTTTGAAGTTAACCCAATGAGCCTTGTTTTTTGTCCTTTCGTGGGCGTTTTCCCCGGTGCTGTTGAGGTTTTGTCTGTCCATATTGCCACTGTTATCAGCCTCTTTCCCGAGCTCTCTTTCTAGTTTGTTGGCCTTGTCTGTGAAGAAAGTTGCGAATTCTTCACAGCTTATTTGCGTTGTTGTGGTTTCTTGCTCTGTTTTAGTTAATTTATTGGATTGCTGTTTCAGTATCTCGAATAATTTCCGTGGTCTATTTTTGGCGTTATCTAGCTCAGATCTGATATATTCTTTTTTGGAGTGTAGTACTTTTTTGTTATATTCGCTTCTAGTTCTTCTAAGTGATTTCAGTTCGGGCGATGTTGGGTGTTGTCTCCATCTTCTTTCCGCTAGTCTTAGTTTCCTCCTTTCTTCATTTAGAGTCTCACTGAACCATGGTTTTTTTATCTTCTCTGTGACTCTTTTCAGTTTCAAAGGCATTGTTTTGTTGACTATATTCGTTACTGTTTCTGTGTAGTGTCCAGTAAGTTCCTCCACACTTTGCAAGTTGTTCGGTGGAATCAGTTTTTTCTCACAGCTTTCCACTAATAATGTTATATTCGGATCTCTAGTATCTCGCAGCCATTTCTTGTGTCTCTTAGGTTGTATCGTCTTGTTCTTTTTCATATTGTTATCAGGAAAGTTAGGCATGGTGATCTGACCAGTCGCATGGTTCAATTGCTATAATTGAGGTATTGTTAGTTTTTGATATTATCCAATCCAGCGTGGCTCCTTTTTCATGTGTTGGCTCTGTGCAGACTTGGTTAAGATTTAACTCCGTTAGGAGGTCTTTCAGAGCGTTGACTTGTTTGTCTTGGCTGTCATTCCAGTGTAAGTTAAAGTCTCCCAGGAGAATGTTATTGTTTTCAGAATTGGAGTCGGTGGTGATGATTTCCATTAAATTGTCTATGAAGGTAGTATTATTGCCTGGTGGGTGGTAGAATGCATGTAGATTGCAAGTTTGATTATCTGCTGATCTAATCTTGAGATTTAGGTGTTCACAGATTTCGAGCTATTCAGATGGCACATGTTTGACTTCTATTTCCGATCGGTAAATGCAGGCTACCCCACCCCCGGTCTTTTTTTGTCTATCGAGTCTCACAATATTATACTGTGGGGGTACTAGTAGATCCATACTAGGAGACGAGGATTCCGATAGCCATGTTTCCGTCAGGATTGTCACATCTATTTCTTTATTTAATATGAGATCAGCTATGTCAGACGCATGTTTTGCTGCCGACCGACAGTTAAGGAGTAGGCATTTTAAAGGTTTCCCTGCTATCCTTGTGTTCGTGACATGTGCTTCCGTGGTTAGATGTACTTGTTTTAGATTGTTATGATTGGTTTTCCTTTCGGTTTGTTTTGAAGTTCTGTTGGCATCGATCTGGACTGTCATGATTTTTTCGCCTTCAGGAGGGTCAGAAGACTCATATTCTCGAAGTAACGATAGAGTTTCTTCTTCCGTAAGATGGTTGAGGTTCCTGTCAGGTCGATTTTGTCTGTTTGATAGTAGTAATGCCATCTTATTACCTTCTTTTTGAGATTTAAGAAGAACTTCTCTGATGTACTCGACATTGTTGTGGGTGCTAACAGTGATTTCCAGCATCTTTTTCATTTCTTGTACCGTAGCTAGAATACTGCCCATCTGAGTTTGAAGCTCTTTGATTATTCTTCGAGTTTGGAATGAGGTGTTAAGTGCGTTCGTCTTCCTTCTTCTATAACTTTGTTTTGCGTTCACGCTTTTGATTCTTGACCTCTTCATTGGACCTCTTCCCTTTTTGTCACTACTTTGGTAGTCAGCTCCTTCTCTGATCATGTCGTGGACAGCCGTTTTGTCTCCTGTATCATCAGTAGTTTGGTATTCTGCTCCACCTCTGTTCATGTCGAGGACCGCCGTGTCGTCTTCTATGTTGATATTACTTTGATTGTCTCCTCCGCCTCTGTCCTTGTCGTGTGCATCTGTGTTTTCTTCTAAATCATCCTTAGTTTGGTAGTTTGCTCCGCCTCTGTCCATGTCGTGAACATCCATATTGTTGTCCATCACATTCTTTTCCGATTCCTCATTTGGTGTATTACTCATCTGTGATGACCTGTCAATGACGATAGATGTCGAATCTTTCCACAGATATGATTTCCGGGTGGCATTCGCAGTTCGTGTATCCAGCTCAACACTTCCTGTGTCCTTTCTGGTCTTGAGAAGTTGTGTAGAATCTTTCATCTGAGAGGTTTCCCGGGCTGTATTTGCCCCTTTATTGTCCACGAGTGTTTTTGCTGTGCTTTGTATGTGATTAACTAAATACGGTTGAGGTTCCATTTTCACATACGTGGCCAGGACTGTCCAACTGTGTTTTTTCTGTGCTGTTTCGGCTTTGTCTGTTAGCCAAGATCTTTGCTTTGCTGCTCCGTTGGTTACCTTTTTAAAAGCCGCAAAGGTTAGATTTGCATTCCATGCCTTCTCCAACTTAAGACTTGCAAGGGCGTTCTCCCATACTGGTTTCCAAGCGTTTTTCGACTTGGCCTGGTTGTTCATCTCAATCCAACAGAGGCCCATTAGCATGTCCTCTTGGGCTGCTCTTAGCTTCCAACATGTTTTTAGAATGGCCGCTTGTCTGACTTGATGCTGGTTTGATAGACCAAATTCCAGGCGAATAAATGATTGAGATACAAACCTCGGAATCTTAAAGATAGATTTGAACAGCTCTGATTGCTGTGTGTTCAGAAAATTTGCAACTTTACCCCTATACAATTCTGAACCATAAGTGAGCGAGGGTAAAAACTTGGCGGCTATCACCTTCAACAGGTGCGAGTTGGATGGACAGTTCAATTTCGTTTTTAATATGTTTAGGGCAAAATGAAGTTTATTTGCCTGTGCCTTTCTATACAGTTGGTGATCTTTCAGAGTCCACCTGGCGTCGACAACTACTCCCAGATATTTATACGAGCAGGTCTGCTCTATTTTGTTGCCTGTGATGTGCCATTTGAAGGATTTCCTCCCTGGACGAGAAGCAAAACAGACGATCTTCGTCTTTTTATAATCAATTTGTAAGCCCCGCGCTCTGATGTATTCATGGAGCTTCATGATGGAACTTTGTAAGCCCAACGGGGTCTGACTGCAAAGTACAATGTCGTCCGCATACTGAATGCTCCTGATTTTCTGATGGGCTAGCTTTGGCGGATCGCTTTCTGTCTCCGCAATGTGCTTGTCCAGGTCCGCTGTAAAGATGTTGAAAAGAGTTGGGGCCAATACACAGCCCTGCTTGAGGCCCACATGGGTGTAAATTTTTCGTGTAGTTTGATCGCCATTGCCTAATTTTATTCGAACCTAGGTGGATGAATACAAGTTCATGATGGCCCGCAGCAACTTTGATGGTATTCCCCAAGTGTCCATTTTTTTCCATAGAGCCTCCCTCGGGACTGTGTCGAACGCAGCTTTCAGGTCGCCAAAACACGTGTACAGCTTAGTTGACTTATCCCTGGCTTTGTCCACAAGAAGGTTTAACGCCAGCAGGTTGCATGAGGTGTTGGTTCCGGGCCTAAAGCCAGTCTGCGTGATCGGCAAGATCCTGTTCGCACAAACCCAGTCCTCCAATGCCATCAAAAGATTTGAGGCGTATATTTTGGCCTCGACATCTATGAGTGCTATGAGGCGGTAATTGGCTGGATCCGATCTTGTGCCTGCCTTAAAGATTGGATGAAAAATACTGCCTCTCCATGACTGGGGAATGCTTCCAGTCTGGAATGCACAGTTAAATAATGGGGAAAGATGTTCTGCCCAGAATTGTTGGTCTTGTTTGAACAGACCATTCGGTAAACCGTTTGGACCTGGGGCTCCCTTAGATCTCAAGTTTTTTAATACCTTTTCTACCTGGGATGGCGTTATCCAGTTTTCATCCGAAAGCTGGTCTGCTTTGTGATTGTTTTCTAGTTGCAGAGTCTGCAATGCTGGGCTCCCCAGTGGATAGTTGATCATTTGAGTATGCTCTAAGTGCTGTATCCAGTCATCCTCCAGAATATTAGCGCTGAGGACCTGTGCAGCCCCGTTTGCAACTTTATTGATTTCAGCCCAAAATTTCCCGTTGTTATTTGATTGACTGGATGCTAATAGTGATTGCCAGATGTTAGTTTGGTATTTTGATTTTTCTAACCACACTTCTTTTTTGTAATTTTGCCTTAAACTATAGATTTGAGTGGTTATATCATCACCCTTTGACCTAACTGTTGCTTGCAGCTTCCTGATTTCTTGATTAAGGGTCCTTTTCTTGCGCACTATATTGCCCAAAGACGCTTGAGGGGTATTACTTGATTTCTTTATGTTACTGTGGTTGCCGAATCTCTCAGTTAGTGATGAGGTCAGTCTTTGCCAGTTTTCCCGATGTGCGGATGGATCCTCTCCGGTTACTTCAATAACAACATTTTTCACGAATAACATTATGACTTTGATGTTATTGCCGTTCCATACCAGTCTCTTAAGATTGTAGAGGCTTGGGAGTTCTGTCAGGTCTTTGGTCGGTGTAGCCCTACTATGTTGGATGTTGATTTCAATTTATTGCAGGCTGTGGTCGCTCTCCAATTTGCGGATGATTTTGTAACTAGCAATTGTTTGCAAAACCTCTAGATCCACGATGGTATAGTCCAGCACTGATTGGGCCTGTTTAGATATTCTAGTTGAAGATGCTTGTTGGTCTTGTGGAAAGCGGCTGTTCAATGCAATCATCGTGACCTCAGCGAACATGAGTGCACATTGTTGACCGATCTTATCCCATTTTTGATGATTTGTAATAATGCTTGGGATTGGTCCGCCAATCCGTTTTTGTTGATTCATGAGTTGAGCGTGGTCTGTTTGAAGCAGGAACATGTTCAGGTCGCCAGACACGACCAGCCCCGCCTGCGTGTACGTGGATTGTAGTGATTTTATAAAGGCTTTTAAGGTCAAGATTTGCTCCACTTTGTTCTTGGGGTTTGGGTGAAGATAGATGTTACAGATTATTATTGAGAAAGTGTTATGGGCCCTCTGCCTACCATTGCCGAGAACTGGCATCAGCTCAATTTTAATACACTGGATCCATTGTTGTCCTGTGTCGATGTTATCATATGACCAAGTGATCCCAGTGTACAGGTAGATCGAAAGGCCTCCGGCAGCCCTTCCTGACGGGCCTCTTTTGATCGCTTCTAATTGGATTTCCTTAAAGCCGTCAATATGCTGGGAAGCCGTTGACCAGGTTTCTTGCAATAGGATAATGTCAAAAAGTTTTTAAAATGACAATAATTCTGCCTCATTGGTTTTGCCCCCCCAGGCCATTGATGTTCCACGAGCAGACTTTCAGAGTCGGTTTTCATGCTTCAACCATCCTTGCTGTGGATGTATTTTGAGTTGGTTGTAGAATTTTCCGGCATTCTTTGTCTAGCCCCCACAGGCCTTGGTGAATGATGCGTAAGTTGGCCCAACCCCCCTTGTTGATATCCATACCCCCAACGGCGCCCCGAAGAATTCCGCCTTCTGGTTTTGGTCTTTCTTCCACCAGCATGGATAGTGGGCCTGGGTATCTTTCTGGCGGCACTGGTCTTATTTCAATTCCCCAGTTGGCGAAATCTTCTCTGTATCTCCAAACTTCTTTGGCTATTTCCGGGTCCTTCCATGTTGCCACAGTCATTTCTCTCCCATGTGTGTTGGGAATTGTTTTAAATTTGATGCTATCTATGTGAGTTGTGTTCACATATTTCAACGTCTCGAACTGGTTGGTAAGTTTTAGAATGGCACTCCGGTTAAGAATATCATGATATCCCCTTGAGTTATAGTGCGGGATTATTTCCTGCACTAATGATCCCACCGGATAGGTTAAATCTGGCTTCTCATTCTGGTTTGATAAACGGATGTGATCATTTGGTTTGGGTTGTCTGGCAGGACTCCCCTGGTTTGGGGCAAACAACTGAGATCCTGATTTGATATCTGAGACCACCAGCTTTAAACTTGGGTCCGCTAAGACTTGCGGTGTGAAACTCTGTTGTTGCTCTGTTACAGGGCGATTTTCTTTGAGTGCCATCACCATTTTCGGAAAGTAGTGTGAAATATCCCTCTGTTCTCCCTGCAGCTTCAGTGCGGGAGGGCCGTCTACCTGTTGCATTGTAATTTGGGCTTGTGTTGTATTTAAAGCACTTAATGACATTGTGTTGGCTGTTGGTTTGACTTCCGGGGGCTGATTCGCTGCTGAAAAAGTCATCCCGCGTTCCAATTGCTTTGCCAGGTTCGCATTTGGCGACTCTTTATGGTTGGGGCCTTGCACTGTTGTTCCTATATTTATGTCTGGCTTAGTGATTCTTGTGGTATCTTTTTTTCCCTGATGCTTGTTTTGTCTTGCTTTCCTTATTCGCTTTCTTTCGCGCTTTGTGAGAAGAAGTATCTGTTTTATTTGCCCGTTTTGTGTTGTTCCCAGCTCTTCTCTGTTCACATTTTCTGGTTCTTCCATAAGTATGTGGGATTGGTTCCCATTTTTTAGCGATTGCCCGGGAGCATCTTTCCCTGTGTTGGCTGTGTCCGAAATGCCTTTTTGAGGGGATGTTAGGTCTTCGGTGATTGACATCTGGGAGGCCTGCGGGAGAGGTATTGGACTGCCTTCCATTTTGGCCGGCCTTATGTCCTCGCTATATGAAGTAGCACTGCTGACTGAACTTGTGGTGTCTACGGGCGAGCTTTCGATCCCGGTGGTTTCAGAGAAGTTATAGACAACATTGGATTTGTTCTGTACCTCTACCAGAATGTCTGTTAGAATTGCTGGTAATACTTTGAGCTGGTCAATTATTTCAGAGCACTGACATTCGTGGTATGTTGTACGGGGGTCTTTCTGTGCCCGTTCGATGAAGCAATTCAACTCGAGAATCTTTTTATCTATCCCCGCCACATGTGCAGCTAAAATTTGCAAGATATCTATCTGAGACTCTAACTTTTCTGAGTGTTGAAGGAGGGCTGAGGAAATTGTTTCCATCATGTTTATAAACGGTGACCACAGTGGAGCGTGGAATGGTAATCTGTCGTCTGCTAGGTGTCTTGGGTCTTGAGGGCTGCTCCGAGCTTTATCCCTTATTTTGGATCTTGTTACGCCTGAGGCACGTAGGTCTCCGGAATCTGGTGGGTCTCGTTGGTCTCCACCCCGACCCTTGTCTGGGATGGGCGTGTAATAGGATGTTCTGATCCTCTGCTCTTGGCCCTTGGAAGAAATTGTTCGGCTTGGTGAAACAATGTTGAAGTGGAGCGGGAATAGCCCCGACTGACGATTTGAGGTCATTTGGCTGGTATGAGTGGTGCCTACGCTGGTCAGGTTGTCGGGCTCCTGCGCATTTGCGCCTGCGATGAAATTTGGAGTAATATAATGGTTAATTTGTGAGTCTGTGCCTAACGGATCATCCTTTGGCTGTATTGGGCCATAGGGTGTCATCCTTGCGCTTAGAGATTGGTCCTTATTATCGGTTTCTTTGGTGTCCTTGTCCGATATGTCCAATAAGGCCTTGTTATCCTTTCTCGAAGCTGTTCTCTTAACGACCCCGAGGTCATTTTCATAAGCCCCAGGGCCGAAATAAGATCCTAAACTTAGTGAGCGTCGCTTTTCTGGGATGGTGGGATCCATTTGAACTTCCTTTATGTTCTCCAAGTGCTCGTCACTTGCCATTTTGTCTAAGTTGATGTCGCCAGCTTCCTTCCTTGTGTTTATTTGGGCGTTCACTGTGTGTTGATTCATCGTCTTGTTTGGATTCTTTTGGAGAGTATCCCAGGGGTAATATTTGTTCTCATATGCTTTATTGCTTTGAGTTTTGTTGTGGATCTGCAAGGCTTTAGTTAGAGAAGACAATGATTGAGACATTCTTTTAATACTGATTGCTGTCTTTAAATTCTGTTCCTGCAACGCTGGCGGAGCAGATAATGGAGTCGAGAGTAGGAAATCTGTGATCTTTGTGTTTCTGAGGCATGCGGTCTTCAGAGGTGTTTTAACCGTGAGGACCCTAAGAGTAATGTCTTTTGCCTCTAGAGTAACTGCAGTATCCTCTATTATGTCCTCATCACTCTTTTTCCGGCATGGGAGTTGATTGCTTTTACTTGATTTGACTATGGGGTCTGTTCTGAGTCTCCCTGATCTCATGGTGAGGCTGCGGTGTGGTTTTTTGAGGGGCTTGCCCCCTACTCCTTGCAGCACTTCAGATGCCCTATTATGTGGCCGCAACCGAGATGGTAGGGTTTCGGCTGGTTGAAAAACTCCAGCGAACTCTTGTCTTATTTTGACTTCTCTTGTCTTGTGGAGTCCTCTTGATGCGGGTGGCTATGGAATTAATTTGTATTACCGTGGTCAATGGTCTGGGCGAGGAAAGGTTCCGATGTTATCAGAGTGCTCGACTGCCGCACTGACTCAAGATTCCCTCTAAGTGGTTGTTTGGTTTGGTTTGATACTTTGTTACTCTCTGTTCTGAGCGGTTCTCTACTCTGCGCACTCTAATTTCAGCTCAGTGATGCTTAGCCTTGTAACAGTGAGCCCAAGTCCAAATCCAACTCCCAGACTCCCAATGCTGCCAATGCTGCCAAGGAAAACCTCCCCGCTGCCTGCCGCTTGACTACACTCCAGGGGTCCGCCCCCCCTCTTCCTTGTAGTGCACACCTGCTAATGCTGTCTGCAGTATTGCAGTTTCTGTTTTTATGGGCATGTGAGTACGGGCCGATATGTATGTAGGTGCTGGCAGAGTCGAGCCAGGATGTGCAGGATGTACAGGATGAGAGCAAGAACCAGGGGTGCCGCAGGCAGGGGGAGGGAGGTTGCACCAACCTGATGCTGCCTGATGCTGCCTGCTGTGATCCGGGGGCTGGTCTCCCACTTTCTCAGGTCGATCCGTCTTTGCTTCGTCCCTTCTTTTCATGCAAGACCCTGCTGCCGCTGCACGCTCTGAAGCTGATTCTGCTTCTAAGTGCAATCAGCTGGCTGGCTGGCTGGCTGGTCTCTCCTCACGGGCTGCAGGCGGCGGGAGATACACGGGTAGGTTTTCACTGCTTTTCACTGCTTGTTTGCGTTAACGGCAAAAAATGGTTGTTTCCCTCTTACACTTACTCAGGGCGAGTGCCGGAGAAGCAGGGATTTTAAAATTACACGCGGTTTTCTTTGCGGGCGTTGCGGCCGCATATACAGAGCCCTCCTGCCGCGGTTGCCGCCTCTGCCGCCTCCGTCTCCACTCCCTTAGAAGTCCAGGGTGCAGGGTGCAGAGACGCTGACCGCCGCCGGTCCCCGCAGCTTCTTTAGGTTCTTTAGGTTCTCTGTGCTCATGGGTCGTGGGTCGAGGGACATAGCAGCCCGAATTTTCAGCCCAAATTTTCTGGCTATCAGCTTTTAGAAGCTGATACACAGCTCCTCTGCTACCCCTCTGCTCCGGCAAAAACGCCAAACGGAAAGACGCCGAACTGCTCGCCACTGCTTGCCACAGCTCTCTGTGAACAAGATTATGCTGTATGTCTCAGAGAAAAGGGGAATGGGAAAATTAGCACAACAGAGACTCTAGATGTTACCACTTGCCCTCAATACTTTGAGCGCTGATGTCTGCTGGGGCATAGTGGTTATCTAAAGGTACAATTGAATGGGGTTCTACTCTGTCGAACACCTGCCTATGGTAGGGAATTTATTAATTCCCTAGACCAGGCTGTAGCGCCAAAAATATTGAAATGTGCTAATTGTACAGCTGTAGGAGACCTAACCTTACACGTTCATGATGCAAATAATTGTTGATAATGTTTGTCCAATCTATTTTAGCTTGTTCAGTTCCTCCTTGCAGCCAGGCTCTGTTCCTGATGCCTGAAAGATTGTACATGTTGTCCCTCTTCTGAAAAAAACCACAGCTGATGTTTCTGTTCTTTCTAATTTTAAACCAAACTCTCTGCTACCAGCTGCATCAAAGATATTTGAAAAATTGTTAATGCTCAACTCTCAGCAGTTAGGATTTTGTCTCAGTTTAGGCGTGGTAAAGTTAGGAATCCTAACTTTACAACTCCTAAATGCCTTTTGTGAATACCGAAAGTCGTAAAGTTAGGAATTTGTCTCAGATCACCTTTGTAAGTCCCTAGTAAAGTGGTACTACAAGTGCTCAGGGCCTGTAAATAAAAATGCTACTAGTGGGCCTGCAGCGCTGATTGTGCCACACACATATGTAGCCCTTTAAACATGTCTCAGGCCAGCCACTGCAGCCGGTGTGTGCAGTTTTAAACCACTATTTTGACCAGGCAAAAAAAACCTTTTGCCAGGCCTAAACCTTCCTTTTTAATATACATAAGTGAGGCACTAAACAGCTGAGAGGGCAGGGTTCAGTGTATTTAAAAAGTTGGACATGTACTATTAGGTTTTACATGTCCTGGTAATCAAAAACTCCTAAATTAGTTTTTCACTACTGCACAAGGCCTGCATCTCCCATAGGATAACATGGGAGGTACCTTATTACATTTAATAAGGTGTGACTTCCAACTGTAGGCAGGTGGACTGGTTAAGTTGGTGTCTAAAGAATTGTAATTAAAAGCCCTCTTGAATGGTAAAGCCAGGTTTTTAGTCCCAATTCTTTTCCTAACCATTTGGTGCCAGCAACCTGTTCCTGGGTCACATGGCTAGTTGTAGCTGGCAGTTGGTCTTTGTGTATTTCTCCCAGACAGTGAGACAAGGGGAAGATTGGTGTTGGAAGAATGTGCCACTCTGAGTTAACACTGGAGAGGAGCTGTCACCTTCCACACTTGCACATCACAAATGCTCCTCATGGGCACTCTCACAAAGGTTTTGGCATTAGTTTTTTGTAAATCCCGGCAAGCAGGGGCAAAGACAGTGAGGAAAGGGATACCTGACATCTAAAGGGTAGAATTCTCAGAAGCTTCCTCTACTTCAAAGTGGGCACTGGGTCTAAATATTGGACCCTTAGACCCAACTCTTCAGTACACTTCTGGACCTGTAAACTCTGTCAGGAAGAAGGTCTTTTGTGCTATTGAAAGGAACATTACTCTACTGAACATTACTCTACTGAACATTACTCTCCGCCCTCTTACCTGGGTGAGAAGGACTCGACCTGCATCTCTAAATCCGGGACCCCAAAGCGACTCCAAGGGCTAGTTGGTTGGCCTCCTGATCAGAAACCTCAGGGAAGGAACAGACTTCCAACAGCCTTGAACCCAGCACCTGGACTCTGCCATCTGTGAGTCCTGCCTTCCCAAGTGATGCCACCCGAGTCCTGGACCCTTGGAAGTGGTCCTTAAGGTGCTCTGCCAGCTTCTCTGTGAATTCAGCAGAACTGGCGCCTCTCATCCACGACACAGCTCTTCTCCCACAGAAGCGGCACATTTCCTCTACTGCTCAACACATTGCCCTCCAAACCGATGCTTTTCTTCTGCTGCACAAACTTTCCAGATACAAGGGCTTCACCTCATCCATTGCAGATGTTGGAACATTGCTGTGCAACGACTTTTCATGGAAGGATATCGCCTCGCCCAAAGCAGCCCATCGGAACAGCTACAGCTTGCCACATCTCCACACAAGAACATCGCATTACATTTCGCAGTTCCCCAGAACTGAAGTTGGGCAATGAATCTCCTCGCCCAGATCTTGCATCAACTCTGCTGCGCAAGGGATCCTAAACGCGAAACTTTGCATCTCTTTGCAAACAGAATTAAGGTACCTTATTCAGCGTGCCTAAGTGGGCCTCTGTAGCCAACCTGTTCCATCGTGGTCGACCTGAACTTGTGACTTTGTCCTGGTCCGGTGCAACTAGATAACCACAGTAGGCACTTTGTGTCACCATTTTCACTGAAATTTGTATACTTGCATATCTTCGGTTTTAATGATTGGATTTTTGTCATGTTGGGCTGGTACATTTATTAAAGGTTACTCTATTTTTCTAATTTGGTGTGGGATTTTTCTTGTGTTGTGTTTTCACAGTATTACTTTTTTACACATTGCCTCTAACTTAAGCCCGACTGCTCTGTGCAATTCCTTGGAATATATCTCTGCATTCAGTTTTAACTTAACATGCTTCCAAAAAGAAAACAATCTCCAAGATTTGCCTCGCAGGGATAGTTTGGACCACAAGGATATTATACTCAATATCTCAAAATAACCACCGAAATTTCCAAACATTTTGAAAGTTCTATGGCTATGTGGCGACAGTTTTTTTCTGAATTGTATTCAGCCACATATTCAAAGTGCATTCTACAAAGGCGAGAAGCTGTTCACCAGGTATTCTCAACTTTCCAATTGCACCATCAGCCTTTACCTCCCGGAATGAGGGTCGGACGTGTGACTTGAGAGTATTGCGATTGCAAGCCCACAGAATGTGGAAAGTTAAGTCTATGTCAACGGTCATGACAGAGATGTAGAGACCATGATCAGGTGAGAATTACTTCATACCCCTCAGTTGGCATCACTCAGTAAATTACCAAAACTCTCAGTTAAGCAAATCCACTTCCTTCCTTTAGCATTGATTTTAGCTAAAAAGCAGAATGTACTACAATGGATGAGATGGGGGCATTGTAATGAAAGCTGGCTGCTAGGTCTTGTAAAGTGTAATGAGTAGAAAGAATGCTGCCACATCTGAAGCAATACGCAAAGGATATTGGGAAGACTAGTACACATAGATTTTTGCCAGCAGAGGAGAGAACAGAGATAATGCGGACAGTGAGGGATCGGTTAAGCACATCAAGGACAAGTGGATAGATAGCAGGAGGCACGGTGGGGGTGAACACGAGTTGCATTGCCACATACCACAGGGTCGAATGGTCTGTTCCATGTTCTTTACAGATAAATGTTCATACCGAGGAAGTGAAGTTTTGATCTATGTGATTTGTTGATGTATTGTTTGCTAAAATTAAAGTAACTCTCGTTAACAATTTTGCTTTTAAACATAAATATCCTGAGTCACAGATTCTAAATAAGCAATTTCGATTCAAGGGCAAAGATAAAAATATTTGCAATTCAAACAAACATTTTGCTTCTCTTTACTTTTTTCATTTTCCTTTTCTTCACACTTCCCTGCACTGGGGGTTGCTGAAACAATGTTTTGTAGCAAATCAGTAAAGTGTCTCAAGAGATAAAATCACCCTGTGCAAGTTTGAATCCCTCCTATCCACTTAACCTTTGCTCATTCCAATGGAAATACAATAACACTAGCTTGGGGCGTAATAGTAGCATTTTCTATTTACAGAGGTTTAAAGTGGCAAACTCTGTGGTAGCAAATTCTACATGCACTTAAGAATGTATGTGTGTGGGGTTCATATAGCACAAATGTAGTCAAAAGGCCCCAGGGTCCTGGACAATGCAAAGATGCAGTCAATGTGTGAGCGGACAGGTAGGTGGTTTCAAACAGTGAAAGTGGACTATAACTGCATCATGGTGTAGTGTTCCTTAAAGAGCCATGTCCTTATTCCTTTCATAAATTGTAGTAGGCTTAGGGAAGTCTTCAGGCAAACAGGGATGTCGTTCCAGATCCTATGCATATAAAACACAAATTGATATTTGTGGTGGACAGGAGTGGTTAGTATAGTATTTTCTAATGTTTCACTAGAACTCTCAGCTTTTCAAAGCAGCTAGGAGAATGGGGGCAAGAGGTGCCTCCCTATTTAAGTGAAATCAAAGTTGTACATTGGAATTCTCCCCACCCCCAGCAATGAAAAACTACTTTTATGGTGCTCCAAGGCTTATTTGTCACTAGAACCAAGGTATATCAGGCTTTTAAGACCATAACAAGGACATAACTGGTCCTGGATTGTTTGTGTTTTGCTTCAGGGAGTACCTGTCTTTGCAGTTTGGGCTAGATTGTTTCTATTGGAGCAGTGTCAAGACTGATTTATATATAGCTGGGTCCAAACTGAGTTGGCATGGTGTGCAAAATAACGATAGATTGGAATGTGACTCGAGCAATTACCAGTAGCTGAGATTAATTCAAGCATTCATTCATCATTTTTTGTATATTTCATATCGCTCGGGTCAAGTTTGTTACTGTTTAAATGTTGCCAGTTTTATGGCATTCTTAGAAATACATCTATACCTGTTGCAGTTTTACGCTCTAACTTAATGAATGCTTGATATTTACTCAATGTCTCTCATGCAGCTAAAGGCCCTTTCTTGTCTTACACATAAAAATATAATACGTATTTTTTTGTGTTGCTTTACCACAATGAACAATGACACTGGGTTGAAGTGGTTGGTTGGTGGGTTTACTTAATTTAGGATGTGTTGTGAAACTGAGGAGTTGCACTTGTATGTTTTGATTAATTTCTAGTTATGCTTGTAACACAAACCTGTAAGAGAGGACTGATTTAACTTTTGCATTGTCAAGGGTTCATAATGGATGCAAATAGCCTTGTGCCTTTGGTAGCACTTTCACCACAAGATAGTGCAATTGGCACTATAAGGATTCAACTTGTAATCAATGTTATTGCTAAAATGGTAAGTATATTTTCTTGTGTCATTTAGCACTAGCAACAATGGCTAAATAATGCACAGAGAGCCAGATGAACAACCGTTTTTAGTAGTAGCAAATGGGAAATCGCTCCAGTTGTGACAGCTAAAAAGGGGTGTAACATGTACCAAAACTATTTTGTGAGTAGGTAACCTGTCACAAACTTGCAAAATAGGTTTTGGGAGTCGCTATTAGGAAGGGGCATGCCAAAGGCCTCCCTTCCAATTGAACATTGCAGGGGGATGTAAGATTGGAGACCGCAAATGCGATCGCAAAACAATCACATTTACCACCAATTTCAAATTGGTGGTAAGCTTGTCGCAAACAGGAAGTGGTCCTTAGGAGACCCCTTCCCCTTTGTGATTGGCAACAAAAACGTTTTTTAAGAACAGGCAGTGATCCCAAGGACCATTGCCTGCTCTTAAAAAATTATACTGAAACCTTTCAATTTTCTTTTTGAAATGCAGCCCGTTTTCCTTTAAGCAAAACGGGCTGCACTTTTTAAAATAAAACCTGGTTTATTGAAAAAGCAGTCACAGACATTGGGTTTTGCTGACACCACCAGGCCACCATCCCTGTGAGTGCCAGCTTTTCCAAATGGGTCGCAAAATGTGTCCTGCCTCATGAATGTTAATGATGCAGGTCGTTTGCGACCCATTTGGGAATCCCAAACTGTGAGCATCGTTCATCCGGTCAGTAGGCCCAAATTTATACCGTCATGCTCACTGGTCTGCAAATTAGAAGGAAGTGGTGGAAGCTGGAATATCACCAGTGATATGACACTACCACACCTCTGTGACCAACGGTGATCTACCAAACCGCATAAGAATGCAGTGGTGGTATTTGCCAAACGATTTTTAAATAGCCTGGTGGCCAGAAAGGATGGCTGTGAGTTACAATGGGACCCACCACAGAGCTAGTTTTAGCCCCCTGGTGGGCTTGAGGCCAGGGAGGAGAGGATGCCTCTGCCCAGGCCCAAATCAGGGCCTTAAAATTTAAAGGACGGTGACTGGAATGGTATGGTTTACAGTCTGACAACTTTAGTTGTGATACAAGTGGCATATGGTTGGTTCCCTTATGTTGCATATAGTGGACTGAAAATATTTTCCCAGAGACAAAGTCGGAGACAAGCTCAGTCAACATTGGCTGATTCCCAATTTATTTTTAGTAAATCTGCATGCTAATAACACATTTTTAACAGAAAGTACCCAGTTGAACAGCTTGGTTTGCTTCCCTCCGCGTGCTGTTTTGCGCATTTCAGAAAGTGGCAGAAGACGACCAGCTGCGATCATTCGAACTCCGCGACCCGCGCGCGGCCCATGACATAACACCTGCAGCTTATCACGGGAACAAATCGCCAGCACCGCGTCGGCCATAATCCCTCTGAAACATTAACGTGTGTGAACCGTTATGAAATGGAACACGTGTGTTGTTGCCGAAGAAAGATTTGTTATCTCCTCACGTGTGTCTTTTGGATCAGGCTGGCTGCGTCTGGTAATTATAATCAATTTCCCTGAGCAACTTGATTACTACTTGGCTACGAGCGTGTCTCACGCACTGCAAAAGTGTTCCTTCACCACTCGCAGCAAAGCCAACGATGCGGAAAACGTTCTACGCTCTAAACCGGCCCTTTTACAGTAAGCATGTAGTGTCCACATTTTGTTGTCCGCATTGAAGCATGATGCACGTCATTGATAGTTTCACCCTCCATATTAAAGCAAACATAACTGGCCGAACTAGTGCCGTGTTCGCATACCACATCTCACATTTGGAAAATAAGTTATCCAGCACTGTCGAAGTGCAGATACTCATTGTTAGACCTTGCATCCTTGGGGTCTTCTCCCAAGACTTTCCAATTTCTTGCACCCTCCAGTAGGACCTTGGCTGAACTGTGGCGCACCATATTTTGGGATCTCCATTGACCATGTGGAGATCTCTGTGCCGTTAGAGGAGCCACCTCCACAGAAGTTCCTCTGAAGGTACTGAAAGTTTGCTTGTTTTAGGAGTCTGCTCAGCAAACATTTTTTTTACAAAATCAAACTCCCAAAGCAAACACACTGAAGATATTGGCGTAGGTTTCAATGGGCCCTACTGCAGGCAAAGTAACTGGGCACCCACTAGGGTGATGTTTTAGTCTGTCAGGTGCCCCAGGCCCTCCTCAACCTTCTTCGCAAAGATTGTATCTGCCATAACAAAACTCATTACCATTCTCATATACAAACTATTGTATTATCACTTCCTGCTGTGTATTGTTTGCAATTCATAGCTATAACAGTAGAATAGTAGGATACTTTCCATCAAACATAAAGTGACAGTTTCCCCGACCCAGGAGTGACATCACTTCTATGGGCAGGACTTCTGGTTCCCTGCCGGACTGCCCCGGATGTGATGTCAAACCCGAGTCACATGACCGTGTGTGTCATTTAACCTGTGGTGTGGTGTAATCAAGTGGGATGTGACATTACCTTAGTCATGTGACCTGTGGGATGGTCACATGAGGGTGTGATATCACCTTAGCCAGGTGAACAGTCATGTGACTACTAGGGTATAACATCCCCTTAGTCAGGTAACTGATCAAGTGACGGCAGTGATTTCATAAGTGAACCCTGACCCGGAAGAGTACGTGACCCTGGCTGTGACTTCACCTACGACCCGACCCCTATACACAATGTGACTGGGATGTGATGTAGAGACATGCACCCCCTTTTGGTGTCTAAACATGCCAGGGCTTGTTTCACCCCTGCTCAGGGGCTGCAACATGTCTGGACTTTAAGTGACCCCGGAACCCTTAAAGACAATGTGACTAGGATGTGATTTAGAGTAGTATGCCCCCTTGTGCTGTAGGGAATACATATAAGTCGCTCCCTGCGGAGCAGCTACCAGACCATTCCTCTCCTCTATGAAAGAGAACCAGTCGCCTTTATGAAGAGGTACAACTACAGTGCCAAAATGACACCTGATACAGAGTGAACACCATCAATAAATATTGCCACAGCGTGATGGCTCAATTTGTGCTGGAGGTTTGCAGATCTTAGCCTCAACAAATTGCTGCAGCTGATGCTCTCGGGTGAGGAATCCAACAGCAGGGTGGTCTCCTGGAATCAGGCATCGGATTTGAAGCAATTTCGCTGAGACGGATGAAGCAGAAGGACCTATAACAGGTCCTAACTCACCTGTACCTGAAGATGTGGGGTGTCCAGCCTGGTTGTCTTCTGACGTTGTCAACATAGAGAGCCGAGGGCAAGCTCCGACTGTGAGTGAAGTGAGTAAAAGATTTTATTGTTGATCTGTAACCTGTATGCACATACATATTTAATGTTAACTAATAGGTTTGAGGTTCCGTGAATCCTGAACCCGTTTCATAAAGGTCATGGTTTCGCTACAAATTTGGCATTAGCGAACCGTAACCAGTTAGTACGGCAAGCATGAGTGTTTTCGTCACGTTACACCGATGGATTCACTACGTATTTAGGGATTCGTTCTGAACCCTTGGGTTCCATTTTGTGGATGGCAGCCATTTTGTGGTTGCCCTCACATAGGCCGATGAGAACGGCCGAACGAGTCTTTAGCACACGTACACTTTAGCTGACTTCTGAATGACCTGAGCGAGCGACCCTCTTGCCTGAAGACAAACTTGTTGGGCCAGTTCTTTTCCCAGTAGCTGATCAAGATTGAGAATCAAGGCACAGGACATCATAAACCTTTATTACACACAACTATGTCTTATCTTACTCACACCTGTCTCTGCTCCTTTCTTTATGACCTGTTTACGATGGGTATGTGCCCGTTTTTATTATGGGTTCGTTCGACCTGTCTAATGAAGAAATGTTGGGTTCGACCAATAATTGATCGTAGGCTGGGCAGCTGAAAAGTGGGTTTTACCGTCATGCGATACCTCTGATCTGGAGGTATGTGATTGGACAGTTTGTAAATATAAGGTATTAGTCTGGAATTTGATTTTTGGCATAAAACGGATGATTTGCTTTGCAAAATTGAGCAGTCTCCTGAGAACTCATACCGTGTTGACTTCTAGGACTTCTGTTACTGGCTGCAGTCAATAAATTCGATCTTTGACGTCACCAAGAAGACTCCGTGTCTCTGTGTTTGAAGACAGGTGATACCCGAAGACTTTGGGCATGCTCCTGGCGCCGCCGGGTCTTAAATAACCTGGTTCTTCAGTTGGCCAGCGGTACCGGTCCAAGCCTGAGGATCGTGAGGAGCTTCGTGTGAAAATTCTGGAGGAAGGCCTGCCACTTCATCGACCCCTGTATGTCGTCGTGGTCCGAAAGTCTTTGCTGTGAGGTTCCCCGCTTTCCGACGGCTACGAAGGACTGCTGCCCTGACTGTCACCCTGTCTTGGAGCCTTTGATGATTTGTAGAGCGAGACGATAGACGGGTCTTCTGGCGACGTTATCGATACTTCAGTTAAGTATGAGTGGAGCGTCTCCCAGTCCTTAGTTTTTGGTATCCCTTGGGATCTTTGATTTGGACCTTGCAAGCTCCAAAGCCGAGGGACTTGTGTATTCACAAGACTATCGTATTCGATACTCCCTTGAAGTTTGAAGCTAGACTAGTGAGCGAAGATGCCTGGTCTTAGCAGACTTGGAAGGATATTTTGTTGTGGTCGTAATAGGGATTCCCGATTGGAGGACTCGTGTCCGGTCCCTCCGATTGGAACTCCAACCTATGAGCTCTATGTGAAACATGGTGTGGGCCCCATCACGTATAATGAAGTGTGGATTCGCTACACTTGAAAGGATGGTGTCCTCAAGTGGCCCCAATATGGTAGTTTTGACACGGAAATTTTAGATAATCTAGAGGTTAGACTTTTTAAGAAGAAAGCCCGGCCGGCGATGTTTGACTCTTTCCGCCTATGGCGAAAGGAAGCCAAACAGAAAGAAATTAAATTAGCGAAGAGGAATAAAAGAGAAAAAGGTATCTCGATAATGCAAGCTGCTATACAGTTTAAAGATAACGAAGAAGAACAAGCGAGTGAGCAGTTGCACAGGCAACGTAAATGGAGATTGATAAATGCTATCCAGTTTTGACGCCTCTTCAGCAAGATGCGATGTAGGACCTTGTAAAAGATCCTTTGATGTCACATTTGTTGACTTTGCCACCCCTTATGCTCAGAGTGCTACAGCACCTCCGCAACCTTTAGTTGCGCAACCTCCGGTTGCTTTGCCTCTTGCTATTACACAGCCGCCAGCTCCTCTTCAGTTGGCTCCTACTCCTCTGGTGCAGCCTTCTCAAGGCGCGCCGACTCTGCTACCTGCTCCGTCTTTAATTCCTACGACTTTTCCACCTGTTCTCGCTGCCTCTTCTGCTACTGCTCCTACATTAGCTCTTTCTCAGTCCGCTCTATCTCCTGTCCTGTCAACTTCTCCTTCTGTTCGACAGAGAATGACGGATACTGTTTCTAGTGTTTTGTCTCCTTTCTTTGGGTCATTGAGTACGACCCCCGTTTCAGAGCGTAAGCAGTTGCGTAGCCAAACACCTGGTCCCACGGAGAGGACAGTATTAGATCATTTAGCGCGTAAATGGGTTACTGATATTGCAAGATATGATTTAGAGTCTGTTATGGATGTCTTCCGCCAATGGGAAGCACCGAAGCAGAGATATGTTTTTGACAAAATGTGTGTTTTCCTTTGTGAAGAATGGGAAGATGGTGATCTGGGACAAACTCCGCCGGAGTTGTTCCGTGTACGATCCGAATTTGCGAAAGGCACGATTGTGGGTCTCGACGTCGAAAGAGCGGTGGCGACACTGCTTTCGTTCAGGAGCGAGTCTCCTTCTCGGTCGTTGTTTGAGCCTGACCCTTCTGTTAGGAGGAAAGTGAGACAGTATCCCATGAGAGAAATTCCTCCTGTATGGAAGGAAGCTGTTCAGGCTGATGCCCCTAATAACATTGATGCCGTACCGGCTCATTTTCAACTTGTTTGGGTGCATGTTCCGTGGAAACGAGCTGAAGTCTTGGCTCTTAAGCAGACTTTGCCTGACCCCCGTAAAAATCCTGCAGGGTATTATAAGGAATTATCACAGACTGCAGACTCATGTGTTATGAATCTAGCTGATATAGACATGTCGTTTGGAAATGTGGTCCCACAACCTTTATGGGGATTGATTCGTCATACTGATCATGCACCGGAGTTAGGTGATACATGGGTTAATATTGGTGCTGCAGATGCGCGACAAGTTGGTGGTGCTAAACCTGAGCCTCTAGTTGCTGACCTTCCTGGTAGGATCATTACTTACATGAAAACTTTAATGCCTGCTATGCGAGTAAATTGGGACAAATTGTCTGCGTGTAAGCAGAAGAAAGATGAAAATGTATATGATTTCTTCACTAGGTTTGAAGAAACGTTCATTGACCATAGTGGTCAAGACATGAGTACCGAGGATGGTCAACGGTTGTTTGTTGATGAGTTTGTGCATAATTTACTTCCCGAATTATGTACCAAGTTAAAGGATTCAGAGAGTTCTTGGGCTGTTTCCTTGTCAGCACAGATATTGGCTACTGCACAATACTACGAAAATAGGGATAAGGATGAGAAGGATAGAGCAGACAAGAAGACTAAAGATTTGAAGACGAAGGTTTTTTTCCCGCAAGCGTACCCGCCTCGTAATAACCAACGTGATTATCAGCAACCTCAGCAGTTTCAGCGAAACTCGCAAAGGTTTGAGCCTTCTCAACAGCGTTTTCCTGTAGGCCCTAATCAATGTGCATATTGCAAAGAAGAGGTTCATTTTAAACATAGTTGCCCTGTTTTGTTACAGCGTATGAATGGTGTTTCTGGTGCAAGAGGTCGAGGTGTTCCTTAAGCTTCTAGAGGTAGGGGACGTGGAGGGTTCCCCCAGAACGCGTGTTCCTTTCCTCAACAAAATTCGATGAATTGCTTTGATCAGCAGAATAATGCGTCTGGTAGGACGACTCAATACTATGCTGACGACTACTATGTCGAAGGTGAGAATATGGATGGTAATGATTGCTAGGACAGCCATGGACAAAGAGAGGGAGTTGTTTCAGTTCCAGTAGATCAGAGTGGACCTTATGTTAAAGTGATTACATCAGTTGTGTCAGAGCCTTTTCTGTTGGATACTGGTGCTGCAAAGAGTTCTATTATGCACTCTAGACTCCCTGACGCACCTTTGTCTGGCTTAACGAATGTTTCAGTAGGTTTTTTCTGGCGCCGCAGTTAGAAACCCAATTTCTAGTCCTTTGTCTCTTTCTGTTGGACCTCGTGAATTCGAAGCACCCCTTATTCTGACAACAGGTTGTGGTGCGAACTTGTTGGGATTGGATCTATTGAAAAGATTGTATGCGACATTGTATTGTTCTCCTTCGGGAGTGCAACTTACATTGGGTAAGAAAGTGGTCTCTCCGATGTATTTGTCGACGGATCAACTTCTTCTCTTCCTAATACTATTTGGGCTACTGGTCCTAATGATGTGGGTCTTTTGGAGATACCGCCATATGTTGTGATGCTGAAAGCGAACGTTAAAATGCCACGCATTCCCCAATATAGGATCTCTAGTGATGGTGAAAGGGCGTTGCTAGCGATTATCCATGATTTAATTGAGAAAGATGTGATTGAGGAAACAAGAGGTAATGTTTGCAATAGTCCTGTTTTGCCTGTCTTGAAACGCACTGACTCTTCTCAGCCACCCGTTTACAGGTTTGTGATTGATCTTCGCAAGGTGAATAAGATTGTAGTTCCACAATTTCCTGTTGTTCCAGATATCACTGCATTATTGACCATGATTCCAGCTTCGGCCACTTGGTTTTCGGTGATTGATTTGAAGAATGCTTTCTTCAGCATCCCGATTGCTGAAGAGAGTAGGGATATCTTTGGCTTCTCTTTAGGAGGCCGAAGCTTCTGGTTTAAGAGAGCTCCTCAAGGCTATTGCAAAAGTCCTTCTATATATAGTCAGGCTCTAAAAACACAGCTTGATACGATTGTCTTACCTGATGGTGCTGCCCTTCTTCAGTACGTCGACGATTTGTTAGTCGCTGCCGATACTGAGGAGATTTGTAAAGAAGCTACTTTGTCGTTGTTGTGTCATTTGTCTGACTTTCGTCATAAGGTGTCTCTTTCGAAGTTACAGTATTGTCGACAAGAAGTGACCTACTTAGGTCATCTCTTATCGAAGGAGGGAAGAAGACTGACCCCAGAACGAATTCAAGCGATTGCGAAAATGAGTGTGCCAATTACACAGAGAGAAGTGCGTGCTTTCCTGGGTATTACGTCATATTGCAGACAATGGATACCGAAATTTTCTCTGCTGGCCAAACCTCTGTTGGCATTGACTTGTAAAGATACACCGGACCCCCTCCCGTGGTCTGACGATTGTCTGAAAAGTTTTTCTGAATTGCGTGATGCATTCTGTTCGGCTCCTGTGTTGGGTACTCCCGACTACGGTAAGCCTTTCACACTTTATGTCCACGAGAGAGAGGGATGTGCATTGTCAGTGTTGACACAATCTTTTGGGGACAAGCAACGTCCGTGCGCGTATTTCTCGTCGACCTTGGACCCGGTAGCTAGAGCGTTGCCGAGTTGTTAGAGAGCCACAGCGGCAGCAGCTGTTTCCATTCGACAGTCTGCTGGATTGGTGATGGATAATACGCTGATTGTGATGGTTCCACATGCAGTGGATACCTTGTTAAACAGGACTAAGACACAGCACTTAACTAGTGCTCGATTGTCAGGTTATGAGTTGACACTTTTAGCGAGTCATGTGCACATAAAAAGATGCAGTACGTTGAATCCAGCAATGTTGTTGCCGATTTCAGTAGAGACAGATGATTCTGAACAGCATGATTGTTTTCTCAGGAAAGAAGAGGAAACGAAAGGGAGAGTAGATCTTAGGGACACTCCTCTTGTGAAGTGTGATGGTACCTTATGGGTGGATGGTTCATGCTTCAAGCTTCCAAATGGTGATACGACTGCGGCATATGCTGTTACGACTTTGCATACGATTGTTGAAACTGCACGTATCCCACATAATTCAGCTCAAGCACCAGAGCTGATTGCACTTACGAGAGCGTGTGTGTTATCAAAAGGAAAGAGGGTGACCATATACACCGACAGCCAGTACGCGTTTGGAGTGGCTCATAGTTTTGGATGTTTGTGGAAGGAACGTGGGTTCCTCACGTCTCATGGAACGAAGATTCAGAATGGTCAGTTGGTGAATGAGCTTCTTGAGTCACTTACCTTGCCGTTGCATGTTGCGATTGTGAAATGCAGTGCACACAAAAGGTTACCGATGACGTTGGTCGCGGTAATGCGTTTGCAGACGAAGTTGCGAAAGATGTGGCGAGGGATATGATGAGTCGAATGTATGTTTCAGGCCCTGCAAGATGGATTGGTGATGTTGGAATGTGTGAGGATACGATAGAAAGTGTGAAGTCTATTCAAGCTGAAGCTACAGAGAGAGAGTTGAGTGTGTGGACAGAGAGTACGGGTAAATTGGATGCGAATGGTTGTTGGGTTGAGTTGTCAGAGCATCAGCGATGGTTGTTACCCGATGCGTACGTGCTTGCAGTGGTTACGATGGCACATGGAATGGCTCCTATCAGTGTGAAAGGGATTTGTAAGTTGTTGGCTCCAGTATGGCAAAACGCTGGAATTCCTAAGTGTGCAGAGAATGTGGTCAAGAATTGTATGGTTTGTCTGATGTACAATCCTGGTAAAGGAACTCCAACTCCAGCTGGTCATTTTGCGCCTCCGACGTATCCGTTTGAGATTTTGCAATTAGATTTTATTCACATGGAGAGATGCAACAACCTGAAATACGTACTCGTGGTTGTTTGTGCCTTTTCGAGATGGGTAGAAGCATATCCCCTAAAAGATAACACTGCCTTGTCCACAGCTAAAGCCCTTGTTAAGGAGTTTTTCCCTAGGTACGGCTTGCCGAGAATGGTCTGGAGTGACAATGGGAGTGAATTTGTGGGTCAAGTGATGAAGAGAGTGTGTGATGGTTTAGGGATCCGGCAAAAGTTCCACGCTGCAAATCATCCACAGTCAGCTGGTCTAGTGGAGTGCTATAATGGCACTCTTAAGTTAAAACTTGCCAAGATACAGGCGAGCTCTGGTCTTAAATGGCCTGACGCGTTGCCATTAGCACTTTTATCAACTAGGATGACTGTACATTCTCGAGTGGGACTTAGTCCCTATGAAATAATTTTTGGTCGCCCGGCAAACATATGGGGAGTGCCGAGGCAGACGAAATTCTGCGAGATTGAACACCCTGTATTGCTTCACTACCTGTATGATTTGACGGCTAAATTGCGTGTCTTACACCAACAGGTTCATGATACATTGCCTCAGGCTTCTGAAAATCCGGGACATGTCATCGATCCCGGCTCCTGGGTGCTGATCAAGACATTTCAGCGGACAAAGAACGATCAGCCTCGCTGGATTGGTCCCTACTTGGTGCTGTTATCTACGCGATCTGCAGTGCAAGTGCAAGGAAAGAAGAACTGGATCCACGGCGTATATTGTAAGAGGGTTCCTTTGCCTCTGCCGTACGACCGGTGGGTCCAGGAGGGTATTCCTGATTCGGAAACTGACACTGTGCCTCGTTTTCTGCCTTTTAGCGATGCACGTTTAATTGGGACAAATTCTGAGCGAGAAAGCGACGCTCTTCTGCAAGAAGCTGTGCCACCGTCAGTTCGATTGGACACTGCTGAGCCTGAACTGTTATTCCGCGACCAGACATTGCCCGTTAAAGGCCGTTATAATTTGCGACCAAGAGTCATGGGACAAATAAATTGAAAAATTTTCCTTTTGCTATTTTTCGAAATTCAGCTCTCCCATCTGAGAAACTATTTTGACCGATTTTTTGTTTTTCGAACCGCCATCCGGGTTCAGCTGTAGGGTCACGGTGTAAAGACTTGGGAGTGCAAGCCAAAGACACAAGGTCGAGGTTCTGGTTGGTCCTAGGGCGTTCCCTGGACTGACAGACGCATTCCTAAGCACAGGAAAAACCAGCAGCCACGAACAGCACGGTTAGAGGATGGAGTTTTTCAAGATGGAGAGACCTGTTGAGGAAATAGGTTTTAAGAGCAAAATGTGTCGAATCATGAATAGAAAATGGTTTTTAATATTATGTCTTTTTATGTTACTTAGCTTGATGATGTTTTTAATGGGATATATTATATTCTCTTTTCAAGTGACGTTTGCACCCACTACACAACCCATACCTTCTTCTACTGTTTCTTCACATTCTTTTCATCCTCTGCCTGAACACGAATCCATTAGAAGATTGGAATTCGTTAATAACTCCTTTGTTCAGCTTCTGCACCAACACCAACTAGTAGTGAACACGACTAACTGTTGGGTGTGTGGCGTTATGCCTCATACTACTGGTAAAGGTATTCCTTACCTGGTCCTGCCATTCAGCTACAATGGTTCTGTATGGGCATACAGAACGATGTTCATCTATGCTCGTGAAGTCTACCCCCTACGTTCTGTGAAGGACAATCACAAAAAATAGTGCTCTAGTTAAGGGTATAGTCGATATGATTAGAGGAGTTAGTTCCTATGAGACAATACCGAGAGATGAGACAATAGCGTATATTGGATAGAACGTGACTGGATATGGAGTTAGTCTGAGTGAGAACCAGTGAGCGAAAAGATCCTCCCCGATTTGGATCGTACCCCATCAGGGTCATCTTTGTCTGCAAGGTAATGGCAAGAATCCGAGAGCTCAGTTAGGGAAGAGTATCTGCACTGAGACGTATGTTTTTGCGTCCCAGACTTCCCCACCGTTTCTAGCAGCTAAGGGTACCTATTTTGTCTGTTACGATAGAGCGTACACATGGTTGCCCCCTGATTTCTCGGGCACATGTTTTGTCTCGTTCCTGTTGCCTCCTACCTATACAGCTGCGGCAGATTACCACAAGACGAGAATTGTTAGAGGTGTCTTCAGTAAGGAAGATACTGCAGGACAAGAAATAGGAGATTTCTTGAAGGGTTTTCTGCCGTTTTGGGGACCGATGGTTAACAGCAGGAACATATGGCAATTGACGAGAGTGGTCGAGGCCCCCGTAGTTGAAACTGCCGGTGCCCTTAGTAACTTGACTGCCGAGTTCCAGTCGGATCGCCTTATGACTCTCGAGAACAGAGTTGCGTTAGACGTCATACTTGCAGATAGAGGAGGGGTATGTAAACTGATTCAATCGAGCTGCTGCGTTTTCATTCCAGACAATGCTCCGACAGTATACCAGGCCATTTCCATGTTACATAAGATCTCTGAAACTATACATGTAGATAAAGGAGATTGGTCGTTGGTGGGATGGTTCTGGGAACTGTTATCCACCTGGGGGTGGAAGATTCTGATGATCATTAGGATGGCTTTAGCGATTCTTTTCCTGTTCTGTCTTTGTGTGCAGTGTGCTCCTGCTATATGTGGCCTCTGTGCTACTAAGTGTGCGAGGAGCCCTGTCCCAAGGGAGGTACTAAGTAATAGGATTATGCTTCAGTAACATCTTGATGATCTGATGAATATAGACCTGGACTCAGATTGACGTGAGTGTAGGTTATTGCCTATGTAAGGGCAAAAGGAGGGCTGAGGTTCCGTGAATCCTGAACCCGTTTCATAAAGGTCATGGTTTCGCTACGAATTTGGCATTAGCGAACCGTAACCAGTTAGTACGGCAAGCATGAGTGTTTTCGTCACGTTACACCGATGGATTCACTACGTATTTAGGGATTCGTTCTGAACCCTTGGGTTCCATTTTGTGGATGGCAGCTTTTTTGTGGTTGCCCTCACATAGGCCGATGAGAACGGCCGAACGAGTCTTTAGCACATGTACACTTTAGCTGACTTCTGAATGACCTGAGCGAGCGACCCTCTTGCCTGAAGCTAAACTTGTTAGGCCAGTTCTTTTCCCAGTAGCTGATCAAGATTGAGAATCAAGTCACAGGACATCATAAACGTTTATTACACACAACTATGTCTTATCCTACTCACACCTGTCTCTGCTCCTTTCTTTATGACCTGTTTACGATGGGGATGTGCCCGTTTTTATTATGGGTTCGTTTGACCTGTCTAATGAAGAAATGTTGGGTTTGACCAATAATTGATCGTGGGCTGGGCAACTGAAAAGTGGGTTTTACCGTCATGCGATACCTCTGATCTGGAGGTATGTGATTGGACAGTTTGTAAATATAAGGTATTTGTCTGGAATGTGATTTTTGGCATAAAAGGGATGATTTGCTTTGTAAAATTGAGCAGTCTCCTGAGAACTCATACCGTGTTGACTTCTAGGACTTCTGTTACTGGCTGCAGCCAATAAATTAGATCTTTGACATCACCAAGAAGACTCCGTGTCTCTGTGTTTGAAGACAGGTGATACCCGAAGACTTTGGTCGTGCCCCTGGCGCCGCCGGGTCTTAAATAACCCGGTTCTTCAGGTTGTCGTTTTGAACCTCGGAAAGCATCATCAAACAAAACAGGGGTAGCAGGAGGTGATTGGGTGAAAAGCAATCCTGTAATTATTCTACTCACACTGTGCCAAATTAGGGGCTGACTGTGGTGTTAAAGGGATGTTGTGGCTAGTGTGAAATGTTCTTGTTGTTTTGTATAAAATAATAAACAAATATAATTTACAATTTTATTTAATTTACTACATTTACAATGTTTATGCCGTTCAAAACAGACTGAAAGTTCCCCAAATCAAAACAGAGAACCACTTATTTAGGTTTACCTTTCGAGGACATATAGCTTGGTAAAGGTTTTGCAGCTTGTGTTGTGAACATCTGTCTCAAAAGTGAACTTATACTCTCTGTCACGAGCAAAAAATCATTGACCTGCAGCGGAAGGCTCACAAGTATCTACACAACTCGTACACGTCAAGAACTATTTGTCATATTTATTTTATTGTCAAACCATTACAAAAAATATAATCTGCTAAAACTGCTGTGTCATTTGACAGGTGAAAAAAGAGTCCATCCAAATATGATCAGTGTAGTGTGGCGCACATTGAGAGATCCAGCGTGCGTGAGAGACATACACAAAACTTGAGCACATGCAAGGGTAGTGTATGAAATTTGTCTGAAAGATGGTTGAAAGAGTTGTATTCAAATATGTGTGAGGTATATTTTAAAAATAGGCAGTGGGAAGGCTCTTTAGTCCTACGAAAGATGAGTTTGAAATGTTTGACACCTCAGTATCGTGACATTATCGTGTTACTTAACGTACATACCTACTTACTTCTAGGACAAATTACAGAATTACCATCCACAGGCTGACACGTTTATAAGGCCTGGATACATATGCAGAATTTATATATTTGTTGCTTAAAGAAAGAATAGCCGAAATACATCAGGTCTGTATTGCGCCAGAGGCACTGAAGTGTGATAGTCCTACGTGTACAGCCGGCTGGTGTGTCAAAGTGTGGTTACATGTGTCAGATGAATATTCGAGCATGAACAAGTACCATATGAGTAATACTACTGCAGATGGTCAGCTTGTAAAGCGCCTTTGATTTTCTGACCAAATATTATTTCTGTAAAAAGGTTATGTACTGTACGACAGTGATTTGTATGATCGTCTGAATGCCGCTAGCATCGTATGTGTACAAAGTTATAGGAAGGGTTGATAACATGGCAGATGATGTGTTCAGGAAAATGTATTGTGATAAAAGTGGGACTGGAAGTTATGGAAGTGCAGAAGCTTTGTTTATAATGTCATGAGTTGAAAAAGAGTCGGTAAATAGAAAGCAGGTGAAGGAGTGGATGTCTAGGGAAGAAGGCATATTCACTAAATAAGACCGCTATGAAGCATTTCAAGATGAGGCCGACCATTGTTAATGCGTGAATAGAATATCAATGGCAGGGGGACATCATCAGTCTTCAAGACATATCCTCGACAAAATAACAGAGTACAATACGTATTAACAATCATAGATGTAGTGTCCAAGTACACCTTTGCAGAAGCGCTATGCAGTAAGATGGGAACTAACATCACAGCGGCCTTTAAAGCCATATTGAAGCCGAACCCTCAGAAACCACAGACAGAAGCTGGAAAATAATTTATAAACAAACCATTTCAGAACTTATTAAACACTCGATTCATCATTTTATAATGCACACGGAGGTCAAAGCCTCGATAATAGAACGTTTTAACAGAACTTTAAAATCCAAGATGTGGCGATATTTCACGGCTTAAAACACATACTGTTATGTCGAAGTTGTACAGATGTTTCTAGATGTTTATAATGCCAGCTACCACAGAAGCTTCAAAACATCGCCAATAGCAGTAACGCCGCAAAATTCTTTAGCGGTGTGGTGAACCATGTACGGCAATCGGTTAGCAAACAAAGGGTGTCTAAGTTGAACTGGGTCTTTACAAAAGCTACCAACAGACATTTAGAGATTAAATATTTATAGTTGTGCGAGTAGAGCTTTGAGAATGTATATATGTATATATAGAGAGAGAGAGTTACAAAAGGTGCAGGCCACTCCGCAATGGGTCTACGGGGTTGAAAAAGTTCTGAAATGGAAAGTCAAATGGAGGGGTTGGCCTGAGAAATGTAACAGTTGTTAAGATGGGAACAGGTGAAGGGTGGAAATAACACGCTGTTAAATATTCAATATATTGAGCCGACTACGTACTGATTTCTAGAAAACACTTTGACACTATCTCCATCATGATATTCGACAACCAGTCTGAACCGGGGACCTTTAAATACGTGAAAGTTATTGTCAAGCTTCATTTTGGGCCACGTCAGTGAATATGAAAGAAGTCGTCATGAAAACATACAGCAACCCACTCTGTACTGGACTATTACCGACACCAGGCTGGATATGGTGGCCCCAAATCTTTAAAGGTGTCTCAGTTATGTACTGCACTGGGCTGGGACGTTTTGTTTGTAGTTTGTTTAGAAGAGCAATGCCCTTCTTGAAAAGGTTATAAAATTGTAAAACCTAATGTTAAAGCAGCTGTTGCAAGCATTGCCTGGGATGTGGTAGGGTCTGTGATGTCGGTGGTAGCTGAGTGAATGAATAAACAACCCCAAGAAGGATTTATGAATTGCACACGAGCCACTCTTTTGAAAAATAATATGTACACACCTGCTACTCTCGCACTGTCTTTACCTCCTTCATAGATCCCTGAAGTTCGTGGCATTTCTCCGACGTTCTGGCATCTTTCATTCTGATCTGCTGCTGAAGGACGCTCTGCGGTGCTCACGTGCCAAGAGCCACCTGGCCCAGCGTAAAAAGTGTGCTGCCATTTACCTCTTCAATGTAAATTGCCGTCAGTCAACTCCAGCCTCGGAGCATGTTTAAATCTTACCTGCTGTCAGTCAGCTTCAGCTTTTTAAAACGTTTTCTCTCGCATGGAACTTGCTGCCTTGGTGTGTAACCTTTCAATTCTCATGTCTTCCGCTGCTGTTGGTCATGTAAGGTGCTACCGCTCTCATCTCTACCTTCGTGTCTCATGCTTCTCCGAGACTTTTAATGCAGACATTTGGATCTACAACTGAACTCGACACTGACCCAGCATTCTTCCAGCATCCACATGACTACGGTGACTACATTATTTATTTTAATGTGTTTCTTTTATCACTTTGTGATTCTCTTCCCTACTCTAGATATTTTCAGGGTAATAGCCTTAGACTTTTCCTTTAGGGTATTTGTGGTACTGGTCTCCATACACTTGTTCTATTCTTCAGTGTGCGTGGTGCGCACACCCTTTTCACTGTTTTCACCCTACACAGTTTCTTTTGTGCGTAGCATTAGTGTTACACTTGCATTACCCTTTACTTATGTTCATCCAGCATTGCGAGTTGTTGTTCTCTCCTTACTTTTGTTGCGTTTACACATCACTTCGTTGTGTGCAATGGGCTGTGTACCCATACTTTGGTTTGTTATGTGCATTGGGCAGTGTACCCACATTTTACTTGGAAATGCGTGATGCGCAGGGTACCCATATTTTGGCCTGTGTGCAATGGGCTGTGTACCCATATTTTGGTTTGTTATACGCATTGGGCAGTGTACCCACTTTTTACTTGGCAGTGCGCGATGGGCAGTGTACCCATATTTTGGCCTGTGTGCAATAGGCTGTATATCCATATTTTGGTTTGTTATGCGCATTGGGCCGTGTACCCACTTTTTAGTTGGAAATGCGCGATGGGCAGTGTACCCATATTTTGGCCTGTTTTTCAGATGCGCATTGGGCAGTATACCCCCCTTTCAGTTGGAAATGCGCGATGGGCGGGGTACCCATATTTTGGTCTGTGTTTGAGATGCACATTGGGCTGTGTACCCACTCTTTGGTTTGTAATGTGCAATGGGTCATTTACCCTATACTTTTGTGCCTTTGTGCAATGGGTTGCCTACCATATACAGTTAGTATATGAGGCATGCAGAAGAGGGTGAGTGCCTAGGTGTTTATATCTCCCCGTTGTCCTTCACTCTTCCAGCCCTGCACTATTTCCTCTATTGTGCGGTGTGTAGAAACATGGTTGGGGTGTTATACCTTTTGGTGTCTCTTTCCCCCAGCCTTGAGTTACGCTACTGCCTTGCACCTTTTACTTACATTAAATTTTCTGTTTATATTCCGTTTGTCTTCTCCCTTTACTTTTATGACGCTATACTGGAATGTTTTACACGCAATGTTTTACATGCAACGTTTTACATGCAATGTTTTACATGCAATGTTTCAATTATTTCTATTAATTGTTTTTTCCAAGGGAAGGGGATGTGCTATCCTGTAGCTTTTCGCACTGTTTCACCCTCCCTTCATTCTAGTAACTTTCTACTACTTATTCACTTCTTTCTTCCCTGTCACTGTACTTTCATTCTTCCTCTGATATTTATTGTGGGCAATGTTGCAAGTATCATCATATTTACGTTCTTGTTGCAATGTTGCAAATTATTGTTGTCCAAGGGAAGGGGATGTGATTCCTACAAGTGCATCCCCTCCTTAGCTGCTCAGCCAGAATGAATGTGATGACTGAGATTAGAAAGCAGCTACAGGTCCGTGCTTTATCAGTTAATACATTGTCTGAGTCCATTGGAGAGAGTGGGCTGAGCAGCAACCATGCTGCTCCTGGTGGGACCTCTATGAGACATGTAATATACACCTACTGAACCAACCAATAAACCTTCTACTTGTGTTATAACTCCTGGCTACCTCTGGTCATTTTTGGATTCTACTTTACAACAAAGTTCTCCCATGAAAAGGTATATCCTTGCATCAAAGAGGATTACCGAAAGCAATATGACTCAGAATCGAAGTCTTCCAATAGGAGTGATTCTGCATCATCCTTCTCAGACCAAGATGATAGCTAAAATGACAACTCAAACAGGAGCTGGCGAAGAAAGCTGTTACAAAGAAGAGGAACGTTCTACAACCACATGTAGCCACCCCCAAATATGTTACTTTGGCTAGGACAGTACAGGCGGCCCACAATTTCAAAACATACCAGTGTACAAAAAAACAAGCACTTTTCAGAGAGAGGCTGCAGAAGGGGAAGAAAAGGGAGGCATGGGGGAAGAAGGATCCAATGGGAAGACAAAGGCACAGAGGGAATGAACACCAGGAGTCGCGCACAGGACCTACAGCCCGGCCGGGCAACCTATAGAAATAGTAGTCAACCTTACTAAGGAAGATCTAACATTGATAGAAATACCGGTACTTAATAAGGGCCTCAGCTTTGTCCCAACCAATAATATGGGCACATTTACAAACCGATGTGAACTGAACAAATTCTTCAGAAAAATAAGAGTGAAAACATTCTTCCAGTAAAATCCCATTATAGAGACAGACGATTGATATACTGCCATGAGAAGAAAATCTAAATTCAATCCTCCAGCGTCACCTATTCCCCCAGAGGTGTACGCCTTTGAAGAATCTGTTATACAAGAAGTAGGGGAACTCAATGCAAGGAAGGACGCCTTCCATAATATCACCAGAGGAGAGCAAGTATAAGGGCGGCGCCATTGTCATCCGGGACCACACAAGTTACAGAGAAGCATGCATGGCACTTCTGTCAAATGTCAAATGTAAGACTTGATGCACTTCATACACTTTATGCACTTTATAATGCATATTAGTAGCCCCCAGAAAGAGCGTCTCCTGATTACATGATGATCCACATGAATATCTGCCTCATAAATTTGAAAATAAGAGTAGGCATTACAAACACAAAGAAAAAGTTTTCTGTTACAAAAATACCTTCTTTGGATTTAAACATAAAATGGCTAGACACACATGATCCACATTGATCAGGAGAGCATGACAAGATGAAGATACACCACTGGGACAAAAAAACACAAGTCCCATGGCTCGCTTGGATTATTGTATTTCAGCTCTGCTGGCAGATTGCCTGGGCAACCACCGATGTCAGCGACACATACTACGGATAACAAAAAAGTGTGCAAAACTACAGGCACACATTTTACTAATTGCACAGAACAAAGTAACGCTCCTTCTGGCCGCACAGGGCATGAGCAGCATGGATTGAGCACAGCAGTGCCCCACACAGTACATAAAACCACACTCTCCACCACACTTGGGAGCCACAAGCTGGGGAGAGCAGAACGGAACAGGTGAAAAGGAAGCTTAGGATCATTGACAAAGTAAGTCTCTCTTTCAGATACGCTTAATCTAACACTGCACTTGTATTCCAGCTATAGACACCCCAATTACCCTCGAAGCTTTTAATCCTTAAAACATCATAGGGTTTGACTACAGTGTGACCCCATTACCCCCCACCCGAGTAGTAAGGAACCCATACAGACTAGGGGCTAGATGTAGGAAACTTCAATTTACCGACTCATAAATACCGAATTTTACCGATTTGGTATTTATGAATCGGTAAATTAGAAGGAGGGAGATGTAGGTAAATTCTTTTTTTGAATGACCGATTCTGTAAAAATCGGTATTTACCGAATCGGTAAATACCGATTCGGTATTGCCCATTGATTCCTATGGGCCTTGAAGCCCATAGGAATCAATGGGCAATACTGAATCGGTATTTACCGAATCGGTAAATACCGATTTCTGCAAGGGTGCAGGGGGTGTCACTTTGACACCCTCTAGCACCCCAAATACAGGCACGTGTAACATGTGGCACACATACATGCCCTAAGGGCATGTCTGTTTGTCACATTGCACAGGTGTGCATGCACTGATGTGCATGCACACCTGTATTTGGTATTTTACCACCCAATAGGATTGGGTGGTAAAATACCGACTCTTAAGGGCCTGTGGCACTCTGTGAAGTGCCACCTACATCTCATTTACAGAATCGGTAAATTTACCGATTCAGTATTTTACCGATTCTGTATATTTATAGAATCGGTAAATTTACCGATTCTGTAAATGAGATGCCCCCTACATGCCAACTCCTAAATACCGGTCGGTAACGGCCGAAATCGGCCGTTACCGACCGGTATTTGGGCTCCTACATCTGGCCCTAGGTGAGTTAATGGTTGTGATATGTTAACTGGAATACTTATATGATGCTTGAAGTCATGATGTATGGTTGTTTCTGTTTGTCGTTTCTTTTTAAAGAAGTCAAATATAATAAATATCCGGTGCAAAAAACGTTTTGGAGGGTGAGGGCACAAGTTGGGCACAGACATCTGTTAAGCGTATTGAGAAGCCACCTGTAACTGACCTGTGAGCTAAGGAGGGAAGCTGTGCTGAGAGAGCCTGCTGCACCGCTGGGGAAATACACCTCACGTTACCCACTGCTTCACACATTATCCACTTAAGCGCGTCACTACCACACGGCCTGCGCAGGTGCCTGTAGCTGACCTGTGAGCTGAAGAGGGAAGCCGTGCTGAGAGAGCCATCCACACTGCTGGGGACTGCAACTCACGTCACCTACTGCTCCACACATCGTGCACTTAAATGCGTCACCGCCTCATGGTCTGTGTAGCCGCCTGTAACTGACCCGTGACTTGAGGAGGGAAGCCCTGCTGAGAGAGCCTGCTGCACTGCTGGGGAACTGCAACTCCCATCACCCACTGCTCCGCACCTTGTGCACTGAAGCGTGTCACCACCAAGGGTGGGCCCGTCCACGCCCGGAGGAGACTGGGCTGGGCCACCCCTCTAACACCCGGGATCTACATAAGGTACTGCTATAATAATTATTTGATCATAACCGACTGCACTCGATTAAGGAATGGTCAAGCGGAAAGGGCCAAGTGATCAAGTGGGAGGAGTGGTAGTAAACACTCTTGATGCATTTTTAACAAGGGCAGCGAGCATTCTCTCACATCAGATTAAACCTATGGAGCACCGCTTATTCTTGGAGCCATTCCCCTGCCAGAATTGATGCTCTTTGAGGGGTAAATATTCAGATAATGTATCGCAGCCCCCACCCCCACCAGTTCTGTTAGACCATTCGGCAACTTGGCCCCTTGAAACCTCTCCGATGATAGTTACTTCCCCTTTATTATCTATGGTGGGTCCTGTACCTCCCCCCCCTCTCTGATCCCAATGCCGAACCACCAGTCAAGAGAAGAAGGGGTGGTGGGGCATTGAAGCAAAAGCCTGTAATAGTTACTCGAGCAACAAAACTGAGGGTGACTACAACCCTAGACAGCAGCAAGAGTAATTTCCAGTCCCCGGTCCTCACCCTTTGTCGAACGATGATGATAGGTGGGGATAACTAGAAAATATGATAACATCTCCAATGAACCCTTTCCTACTTATATTAACACAGATAGAATGGAGATTATCTCGCCTTGAGGTCCAGGGCGCAAACAACTTACAACATTTAATTATTTTATACCCTGGGACTGTTCAGCAACCACAGGGTAGGAGTAATACACTGGGAGCAGACTCACATTATTTACATAAACATTTGGGCCGGTTTCACACCCCAGTGACCTCACTGAATTAAGATCTTACCATTCTGACACATGATTGCGATTCAGCCCACTGCTCTCCCTGAGAAGATCAGAGAAGACATAATGTCGACACAACATATTATAAGTCCGTCAAAGAGACTAGTACTTCCATTGTTGGGAGATGTGGGGAGGAAAGAGCTCCGGAGGCCTGAGAGATATAAGGTGGGGAAGAACTCTCTCTCGTATCAGGCACTGGATCTTCCACTAGTGGCTTCCCTGCTTGTTTTGGTCCTAGCAAATGCACCGTTACTACAGGAAGACCATCAATAATCAACCCAATTAATGGACAAAAGTTTGTACTGGCTGACGCAACATTCAACTTACTTAACAGGGGGGTGGACCTCTGTCCAATCACATTATCATAGCCAGGAGAGTGGGGTGGTTGGGCACCTCCAGTAAATCTATAGCGGCGACTGTGTAGTAATCAATTTGAACAAGGAATTTGTGGTTAAATCCTTTTTAGGACAGCTGAACAAAGTACTCCTTAAGTGTACACAGATTATAGTCTTACCACTAGAACATTTTTATAGCCATATATCATTCTCTGGAAATGAATATAGAGGCCTCCCGAGAGAAGGCCCCATATGGAGCCCCATAGATAGAAATATTGGTCTGGCAGGGTTGAGATTGAAAAAAAGATATGTCCCCTTGACAGATCTAGAAGCATGTGATGGACTACCCTTAGACGGTAGAGATGGTTTAGAGGGATTGGATAGACCAGATGTTGATACTCAAGGAAGCATAACAACTCCCTATGTTCAGAACGTGGCATTCAATCATTCAATTAGCCTAGCTTCCTGGAATGTGGCAGGCATTGGACAAAAGTTAAGCAATTTACATTGGCAATCATACTAGCAAATCCATGACATTACTTCCCTATAGGTAACATGTACCACAGATTGTATTTTCACAAATGGTTACCGTTCATTCCATTCAGTGGCAACACCATCACTGTGGGGTAGAGCAAAGGAGGTCATTTAACTTTAATCCCAAACACCCTACTGATTAAAATAATGGAAGTTTAAATGATCGAGTTCCCACTTTCACCTGCTCCTGATAGAGGACTCCATGGTTCTTAATTAATTATCATAATAATAACTTTGGGGGAAACATGCACTTAGTGGTAGCTGAGCTGAACAAGGAGATAGATAAACTTGCCAGGTGCGTTAATAATGGATGAGTGGGTGATTTTAACGTACCCCTCTGTACCCACAACCAAGATCGCATCTGTGGTCTAGAAGATATGCTGGGAAATCTTATTTACCACTTTGCTCATAATGAATACAGAAACAGCCTTAATAGGATGCTGTACACTAGGAACATAGCAATTGCCAATAACCTGAATTCATTAACAAGTAACACAGGGAAAACATTAAGGCGGAATGATTATGAATCCTCCATCGATTTTATAATAGTGTTAATTCCTTTTAGTGAAAAGGTTACCCATGTAGATAATTTATTTACGAGTTTTAGCAATCACGCCATCGTATTTATTCAGCTGAGTTTGAACCCTGACAAGAAAGAATGGTTTCAAACTAAAGTGGGCACAAACAGAATGGGGATGGGAGCACACTGCTTCACCTCCCAGCACAGTACGCCCCTTAGCATCCTGGTAAATGCAGTTCAGTTTAAATGCTCACTTGAATTTTTGTTGAAGTGTTTCACCAAAGTTGGTGCAGGTTAGTGCTGTTAATCTCTAGACACATGTGTTTCTGAATATTATCCTTTATCAGTAGAGATAAAACAAATTATAATCTGGATTGCAGAGAAAGCTGCCAACTATCCTCTCAGGTCTATGTACCTTTCCCTGGCACACAGGTGCATCTCCAAGAGCTCGTCAGCTCAGTGGCTCAAGGGAGCCTTTTTAACCCCTTGTGTGCTCATGTTTAAAAAAATGACTAGGTTTGCTAGGTTTCCCTAGGTGCTGGCAGAGTTAGGGTTCAAAACCTACAGCTTGGCACTTTGCAAAAAAAAGTGTCCGTTTTCACTGTGAAAATGTGGTGTGTCCACGTTGCGTTTTTAGGCGTTTCGGTTGCAGGCACTAGTCCTACCCACACAAGTGTGGTATCATTTTTTTTGGAAGACTTTGGCTAATGCGGGGTGAGTGGAATTTTGTAGATCCACGCAGATTCCAGAACTTTCCACCACATAAATGTGAGGAAAATGTGTTTTTTTGACAACTTTTTAGGTTTGTAAAGGATTCTGGGTAACAGAACCTGGCGAGAGCCAGTCAAGTCACACCATCCTGGAATTCCCTGGGTGTCTAGTTTTAAAAAATGTATAGGTTTGCTATGTTTCCCTAGGTGCCGGCAGAGTTAGGGTTTAAAATCTAGAGCTAGGCACTTTGCAAAAAAGGGTCAGTTATCACTATAAAAATAAAGTGTGTCCATGTTGCGTTTTGGGCCGTTTCCTGTCGCGGGCACTAGGCCTACCCACACAAGTGAGGTACCATATTTATCGGGAGACAGGGTAATACAGAATTGCAGAGCAACTGTTATTACCTATTGACTTTCGATGCATTTCTGCCTTCCAAATGAAAGACAATGTGTAAAAAAGAAGTCATTTAGAAAAATGACCTTGAATTCTCATGCTATTTCCCAAATTAATTTCTATATACCCGGTACATAATAAAAAACCATTGCAAGATGCTGCTCAGTTATTGGCTCTGGGGTCTTCGGGTTCTTGGTGAACCTACAAGTCCTATATATCCCCACAACCAGAAAGGTCCAGCGGGTGTAACGGTATATTGCTTTCCAACAGCCCTTATAATTTAAAGAAGTTACAGGTAAAAACGTTGGCAGAAATGGCTGTTTTTTAAACTATTTTTCAATGTTTCCATTATTCAACTGTTAGTTTCTATAAAGAAACCTTGAAGGATCTTCACATATGACCCCTTGCTGAATTCAGAATTGTGTCTACTTTACAAAAATGTATGGCTTACTAGGATCCATTATTGCTTTCATACCCATTTCTACCATTAACTGGAAAAATGTTGAAAGCACAAAAAATAGCAAAAATAGGCTATGTCCCAGTAAAATGCTAATACTGTGTAAACCATTTTGGCTTTCTGACATAAGTCTGCTTGTCTCTAAAATCTGGAAAAATTGTGATTTCAGCCTCACACACGCTTTGTTAATAACATTTGCAGGGAAAAAAACAGATGCTTTCATTTGCAGCACTTTTTTCTCATTTAACCCCTTCGACGCTCATGACGAGCTGGGCTCGTCATGAGGTAGCCTCCTCGCACGCTCATGACGAGCCCAGCTCGTCATGAAACATGCGGTTTTAAAAATCTCAGCACAGGAGCAGAATTCCGCTAGCGCGCATGCGGTTAAATAAAAAGAAAGAAGATATGTTGCTGCATTTTGGCTAATTTCTGGGTGCCCTCCAGGAGAATCCACAAACCCTTGGTACCTTTAGATTCCCCATGATGTTGGATGAATAGGGCGCAAATTGGCGCTGATACCTTATGTTGTTCAAATAGTTACAGGGGCCTTACGAGTGAACTACGCCAAATAGCCAAAAAAGGCGGCTCAGCAGAGGGGGGAGGGGGGAGGCCTAGCAGCGAAGGGGTTAAACAGAAGAGGGATGGGAGCGGACTGCTTCACCTCCCAGCACAGATCACCCCTTAGCATCCTGGTAAATGCAGTTCAGGTTAAATGCTTACATGGATTTTTGTTGAAGTGTTTCAATAAATATGGTGCAGGTTAGTGCTGTTAATCTCTAGACACATGTGTTTCTGGATATTATCCTTCATCAGCAGAGATAAAGGCAAAATTCATTTGGGGTTGCTGAGAAAGCTGCTACAATCCTCTCAGGTCTCAGGTCTTAGGTCTCAGGTCTCAGGTCTCAGGTATCAGGTCTCAGGTCTCAGGTCTCTGTCCCTCTCCCTGGCACACAGGTGCATCACCAAGAGCTGGTTAGCTCAGTGGCTTAAGGGATCCTTTTTAAGCAGAAGGGGGATGGGAGCACACTACTTCACATCCCAGCACAGTTTGCCCCTTAGCATCTTGGTAAATGCAGTTCAATGTAAATGCTTACTTGAATTTTTGTTGAAGTGTTTCACCAAAGTTGGTCCAGGTTAGTGCTGGTAATCTCTTCAAACATATGTTTCTGGATATTATCCTTCTTCAGTAGTGATAAAAACGAAATTCATCTGGGGTTGCTGAGAAAGCCGCCACAATCCTCTCAGGTCCCTGTACCTCTCCCTGGCATACAGGTGCATCTCCAAGAGCTCTTCAACTCAGTGGCTCAAGGAAGCCTTTTTAAACAGAAGGGGGATGGGAGCACACTGCTTCACCCCCCAGCACAGTTCGCCCCTTAGCATCCTGGTAAATGCAGTTCAGTTTAAATGCTTACTTGAATTTTTCTTGAAGAGTTTCACCAACGTTTGTGCAGGTTAGTGATGTTAATCTCTAGACACATGTGTTTCTGGATATTATACTTCATTAGTAGAGATAAAAGTGAAATTCATCTGGGTTTTCTGAGAAAGCTGCCACAACCCTCTCAGGTCTCTGTACCTCTCCCTGGCACACAGGTACAATCAATAAGCTGAACCTGATGCCCCAGATCAAATCGAACACACTGGATAATATTTGTAACTATTTAGAGTTGGAGTCTAGCCCAGTATTATTATTATTACGATTATTATTATTATTATTATTATTATTATTATTATTATTATTATCACAGTTTACAGAACTTCTAGGGAAAGTAAAAGTGGGGTTTACTCGCCATAAACCAGCGAATAACTTTTTAACAAATTGCTGGTGTGACTTCCCCTGTACAAAATTGCGAAAAGCCATCAATAAAGCCCTGAAAAATCAACCTAGAAATATAGACCAAATAAGATCATTACAAAGGGATTACAACATAGCAAGAAAGTAAAGAGAAAGGGATATGAGGGAGGAGCCTGTGCGGAACTTTATCATGCAGCCAGCACTGGAAATAGCAGAGACTTCTGGAAGGTATTCAACGCACCCTGCTTCAAAAATCCCAAGGTTCCAACCCTGGATACTCACATAGGTGAAGAAGCATAGGTGGAACACTTTGAACATATTTTTACCTCCAATACATCTCTTACAATATCTCCAATAAACACATTTCGGTAATGCATGACAACCTATGTCTTTCACTTTTAGAAGTGAGAAGAGGGCTGGCGGTCAGTAGTGCTGGGAAGGCTCCGGGACCCGATGGTGTACCATTAGATTTTTTTCAGGATAGGGGGCGTGGCTTGCGCGCCGCTGCAGTATGGCGGGTCGCGCTTGAGCTCCGTGGCAAGTCTGGCCCGTTGAGCTGCTATCTCCGTGTTCAGCTGCCCCTACCGGCGGAAAAGACACCATTCGGCACCGGAGCATGAGGAGCGCTGCCTGAAGGTGTTTTCCTGTGCGACTGGCCACCGGCTGCATGACTTCTGCTGATTTCCTCAGAGGCGCTCGTTTACCTTATGAGCGGCCGCCATCTTCCCGCTCTCCGCGCTGATTTCTCTTCTCCTCAGAGGCGCCGCCTGGGATACAATATTGCAATTTGTGGCGGATGTTCCTTTCGTCTTCACAATGATGCCTGCAATTGGTAACATTTATAATTTTTTTTCTGCTGTATCTTTGCTGCCTGGCTGGGATTAAGCTGTCCACGCGCTGTTTCTCTCAGGGCAGCTCTCTCATGTGGTATGACTCTTCTTCCTACGAGCTCATTACTGTGCTCCCCTGCGTTTTTGTAGCTGTGTTATTTCTTGCTACTTGTCTGCCATGCATATAAGTCCGCCGCTATTCATATTTTAGCGCCATTTCAGCTCAGTGTGCTATATCTATATTTTTTATGGTATAGTCTGCGCATTTTTTCCTCTCTTTTTTTCCTCAAGTGGTTGTGCATTTTTTTCTGGAGGCTGCTTCTTTATGGCTGCGACTATGGGGCGTTCTTCGACCAATAAAGACTCAAAAGATGTTGGCACGTCGTTGAAAAGGCTTAAGTCACTGTCTCCTACGCCTGACCCTCCTCAGTCAGAGGCCGCTTCAACGCTGGACACCATTTTGGCGCGCCTCAATGAAGTACATGATATTGCGCAGTCCACGAAAACAAACACGGATTTATTACAAGTGGAGGTGGCTGCTATCAGAAATGACTTTAAGGCCCTCTCTCTTCGTGTATCCGCTACCGAATCACGAATCAGTTGTGCAGAGGATGGTGTCCAAAAACACTCCAGATCCCTCAACCACTTGGAGCGCTCCATGGCGGCATTGCGCAGAGACTTAACTGAGCAGGAGGACCGTAATCGTAGATCTAACCTACGCATTTTTGGTCTGCCGGAAGATTCAGAGAAGTCATCCTCATCTATGATAGAGTTCTTATCTCATTGGATTCCGGATACCTTACAAATTTCTTTCCACAGAGACTTTGAAATTGAAAGAGCACACCGTGTTCCTACGTTTCGGTCTAAGACAGCTACCCAGCCGAGGGCAATCATTTTTAAACCATTGCGGCATCAGCATACTGAACTGATTCTCTCTCATATGCGGAAAGCTAAACAAGTCTTTTGGGATGGTCACAGGATCTCCATTTCTCAGGACTTTGCCAGGGATACGGTTATAAGGAGAAAAGGATTCCTGAATCTTCGAAAACGTCTTTCTGAGATGGGTATTCCCTTCTCGTTTTCTGGTCCATCGAAATTCCGCATCACTTATAAAGGACGTTCTAGAATTTTCGAGGAGCCGGCTGATCTAACTACCTTCTTGGACAACCAGCTGGAGATCGAGATGGAGATTCAAAAGGCGACTTCACAGGCTCCTGGTGCCTCGGGCACTTGAACTATCTCCTTCTTTTTCTCTGGATGTATTTTTCTGTAGGACTGGTTTCCTCTTCTCTTCTGGTCGGCTTCTTGCCAACCTTAACTTCCATGGATGTTCATGATCTTTTTCTGTTTTTTTGTGTTTCCACTCATGTTTGTTCTATTCTTCTTTCTGGCATCCACAATTGTTCGTTCCTTTTATAGCTCTCTTTCTCTTGGTACCTCTTAGTATCTCTTTACAGCTTTTCTTCTTCGTCTATTTTCCTCCACTTCTCCAACTTGTTGTTCTTTATTCTCTCTCTTTTACTCAACTTATTCTGTATCTTTCACTTGTCTTCAATTATTCTTCTCTCTCACCTCTGTCATCCTTTTTTTTTTTTTTTTTTCTCGACATACTTTTCTATTTTCATGCTGCCTATCTCTTACCAGTTACGTTGCTTTTTCTGGTAGGGAGCAATCTCTACCCTTCTTTTTTCTTTTTTCTCCTTCTATTCTGCTCTCTTCCTACCCTCTTCCTGCACATATCTACTGTTATTTCATATTGATGTAGTGTATTTACTGACCATGTACTTATTTGTTTCGGATCTACATATTGCTTGTATTGCTTGTTTTGCATTAATCTAATGTTCATCGTTTTCCTCATGTTTTTCTTTTTCTTATCTGTTTTCTACTAGTATTTAGGAATATAGTTATGTTTCTCGACATTGACTGTTCTTTAACTGTGTTTATACAATATCTTAGTTAGAGTATGTATATTTACATTATTAAGCTGCTTTGCGGTACTGCTTTTGATTGTTACCAATTTGTTCTTTTTTTTCCTGCTAACCGATTATTGTAGTTTTTGGGGCTATTGTTCTCAACTGTTTTTTAGGCTTGTTCGGGTACCTTGCTTGCCTTTCCACGTTCTCCCTAGTATGATGTGGGCCTTTTTTAGGCCTCCCCTCCTGCTTCTCCTCTCCTTCCTCTCTTCTCTCCTTTCTTCTCTTCTTTCTTTCTCTTTTTCTTGGATTCCCCACATAGACGCTCCTGTACTATTTCTTTTGTTTGCTGACTGGCTCCTTGTATTCATGATGTTCGTCCTCTTTCTCTCATTCAGGTCGTCTTTTTTCTATTTTTATGTTTCCCTATGCCAGGTTTAAATGTATTATCCCTTAATGTTAAGGGTTTAAATCACCCGGTGAAGAGGTCGAAAATCTTAGACTACTGTAAGTCTTTGTCTTCTGATTTGGTTCTTTTTCAAGAGACCAAGGTTACTAACAAAGAGGCGTTGTTTTTAAGGAAGGAGTGGGTTTCGGATGTTTGCTGTTCTGATGCCCTTGGTAAACGCAATGGAGTCATTACGCTGGTTTCAAAGAATTCTGGTTTATCGATACTGTCTTCCGATCATGATTCGGAGGGTCGCTGGCTGTTGTCTAAATTGTCGGATGGACAGCATGATCTGTATGTGATGAATATCTATGCTCCTAACGTTGATGATCCATCCTTCTGGAAATCGGTCACTACAAAATTAAATGACACCCCGCACTCTGGTAATCTCATTGTTGGTGGAGATTTCAACTTACCAATGAATCCTCTTTTAGACAGGAATTCTGCCTTTCAGTTTCGTCCTCCTAAATCTCACAAACAAATGATCAACATGTGCTCCATTATTCATCTTCAAGATATTTGGCGTCTTCATAATCCCACTGGTAGTGATTTTTCTTTCTTCTCCTCGCCTCACTCTTCCTTCTCTCGTATTGATTATCTCCTGGTTCATTCTTCTCTTGTTTCATCTTCCTCTTCTCCGCTTATACATCCTATTTTGATCTCTGATCACGCTGCGGTAACTTTTACGTTGTCATCCTTTGCCCCTAAATCACGTGCTCGTTCGTGGAGATTAAATACCGAAGTATTGCATGATCCGTCTCAGGTTCATGAGTTTTCTGAAGCTATAGATACCTTTTTCCATGAAAACAAAGGTTCTGTTTCTTCCCCAATTGTTCTTTGGGACTCCTTTAAATGCACTTTCCGTGGTCAAGTTATTAAATGTATGTCCAAACGTAATGCAGATATTAAAAAGGAACTTACGGATTTGTCTTCTGATATAAAATCTCTGGAAGCTTCCTTTAGGCACTCTAAGGATCCAACTTGTTTACAACAAATAAAACTACTAAAATACAAATATAATACCATTGTTACTAAACGAGCTTATATTGGGGTGCAAGCTCAAAAATCCAAGAAGCTATTATTAAAAAATCGGGCTGGGAAACTTTTGGCGGCTACGTTAAAATTTCAGGATTTTTCTTTCAAATCTTCCCAAATTTCTTCCATTACTGACCACACAGGCTCTAAGAAATTCCAAACAGGGGAAATTCTTGAAGTTTTTCGTGATTTTTATAATAAGTTGTATACTCCTTCTACTCATTCCTCTTTTGAACAATGTCGAGATTTTTTAAATTCAGTTCCGCTTCAATCGGTCTCTGATGCTGATCGCTCTATTTTGAACAAGCCTATTTCTCCCGACGAAATCGTTTCTGCGATTAAAGCTACTCGTTCTGGCAAGGCTCCAGGCCCTGATGGTTATCCCATTTTATTTTATAAAACTTTTCTTCCTACGCTTGTCCCCAAATTGAAATCTGTCTTTGATTCCTTTGTTAAGGATGGAGCTGTTTCTGGTACGGCTGCCGAGGCTACCATAGTGGTGCTCCCGAAGGAAGGGAAGGACCATTCGGATCCTAAAAACTTCCGACCTATTTCTCTCCTTAACATGGAAGCTAAGATTTTTGCTAAAATCCTGGCCAGAAGGTTAGAATCCTTTATCCCTCATCTTGTGCACCCTTCCCAAACTGGTTTTGTGAAAGGACGTCTTGCGCGAGACAATGTCCGCACATTCTGTCATATTCTCGGGGCGGCTAAACGATCTCATCTTCCCGCCGCGGCTGTGGCCCTGGATGCGGAAAAGGCCTTTGATAAGGTCTCTTGGCCTTTTCTTCGTGCTGTTTTGTGTGCGCATAACCTAGGTGACTCTTTCATTAATATGGTGATGTCCTTATATTCTCAACCTAAAGCTAACATTAGAGTCAATGGTGCTACATCTTCGTTTTTCAATCTTCATCAGGGCACCAGACAGGGATGTCCTTTATCCCCACTTTTATTCCTACTTTCTATTGATCCCCTTCTTCGTTTGATTGAGTTACACCCTGACATCAAAGGTTTTTCTTTTGGGCCTCACTGTATTAAAACTGCTGCATACGCAGATGATGTTCTCATCTTTTCAGATGATATCGCTTTGGCAATCCCTGCTATCTCTGATACCATTTCTTTATTCTCTTCGGTTTCAGGGTATACCCTCAATAAAGATAAGACGGAAATGTTCCCTTTGAATGCATATTGTTTCCCTTCCCATATGGGCTCAGCGGGCTTTAAATGGCAATCTACACACCTGAAGTACTTAGGAATTTATTTTTGTTCTACTCTGTCTGCCACCGCTGCCTATAATGAATCCCAGACTATCCTTAAAGTGCGTCGTCTTATGGATACATGGTCTCCGAAACATATCTCATGGTGGGGTCGCCTTCAGACTCTCAAAATGATGATTACGCCGATTATTAACTTTGTTTCATCCATGATTCCCCTCAAATTGTCAGATTCCTTCTTTCGCGAAATTGATACTCTGACTTCTAAATTTTTGTGGAATGACAAACGTGCTCGCCTTGCATACAAATTTTTGCGTCGTCCTTGTGATATGGGAGGTTGTAATTTTCCTGACTGGGAACAATACCAAATTGCCTTTTTGGCCTCTCAAGGTGCTTTATGGTTCTCTCCGCCGGCTCTTCACGTTCCCTCTTGGCTGCTCATAGAACAGGAACTAGCATCCCCTTTGCCTCCCGCCTCTTTTTGCACCACTTCTACTTTCCATATCCTGTTTTCCCGTACTATTATTCTTGATACAATTGCTGCGGTCAGGAAAGTAGATAAGAAGGTGGCGATTCCTTTGCATAAAACTAGGTGGTCATCTATCTGGCGAAATTCCAAAATTAAGCTTATCATTACTCCAACTCTCATGTCCTATTGGGCACGTAAAGGGATTTCTCTTGTCCACCATCTCTATGGTGTTTCTGATGAACCATTACCCTTCTCTACCTTGACTCGAAAGCATTCTTTAACAAACCTGGATTTTTATACTTTTCTTAAAATTAAGGTGGCCATTGCTAAAGTGCGTCTTCATCCTACTTCCTCTACAATCTCACTCTTTCAGCTATGGATTAAATCTGGTCATGTCGCCTCCAAAATTTATAAATTTTTGTCTTCTGCTTCACTTCCTGCACAGACCGTTGCTCAACAAAAATGGCTACATCATTTTGACCATGCTATTACGGAGCATATTTCCCCTGATACCTGGCAATCAATTGGTAAATTTTCTCTCCGTAATAAGATCGCACCTTCTTTAATGCAGTCTAAGTTTTTCTCTATTAATCTTCTCCATTGGACACCTGTACGTCTTCATTCGCTTAACCTTAAAGATGATAATTTATGTTGGAGCTGCGGTTTGGAGGCGGGCGACTTTCCTCATATGTTTTTCCATTGCTCCTTGCTTCAACCTTTTTGGAACCTCATCCCGAAGCATCTCTCTCTTATCTTTGGTTGTGAGCTCCAACTTTCCTTCCCCTTAATCTTGCTAGGTCCACTGGCGGCCCCTACTCCTCTCCCTTTAGATCCATTGGAGTTGCAGTTGTTAGATCTTCTCCTGACTGTCGCGGTGAAAATTATTCTTATGGAGTGGAAATCCTTTTCATCGGTTTCCTATCATACGTGGTGGGCTTGGGTCTCCTTTTTACGCAGTGCACACACTTCAGTTGATCAAGCTCACCTCTCTCCATCTAATTCTAGTGGGGTGTGGCAGGCTTTGGATGATTATATGGAGTTGTCTTCCAAAGGGTTGGTTCCTCAGTTTCCTTTTGATGTATTGGCATAATTATTGTTTCTTATTGGTCTCTGGGCTGGGGTTGTCCTGTGGGAATCCGTCTTTTTTCTCTTTCTTCTTCTCTTCTTTCTTTCCTGTCTTCTTTTCCCATTCATCCTCTCTTCACTCTTTCTCTTTTCTCCTCTCTTTTCTGTTTCCTCCCCTATCCCCTTCTCCACATTTTGATAAGTGATACGTTTGTTTTATTGCCTTGATAGAGGCTTTTACTTGAATGCAATTTATATCTCTCATGGGCTAATGTCCCTTGTGTATATATATTCTCTTAGTTTACATATTACTTTTAGCCTTTTTTGCACATGTCTCTTGCATCGAGTGTATCACTTGTATTGTATTTCCTATTCATTATCCTTACCGTTATTCTCATTAATAAAATTTTCTTGAAATCAAAAAAGATTTTTTTCAGGATAACCAAGACCTCTGGGCCCCCCCAATCACTAATGTTTTTAATAGTATAGCTAAAGTTGGACCCCGCCTTCATGGAAGACAAGTGTAATTGTCCTGATATATAAAAACAAGCGTTTGCAATGCAATAGGTCTCGCATTTGCAAGAGTTTGAGCAATTGGCATTGTAAATGACAATGCCTTTTTTATGTTTTGGTTTTAAAAACATAAATATGAGGCATTCTCACTTACAATGCCAAAAGCTTAAACTCCCAAAAATGCGAGACCTATTGCATTGCAAATGCTTGTTTGAGGTTGAAATGGATTTGAAAAGAGGGTGACCTAGGGCTGACTTTAGCATTGGTTGGGCCTAGTGCGACAATCTCTTTTGGAGACCCCATTGCATTACTTTCTCCACAGATTCCCTCACTACCACCCACCAACAGTGCCCGTCTCTGTCTCACATACATTTCATTTGTTTTAAAGCGCTAGAGTGTGAGAGCACTTACATAACACACATTATAAAGAGGTAATCAATCATATGTGTGTAAATTAGTCTATAGAACAAGGTGTGCTGCTAATGAATCATTAGTTGCATCCCCTATGCGCACTCAGAAGTTTGGTTCCTCATGAAACAGTCTGAGAACTCCACACAACTTCAAAAATATTCTTCTAGAATTCGTTTATTATTTTCATTCATCAGTTCATAATGAATTTCAATCCTTCATTCCATTACTTTCAACATTTTTCATGTTCCAAAAACCACTTTTGATAACCATGAGGGCTCCAATGCATTTCGGGCGCTCTGTAGCCCTTCCTCAGAGAGCGTAGCTGTTAAATAAATATAGTATAACTGTATCAGGAAACATCATCATGTATAATCCAAATCAACATCTGTGTTATACAGTTGTGCTGGCATACTCATGTGCGCAGTGAAAAAACCAAACGTGTAAAAAAAAGTGACCCGTTCAAACGTGCTGCGGGTAATTCTACAAATACAAGAAACTTACGTTTCACTTAACACAGCTTCCCCTTGTTTCTGTAACGAGAAAAAATAAACTGTCCACATATCCATATAACCGCTAGGGACCTGTACATATACAGTAAACAATGTGTATCCTCCTGGGTAATCCTATAACTACAGGAACTTACCGAAAGTAAATGGTTCGGACCTGTTTATCACAGAGACGCTGCAAACCGCATCTCTTCCTGTTCCAAAAAACTGGCTACTCATGATTGGGTAATTTAGTCTCACGTGATATCAGAGCGTGGTAGCGATACTAAGAAAAGACTATAGAGTCAAAAAGCTGCATAGTAAACAAAGGCTCGCGCTCCAATGGTATGTATGTGTGAATATCAAAAACACAAATAACAGAACCAAAGATAAGCCAAGGTAATTATCAAGGTAATAATCATGGTGTAAAACGAAAATGTAATTGTGAAATTTAAATAAAAACGGGGGTAAAAAATCGAAGTGCAATTAATAATCAAAATAGAGTATGAACTCATCTTAATCACAGTAATACATGACTAGTTGTGTTAGTCGTTATACATATGTCATATTCACACATGTCCATCCACATTATAAAGGGACCAAGGATTCCGGGCCCACAGTCTGTGAATGATTGCAGAAGCTATAAATAGCAAGCAAATTTAATCTGATCATTTAACCCATTCCGCTTAGTAGAGTTCAATTTATGGATCCAAATGTTTTACCGTTGTAATAACCTCTTGTTATTATCCATTCCTTCCTTCTTCTCAATGTGCTCAAGTACAATAAACTTCAATTGGGAAATGTTGTGATGTGCTTCAAGAAAATGGTTAGCAACTGATGGCTTGACGTTAGCTGTACGAATATTAGACTTATGTTCAGTAATCCGCACCAGCTTCAACGACTTCAGATTGATAGCTCATCCGCCTCACGAGGCAGGTTGCACGCCACCTTACTATAAGACATGGCAGGAAACATGTCATATGACGAAATTGCCAAAAGCACAGAAGCAAGAGCGGACACATTCGCTTTTCAAGAGGATGAAGCATCAAAGATATACGCCCTAATACAGGAAGAGATCACACAGTCATCCACCCATAGGACCAAGGAACAAAACATCAGGCAATTGATATATTTGTCAAAACGTGAGATCAACCGAAAGTTACTCTATTTTGATTAATAATTGCACTTCGATTTTTTACCCCCGTTTTTATATAAATTTCACAATCACACGCCAGTATCTTAATTAAATACCACCGTTCACAGCGCATTCCCCGTGGATTACACATAGCTTTGAAACCTTCACTTTGCAAGAATTCCAAACGTTTTCAAGAAAAGTGGTATGCTATTCTTAATAAATGTTCACTGGATCTTATTTTATTAATCATAGAAGAGTTATCGAGCATTCTGGAAGACCTTACGAAAGAAACAGTGGAAGTTTCCAACGAATTAACGAACATGATGTCAGAAGAGGATTGGTCGAAAACATTGGAGGACATAAACGAACAGATCGCTAGACACTCTCGGGAAATCAATGAGAGAAAGATTAGGAAATTTAAGAGGGATACCCTCGATTATAAACTGGCAGAAGTGTAAACCTGGGCAGAGGTATATGCCCACAGGAGAAGGAGGAACCGTCCTTATAACCAGTTCACTGATACCTCTTCATCGGGTAGTGATACATCTAATAGAGCCCAAGGTGACAGAAATCAAACCACAACCAAAACTCGTGAAACTCCTCAGACCAATGAGTCACAGACAACAACAACAGCATCCACTAGTGCTTTTTTAGAGGAAGGCCAGGCACAAATAGGAGACCCAGGAAGGGCAAAAGAACAGGTAAAAGAACATCCTAACACAAGAAGCACCACTGTACCGAAGAAGGACAAGGAGAAAAAGAAAGTAGTATTGAAGGACAACTAGTGATCAACATATCGGATCATGACTTAACACACCATGAGTTGAAGTTATTACAAAAAGGAACTTCCTTTGTTCCTACCACGGAAATGGATTCTTTGGAATTAGAAGTAAGTCTCTTCAAGCTCATGAGGAAATTTAATTTGAGACATTTCTTTGATAACATTTTACCTAAAAAGACAACCACAGAACCTTATCAACTGATGGGATTGAGACCACACAGTACTTTTCAAGCGCCTGTTAGTCATAAGACGTTGGATTTGTTCGAAAAATTAGTGAAACAAGATCTAAGCAAACTCAATTACAGACGAAAAACCATAAAAAACATCACACAGAAGGACACTGATACCTTAAGAAGACTAGCAAGTAATCACAACATCCTCTGCCTCAAGGCGGACAAAGGTGGAGCATTAGTTATCATGAATGCAGCCATGTACGAAACAAAAGCAAAGGAACATTTGTCTGATAGGAACACGTACATGAAACTAGACAACAATCCTACTGGAGGCTATCTTAAAACACTTGAACAAATCATCAATGTTGCTTATGAAGCTGGGACCCATAATGAAAGAACGAAGAACTTCTTGATAAAACAACATCCTAAAAGTCCAGTGTTTTACATAATGCCCAAGATACATAAGGATGCTAAGGATCCACCAATGAGACCGATTGTCTCCACGAGAGGCAGTATGCATGAGCCCATAGGCCAATTTCTCAACAAATATTTGCAACCGTCTGTTAAAAAGATGCGAACATACATTAAAGACACCACTTATTTTTTGTTGAAACTACAAGCAGTGACTGTGGAACAAGATGAAAACCTGATGTTATGCACTGCTGACGTCAGGTCACTATACACCTCGATCCCACATTCCTTAGGCATTGATGCTGTGGAACAGGCTTTGGTAAATTCCAATTTAGAATCATCAATGCAAACTTTCCTCATGGAATTAATGTTGTTCACTCTTTATCAAAGCTATTTCACATATGAAGGAAAATGGTACCAACAACTCGTGGGTACATCCATGGGCAATTGCGCCGCGCCGGCGTACGCTAATCTCTTTATGAAAGAATATGAAGAGAGACATATAATCGCTAACAAAGATTGGCATGATGACATCAAACTACTTGTCCGATATATCGATGACATTTTGGTCATTTGGAAGAATACAAAAGAGAAACTGGAGTCAGCGTTACATCAACTGAACACCGTTGATGAACAGATACAATTGACGTGGGAGATTTAAGATCATAAAGTCACATTTTTGGATATAGAGATAACTTTGACTTATAAAGGATTGGAAACCGATATTTACCGAAAACCTACAGACTGCAATAACTTATTGCACTATTCAAGTTTTCATCAAACATCACTTATACAGCATCGTCCCTATTCACAGATGACAAGGGTGAAGAGGATAATATCGGACCCTGGGAAGGCCGAACAAAGGATAGATGAGATGGGACAAAGATTTGCAAACAGAGGATATCCAATTGACATGATTCAGAAAGCGAAAAACCGAACTCAAGACAAAGCACGTATTGATCTATTGAAACAATACAACAAAGAGGAGAGCAACAGGATTGTTGTTATTTCTAAATATTCCACCCTAACCACAAGATTTAAAAAAATGATTAAGAAACATTGGTCGATTCTAAACTTGGAACCTGATTTTAACACTACATTCTCATCTCCACCATTGTTTGCTTACACCAGAAGGAGAAATATTGGAGAAATACTCAAATACAAACAGCCAGCTGGAATTCAATTTAAGGGCACCAGACCTTGTTTGAACTGTGGCAATTGCAACAACATTATCAGTGGGAACAGCATCACACATCCTATGAAGGGTTACACTATTAAACTAAGGGTCACAGCAACCTGTGACACATCAAATGTGATCTATGCATTGAAATGTCCGTGCGGAAAAGTATAGCTATGTTAAGTAACACGTAAGTTTCTTGTATTTGTAGAATTACCCGCAGCACGTTTGAACCGGTCACTTTTTTTACACGTTTGGTTTTTTCACTGCGCACATGAGTATGCCAGCACAACTGTATAACACAGATGTTGATTTGGATTATACATGATGTTGTTTCCTGATACAGTTATACTATATTTATTTAACAGCTACGCTCCCTGAGGAAGGGCTACAGAGAGCCCGAAATGCATTGGAGCCCTCATGGTTATCAAAAGTGGTTTTTGGAACATGAAAAATGTTGAAAGTAATGGAATGATGGATTGAATTTCATTATGAACTGATGAATGAAAATAATAAACGAATTCTAGAAGAATATTTTTGAAGTTGTGTGGAGTTCTCAGATTGTTTCATGAGGAACCGAACTTTTGAGTGCCCATAGGGGATGCAACTAATAATTCATTAGCAGCACACTTTGTTCTTATGTTTTAGACGCCTCTGACGGAAGACGTCACCCTTGGAGCACCAGTAATTTTTTACGTAGACCTGAAATATAACGCAGAATTAACTCTTAGGCTGTGCACCAGCTTCAATGACTTCACTTTAAATTAGTCTATAGGAAATGTTACATAAAACAAGTGGGATTACAAGGTGTAGTACTAGTGGGCAGTATATTTTAAGAGTGGCAGTTGCGTAACGCAAAATGATGGTGCCACCTTGCAGAATGTGATAGGGGCCCCTTCCTTTCCAATATCCCATATCTTATAGATAATTATTGGCCTGGGGCCAAGTGAGGGCCCTTTGAAGGGCTAGGGGCCCCAATGCGCTGTAGGGGACTGTATTGCGCCCCTTGTGTTTGGTCTGCAGAAGTACAAACTAAGAATTTGAAATGTACCACAGTGGTTGGGATTGACTATACTAATAATAATGTATTTGTACCCAAACAAACCCTTTTTAACCACAGTAGGATAAGGAAGCACTGGGGAAAATTACATAATGTTATAACTTCTACCACGCAGTTTGTATGCAGCTGTTTGATAACAGTCCATAGCTCACTGTACTATATTAGCATTGTAACTGCAAGTAAAAAAAGGATCTCTGTGACAAAAGCAGTAACCCACTGAGCTATCTAAATAGATTACAATTCTGTGAACTGCATGGTACACGTTCTTTGCAGCAGGCATATTAACCCTCTGCACTAATTTACGATGAGTCTATACTGTTGCTAGGCAAAACTGATGCCTCTTAATCACCATAGTTAACGTGACATTTTTATCGTTGCCTGAAAACTGATGGACACACAAGGAACTCTGCAGCAGGTGTCTTTAAACACATACGTTATTGCTGATCACAGCTTCCTCCTAAGGTTAACACCAATTGCAGCTGCCACCGTTGCACAGACCTAAACTGGGCGTGGGGTTACCCCATTGATTCTACTGAGGGATTTTCTTTGCCAGGAGTGAAAAAGAAAGAGGATGACAGCCTCTACGTGAGGGTGGGGTGGCAGGTCACTCATGGGCTCTGTGGTACAGCTGACTGGAGCGTGGGGGGATGCAGAGGGTTGTGGGTCTACTGTACTGTTACAAACAGGATCTGGGGTGCAGGGGCTGAAGGGGCTCACCCAATGTCACACGTCATACAGAATCTGTGGCAGAGCTGATTGGGCGGGATAGATAGGAGCTTGTGGGCGTAGCATAGTGTTACAAGCGCAGGCCCCGGGCAGAGCTCACTAGGCGCGAAGGGTGCTGAGGACTAGTCTAGTGTCTAGCTTTTTTGACAGAGCTGACTTGGACGCGAGGAGATGGAGGCGGCTTGCCCAGGATCACACACCTCACAGAATCTGCGGCGGATATGAGTGGTGTGTGGCTAGGCCGGTGTTGCATGCTCAGGGTCTGGGGTAGAGCTGACTGGGGCAGAGGGGTGCTGGGGACTAGCCTGGCATCTCAATAAACAGCGTTTTGACAGAGCTGATTGGGGCGACAAGGTTGACGAGGCTCACCGGAGAGACACAGTCACACACCAGGGTTCGAAGGCACAGGAAGTGAATGGGCTAACCTTTGTCACACAGTAAGCATCACAAGCGGGGATACACTGAGTTGGGTAGGGGGGAGTAAGAGTCCCAACTGACATCATACACATGAAAATAAAAGTCGAAGCACATGGAAGTGGGCAACCTGCCGATGTTCACGCCGTGTCAGCAGAATAGCCAAGATTAATTGTGGGCTTAGGGAAAGGAAGAGACATGACCGGGGACTGAGAGAGTCAACAGCAGAGGTGTTCAACTAAGGTTACGGAGGTAATAAAGTTGCGCAGAAGGGCGGTGGGAGAGCCGAGATTAGAGTTTGGTTCAGGGAAGTGAAAAGACTCCCCGGGTGTCACAGAGGGGTTTGTGGCAAAACCAGGGTTATACAGAGGTATAGAGAGAGACCGGGAATAACAAGAGGCTACACAGAGCAGGCAATGTAAAGAGACTGGTAGAGGGTCACACAAGGAGTCTGCAGTAAATCAGGGGATAAGGATATATGCTATGCGTTCAGTGTGAGGCATGAAGAAGTCACCAATCTTCAAAATTCACGATGAGATTCAGAGATAGAGCCTTCCTTCGACCATATCCAACAAGCCGTGGCCATGGAATGTCCAGGTTCTTGAAGGGGAGGGAGGGAAAATGAAAGTGAGCGATGCGCACGCTGTGCCGCCGGTTTCTCTGCTGAAGGGAGACAGGAGTTGGCATGCGCGGACAGCAGATGTGCATGCGTACGGAGTGCACATCTCCTGTCCGCGCATGCCACCTCCTGTCTCTCTTCGGCAGAGAAAGAGGCGACTATAGGTCTTGCCAAGGCGACGTCGCTAAGTCGAGACCTAAAAAGGGGACATGGCTAACCCACAGAACTATAGGCCAATTTCCCTGCTAGATACACCTGCCAAGCTCATTGGTCGACTCCTTCTATTCAGGCTGGAGGGTTGGGCAAAAGAGAAGAACATTTTAATGATGCAGGCTCAGTTTGGGTTTTAACTACACAAGTCTCCCTCAAGATATAACCTCAGAGGTTATCAAGGAAATCTTGGATGAGGAAGAATGGACCCATCCGACTCCAATCAATTTTGTGATGGAATGTGCAAGACTCGCACACACAATTTTTTTTTTTTGAGGAGATCCTGTTATTGCAAACCCTACAACTTCTACGGGAAGTACTTTTGCTCCTAGTGTGGCCCGGTTGTATGAATACAATCCGGAGAAGAAACTAATTCTCCACAAAGACAACCCATTCCGGCTACACATTGTAACCTGGAAGTGATACACAGATTACATTTTGTCGCATGGAAAGGTGACAAAGTAACAGCATTGAGTTTCATTGGATGGTTAAAAACCGAAGATAGCTACTTAAGACATCCAATTTCGGACTGGGAGCAAGAGACAATGATAAGCGTCCCATCTACGTCTTGGGTCTACCAACCGACCGTGTAACAATACAGAAAAACAGCACATACCACATTTTGATCAGACATAAGACAATCCTCACTGCTCATCACTCACAAACAATCAAGTTTCCCATAGAAATGTGTGCATGCAGATACCAGTTTTAAAGAAATCCGTTGTTTGAATAACATTTTTCCAGCAAGTGGCAATAATGCAATTAAATAAGGTGACTACAACTATAATTTGTAATAGGCCAGGTAAATGTCATATTGTAGTGGCCCAATAACACAAAATTATTAAGAACTACAATTCCCAGAAGCTGTGCAGTTTGTTTCCTGGCATTTCCTACATACAAAAACATGTGACTTTCACTCGATAGGAAAGAGCTAGAAATCAGGAAACGTCAGCTTCCTCCCTCAAGATGCCGGGTTAGGGGAAGCCAATTAGATGAGGACGCGGACACAGTACTTTGATAATGTAATTACTGGGAAGTACAAGGTGCATTTTCTAAGCCTAAGAATTTACCGTATCTCAATTGTGTGGGACAGAGTGTGACTACTAACCAATACGAGTGCTTAAGAACGTTGTGTATCTCAATTTTATTTGACAGAGTGTGACTACAAGGACGATCTCTTTGGTTAACCCTATAAAGCGTAATTAAATCTAGAGGCTATGTAGGTGCTGAACTGCCATAATCCAAATCACGAATAGAGGGCATGTTGCACAGTGTCACTGTATTTCACTGTGTGCCTTTTATGTCTATTAAATGTTTGTGTTTGTAAATATTCTTTTTGAGCAAGGGTTTTCAAATCTGGGTGCATGACGAGTAGCACAATAACATGGGAGAAAATATGAATATTCATGGAACAAACGTGTTACTATTGTTCAATGACGTGAGATTTTGCTCTCTTTTAGTTCAGACCATAACAAAAGAAAAAGGTCCACAAAACTGGTCTGTATAAATTGTGTGCATGCCTTTTACAAAAATTACGTAAGAAGACTGATAAATATGGCTACAACTAGCTAGTTAAGTACTTAGGGATTTGCACAGTATATGTGCCTGAAGAAAGCCTACTGACCCACAAGGCATTTCAATGGCTGAAACATGTCGACCTCAGATGTATAGAGTCATTACTCTCCTATGACATCGCATTGTTTATTATCTCGCCAACTGGCCAACCATTAAAATAGATAGTAGGATCCGGCATGCAATTTTAATATTTATACAATCCCTAAACAAATAGCGCAAGCACTCCGCTTACAAAAGTGTCGAGCCCGCCGGCCCACACTAAGTGAGTAGGACGTGGGTCAAATAATGAAGTAATCTTACAGCTTAATAAGGTATCGGTTGGGCCACGCAACAATTTCACGGACAATAATGGGATTTAAGTAGTCTTGGTAACCCTCTCTAATTATATTGTCACTTAACATTTAATACAGGAATACAAATCTAAAACAGTAAGTAACATATCATTACAAACACATACATATGTGCTTGATAAAAGTTTGTGCACAACAGATTTCAAAGACTAATTAGACAGGTAACCATGTCTTTATTCAGAATAAAGTCTTTGTAGGTTCCAGAGGTAGAGCCTTGGCGATTTTTTCAGGAGACAGCTGGGGAAAGAAAGGTGATCTGGGCATCTTTGAGCAGGGGTGAAAAACCACAGGTAGCAGGGTCCTTGGAGGTGTAGAAGCAGGATCTTTTAAGCTTTCAAGTTGGTGCCAGTGTTCAACATTACCTACAAGGGTAGAAGGAATGTTGAGTTCTGCAGAGGCACACAGACACTCCCACCCTAAATGGGCTTTCTACCGCAATAGAGTTTTGGGCTTTAGATTGTACACAACAGGCAGAGACAGCAACAATACCACTGCAAAACCAGCATTCCTTGCTTTGCTTAGTACAAGAGACTCAGACTGATGGTACCCTAGAAGCCTAATGAAAGAGGAACAGAGAGTTCTGCATAGGATGTGCATAAGACGCGACAGGGGATTGCAAGGAATAACTGTGAGTAGACATACATGGGGGTTGATAGAGGCAGTTGGATGAGTACAGCTCCCATACAGGATGAAGGCAGCCAAAAACCCCTGTATCGAAAGGGAGGGAGAAGAAAAGAAATGGAGGGGTTAATCCATCAAAGTGCGTGAACTCAAGAATGCAATTCCCTCCAAAAGATCATCCCTGTCGTTAGTAGAAACAAGGATTGGCATAGCCAATAGGTCTCGCCTTTGGGACCTTATACGTTTTTAGTTATCCAGCACAATATCTTTGCTGCAACAACACCAAGTGTTGCATGGCTAAACACTTATAAGGTCCTAAAGGGGAGACCTATTGGCTATGCCAATGCTTGTTCTCTATCTTTCACTGGATCGAAGTCTATTGAGGAACAAGAAGTGCTGGTCCCCAAAAAATGAGTGCTGGCTGGCCCCACCTTCAACGACAGGCTCAAATTAAGCATCAACCATCTCTGTATCCCTCTGCCTCTCTCCTCCTCTCGTGATATGGCTGCTGTAATTAACCAAGGGTAGGTAATTGGGAAAAGCGACAAGAGAAATTGCCCAAAATAAAAAAGACCCTGGTGCTAACAGATGCTAACGAGCAGGCCTGATGATGTGCCAGAAGGAATCCTATGATATCAAGAATTAAGACCATAACACTCTGGGCAGTAAATCATAGCACATCTTAGCAACCTCCACGCTGCTCAAGACATAGATTGTTGTGTTTTCTCTCACCACAAATCCAGTTGTAAAGCTTGACTCTGTTATTTTCGTTTACTTACTGCTGTTTGATATTATTGCCTGTGTTAATGTTGTAAAGCGCTTTGATAGCCACGGGTCTTGCCAGCGCTATATAAAGCTCTCTTTAAAATGACGCTTTGAATACTGATGATTCTAATTATTCTATTCAAATCTGTTTACCAGTTGATTTAATAATAATAGTATTTATATTATTATTAATACTATTAGGTAATATTATCATATTATCATTATTGTTTGTATTAATAAAAGTAACAAAAATAGTTATTGGTGTAAATTATTTAAACAAATAATGACGGTAACAACATTATAATATTAAGTATAATACTTAGTAACTATATGCGAATAATAATAATGGTAACACCACTGCAAAGCGCTTGTGCCCCGCGTAGGCGCCACACTGCGGGCCCGATTCACAAAGGTAAAGTTAGACGAAAGTCTAACTTTACGAGTATCGGTATTCACAAAGGACACAAGGGCATTACATGTCCTTTGTGAATACCGAAAGTCGTAAAGTTAAACTTTCGTCTAACTTTACCTTCGTGAATCGGGTCCAACATCTTTGGGGCAGAGGGAGGTTAAGTCTGTGGAGTAGGGACCCTCAGTGCAAAGCATAGATCACCGGAACAGCGTGTCCTCCCGCGACCTGCCTTTCCTCTGCTCCTCCGGTGAGGTCAAGTGTCCCATGAATCAAACCTGGCACGTTTTTCCTCGAAGGCCACCTTAGGGAGAAGCCGGAACTGAGGAAGCACAAGATGGATGAAGTCTCTGAGAGGCAGCTTCCCCGGGGTCGATCGTTAGGTTCTTTTGAACCCTGAAAATGGTCGAAAGGCCATCCCTAAGGCTCCCTACGTTTTTTTATTGTTAATTTTAGCTGTAGTTAATGCTTCTCCTGCAGGAGCTGGAGACAGAAGCAAGGCTGGTCACAAATTAAAGTGGCTGTAAAGACCCTGTACGAAAGAGATTAGCATGCGTAAACTAAAACGTGCTGCGTGCAGCTAGTGTCTAGAATGAGATCTTTATAAGCAACCACGGTATTAACACCCGGTGCTGAGGCCAAATGCGACTTTCTCTAAAGTTTAAGCAGGAATATTTCTGCACTTGGCGACACCTTAAGTCGCAGTTGCTGTCACAGAGAGCCTTCCAGTGAAAGTGGGCTCGAAATGGCGCTAGCATGTGCTTGTCTAGTGTGTGGGCAAGCGGTCTTCTGGAAAGGAATAATAACAAGCATTGGCCGTGCGGCCGCGAAAGTGAAAGTCATCGTGATCACGGGCTGATGGCGGCTGTGCGCACGTGCCCGCGTGCCCGTGAAAGTGACGTGGCCGCGTGCCCGTGAAAGTGAGTGTCATTGCGATCGCGGGCTGATGGCTGCTGTGTGCGCGTGCCCGCACACATGCACGCAAGCTTGAGGCCAGGGTGTGGTAGCACTTTGAAAACCCCACTCACAAAATGTCTCGCCAGAGCGGCGCATGTGCTGGCTCAGGCGAGACCTAAAAAGGGATACCATCCAATCAAGTAGGTTGAAGGAACAAACCTGCTCCTTGTAATCTGACGCTGCCAAAAGCACAACAGCACAACTTGTGTGAAATTTGATGAAACTCTGATGCAGGAAGTTCTGTGCAGCCGCACAGATATCCAATTCAGTCAATACTCCAAGTGCTGCAGCACGCGCCATACGGCCATCCCTAGAACATGCCAGGACATGAACCTCTAAGGGACCCATTAACTGGTTAAAATCCGGGAGTGGGCAGGACGTATTGGAGAGGCACAAATCCATATCCCAAAAAAAAGGGGCATCCCTGACAGTAGAAGACTGGTTGCAAGCAAGTAAAGTAGGCAAAGCGAAAAGTTAATCCATAACTCACGCTTAGAGTTACTAATGGCAAGCATCCAAAAACCTGTTGCATTCGATCACGGTACAGCTGCAATTAGGCTGGTCTGTGCAGTACTACAAGATGAGCAGCCATTGCGCAGCAGAAATAGAAGGGTCAGAGTCCTCCAAAGACGCTGGAAAAAATAGAATGAATAAAAGCCAGTATTACTCCAAATATCGTCTGAAAGGAAGTAACAAGCCCAGATCGCACACGTTTAAAAATATGTGCTAGTCCTTTAGTGTCAGACGCATTGAATATTTGATGAATAAGCTCTCCAAAATGAAGTGGGAAGTTAGTGTTCAGAAGGGACTATAGATGTCCTAGCCACCTGTAACTCAAAGCTCTAGCGAGCCGAAGTGAGGGCCACTTCTTGTTGGCATAATATCACTTTAAGCCTGCTCAACTGGTTGAAATCTGTCTTCAAAGTGGGAATGGAAGGCCAAATTAAACTATCTACACTCCCATGCGGGGCAGAAAAAGCACATTGCTACAACAAGTTACGCACTGGGAAACTGTTACTAAATACGGAACTCCTGTCCATAAACCACAGCCGTCTTGGTTGTTCAAAATAAGATAACTGCCTTTAGAAAGCAAAGTAAACACGGGAATTATTGATGGCCCTTTTGAAAAACAAGCCAGATTAGGCGCTGACACGTTAAAAGCACCATGCAATTTTTCGTGTTTGCAAACTAGGGAATGTCCTACTGTGGAATCGCAGTCCTCCCCTGTTAGAAAAACTTCCTTATCCTCCCACTGACATCTGTAAGTGAAAGGCAGGGACCATAACTTGTGGAGAAATGTGCTGCACAGTGGTTCAAAACAGCCAATCGGAAAATGTTGCATGCATGATTTTAATTGAAACAGCGAGAAAAGGAGAGAGATAACCCTATGAATTAACCAAACAGCAGAGTCCATTTCCTCTACAGAGATTGGCAAAGGCTCCAATTGTTCACTATGCGACAGTGTATAAGCAGCATCTTTCATGGACATAAATCTTTGTTTATCAGTTAGATTAAATGTTAGAAACAGATCTTAATTGATTCTGACCATGCTACAACATAGATACATAACTCTGAACAATATCAATAACAGATGAAACAATATTATCCAATGTATAAATGCATGACTAAAGTGTATTAATGCTATGGTCAACCACAGCAAGGACTTTTCTAAATTGGTTTGATCAATTTGGAGCAGACAGAATGCTGCTTGCGTCTGGGAAAGGTTCTAAATTTTGTTGTAAGTGGCATAAATAAATCTCTTAGATCTAGGATTCTGAGGCCCTAAGATTAAATCAGACAAATTGATATCATTAGACATTAGTTGTAGGTGTTGTTTCACAGAAGCTACGGTGGAATGTTCCAACCATTGTTGGCATAATTTACCCACCGAAAATGTGGTGACTGAATGTGTAAGTGGAAAACGAGGATCCGGTCTGGTCTATGCAAAACCATGTGTTACATTATAAAAACGCAATTGACATGCATTAAAATTGGTTTGCCACACCAACCATCAAGATGAAGCAAGTTCAGAGACACTGAAAGTGTCATTTCGAAATTATGCCTGCAAAGCATTGATAGTGTAATTCGTCTGAGCACTCCAATTGTCGTATTCCGCTAAAGATGGAATGGATAGGTTATTTACATTTTTAACAGTGGCCAAGCTAAAACAAATGGTTTGGTACACTGTAGCATTCAAAAATAAAATTTGAGTTGGAATCAGGCAGGTACGATGTAATCCTTCAGTTCCCTGAACCTGCCAATTTTTTGTGCCCCAAATTGACTTTAACTCGATGGTCTCTTTCCATAACCCTGTGTGGCTAATTTAGCCCGAAAAGAGTTGGAGTAGATTCATTTAGTGTGAATCAATATAAATATAGATTGAGATGACAAGTGTAGTTAAAAAAAATAGGACTCAGGATTAGATATGTCATAATTGGTGAAATATGTGAACTTATCCCTAAGAGTTTTAGAACTCCCCTGTACAGGAGTAGGACAATGTTACCATTGATTGCACTTAAAAACTGGTCTCAACGTGTTTGTTTTATACAAAAAATGATGCCCATAATGTTGATTACAGGAAAGATCAGCAGAATGGGCAGAATTTAAATACAAGTCTTCAGCATAAAAAGCATCATATTATTTCAAATCAGAAAATAACGCATGTACTGCTTGCACATCCCAATCGTCAAAATGTATATCCTGTGTAACCACATCCCCTAAAGAGATGCAAAATATGTGTGGTTCCCTGAGCTCCTCAGTCAGACTGTGGATTTCAAAAGCTACTTTGTCCCAAACGATGCCATCTGCAACGGGGAATGCTGAAATGCTCACAAGTGTCTGATCACTTTTCATGATATGGGACAATGTGTGAGGGGCCAGAATTCCATCGACCACATTCACAGTGGAGCGTTCTGGCAAATAATGACCATTGATGAGTAAAAAGAACATTGTCACAAACCCAAGTGACATGAAAAGGATAATCAGGATAAGCACCAACTAAATATGTATCCATGGAGGGACCATGTAAGTCTTCTTGAACCAAGAGAAGAAAATTCTTAATTTTGTTGGTGTGGCTGCCAAACTAGATGTCAAGGAGGATGTGGCCGACAAGAAGCTGGCATGATCTCTAAAGTAAACACTCGCAGTTCTATTAATCAGAGGTGGCAATGCCGGGTTTGTCCGATGTTGTCGGGGACCGGTCGGAACCTCACTAATGGACCCATCAGTAGGATATGTATACACGACATCCGTATTAGAAGATAGAGGTCGGATGGATGAAAGGTCAATTACAGTGTCCATTACTTCCTTAGGCACACAAGGAACAGTGGAAGATGATAACATCAGCAGATCCAATGAAATTGTGTTACGTGAAACAGCAGGTGTGACGCCATTCAGAATTGGCCACAGGGTGTAACTTGACATTGTCCACTGAGATGTATCTGTTGTCTTTGCAACCAGGTAAAGGGGGTAAAATTACTGTACAAGTACCCTTTAGTCCAAACACTGGAACCGATGCACCATAAGAGGGACCAAATTCATTCTTGTTCTCAAGCTTTTATCGTATCAAATCTCCGATTTTAGGAAGCCAGCAGGCAACTGGAATCAGCAGTGTTGCATCAGTGGAAGAGGGCAAATGTTCAGTTGCATAACCGTCACGGGTCGTTTGTAGATCCTGTAACACAGTAGAATGATAATCTATGTCAAAGGTCATGGCAGCCGCCACAATGTCTAGATCATCAAGGTCTGGCACAAACATTTTTAATGCCAAAGAGCATTTCGTATGGGGTCCGCCCTCCCAGAGATCTTCTAGGGAGTTTATTAAGTGCACGTTTGACACCATACAAATGGGCAAACCAGTACCTAAGACTCTAGCTGTCAAGCATTGAATTGCCCTCAGGCTTGTATGGAGACGAAAACTGCAACAGTACACCCGAGACTTTATCCCGTCCTTTTACGCCTTAGAGGCGAACACTGGACCATGGTCAGAATGGAAGGTGCCAAAGGCAAACATCCGTACAAAGACACACAAATCCATGATGACATTTCGAGCATCAGCACTGCAGGTGGCCAAACCCACTGGAATCTAGTGCACAAATCAACTGCAATAAATATATATTTATACGCAGTATCATCAGAAAATGAACCGCAGTGATCAGATCTACACAGCCAAAGGGTTGATTAGAGATACATAGCTGTGTTTGAGGTGGGTGTGTGACCAGAGACTGCTTAATTTGTTCACAAATGTCATACGAAAGTACATAATTACGGGTCTGTTTATATAAACCACGCCACCAGTAACGTTGCTGTATAAATAGAGACTGTCACCGACACCCCAGCATGAGCAGAAGCCATGTCTTCATGCCCAGTTTTGATCAAAGCAGGTCTGTGGTCCGAGTTGGGAATCAGCTGATCCACAACCTCATGAATCCTAGCATAAGGAACCTGTTTGGGATTTAAATGATAAGAGTATCTAGAGGAAAACCTTGAGGATGAACAGTTCCCTCCCTTGTTGCAGCTACTGCTGCCAAAATATAATTATCTATTTTAGTCATGGATCTTGTAACTGCTGCTACGGAACACGTGGCTATTGCAGATTTGGCCACTTCATCAGCCACACGCTGATGGCCATGAGTATGGATAACCTGTGTGATAGGCTTATGTTGTTTAAGGTCTGCCACTCAAACCCAAAGCGTCTTCTACTTAATTGCGCTGCCTTTGGAATCTCTATAGTCATTTTGAGACAAAAAGTATAAGTTGTCATTGTATGATTGAACACAGTAATAAGAATTGCACACAGTAAGAGTATTCACATTAGGATCAGCAAACTCAAGAACAAGAGCACGCAGCTCCGCCAGTTGTGCCGTACAGTCTCCAAGTGCTTGAGTATGCACCAGCAACAATTGCGCAAGCCACAGTATAAGCGTGTTTAGAACCAACGGCCGATTGAGCCGATCTGTCAGTATAGATGATACTTTTGTATTCATCCAAAGGGAGCAAGGACAGAGGAGGAGGATGAACATGATCATACTGTAAGAACTCCTGTGTCTGAAGAGTAGGATCAAAGATAAACATGACATCAGGTGATGTCAATGATGCAGCCCATTTTATCCAACACGGATGTAAAGCCTTAGAGTTTGGTACACTCACCTTAGTCACTGCTTCTAAACCTGGGAGAGGCGTGACCATAAGAATGCGTTTAGCTTGTGCTAGAGTGCATTCTTTCAGAATTGCAATCTTCACCGCTGTCAAAACATTTTCGGTATTGGAAAATCACATTTCAGCCAACGTGTACAAATGTGATTTGTATGCAATTGGTACTGTGTCTCCCTCATTAAACGTCAAATAAGTGACACCCACTGTCCCTGGAACAATGCGTATCACGAGGTTTGTGGTATTATCGCACGTCAACAATTAGTTAGTCACAAGCAAGTCAGATTGCAACAAATTAAGGATAGAGGTATGTTCCGGAAGTCAGCTGCCAGAAGAATATGTAGGTTTTTATCAATGCATAAAGCGGTTTGATATGCTGGGCATAATCAGGAAGGTATTTCCTCCCGAAATTCAAAAATCCCAGCAAGGACTGAAGTTTCTTCAGTGTAGAAGGGGGTTGCAATTGTGCACATTTCTCCAAGAAGTGGGGAGCTAGCCCCTTTCTTTTGTTATTGAGCTCGTAGTTCAAAAAGTGCAAAATTAAATTTGTATCCATAGTTTCCAAAGGACAAGACTATATTGTCAACTCGGACTAGTTGCGGCATGAGTTCATCGTCCATCAGATAAATATCATCACTGTAGGAGAACGCATCTGGATCTATGTCGTGCAACAAAGACACAACACGTGCCGCAAATGCCCCAGGGCTATTCTTATACCCCATAGGCATACGAGTAAATTTTTCTGATTTCCAACTGCGGTAAATGCTGTCAAGTTACGACTCCCAGGAGCGAGATTATGACTGTAGAAACCATTGGAAATGTCTAGTGTACTTTTATATTTTTTACGAACAAGACTGTTCACCAGCGCAGAGCTGTGTGTATTTTGCACTGCAAAAGTGCGACAATGACTATTCAAATGTAGGTAATCCAATACAATTCGATATGAACCGTCAGGTTTTGATACCATAAAGAGAGGTTTATTCATCAGTGATGTACATGGTTCAATCACTCCTTGATACTCTAACGGTGTTAGAATGTCCAAACGTGAGCCATAGCTTCACATTTGATTGGGTATTGCAGGTGTGGCTGTATCATAGACTGTAAAGGTATTTCATGAGCCGGTGAATCAACATTGCAACCCACCTGATTATGATACACCGCCGGGGCAAGGGCCACAGCCCACCCTGCTGCAAAAGCCTTGGCATGCTCCTCAGGGACGTAACTCGAAAAACTCGGAAGTATCATGTCCTCCCCCCCAGGAGCGGCTAGCACAAAAGGTGGAGGCCAATCCGCCTCCGCTAATAAAATGTCGTACAATGAGGTGAGATTCTCCCTGAAAACCACCTGGATTGGACGAGGTATATCACCTTCAATTTGGAAAATAACATCTTAGAGCCTATCCGTGGGGCAACCCAGGAGTCTGCTGTCTCTACAGTAATGAATGTATCAGTTGCCGTCGCTTCCAGACAGGAATGCAGAGCCTCCCGTACTATGGTAACCTCCGCTGTACTGTCGAGCAGAGTCACTGCCCATGTTCAGTCCAGGAGTTGCATTCTCATCGTCTGAGGCATATCTCGCTGTTAAAGCTTCAACTTTCTTCTTTTGAAATGGCGGTCAAAAATGAGGCACATCATCTGGTTTCCCTTTATCATCAAACTGTTGAAGGTGATCTCGTCCCTGTGGTGCAGGTTGATCTTTGCTACAATCCTGGCGTTCCCCTCAACTTAAGAGCCTGAAGTGTCCTGTAAAGAACGAGGATAGGACTGATCAGGGACTTGAAATCTATCGGGAGACTTATTTTCACGCGATCGCACAAGTCATATGTACGCTCAGAAGACTCAGGTGTTGGTGAACCAGCATGCAAACCTTGCTTCTGCTATTACTGCCCCTGTTTCTTGTTGTTCTTCCAGTTCTTTTTTAGGAAAGAACGGTTGCCCGTCTTTGTCAGACTGGCCTTTTTGTTGAGTTTGAGATTGTGATTGCGTTTGAGTAAAAGGCTTAACTTCCAAACTTTTGTGGCCTATGGTCTTAGAACCTTTTGCAATAATGTTTTGCAATTTGCGTAGCTTGTCTGCGTCAGGGACAGCCTCCAAGCGGTTAGCCACTTGGAAGCTCACTGTATCCCCCTTGAGATTAGCAAGGATCATGGCAGCAACCATGGCAAACATCCCCACCAACCTCATCCCCAGTTCTACAGCTGCCTCGGCTCCGTGCTTATCTTGAACACGCTTTATCACAGAGGGGAGTACGGTCATGGAGGGAGTGCAAAAAACACTTTGAATATACCACTGCGAATACCTTGCCCCAAGTGTTACAATCAGCCAACTTGGGTAGTAAGTCTTTAGGCAGACATATAGTTAAGATCCTGTGTTTCTCCACAGGACTAGTATTTGAAAAAACAGCCTCTAGATTTTTCAGCAAGCCAATAACGGAACTCCTCCTTATTCTGTGGATACTTGCCCATTACTGAATTAACCATAAGGGGCTGATGGTTACACCACCAGGACCCGCAGGTTGTGCAGCAATGCCAGGTGGTCCTAGCTGGAAGATGCACGAAATGAACTGCATAACAGCTCTATGAACATGTATTAATGACATATGCAGCACCCAAAGTTATGTAAGTGTGGCTGTTGTCAGCCGACACTGGTGAGGGGTATATCCAGCCAAAACTGGCCATGTCACTCCATCTATTGATAAAGGGCCTAAATGGACTGGCGTTATTGGGTGAGAAAGGGATCCATTAAACCAAATTTGGTGTTGCCAAGCTATGAGCGGAACCTCTAAAGCCCAATAAGGCTGATAAGCTTGAAGAAGGGCCGTGGCAGTATATTCATGAAACAGATTATCCGTTCCATCCACCACGGAAAGGTGACTCAAGAATAAAACTCCTCAAAGCAGTACACAGGATCCGCCTCGACTACAAAAATAAGTGCAACACCAGCATTAGGGACTCCACTTTGAGTCAAATAAGCAGTGAGTGCTGCTCGATTAGGCAGAGGAATAACGAACGAGAAAGAAAAACAACCTAAAGCGTGGCAGTGCAAAGTCAAGTTAAGAACAAAGAAAATTAACCTTTTAGAACTTCAAGCTTTAACCTATAAACCATAAATATAGGAGGTTACACCGTCACAGCTCTCTCCGGAAACAGATTTGAGGGGATTGTCGACAAGCACAAGCACTACTCCAGAGTCTTGCAGATAAGAACCAGACTAAACATTGGCAGCGCCATGTTGCGGGGATTCTGCACCTACACAGAACTATGCACAGGAAAACAGGACCTTGGTGTATAGGGGTGTACCAATCTATCACCTTAGTACCCAAAATCCCCAAACCGACTAGCTATAGTGTCTCTTTAGTTTTCCTCCAAAATTCACAAAGGTACAAATGATTAGACAACCGAGAACACAACACTCCCGACTCTCTCAGGAATTGCGGTAGCAAGACATACTCTTTCGCTCACTCACTCGTACTTGTCCACAATGAGGATTGGCAGAGTCACTGAAATAGTTCAGAATGTTTATTTTAACTATTGTGCTCTCCAATACAATATACAAGCCACTACCAGCAGCAAAATGCATAAACGTGGAATGATTAGCATTGTTAAAATTCCATAGAATACAAAGGGGGAAGTCATTTTATAAAGACAGTGGAATAAGGACATTTAGGCCTTACCACCCTCCCCTTAGCTGGAAGAAGTTTATATATATAAGGGAAAATCTCTGGGCTTTGACAGCAGACCCCATACCTTAAAGACTGGATGTAAGGTTTACATCATAGGAACAGCATAGCTCTTCTCCATGGAACAGCATTCTCCAAGTGTGTGTTAACACAACATGCATCCCCATAATATCAAAGCACAGGTCTCCAGCATTGCAGCTGTGCTTAGCATGTTATGTCTAGGTGCTAGTGACACACCAGAACAGAATAACAAGGGGCATTGTTAATCGAACTTGTACAACGTGTTCAGACTAAACTCCAAGAACGCAGCAGAGAACGTGAAAATCAGACAGTTCTCATGTGAAAGGCATGAAGAGTCTTAAAAAAATAAAGTCATGTAGTAAGGTGTGCAAAAGCAGCATCATGGCAGCGAAGCTCATGCTATCGTAGCAATGTCAACAAAGTCCCTAAGGGCCATATAACATCATTTGTAGTAAAGGGTTACAAACCATGAAGAAAAGGAGGTGGTACAATATAAAGTGGAAAAGTGGAAGCAACATGATGGTGTAGACGTTAGATACATAAAAAAAAAATAGAGGGCATCCTGCGAAATATGGGACCACCATAGCATTCCTTCAAGACACACACTGATGGGGGGATAGTCTCAAATACCTTCAAAGACAGTGGTGGTCCAGATCTTCGCGACATCTTATTCTGGCTATGCCAGAAGCACGTTAATATGGGTAGCACCGGGAGTCCCCTTTAAAACAAAGAAGACATGCCTAGACCCAAACGGTAGGTATGTATTGTTGGAAGGAAGCCTAGAAGGCCAAAGTAAATGTCTAGTAAATGTATATGAGCTGAATAATGATGACGGGGACTTCCTAGGGACAGCCCTCAGACATGCCTACCTTACGCCAGAAACAGAACTCATAATGCCGGGGGCTCATAATTACGCGTTAAATGGGACGGTAGATACCCTCTCAAAACAGGCACTAAACCTAAGGTGATAGAGGCCTCACGCCAGATGCAGATCAACCTAGACCTTATAGATATCTGGTGATAGAATAGTTCACACAAAAGAGCCTACTCTTGCCATACCCCAGTTATGAACGCACACAGATGCTTAGATTACTTTTTTATACAGGCAACGGCCACACATAGAATTATTGATGTGCAGTATCTGGTCTGGTATCTTTCAGATCACTCCCAACTATTGACTTTTTGCATAGGCCTGCACCAAAAATACCACTATGAAGGATAATTGCAGGAGCACTTACCGACCAGGTCTATAGGTCCACAGTAGAGGATGAGTTGAAATGGTATTTCGAAACAAACTCGCAGGCAGCAGAGCTGCAGAGTGTGATGGAATGAAAGTAGAAGTACGGAGGATATGTATGTCCTTAGAAGTGGGGGGTAAGGAGAGCAATTGAGCAGGACCTAAATAGGCAAGAGCGTGAATTGTCCAAACTAGAAGCAGCACTTCCCATAGATGACGAGGGCTCCCATAGCTGGCCAGTGCAGAGTCAGAAGGTCAGGAATTATGGGACAGACTGGACAAATATGATAGAAACAAGAATAGAAGATGGTGGTACGTTGAAGGAGACAAATCTGGCCGCCTACTGGCATGCCTGATCAAAATAAAAACACAACTGATGCCAATAATTGAGATATGTGTCAGAAAAGGTAAGCTGACTCACACACAACACAAAATAAATGCTGTTTACTTGGTGCATCTGGAGGAGGTATATACAGAACCTCAGAACGCCACTTGCACCTTGAATATATCGACCTATCTAGGTGAGATAGAGATGCCCAGATTAGATCCAGAAGCCCAGGAGGCCCTTGGCGCTGCAATGACCAAAGCTGAACTAATAGCTGCAATGACGAAAATGAAACCAACTAAGTCACAAGGCACTTATGTACTGACAAACGAATTTTATAAGCAATACCATGGGTTGGTCACAGATAGGTTGATGGAGGTGCTTACGGAGGCATGAGAGAGGAAGACATTGCGGTGAACAATGCGAGAAGCACTCATAGTAGTAGTGCCCAAACCGGGGAAGAACCCGACATCACCAAACTCGTATAGGCCTCTTTCCATGCTAAATCTAGTCAGCAAACACATAATTCATGTTTTAGCAAATAGGTTATTGTCATATCTCCCCCAGCTCATCAATGAAGACCAGTCAGGATTTAGAACCTGCAGGAACACCCTTAGGAATATCTGCAGACTTTTGCATGTCATGCAGTCCTTTGAACTGACTAAAGAAGAAAGCGCTCTGGCCTTTTTGGACATTGAGCAAGCCTTCAACTCCGTGATGTGGAATATATTTGGCAGGTACTACATAAACTGTGTCTGGCCCCCCGATTTATTGAGTGGGTAAAACTACTTTACACAAACACAACCGCCAGGGTGCACACGGGGAGATATGTGTCGTGAAGCATGAAACTTCAAAGAGGAATGTGACAAGGATGCCTGCTCTCCTCGCTGTTATTTGCTATAGCAATAGAGCCACTGGCATGCCATTTAAGACTAGCATTGAAAGGATGGGGCATAACAATCGGTGAGTCGAGGCACATGGTCTCACTCTACGCAGATGACGCCCTAGTATATTTGAGCAGGCCAATGCTTTCTACACTGATGTTAATGAGAGAGCTGGAAAAGTTTGGTGGGGCGTTGGGACTCTAAATAAGTAAGTCTAAATCCCAGTTAAACCCAGTCGATAGAATAGGCAGACTCACATTATCCCAGCTCCCACAGCTAGAGCTCCCTTTGATAATGGGCAGTGTCCGATATCTGGGCATACATACATCTGGGCCTCAACACGCGAATGTCCTTCTACACCCCCACCCGCCAACTACGATCGTCCAATCAAGCCCTCGCCGCAATTCCTCGCATCCATAGATCCACCATGGGGGGAAGATCCTTCTCCTACTTAGCGGCCAAAACCTGGAATTCCCTCCCCACCCACCTCCGCCTTACTCAGAACCACCTTTCCTTCAGAAAGCAATTAAAAACTTGGATATTCGATAAGTAAAGCACCCCCCTCCCTCAAGCGCCTTGAGACCCTCTGGGTGAGTAGTGCGCTATATTAATTTTGAACTTGAACTTGAACTATATAACTTCAAAGGAAGGTAATTCTAAGAATTGAATACAGGATAGTAAAGGGGTTCCAGGGGAGCCTCCGGTTTTGGAATAGACTGAAATTGTCCCTGAAGGGTAAAGTAGCCCTGATCAAAATGGTGGCATTACTAAGATGTCCCTACGTCATGCAGGGGTCTTTTTATGGACTACCACGCAAAGTTTTCAAGGAACTAGATACAGTTTCTATGGAATAGGAAGCGCTGCAGGGTAGGACTGGATGTAATGAAACGGCTGTGGAATAGAGGGGGACTCGAGATACCAGAGCTGGAGTTATACAACCTTTCATCACAGCTACAACATGCAATACAATGGTTAGACACAGACCATACCTGGGAAAAAACCTTGTTGTCAGGAACCTGCGGGAAGCAGCAACTGGGGATCCTGCTAAAGAAAGGCAGGGGAATTCACGAATCATTCCCTCCACTAATTTGGCTAATGACAAGGATATGGGAACGGGCGGTACGAACCATAATTAAAAAAGCATCCTATGTGCCAGAATTAGACATTTGAACTATGCCGCATTGTACCCTGATATCGCAGAAATTGTCAGTGGAAAAATGGAAACAATGGGGCTGTTTAATTCTGTCGGATTTATACCTTGAGGGCAGGTGTATAACATACCAGGACGCAATGGGAACATTCACACTGTGTGAGGGGCAATTCCTACAGTACACCAAAATGGCAGCCGCAGCCCGACAGCTTTGGCCAACATTCCCAGAGGCTCCGAAACACTTGCATACATTAGTCACAATGATTACAATGGCAGGGAGGTGGGGGGGGATTGGTTGGATTTCACTGAGTCACTCTTACGGCCATGCTGGGTCAAAACCCTGCGCCTGCTTAAAGCAGGCGAAAGGAGTGACGCAGAATGTTAGGCATAGGGCACCCCCGAGCCTTGCTGGAGCTGCGTCGCGCTTGCTACGTGACTCCAGCAATGCGCCACCTTTCCGCCGGGGGATGCGACATGCATCTGCCCATCCGTGTGCCACTGCACGCTGCATTATAAATGCAGCGCATCAGTGGTGGCGCAAGGGTGGTTTTGCGTGTCGCAAGTGTTCTGGGCATTCCCTGCTGATTTGCAGAGATGCGGCAGACCTTGTAAATCTGCCCCATGGTTTGGCATTGCCCCACAATAAAAAGAGTATTGGACAGAGCTAATGGAGCAACCTAACAGAGTGATGGGGTGGAAGTTTCTATTAGAAACGTGGGGTTGTCTCCTGGGACTGTTACCTAGCGACACAAAACGTAAAGCCAGTAGACATTTCTTAATACTGGGGCTAAAGGTGGCCGAAACACGAACAGGAATACATTGGCTAACCCCAAGAGGCCCTACTATAGAGTGGCTAATCTTGAGGAATGGGCAACAGCAGAGGAGAAACAAATGAGGAAAACGAGAAGAGATGAGAAACTACCAGAGGTGCTGCTGGCCAGGGAAATATTGATGCAAGAGATGATAGGTCCAGCCCGAAATACACAGCAAGACCCTTATGGGGAGAGGGACAGGAAACGGAGGACAACCAAATTATTAATGAACAAACTAGTAATACTCGGAATAGTATTGAATAAAGGGAATGTAATATAAGTTTTAATAGAATAATGTTACCTAGAATCGACACCTAATGTACGACATGGAGTAACTGCTAACTAGAAGCTGGTTAAGGGGGCAGGGGGAGGGGGAGTTTGGAGTTTAAGTTCATATTCTCTGGTATATACGAAGCATTGCATGGAAAAGCCGAAGGGAATGTTAAGCTGTGACAAGGTCAAATACAAATTTGCTGTATATTCCTTAAATGTAAGAGAATAATCACTGTTAAACTTTAGCAATAAAGAAATGTTTTTTTAAAAAAAGTATCAGGCACCAGTTTGTTCTTGCTTGAAAAAACCCAAGACAGTGCATATTAACAGGATGTACCACGAGTAGAGCACATCCGGGTTTGTGCACCACTGCTCAGGAGGGTTGTAATGAAGACCGCTGAGGTGTGCCATGTAAGACCCTAATAGTGTTACTTTGCTGCATGCTGATCAAGGCCTTAATGTGATTTTCTGCCTACAGATGCCGACACCCACATTATGCCACACTTGCTCATATAGGGCTGCTATAAAACAACAGAAGATGTACCCCTGCGGAATTGTACATTGCAAGGGTTGCATCCCAGCCTCTGGTTGCTACACCCCCTGGGGGCCACGTGACCAGTCAGCTGACTAAGGTCATGTCACAACCAGAATCACTTGCACTCTTGGGACCGGGTTCAATCATGACATCACTGCCATCACATGATTGGTCCGCTGACTAAGGGGATGCCACACTCCAGCAGCCATGTAACTGGTCACTTGACTAAAGTAATGACACCCCACATGACTACCCCACAGGTCACGTGACCCGTATTTGATGTAATATATGGTGTGGGCCCTCAGGAGCCCGGAAGTCCCACCCACAAAGTTGCCGTCACTTCCTGTTGGGGTAATTGTCACTTTTAAATGTGATGGAATGTATCACATTACCCTTCTTATAACCCTAAAAAGCATTGCCAAAGCCAAAAGGTTTGGTCTTTGCAAAGTGCATAAACATTAAGACATAACATGCAGAGCCCCCACACTCACATTGCTGCTCTCCTATTTGTCCATCCCCCACACTGTACTTACATTGGCATATGCCTCATTCTACACTTACACAGGCACAACTTTCAACCTGTAGACAACATATGCTTCACTCTGCACTCACACAGACACACGTTTCAACCTGTAGACCACTTAGCATCCACTCATTAAAGGCAATGTTAATCTTACATTCATATAGGCATATACCTTACAATGCACTCACAAGACATAGGGTCCATACCACACTCACTCAAACACACTCCTAACACACAGGTACACAGCTCACTAGGAAGGAGAAGAGTTTGGACAGACGGTGACACAGGAGATGCAGGCGGATTATCTGGTGCATTGTTCCACTAGGGCAATTCAAAACTCTTCAAGTAAGCTACACTGAAACCTGAATGTCCACTGAGGTTAGCTAATCCCCCCTAGGCCACCTTTGGTCCTGCACTGATCTTTGTGGACTTTTGTGGGGAAGAGTCTTGGCATAAAAATAAAATTCCACTTGCCTTCTAACGAACAAAAGTGGTAGTTTTCTTTGCAAACATGCTAAAATAAATGAAGAAAGAAAAACAAAAGATAAAATATTCCATTTCAATGTAGAGGGCATGTGCTTCAATTAAAAAATAAACTTAAAGCTTTGCACTGGTCTGCCATCTTGAAACAGTAAAGAATGGTAGAGTAGGCAGAATACTGTTTCAAGATGGGGGCATTGCTTTGATGCTTGCAGTAGCGATGCCTGGTGCTCTGCAGAAGAACGCTTTTGCCCAGTAGTAATGGCAGCGGAGCTGCTGGTACTCCTATTATTCAATTAGCACTTGTCTGTATTTGCAGGTGAGCTCCTCGGGTTTGAACTAAAGGAACTATCTCATGAGCGTGGACATCTCTGCAAGCAGAGTAACAAAGGAAGCAGGCAAAATACTCTTACTAATAACAAAAAAGGGGTTCTCTTTTCACCTCCTCACTATGTTTTGTTCTATTTGACAGGAATATCTTTGAGGATTTCGTTATGATAGTTCCTCAACTAAATGTTACGCCATTATTCATAATATTGGCAGATCACCGACCTGCAGACAATTTGAATGGCAAATGACGTTTATTACTTGGTAAGTTGACAGGGGGGATATTTGACACATATAAATAATCATCGATACTCAGTACATTTTGATTAAGAAAATAATGTATAGAATTTAATTATCTTTTTAGAACACCACAAAGTGCGACTTATCAGTTGAATAAGTGCTTTGCAGGGGTGGATAAGATAGCACTCCAGCAATAGACCCTCCATTTTTGAGTGATATTATAGAGAGTGGAAGTAGTCCCCGGGAGGTAGTCCGGGATTTGACAAAATATATTTTACATAAAACGGTAGTACTGGCTCCATGAGTTATTTTATTCTTAATAGAACGTTTTTTCTACATTTTGGTTTTATTTAAGTAAGCAAGTGAACATACAGTCACTGATATATTTTTTTGTTTTGTTTCATAGTGATTATGTTTGAAGGATTAAATATTTGTCCTGAAGAAGGTGATGAACATTTGTGTTTTCACTGAAACGTCAAGTCTACAACAAACTTTTTTTGGGTATAGATAGCTATAAGAAACTTGTATTATCATAACAGTTCTTTTCTTCCTTTAAATTTCATATGTGAATTATTTTATTGACTGAGACTCGTTTAAATGTGTTCTGAATGCTAAAATGATCTATGTATTAGGGGAGTTTTACTTATTTTGTGTATAAAATTTAATGTATTTGCACAAGCACTTTATGTATTCTGGTTCCCACATTGAACACAATTGTGATGGATAGTCACTTGTATTATTACCTATTTTTTTACTGTGATCAAAAATAAAAAAATTAAAAAAATTATGAATCCCATATATATATATATATATATATATATATATATATTCACTGAAAAAACCATAGGTTATAGACCATATATAGTTAGGAATTAGCATTTAAAAAACCTTATTTTACTCACACAAAACCATTGAAATTCCATATATAGTTAGTTGCACTAACTATATATCGCGCACCCGCAATCCACTGCTGATCATGTCACATATTACATCATTCATGACATGGTCAGTGACATCACTGATGACATCACTGATGACAACATCCAGTGATTATGTGTTTCTGTAAAGTTTAAATATGTTTTACATATTGAAGAATGAGTGGATGTATAAGTGTCTGAATAAAGGTTTTAGTAGGTGCGTGATTGACTGTATGAGTGAGTGATTAAATGCGTCTTACTGAATGCACGGGTTAGTGACTAAACTGTCTAAAAGTGTGCATCAGTATGTCTGTTGTTGTGCAAGCTGCTGCACGTGTTAATCAGTAGCTATATAAGTAGCTATATGGGTTATTGATTGGTTGCACAAGTATTTGTATGGGAGACTGAGTGTGTGTATGGCTGGCTGGGAGGTGTGTGACTCTGTGCAGATCAATGTGTACTTGTATCAGTGATTCTATAAGAGAGTAACTATGTGTTAGTATATGTTTCAAAAATGTAAGGTGTTCTGTGTTTAACTGTATAGATGAGAAAATGGAAGTGTGATTGATTCTTTTCAGGACTTACTAGGTGTGTGAGTAACTCCATGGATGAGTGGCAGAGTGTGAGTGTCTGTATAGGTGTATGAGTGCATATGATAGTGTTGTAAAGATGAGTGATTGTATGTATGAATGATTGTATGAGTGAATGTGTGTGTAGACATAGGAATCAGTGAGTGCGTATGTAGTAACTAGTATTGGTGTGTCAATGGTTTCAAAAATGATACTCTCTATTTAACACTGGGTGTAACGGAGGTTATATTAGAGTGTGAGGAGATGCATTGTATTATCACATGAATGATATCATCAGTGATGTGATCATTGATGTCAAGTGAGATGTCATCAGTGATGTCATTTGAGATGTCATCAGTGATGTCATCAGTGATGTCACTGACCATGTCATGAATGATGTAATATGTGACATGATCAGCAGTGGATTGCGGGTGCGCGATATATAGTTAGTGCAACTAACTATATATGGAATTTCAATGGTTTTGTGTGAGTAAAATAAGGTTTTTTAAATGCTAATTCCTAACTATATATGGTCTATAACCTATGGTTTTTTCAGTGAATTTTCAAGGTTTTGTAAATGCTAATTCCTAACTATATATGGTCTATAACCTATGGTTTTTTCAGTGAATTTCATTGGTTTTTTAACAGCTAATATCTGTAGCTGTAAAATGTATTCTTCTTTAAATCCAAAAATATATTTTATATGTTTATTAATAACTTTTTTTTTAATATTTTTTTTTCTTCGTTCCCGCTTCGCGAATCGGGAAGCTTCCCGTTAGCTGACCTTGATGCCGCGAAATAGACCGCGAGCCGGTAAACGTTTCTTTACCGCAACTGCCGCGTTAGAAAACAACATCGTGACGCCTCCCGTCCGCATGACGTTTCGCGTTGTCGCGTGATACGTCATATGACGTGCTACGTTAGCGAACTCGTACGCTTACCGAGTCGCAAAGCACAGGTTTCTGGAAGCAAACCGGGAGGCCCTGCAAAGCGCGTAACATACACACAGCAGGTCATGTGACTTGGTAATAACACTTTTCATTGGTTCATTTCACTTTCGGTTTCCTAATGATGTAAGACTAGGTCATATGATCTAAAATTAACACTTTTCATTGGTTGAGAACTATTTTTTTTCCCAAATGGTGAAAATCCCTCCTTCTTTCCTCACTCTGACTTTCATCATTGTGAGAGAAAGACCCTTTGTTACCAGTGAGCAATGGCTTCTTTACTAGCTTCAGCTGGTGCTTCCCCACCACCTCCACCACATCCAAGGAAGAGTGGACCACCTGCTAAAGTTATAATTCAGCAAGAAGAGGAAGAAGAGGAACAGGACGACCTAGATAATCTCCCTATTATGGCCAGAAGATCTGTTGTACCGGAAGTAACGGGACCAGAGGGCAGGGAGATGGTGCCAAATATACAAACGAGATTTCGTGAAGTAAAACAAGTCTGCGTACATTGCAGTGGATTCATTTGCTACGCAGAAAGTAGCATCACTCTGATCAACAGAGCTATTGACAATCATGCTCATGTTTGTCCGAAACTCCCCAAACAATAAATTCTTTTTTTTTGTTTTCTTGCTCCTGTTGAGCCCTTTACAATGAATCGTTTTCGTTGCCCCCTCCGAAAAAAAAACAAAAAAAATATAAAACTGTTCAGAAAAATTCAAAAAAAATGTTCAGAAAAATAATAAAAAAAATATAAAACAACAAAAACAATTTAAAAAAAAGTTCTTTTCAGAACTACCTCCCCGTTATTAAAAAATTGGTACAATATTTGCAACTGTGCCAACCTCTATTTCTCTTAGTTCGCTTCCCAGTTCGCTCCCCGGTACGCGAACCGGAAGCGAACCCAAAAAATTTTTTTTTAAAAAAGAACAGTAAGTATAAGGGAAGGAAACAGACACTTATGTTAAAAGAAAGACAGCTATAAGGGAGTAAACTAGAGATACTATTACCCGTAATCCACTGCTGATGATGTCACATATTACATCATTCATGACATGCTCAGTGACATCATCAGCAGAGGATTGCGGGTAACAGTATCCCTAGTTTATTCCCTATAGCTGTGTTTCTTTTAACATAACTGTCTGTTTCCTTCCCTTATACTTACTGTTCTTTTAAAAAAAAATTTTTTAGATCAGTCAGAAACAGTGAAAGTAATGAAATATAAAAGACTACGTAGAATATGAGCACTGTATGCAACAACTTTGACACTTACAGAAGCCTCACCTTCTCCATGCCTCCTACACAGTTCTACATGTACATCATAAATGCAAACAGAACAGAATTAATTATACATGTTAAATGGTTTATTTTTGCTGTTCTCAGAATGTATCAAATTTCACTAAAACAGTGACTTGAAGGTATTCATCATATAACAGCGGGGAAAAAAAAACACAATCAAAATGATTGTGTTTAAAAAACCCATACAACATTAGAAATCAGAATTCAGAACTCCTTAAAGTTAACTTACTTTCCATGACGGCCAAGGACGTCCTATGAACAGCTTACACTCTGTTGTGCTGTTATTACTTTCAACCCGCCACTTTCTGAAAGAAAACCTCCATCGTTTTCAAAAACATTTTACATACAATAAATGACTTCTTGCTCTCTACCACAAGATTCCACAAGGCCAAATCTTGTCAGAGCCATGTATAACTCTTGGATTTCTTGTTAGCCAATCCCGTCTTTTCGCATTTCCACAACTTTCAGAATTAAAATGTTGAAGATCATTTACACAATCCTGGACTAGTAATATCTTCCCCTTCTTGCTCAATCATGTTCTACATTTCCTATCACACTGATACTGCTTACTATGAAGCAGACTTACACTACCTTTATGACTAGTACAATTATTTAATTCTCTACATCACTTTTAATCACAAAGCAATGTAAAACAGTAGACAGCATTGCAGACTTACATTCCCTCTACTCCATGTTTTGATTCGCTGCTTCAATTAGCTTATAAAAAGAAATAGTTTTTCTGAACTCATTCAAAGTGCACATATTTCTCAATAACGTCCAGTGTTATGGTAAAAAGTTATGTCTCTGTACTACACTTATCTTCAAGGCCAAATAGTGTAGGAGCCATGAGAACTTCTTGAAATTCCTCAGAGCACATCCCGAGATTCTTTCCCTAAAATTTTGGTTTTAAAAACACCAGGTAAGAGTTTTTAAGGTCATATGGCAATTTTTTTTTGAAAATTAAAACAGAATCATTGCAGAATGACCAGCCATTTCTACACTTTAAATAAGCTGTATAATGTCCTGATGTTATTGAAGAACCATCATGATATATAATTGCTACAGTTACAAAAGTCCTTCCTGATATTGACAACTGTGAAGCCACAAAATTTTTAATTAAAGTTGTCAATTTTGTTCCATCAGGCCTACATCGTTGGAACATTAAAATGACATACTGGCCATATGTTCGTATAAATAATGTGGACATCATTTCAGATTTACATTGCCTACACTCCATATTGTGATCAGCTGCTTTTACTAGCTTATTAAAAGAGACTGATTTACTGTCTGGCAAAGTTAAATATATAAATCTTTCTGAGTCTACACTAGTACTACTTGATACCCTACAGTTCTCGCAGTCATGCTGCCATTGATAAGAAAGCCCAAACAGATGATCTACATCTACACCTTCAGCATACAATACATCAAGCATATACATTAAAAACTCCTGACAATCTTGCTGACTATTTTGAGAGAATTGTGTTTGGCCTGAACATCTGTCTAACAGATTTCGAATTTCAGACACACTTTCTATGTTTGTTCTATCAGTGCTACATTTCTCTAACACAGAATTTAACAAACTGCAAAATCTTTGATCAGAATTGACCACAATCTCTTCTTTTACATTTTGTAGAGAAAACAAAACATTAATCACTACATTAGCATAGCAGTTGACACCAGAACTGTTTTCAAATTGAAAACCAACAACATCTTCAACAGAATCCTTTTTGTTTCTGCTTATAATTTCAGGTTCATCGACTTTTCGTCTTTTTGCTACAACCTCCCCAGTATTGGTCACATTTCTTCGTTTCCGGCCTACCACACGTTTCTCAAACAAAGGATACTGAGGCAAATGTGGCGCATACTCTCTTCTCAACCTATTGTATTCCTTAACACAATCTAGATCCGCACAAATGTTTGTGACATCACACTCAATCAAGTACAATCCCGATAAAGTCCTAACTCGTGACAATGCCACATATGCCATACCCTCCTTGAACACAGAACTGCCAATATTCACCAATGCACAGTCTACACTTAAACCTTGCGATTTATGGATTGTCACCGCATATGCCAAGCAAACAGGAAACTGCTTACGACGAACATATAAGTCTTTTACAAGCAAAAATCTAGCAGAACAACGAGCAATTAGCTGTACTTCCTCAATGCCATCAAATTTAATTTTTAAAAATTCAATTCCATCTCTATTTCTGTATTTCACAAAATCAACAACATTACCCATTGATCCATTTACCAGACCTCTTTCAACATGTAAATTCCTTCTTAAAATTATACGGCAGTTCAAGCACACATTCAGAGTCTTTTCAAAACCCGCAGTTTTAGATATACTCTTCTCTAATGAATCCAATTTTGTTTTCAGATTCTCAGACAAAATAATTGTTGATCCCATATGCTCTACTCTGTCAATAGCTTCCAATTTCACAATCTCTTGCTTTTCTAAATGCAACATTTTGTTGTTGAATTTGGCACATTCCGCAAGAGTTGGCATCAAACATATTCCAGATTTTTTCTCAGTAACTTTCTGAAAAATATTCTCAGGCACAACATCTTCGTCTGGATATAAATTTGTCAGTAATCGTGCATGTAAAGCTTCTTTCCCATGCTCGGTCACTTTTCCAATTCTAACATCTTGTAGAATAGTCTTGTAAACTTCATCCTTTGCCTGACGCATATTTTCATGCAGTTCAGCATAATTGAAGTTTAACCATATATTGACGTTGCCAATACTCCCTAAGCACTTCCTGGTATCTTCATGCGTGAGCATTTTGAACACAGGTTGCCCTTTCACTGGTGTCAGCTGCAGAAGATCTCCGAAAACAATGATGTGTTTGCCACCAAATAACACATCATACTCTGTTTTGAGAACTTCTTGCATTCTCAAATGCACAAAGGCAAGCATGACATTGGAAACCATGCTTACTTCGTCAATGATAAGAAGTTTCATTTTCCTCAAGACTCTTGAAACTTCAAAACAAGCATCTCCAGATAGCTTGTGATATTCTAATTTGTTGTCATGCTCCACTGGCAGCATCAGTAAACGATGTAAAGTAATCCCTTTAATGTTATGTGCTGCCAGTCCAGTTGGAGCGGTGACAACACAAGACAGCGATGACTCTGTCCTTTCCTGCAAATAACATGAAATTGCTTTAATAAGGAAACTTTTTCCAGTTCCCGCTTCTCCACTCACGTACAGTCGGACAGGCTTCAACGACGTACATGAGCACTCTTTCTTGTCATGACTTAATCCATGATCAATTTGCATGGTAAGTTCGTCATATATTTTCCTCTGCTCAACGTTGAGTTGTCTTTCCAACTCTTCTAAGTTAACCGCATCCTCCTGAGCATGTGCCATGGCTCTTTCCACTTCATTCATAGCAGTGGCAGCTTCATTTTCGATAAGAGGTCCTCCTAGTGGATCCTGACTCAATGAAGCAGAACTCTGACTGTCCTGAGAACTGTCTCTGGCAATCTCGGCTGCAATCGTTGCTTCCTGCTCAATTTCCACATTCAACATTTCTACATATTTGGGAAAAGCAGGACATTCTATGGTCTCCTTGGCAGCATTGAATGAGTCTTCGTAACAAAGGAAATCTCCAAGCAGTTCCTCTTCTGCACGCCAAGGCTTAAAAAGTTGCAAAAGTGCTAAATAGAAAAACTCCTTTTTTTCAGGAGATTCGCCACTCAATTTTCGATGGTTTATCAAGTGGCATTTTCTTTGCTTGACCAGACATCCCTCACTTCCTATTACAGCATACACTCCTTTCTCAGTATCTTCTTTGATGTTCCTCTTGAATATGTAATTTTGCAGAACCTCATACAGACAAACATTCTCGAGGTGACTGCTTCGATTTGGATAATATGTATCCAACATGTTGCTCTTCAAAATGTCGGTACTGTTTGGCTCCTTTTCCGCCAAATACTCAATTTCCCGCACAGGTTTCAGAACTCGATTACGCGTTGCAGCAAGACCAACACTCGCCCAAACGATACTCCTGGACTTGGCATAGAGACTTGCTGAAGACAACCGGTCAGAACATTCGTAAGCTCCGATTTCTCGATGCGACAACATCTTCAGACTGAAACTGTACAACTTCTTGCTGAGGCTCTTTTCATGGGAAATGTCCTCCCACATATCCTTCAATTCTGTCTTCTCTTTTTTGGTGATGTAAGATGTCACATACCGAGCCACAGCCATACAGTTATCAGCCACAAACTGTATATCCATGTTAGCATTCCACATGGACAAAATCACCGGGTTGTAGTCGTTAATGTACTTAGACTCTTCGTTCCTCTTCAAATTGTATGTGTTTTTAGGTGATTTCTTCATCACATTATGTCGCAGCGAAGACATCAAACTGTTCACTCTTCCTTTAGAAATCACCGATCGTGGAAAGCCGAAACGACATTTGGTGTAGAACTTGTCTTTGTTCCGGAATTTACGACGACAGTACTTTCCACATCGATGGCTTTGGAAACGTAGAACTTTTTCTCTTAGGCTTTTTTTCTCCTTTGCGTTTGGAACAGCACACGTAGAATACTGTTCTATGAAACTCATCACTGAGTCGTCTGCATCCGTTCCAAATTTAGGTGCATCCTTGATCCACAGCAACATATGTATATGAGGAGCACCTCTTGCTTGGTACTCCTTCCTCCAGAAGAAATCCAACACCTCTCCAAGAGGTGGATTCTTCTTATTCATGATGAAAGACATCATACCTTCAAATCTATGATTGAAGTACCTACATACATTGACTGGATCCAAAGAGCACAGTTCTCCGGGTGTCTTGAATTCGATGTTTTCTACGTTAGCATTTGCCTCTCGTAGAAATTCAAGTAAGTCTTCCCAGCCATACTCAGCACAGCTCAAAGTGAGGAACCATGTGGGAGTTCCTAAGTTCCTCAGCATACATTTTAAATCACCATGACGACGGTACCAGTACTCATTAGTACCACGCTGACACGCCATGAGATTAATCAGGTGAGAATCCAAAATACTGTCTTGGACATTGACTTTATCCATAAAGTCACTTGCCGAGATGTTTTGCATGTGTATACCACTTTTCAAGATGTGGTTCACTGCATATGACAGTCCAGACAGATCGCTTTCAAACAGGAGATGAAACAAATAAGGAATGCATTGTCGAAACCTAGGATCTCCTGCATACAATCGCAAAGTCCGGTATTCAGAAGCAGGAATTTGATGAGGTCGCTCATCATATCTTCCTCCCTGACCTGTTGGAAAAAGCTGTGGGAAACACCGAGCTTCCAAACTTTCCTCCCAAACACTAATGGGACTCCCTTTCGCTTGTTTCATTTGAAACAACTCAATAGCATTCCCCATGACTTCCTTGGAATGCAAAGGATGAACACTATAATGTTCATATATTTCTTCACTAGTACAGGGTTCTACTTTCTCAATTTGACCAGCACACAAATCGCTATCCTCTTCCTCACTTACTTCCTCTTCTGCAACATATACATTTTTATAGTATTTATTATATTTTTTCAAATACAATGTTGCCCTTTTGACTTTCCTAACATCTACTAAATCTTGCCATATTTTCTTATTCTTTGTCGGAACCCCATTAACTAAGATAACAAGAGGTTCCTCTTCCACTTTTTCTACTCCAATTGTGTTAATGTTTTTCTTCAAATCTAGAGGCAAATAAACAACTCTTCCCTTTAATCCTCTCTGTAAATCTGATGGAGGCAATTTCCCTGTCTTTGGCTCCATTCTTACAATAGCCTGAAAGGGATGGATACTTTGAATCAAAATAGATTCATAAGTATTTAAATCCTTCAATTCAGAAGGAATCTCAACCAATTCCAGATTATTATGAACTGCTCTAGCAGGCATCTGGTTTTGATTTAATTTGTTACAACAATAAGTACACACACGTTGATCCAATCCCAAATCAAAACAATTTTCTACCATCAAGTATGTTGTAAAATCCTTCCATTCACTATTATTTTCCCTTTCACTTTTTCCATATAAATCCACTAACTTAGTCTGATTCTTATAATAAGTGCGTCGACAACACACACAAGTGAAATTTGGCCTCTCACTTGATTTCACCTCAAACGTCGCAATTTCCCTCTGGAAATTATCTGTACTGGAAACCTGTACACTATCTTCCACATTACTCTCTTCTTCTTGGTCAATTTCAACATTCTCCTCTTTACTTCCAAAGTAACAAAACTCAATTTCTTCACATATATTCTTCACATCTATTTCAGAACCATGCAAAAGAGCAGCGCATAATTGTTTAAGCATAATTGCTGGACTCTTAGCATAATACAACATTCTAACTAATTTCCTCACTTTATTATGATGCACTGCTAGCATCCTGAAATGATGAAAAACACTCTGGCATACTCTCCTGGAAAGACAAGCCAGTGAATGACCATGCAAACCTATCACTTCTCTCACTCTGCAAGGATCTAATTCTTGCAACAACTTCATTTTCTGCTTCAAACTTTTCTTACTAAATGACCGTATAAAATCACAAAGCAAATTGATGGAATCCTGTCGTACACTGCAAATACTACTACACTTCCAGGTGTACACAGGACCCTTAGGACGTCTCCCTAAAACCTCATTACCTAACACCTCTTCTATCTCTGTTCTCACAAGTTTTTCTTTTTCAACTGGACAACCATCTTTCACTTCATAAGCTCGACCACTGGTGTCAACTGCATGCACCAAATCATTATCCTGGAAATAACTCTCCTCATTAAAAAATGCCTCAGAGCTTGAACTATGCATCCATTCTCCAGAAAAAACTTCACAAAAATTACTACGATTAACTATTCTCTTCCATCTACTATTTCTTTTGAAATCATAAATTACCTTGTTTAGCTTCCTAATTCTATTGATTGTCAAAATAAATAACTTACGTTTAATTTCAAATGCCTGATCAATAACTTTCTCAACTATTTTTTTTCTCTTATAAAAAACCACTTTCTGCTGACCTTTCTTAATATTTTTTAACAAATTCCCAATTATCCTGTTGCGGAACATTCGTTTACGAATATCCCTAAACTGTTGTTTCCTTCTACTTTCATGCATAGAGTTATCTCTTACTCTAGCAGTAACATTTCTCATTGGCCTTTCCTTACCATTTGAATTCTTTCTCCTTTTCTGGACTGAAACATTTTCTGTAGTAATATTTTTTTTACTACACATATTTCTTATGACTGTTTTTCGACTCTTACCCGGTGCTTTCTTGGTGACTTGACAAATCTTTTTGTTAGAGGACTGCTGCATTATTCCATGGTCCTGCTGTCTTTGACGTTTTGCAGCCTTTCTTACTATTTCTTTGCTAGGCATCCTAAAATCTTGAAATAATCTGCAGTTGAATCTGTGGTAAAATATAATAAAAAATGTTATTAACCACTATTACCCAACAGTAAATTAATAACAGTCATCAAAAACTTAACACACTACTTAAGTATATAATATACTGAAGCCTATCTCCAATTTTTCACTGAACAGGACTCATCTCTTCTTAACCTTGGATAAACCTCACCTACTCTGTGTCCCCTGCACATAATTAAATGTAAAGGGGCAGATTTATATTAACTAGCACATCCCCAGGGATGCACCAGTTAACGTGCACCGCTGCTCTGCCACCCACGGTGTGCCGCATTTACAATCAGATAGGACAAAGCTACATCAAAACCCTGCGCCTGCTTGAAGCAGGCATAGATCTTGACGCAGGTAGGCTGAAAGCTAAAGCAACAACTAAGTGTCGTGTGCAGAAGTTACAAAAAAGGAAAAATGGCGTTTAAACCAGTAATGAGACCATGCTAACGTAATACAGAGTAAAAATATCCAGGATCTACATCAGTTTGGGGTTCACGAACCTGGCAGGTACAAGGCACTGAGGCTTTCCACCGTGCATGTCTCATCCCAAAACATATGTGGTTTGTGAATGAAACAATTTCCCAGACCAAATGCTTTGGATTGGCTACTTCTAAAAAATTAAACACCCCTACTATCCCGGAGTTAGAGGAATATGATGGTTGGAGTAATTTTACTCGTTGTCTATTAAAGATTTACAGGCCCTACTCCGTAATTCTTCCTTTAACATTTCCAGTATAAATCCAAAAGGTTGACTGCTTTGGCAACGTGCCTTATCCACGGTTTAATAACGCTGCCTTTTGCTTTATATAAGTTTTCAAATTGTATGAAATATATACCAATAGGTCGTTATTAACCTTTAGGTAGTGGTTTTCTTCATGAAGTCTGGTCGCTTCCATACACATACAGATTTTCAAAGATGATCAAGAACTTTATCTGAATGGAGAGGAATGCACTGAGACGCCAGATCATTCACTAATGTGTAGGCACATACAGTTACACGGTTCATGCAACAAACACCGACCAAATATGGCTTGCGTGTTGCAAGGCACACCAGTTCCTGCTATCATCCCCACGTTCAAGTTCTTGGAAAATGGTAGTTATTTGATGCTCAATAATGAAGATTGTTCTGGGTTAATTAAAAGTATTCATTTTATCGTAACAGTAAATGAACGGGTTATTTGCTGCAGAAATGTTCTATTTCCTCCCACACATGAACATAGGGAGTTTTCAATCTGGCCACAAATACCAACCTTGGCAGCACATTTCAACGGCATGGCAAGAATAAGAGCTATTTTGTCTCAGAGAGAGGTGGCCTTGAGTTCGGCCCGTGAAACTTTCGTGCTTCACACAGCGAACACCCGTACAGAGGTGCAAACCCTTTTAAATACAGATTCGCCTTTCCATTTCAGCAAGATGGTTCGGACTATCTCTAACGCGTCCTCCACAAAGGGCCTGGCGCACTTTTTTAAAATTGTTACCAGTGGTCTCGTGACTTAATTTGAGAAAATCTTTGGAGTCATCCCTGCTTTCTTACATTCTATTTTTTCCACTCTGCTTCGTGGATTCCCATTTTTACTTGCATTACCAGCGGACGCTCTTGTGCTTTTTTACATTTTTAAATATGGATGTCCCTCCTGTGCAAGCTCCCGCCCTGCAGCTGCTGACACTGTTCCGCAATCGCATGCTAGAATATTATGGCACAATGCCGTTGGCGATATTAAGCACGGCATATGGATTATCTTTTCTATGCTGATGTGATTCCTTCAAATCTAAGACACTAAAGTATCGGCACGCCCTAAACCAACACAAAGAGACCTTCTTAGCAAATAATATATTATGTGTATTAGGGAGGGTGAGATATAAGCAGCCGCGGGCCGTGGAGGGAGTTACGGTGGGGCAGGGATGCGGGGAGGGGGAGGGGCAGGGTGGAGCCCTCTCCACCCTGCCCCTCCCCCTCCCCGCCTCCCTGCCCACCGTAACTCCCTCCACGGCCCGCGGCTGCTTATAAGTGTTGCTAACTCTTATTCATTTACAGCATGTTAACATACTGTCACCATTCGCTTTTTATGTACTATTGACTATGCTGGTAATTTTGCTACTGATAATATGTGTACTTGTATAATCTAAGATACTACACCTGAGAAGACGGCATTAGTAAATAAACATTTCAAATACACATGTGTTCTTCTTAACTCCATGTTCTCGTTTCTAAGAAATATATAACGACCGACTGTTCATGAGTTCCACGTATCCTGAGGTACTATAAGTTCATATTCTGGATTGTCTAAACATTGAGAGTTTGTTATATCCAATGTGACACTGTACCTAGCTTGCTAAGGGGTTTTGATTACTAAGGTGAGTTTTGGGACACCCTAATTCGCCGAGGTTCCAATCCTCTGTCCACAGTTCTGTGTCAGAACAGAAACCCTGCGACAGGGGCACCCCTCAACCTTACTGGAGCTTCATCACACTTGCGATACAACTCCAGCAATGCGCCAACTTTATGGCACAAATACGTCACGCATCTGTGCTGTTTTTGCCCCACGATGCGCCGCATTGTAAATGCAGCACACCATAGGTGACGGAACAGCGGCACAGAATGACTAACACATCCCTGGTGATGCGCCAGTCATCATAAATCTATCCCTATGCTTCTTATCTTGTTAGAGATAAACCGCCATATGTATCATCAAAGTTTTTTGCATTTCCTAAATAGCGAACTTTAAGGAATAAATAGCGATTCTTTACCATTCCTAGTTTGCGATGACCTATTTGCTAATTACAAATTACCCATTCATTTCCATGCAGCAGGAGGCCCATAGGAATGAAGGTGCAATTTGCGATTAGCAATTACCTCATCGCAAATTACGAATTTTTCCGACGGTGCAGGGGTGTCTCAAGAACACCCTGCTGCACCCCTGAAAAAGAAATTTGGGGTCATATGGCGCACATAAATTTTGAAAACATTCCTTTACCTCAAAAACGATTTTCAACTCATAATTTGAAAACACTGCACATGGGGAAATTACTTAAAATGTCCTTAAGACACATAAAAGCATTTTTTGATTGCCTTTGCAGCATGTTTCAGTCACCTTTAACATGCCTATGTAACGGAAACATTCAAAATCTAAATTTGCCATGCACAGGTGGGAGCATATTTACAAGCAATTTGCTCCACAGACAAACTTCTTACATTGAAATGGGAAAAATAACATCAGAGACTCTCAATTACCTTATAAAGAAGCAGACACCATTATGTCCTTCTCATCAATATTAAAACCATTGCTTTTTATCAAAAACGATTTACAAGTCATAATTTGAAAACACTCCACAGCTCCTATGCACATAAAAGCCCTGTCAGTACTAATACTTCACATTTTCTCCAATTACAATTTCTCAAAGAAACAAAATCTATTTGTGAAACACTTGAGACAAAGCAACATTTGAAAAACACAACTTTCTAAATTAAAGAAATCTTTTCTCACCTTAGCAAATACTTTGAGTTTCAAAACAGTCTCAGAAACACACCAATTTGTCTTCAGCAGAGCAAAAGGTATGCACTCCAGAGTCTGCAGCTATCAAAAGCACAGAAATGCTGTAATTCCTCACACATATCTCTCATGTCACCCAATCAAAACCCTTCCCTCACTTTTTTTCAAAGCAAAACCCTTCCCCCCTCTGCCCCCTCTCTGCTTTTTCTGCATAGCAACCACCTCTTGCAAGACCTCTCACACAACAATGTTGCAATTGAACTCTGAACTCTCAGTGCACCTGCATATCCAGAGCATTCTTTCATTTAATGATTTTTTCTTCGCCACTCAAAATACATCTTTCAACGAACTCATCCATGCACACTAACTTTCTGTTTTCAGCAATCAAAATCCACCAATCACTCTTACTGCTTCATTAACACAGAAACTCCTCAGCCTCACTTTTAGCCCGAACGGCTGAATGGATTTGCACGAAACTTGGCAAAATTGTAGGGACTGGTAGCCCGATGTGCCTTTGCTAGGTCTCAATATATGTGCTCCAGTGGATTTTGAGAAATTAACGTTCAAAAAAAGATATATATCTGTAACAGCGGACCGGGCAGCGCTCCAGTTTGCGTACTTTTCGCGTTATGGAGCTTTGTGAAGCGAAGCTGATTGGTTCTCCGGCGTCTGTAAACATTCCAAACAGTCCGTAGCGGCCGCCATCTTGTCTCTCGGTAGGATCGAGAGACAAGAGGAGGCCAAAGCGAAGGGGAAAATGACCATAAGGGGGCATAGTAGATCCTCCCTGACCCCCTAGGTTTGATGTGGAGGTTTTAAAAGGGCCCCGCGGGGCAAAAAAAAAAATATTAATAATAATCGAACGGCTGAATGGATTTGCACGAAACTTGGCAAAATTGTAGGGACTGGTAGCCCGATGTGCCTTTGCTAGGTCTCAATATATGTGCTCCAGTGGATTTTGAGAAATTAACGTTCAAAAAAAGATATATATCTGTAACAGCGGAACGGGCAGCGCTCCAGTTCGCGTACTTTTCGCGTTACGGAGCTTTGTGAAGCGAAGCTGATTGGTTCTCCGGCGTCTGTAAACATTCCAAACAGTCCGTAGCGGCCGCCATCTTGTCTCTCGGTAGGATCGAGAGACAAGAGGAGGCCAAAGCGAAGGGGCAAATGACCATAAGGGTGCATAGTAGATCCTCCCTGACCCCATAGGTTTGATGTGGAGGCTTTTTTTGGTGGGGTGCGCCCGGTTAGTGTAACGGGAAGCAGACTGGGGAGCGTACTACAAGGAATGAAGAATGATTGACTTTTAACTTATTGTATGTTTATAGACTTTTTTAAAACTTTTTTTTCTGCTGAGTGACGTCTCGGCCTATCTTCACGGGATGTAGTCCCTACCATCTCGGCGTTTAAGCCCAGGGGGACCGGTAGTGTGGGAGAGATAACGGGGCATATTATCAAGGGGGTTTATCTCCGCTTTTTTGGCTTTAAAAGCCAAGAAAGCGGAGATAAAATTATCTCCGTATTACCTAGCTGTCGCTAACACCAGTTAGCGACCGCTAGTAGGAGATAGCGACCATCTTGGGCCCCACTTTGCATGTCAGTGATATTTATCACTAATGACATGCAAAGTGGGCATGCCAAGATGTTAGCGACTGGAAACAGTCGCTAACATCGCTATCTCCTATTACCAACTTTTGGAGATATTCGCGCTAAGCGCGAATATCTCCAAAAAGTAACACCTGCCCTGAGCAGTTCTTAGCCATGTTATCCAATGGGAGGTGGATAACATGGCTAAGAGCATTAGCTCGGTAATGCATGAATAGCGCTGACTTTTCAGCGATATTAATGCATTGCGGCCGTTTTTTATCGCATTTGCGATAAACCTTGATAATAGCAAGGTTTATCTGCGATAATTTCTGACGATGCTTAGCGGTAAAAAATTCGTTGCTAAGCATCGTTAGGGATAAATATCGCTTAACTTTGGTAATATGCCCCAACGTCTGTTAACGTTCGATTCGAAGGAAATCAGGAAGTGTTGAAAAACATTGTCTGCGCCATCTTGCCTTTTTTCAAATGCCACACTTTTGTCGTGCACGGCAGCCATTTCAAATGACTTGACCAGACCCACTCTCTGCACGCTGTCGATCCTTAGCATGGCTCCCCACCCTCGCAAGCATCTCCCCCAGGCACTGGTCACCCCCGCTCTCTGTCTTATGCATGGGCAATAAACCTCCCCCCATCTGCGCTGCTCTTCCCTGAGAATCACACCCTGTGCCCGCCCGACACCTCCCTTTCGCCCTATTCACTACCGCACCCTCTGACACTCCTCTTCCTCTGTGTCCGATTGTCCAGGCCGGTCCCAGGCTATCAGCTAGCCCTGCAGATGTAGTTTATGGCCCCAGCTGTAAAGAATTACCCCTCTTCAAAGGAGTTATAGTAGATCAAGGCCCACACCCGATGAGATCCGTCACACCACACGCGTTCCTACTATCTGAAAACCATCCTGTATTGTGATTGGGGAGGGGACCGAGCCTGAAGCGGAAGATTCCAGGGATGACTCTTTGTACATCAAAGTTTTTACAATTATGTGTCACATTAAAAATATATAGCACTCCAACAAAGTAGTAGGATTATAAAACTTTAATAACTTATAAATATATACAACAAAACAAAAACAGTAAAAACATTTAAACATTTTTAGGGAAAAAGAAGGAAGTAGCGGTCGGTTGTGCGAATAGTCCCAAGGCAGCACAACGTCCAGATTTCTGGACGGCACCCAGGTGATGTTGCCTGGGTGCCGCACTGATTTCGGTATCCGGCGTGGGGCGTCGCGGGGGGTGGGTCATCAGTAGCGGTCTGTTGTGCGAATAGTTCCAAGGCAGCAGAACGATGGCACCAAGGTGATGTCCAGTAAGTTGCCGCCCTCCGAATAACGGCGTGGGGCGCCCCGGGGGGGGGGGGGAGGCGGCGTGAACGGGCCTCCCCAGGTGGAGCCTCGTCTGCTGTAGTGGGGCGCCCCTTTACCGTTTCAGTTGCCATTCCGTCCGCTTTTTGTCCACTGTGTCAAAATCCGCAATTCAGCTGAGTTGCGCCCACTCTTGCGGTGCAGCGATAGGCGGCTGTCACAGGACTCTCAAAATGGCGGCAGGCTCTTTCCTTTTTGGGCCTGGTCCACTGAAATGGCCCTGGGACACCTTGGAAATCGGACGCTTGTCTGCTAGGTCTTGGACCCCATTCTCGAAAGCGTCCCCTCCGCCTTGAGGATTCTACAAAAGTCTTGGGGGCCCCCGACTCCTGCAGGCTTCCGGTGGGGAGCGGCTGCCATGATTGCTCGCGGAATGACCACGACGGAGCCACGAGATGGTGGTGCTTTCATGCTGACGCCAGCTTCAGTCTGAAACATCCAGAAACAAGGTGGGGCTTTCATCGTTTGGGAAAAAAAAATAGTTTTCATCCAATGAAAAGTGTTATTTTTAGGTCATATGATCAAGCCTTCCATCATTAGGAAACCAAAAGTAAAATGAACCAATGAAAAGTTTTATAAACAAGTCACATGACCTGTTATGCGGCATAGGGTATAAAAAGCATAGAAAATCCGTTGGCACGTGAGGCGGCGTCAGTAGCGGACCGATGTGCGAATAGGCCGAAGGCAGCACAACGCGCCAAGATCCGGATGGCACCGAGGTGGTGTCCAGCAAGTTGTCGCACTGGTGTGGCCATCCTACAATGCTGAAAGTCGGCGTGGGGCGCCCCATTGGCCTGTGAGATGGCGGCAGTAGCGGACCGATGTGCGAATGGGGCCAAAGGCAGCGCAACAATATTTTCTGAATAGAAGACACCACAAGGCGCTGAGATGCCAAGATCCGGATGGCACCGAGGTGGTGTCCAGCAAGTTGTCGCACTGGTGTGGCCATCCTACAATGCTGAAAGTCGGCGTGGGGCGCCCCGTTGGCCTGTGAGATGGCGGCAGTAGCAGACCGATGTGCGAATGGGGCCAAAGGCAGCGCAACAATATTTTCTGAATAGAAGACACCACAAGGCGCTGAGATGCCAAGATCCGGATGGCACCGAGGTGGTGTCTAGCAAGTTGTCGCACTGGTGTGGCCATCCTACAATGCTGAAAGTCGGCGTGGGGTGCCCCGTTGGCCTGTGAGATGGCGGCAGTAGCGGACCGATGTGCGAATGGGGCCAAAGGCAGCGCAACAATATTTTCTGAATAGAAGACACCACAAGGCGCTGAGATGCCAAGATCCGGATGGCACCGAGGTGGTGTCTAGTAAGTTGCCGCACTGGTGTGGCCATCCTACAATGCTGAAAGTCGGCGTGGGGCGCCCCGTTGGCCTGTGAGATGGCGTCAGTAGCGGACCGATGTGCGAATGGGGCCAAAGGCAGCGCAACAATATTTTCGGAATAGAAGACACCACAAGGCGCTGAGATTCGGTTAGCACCGAGGTGGTGTCTAGCAAGCTATGCAGCTGAGTTGCGTGCGCACTTGCGGCGAATAGGTCGAAGGCAGCACAACAATGTTTTCTGAATAGAAGACACCACAAGGCGCTGAGATTCGGTAGGCACCGAGGTGGTGTCTAGCAAGTTGCCGTACTGGTGTGGCCATCCTACAATCCTGCTCCGAATAACGGCGTGGGGTGCCCGAAGGGGGAGGGGGGGAGGCGGCGTGAACGGGCCTTCCTAGGTGGAGGCTCGTCTGCTGTAGTGGGGCACCCCTTTACCGTTTCAGTTGCCATTCAGCTGAGTTTCGGCCGCTCTTGATGCTACAGCGACAGGCGGCTGCAAGAGGACTCTCAAAATGGCGGCCTGTTCTTTGGATTTGGGCCTGGTCCACTAAAATGGCCCTGGGACACCTTAGAACTCGGACGCTCGAATTTTTTTTCCTTTCCTCTACATGCAAAAAAAGGTAAATGCCCGGTACGTTACACGCTTCATCTGCCACGATGTACTCTCCAGAGGAACCGAAAAAAAATATAGTTATGGTAACTATACCATGCATCGTCATATGGAGAGGTGGCACCGATTAATTATAGTGCTGCATAAAAGAGAGATTTGGAGGAGAACCCCCGACCTGCCAGTACATTCATCAAAGAAGTGGCACTGACAGCATCAGAGGCAAGGGAAACGGTCCCAAATATTTAGAAGAACTTTGGAAAGATTAAAATGACATGTTTAGATTGTGGCAAATTAATTTCATGTGGACAGATGAGTGTTACTCTAATAAATACAGCATATGAACATCATCATAGTCGATGGTTGGTAGAGACATTTTGACTATATCCTGGACCTGCCCGTCCTCGCCCAAAATGGCGCCGGAATAAATGGGACTCGTAACTCCTTGTTGTGTACTGGTTGCACAACCTTGATATCACGAGATACGTATGCAGTTTTGAAGCACATGGCGGACGGGGACGAGAATAGATTGAATATTTCGATATCCCTATTGATATTAAGTTCTGATGTGTTATTGATTACTGTACTATTGAAAGTTCGAATTAACGTCACCCATGGTACTTGCCCGCAAATGTATATCTAGATAATTTTATTGTAACTGGCCCTGTCGTATTTTAATTATAAAATGTACGTCCACCGATTCCGCAACTGTTAGACACTTTAGTTCTTGCAACCTAATGGCCCGCCCGTTACGTTCCTCTACAGTGTAAATGTCTACTCATCATATACGATTACAGTTTGCTCCGTGGCCGGCCCACGTGGTTATAGGCCCGTATTTGTATAATGACATTTTCACAATAAAGGTTTTTAAAAGAAAACATGGTAGTAGTATATACATTGGTAACGTTTTTAATAATAGTCACTGTTTTAGAATCAGTAAAAGGCAAGTGAAATAAAGCAGACCAATTACATGAAGGGTAAAAGGTATAATACGCAGGAACGCAGTAAAGATAAATGGTCAAGGGCTGTTGTGTTTTCTACTCCTGCAACATAAAGTGATCGATAAGAATCTCATATTCAGGCGTATCGGCGACTAAGACAGCAGGCCGACCCTCTTTTGCTCAACGGCTCCGTCATGGGACGAAGAAACGCCCTTTTTCTCGAAAAAGGAATATATTTTACTTGCAGGACAGTTGTAAATTTTCCGGGAAAGTACATTAGCCTGGAACATTATAACATATATTTAAGAAAAAATAATGTTCGAAAGCATCATTAGAATAAGAAAAGTAAAATGAACCAATGAAAAGTTTTATTAACAAGTCACATGACCTGTTATGCTTACGTTACGCGCTGCGCGTCGCGCCCCGGATCACTTCCGGATGCGCTAACGCGGCGCGTCATATGACGCATTACGCGACAACGCAGGTCTAGAATATAGTCAAAATGTCTCCACCAACCAGCGGTCGGAACACAACCCCTTTCAGCAGGCTAAATAGTTCTGTTAAATGACAACAGAAGGGACAGGCAACAAGAACCATCAGTGAAAGAGGGGAGGGCTAGTTCTTCTCTACCGGGTCACGTTGGGGCGCTACCGGAACTGATCAAATTGGTAGTCTACAGTGTTTCTGGATGTTTCAGACTGAAGCTGGCGTTAGCATGAGAGCACCACCATTTCGTAGCTCCGTCGTGGCCATTCGACGAGCAATAATGCTAGCCGCTCTCCACCAGAAGCCTGCGGGAGTCGGGGGCCCCCAAGACTTTTGTAGAATCTTCAAGGCTGAGGGGACGCTTTCGAGAATGGAGCCCAATCTCTAGCAGACAAGCGTCCGAGTTCCAAGGTGTCGCAGGGCAATTTTAGTGGACCACGCCCAAATCTGAAGAGCCGGCCGCCATTTTGAGAGTACTGTGGCAGCCGGCTATCGCTGCACCGCAAGAGCGGGAGCAACTCAACTACATGGTGAGCGAGACGCTGTAGTCGAAAGAGCGGGCGGGAAACAGCTGAATAGCGGAAGAGGCACAGTGTAGCAAAAGCGGGCGGAATGGCAACTGAAATGGTAAAGGGGCGCCCCACTACAGCGTGTCTTTAGGTGAAACGGATTGTGGGACAAGGTCAAGAATGGAAGAGTTACCAAAAGGCAAAAAGTTCTGCTTGATCCCGGGAGCCGGCCACCTATGTCGGGGGCGATCTCAGGCTACACCAGGAGAACACGACTTGGGGAGGGAGCCAGAGCCAAGCGCCCCCTCCGAGTCCGCGCCATCACACCGTCCCTCGGGGGCCTCCGTCAAGCGGTTCAGGGTGGCACCGCATTACATTGTTCACAAATGCAGTCACGTCCTCAAACAGCCCCCACTTTACTTTGAGAATAGTGAAGCTGAAGCAAGTGCAAATAGGCTTCAGACAGTGTTACAAGCACTCCTCAAAACTTTGAACCATCAGAGTGCATGAGTTTCATGCTCGATCGATTGAGCTAGCCGGATCGGGCAACAAAAAGTATAAAATAGTTATGTAAATAGTTGTTTAATAAAATGTTTTACCCTGTTACTTTGCTGGTGTGTTGTATATATTTGTAATATTTGCATAGAGTTTATCGTTATTTTGGGCAGGGTGGGTGGCGGAGCCGAGCTGTATTGCAGCCATCATGGTGTGGAGTTCAGTTCATCTCAATAGTTTCGTGTTTGTCATGAGGGGTTGTTCCTAATGTTTCTATTTTAGCGAGGTCAAAAAGAGATCCCATTAGTGGCCTACTGATTTTGCTCGATTCCTTTTGTTTTTTTACACGATTTTTCGCTATCTGCAAAGACTAAACAGAGTATTGCGACTCTGTGCTTGTTTGTAAATAGAGAATGAACCAAAGAGAACCAATTCTAAAACAGTAAATGCCTGGATAACAATCAATCAAATGGAGAGAGAAGCAGGCACGACGGATTACAACGGGGGCAAAGGCCTGCGTTAACTACCCTTCACTATCTGCAAAGAGAGAGTACTCCTAATAGAAATGAGGGGGGGGGGGGGCAGCATTCAAAGCAGATCAGTGTGCATAAACACGAAAATGTTTTTACTTACCACGTACTTGACATTCGACAGCTTATGATATTTGCTATTAAAAAACCATTGAAATTCACTGAAAAAACCATAGGTTAGAGACCATATATAGTTAGGAATTAGCATTTAAAAAACCTTGAAAATTCACTGAAAAAACCATAGGTTATAGACCATATATAGTTAGGGATTAGCATTTAAAAAACCTTATTTTACTCACACAAAACCATTGAAATTCCATATATAGTTAGTTGCACTAACTATATATCGCGCACCCGCAATCCACTGCTGATGAACTTTAATAACTTATAAATATATACAACAAAACAAAAACAGTAAAAACATTTAAACATTTTTAGGGAAAAAGAAGGAAGTAGCGGTCGGTTGTGCGAATAGTCCCAAGGCAGCACAACGTCCAGATTTCTGGACGGCACCCAGGTGATGTTGCCTGGGTGCCGCACTGATTTCGGTATCCGGCGTGGGGCGTCGCGGGGGGTGGGTCATCAGTAGCGGTCTGTTGTGCGAATAGTTCCAAGGCAGCAGAACGATGGCACCAAGGTGATGTCCAGTAAGTTGCCGCCCTCCGAATAACGGCGTGGGGCGCCCCGGGGGGGGGGGGGGAGGCGGCGTGAACGGGCCTCCCCAGGTGGAGCCTCGTCTGCTGTAGTGGGGCGCCCCTTTACCGTTTCAGTTGCCATTCCGTCCGCTTTTTGTCCACTGTGTCAAAATCCGCAATTCAGCTGAGTTGCCGCCCTTCGAATAACGGCGTGGGGCGCCCCGGGGGGGGGGGGAGGCGGCGTGAACGGGCCTCCCCAGGTGGAGCCTCGTCTGCTGTAGTGGGGCGCCCCTTTACCGTTTCAGTTGCCATTCCGTCCGCTTTTGGTCCACTGTGTCAAAATCCGCAATTCAGCTGAGTTGCGCCCACTCTTGCGGTGCAGCGATAGGCGGCTGTCACAGGACTCTCAAAATGGCGGCAGGCTCTTTCCTTTTTGGGCCTGGTCCACTGAAATGGCCCTGGGACACCTTGGAAATCGGACGCTTGTCTGCTAGGTCTTGGACCCCATTCTCGAAAGCGTCCCCTCCGCCTTGAGGATTCTACAAAAGTCTTGGGGGCCCCCGACTCCTGCAGGCTTCCGGTGGGGAGCGGCTGCCATGATTGCTCGCGGAATGACCACGACGGAGCCACGAGATGGTGGTGCTTTCATGCTGACGCCAGCTTCAGTCTGAAACATCCAGAAACAAGGTGGGGCTTTCATCGTTTGGGAAAAAAATATAGTTTTCATCCAATGAAAAGTGTTATTTTTAGGTCATATGATCAAGCCTTCCATCATTAGGAAACCAAAAGTAAAATGAACCAATGAAAAGTTTTATAAACAAGTCACATGACCTGTTATGCGGCATAGGGTATAAAAAGCGTAGAAAATCCGTTGGCACGTGAGGCGGCGTCAGTAGCGGACCGATGTGCGAATAGGCCGAAGGCAGCACAACGCGCCAAGATCCGGATGGCACCGAGGTGGTGTCCAGCAAGTTGTCGCACTGGTGTGGCCATCCTACAATGCTGAAAGTCGGCGTGGGGCGCCCCATTGGCCTGTGAGATGGCGGCAGTAGCGGACCGATGTACGAATGGGGCCAAAGGCAGCGCAACAATATTTTCTGAATAGAAGACACCACAAGGCGCTGAGATGCCAAGATCCGGATGGCACCGAGGTGGTGTCCAGCAAGTTGTCGCACTGGTGTGGCCATCCTACAATGCTGAAAGTCGGCGTGGGGCGCCCCGTTGGCCTGTGAGATGGCGGCAGTAGCGGACCGATGTGCGAATGGGGCCAAAGGCAGCGCAACAATATTTTCTGAATAGAAGACACCACAAGGCGCTGAGATGCCAAGATCCGGATGGCACCGAGGTGGTGTCTAGCAAGTTGTCGCACTGGTGTGGCCATCCTACAATGCTGAAAGTCGGCGTGGGGCGCCCCGTTGGCCTGTGAGATGGCGGCAGTAGCGGACCGATGTGCGAATGGGGCCAAAGGCAGCGCAACAATATTTTCTGAATAGAAGACACCACAAGGCGCTGAGATGCCAAGATCCGGATGGCACCGAGGTGGTGTCTAGTAAGTTGCCGCACTGGTGTGGCCATCCTACAATGCTGAAAGTCGGCGTGGGGCGCCCCGTTGGCCTGTGAGATGGCGTCAGTAGCGGACCGATGTGCGAATGGGGCCAAAGGCAGCGCAACAATATTTTCGGAATAGAAGACACCACAAGGCGCTGAGATTCGGTTAGCACCGAGGTGGTGTCTAGCAAGCTATGCAGCTGAGTTGCGTGCGCACTTGCGGCGAATAGGTCGAAGGCAGCACAACAATGTTTTCTGAATAGAAGACACCACAAGGCGCTGAGATTCGGTAGGCACCGAGGTGGTGTCTAGCAAGTTGCCGTACTGGTGTGGCCATCCTACAATCCTGCTCCGAATAACGGCGTGGGGTGCCCGAAGGGGGGGGGGGGGAGGCGGCGTGAACGGGCCTTCCTAGGTGGAGGCTCGTCTGCTGTAGTGGGGCACCCCTTTACCGTTTCAGTTGCCATTCAGCTGAGTTTCGGCCGCTCTTGATGCTACAGCGACAGGCGGCTGCAAGAGGACTCTCAAAATGGCGGCCTGTTCTTTGGATTTGGGCCTGGTCCACTAAAATGGCCCTGGGACACCTTAGAACTCGGACGCTCGAATTTTTTTTCCTTTCCTCTACATGCAAAAAAAGGTAAATGCCCGGTACGTTACACGCTTCATCTGCCACGATGTACTCTCCAGAGGAACCGAAAAAAAATATAGTTATGGTAACTATACCATGCATCGTCATATGGAGAGGTGGCACCGATTAATTATAGTGCTGCATAAAAGAGAGATTTGGAGGAGAACCCCCGACCTGCCAGTACATTCATCAAAGAAGTGGCACTGACAGCATCAGAGGCAAGGGAAACGGTCCCAAATATTTAGAAGAACTTTGGAAAGATTAAAATGACATGTTTAGATTGTGGCAAATTAATTTCATGTGGACAGATGAGTGTTACTCTAATAAATACAGCATATGAACATCATCATAGTCGATGGTTGGTAGAGACATTTTGACTATATCCTGGACCTGCCCGTCCTCGCCCAAAATGGCGCCGGAATAAATGGGACTCGTAACTCCTTGTTGTGTACTGGTTGCACAACCTTGATATCACGAGATACGTATGCAGTTTTGAAGCACATGGCGGGCGGGGACGAGAATAGATTGAATATTTCGATATCCCTATTGATATTAAGTTCTGATGTGTTATTGATTACTGTACTATTGAAAGTTCGAATTAACGTCACCCATGGTACTTGCCCGCAAATGTATATCTAGATAATTTTATTGTAACTGGCCCTGTCGTATTTTAATTATAAAATGTACGTCCACCGATTCCGCAACTGTTAGACACTTTAGTTCTTGCAACCTAATGGCCCGCCCGTTACGTTCCTCTACAGTGTAAATGTCTACTCATCATATACGATTACAGTTTGCTCCGTGGCCGGCCCACGTGGTTATAGGCCCGTATTTGTATAATGACATTTTCACAATAAAGGTTTTTAAAAGAAAACATGGTAGTAGTATATACATTGGTAACGTTTTTAATAATAGTCACTGTTTTAGAATCAGTAAAAGGCAAGTGAAATAAAGCAGACCAATTACATGAAGGGTAAAAGGTATAATACGCAGGAACGCAGTAAAGATAAATGGTCAAGGGCTGTTGTGTTTTCTACTCCTGCAACATAAAGTGATCGATAAGAATCTCATATTCAGGCGTATCGGCGACTAAGACAGCAGGCCGACCCTCTTTTGCTCAACGGCTCCGTCATGGGACGAAGAAACGCCCTTTTTCTCGAAAAAGGAATATATTTTACTTGCAGGACAGTTGTAAATTTTCCGGGAAAGTACATTAGCCTGGAACATTATAACATATATTTAAGAAAAAATAATGTTCGAAAGCATCATTAGAATAAGAAAAGTAAAATGAACCAATGAAAAGTTTTATTAACAAGTCACATGACCTGTTATGCTTACGTTACGCGCTGCGCGTCGCGCCCCGGATCACTTCCGGATGCGCTAACGCGGCGCGTCATATGACGCATTACGCGACAACGCAGGTCTAGAATATAGTCAAAATGTCTCCACCAACCAGCGGTCGGAACACAACCCCTTTCAGCAGGCTAAATAGTTCTGTTAAATGACAACAGAAGGGACAGGCAACAAGAACCATCAGTGAAAGAGGGGAGGGCTAGTTCTTCTCTACCGGGTCACGTTGGGGCGCTACCGGAACTGATCAAATTGGTAGTCTACAGTGTTTCTGGATGTTTCAGACTGAAGCTGGCGTTAGCATGAGAGCACCACCATTTCGTAGCTCCGTCGTGGCCATTCGACGAGCAATAATGCTAGCCGCTCTCCACCAGAAGCCTGCGGGAGTCGGGGGCCCCCAAGACTTTTGTAGAATCTTCAAGGCTGAGGGGACGCTTTCGAGAATGGAGCCCAATCACTAGCAGACAAGCGTCCGAGTTCCAAGGTGTCGCAGGGCAATTTTAGTGGACCACGCCCAAATCTGAAGAGCCGGCCGCCATTTTGAGAGTACTGTGGCAGCCGGCTATCGCTGCACCGCAAGAGCGGGAGCAACTCAACTACATGGTGAGCGAGACGCTGTAGTCGAAAGAGCGGGCGGGAAACAGCTGAATAGCGGAAGAGGCACAGTGTAGCAAAAGCGGGCGGAATGGCAACTGAAATGGTAAAGGGGCGCCCCACTACAGCGTGTCTTTAGGTGAAACGGATTGTGGGACAAGGTCAAGAATGGAAGAGTTACCAAAAGGCAAAAAGTTCCGCTTGATCCCGGGAGCCGGCCACCTATGTCGGGGGCGATCTCAGGCTACACCAGGAGAACACGACTTGGGGAGGGAGCCGGAGCCAAGCGCCCCCTCCGAGTCCGCGCCATTACACCGTCCCTCGGGGGCCTCCGTCAAGCGGTTCAGGGTGGCACCGCATTACATTGTTCACAAATGCAGTCACGTCCTCAAACAGCCCCCACTTTACTTTGAGAATAGTGAAGCTGAAGCAAGTGCAAATAGGCTTCAGACAGTGTTACAAGCACTCCTCAAAACTTTGAACCATCAGAGTGCATGAGTTTCATGCTCGATCGATTGAGCTAGCCGGATCGGGCAACAAAAAGTATAAAATAGTTATGTAAATAGTTGTTTAATAAAATGTTTTACCCTGTTACTTTGCTGGTGTGTTGTATATATTTGTAATATTTGCATAGAGTTTATCGTTATTTTGGGCAGGGTGGGTGGCGGAGCCGAGCTGTATTGCAGCCATCATGGTGTGGAGTTCAGTTCATCTCAATAGTTTCGTGTTTGTCATGAGGGGTTGTTCCTAATGTTTCTATTTTAGCGAGGTCAAAAAGAGATCCCATTAGTGGCCTACTGATTTTGCTCGATTCCTTTTGTTTTTTTACACGATTTTTCGCTATCTGCAAAGACTAAACAGAGTATTGCGACTCTGTGCTTGTTTGTAAATAGAGAATGAACCAAAGAGAACCAATTCTAAAACAGTAAATGCCTGGATAACAATCAATCAAATGGAGAGAGAAGCAGGCACGACGGATTACAACGGGGGCAAAGGCCTGCGTTAACTACCCTTCACTATCTGCAAAGAGAGAGTACTCCTAATAGAAATGAGGGGGGGGGGGGCAGCATTCAAAGCAGATCAGTGTGCATAAACACGAAAATGTTTTTACTTACCACGTACTTGACATTCGACAGCTTATGATATTTGCTATTAAAAAACCATTGAAATTCACTGAAAAAACCATAGGTTAGAGACCATATATAGTTAGGAATTAGCATTTAAAAAACCTTGAAAATTCACTGAAAAAACCATAGGTTATAGACCATATATAGTTAGGGATTAGCATTTAAAAAACCTTATTTTACTCACACAAAACCATTGAAATTCCATATATAGTTAGTTGCACTAACTATATATCGCGCACCCGCAATCCACTGCTGATGAACTTTAATAACTTATAAATATATACAACAAAACAAAAACAGTAAAAACATTTAAACATTTTTAGGGAAAAAGAAGGAAGTAGCGGTCGGTTGTGCGAATAGTCCCAAGGCAGCACAACGTCCAGATTTCTGGACGGCACCCAGGTGATGTTGCCTGGGTGCCGCACTGATTTCGGTATCCGGCGTGGGGCGTCGCGGGGGGTGGGTCATCAGTAGCGGTCTGTTGTGCGAATAGTTCCAAGGCAGCAGAACGATGGCACCAAGGTGATGTCCAGTAAGTTGCCGCCCTCCGAATAACGGCGTGGGGCGCCCCGGGGGGGGGGGGGGGGGAGGCGGCGTGAACGGGCCTCCCCAGGTGGAGCCTCGTCTGCTGTAGTGGGGCGCCCCTTTACCGTTTCAGTTGCCATTCCGTCCGCTTTTTGTCCACTGTGTCAAAATCCGCAATTCAGCTGAGTTGCCGCCCTTCGAATAACGGCGTGGGGCGCCCCGGGGGGGGGGGGAGGCGGCGTGAACGGGCCTCCCCAGGTGGAGCCTCGTCTGCTGTAGTGGGGCGCCCCTTTACCGTTTCAGTTGCCATTCCGTCCGCTTTTGGTCCACTGTGTCAAAATCCGCAATTCAGCTGAGTTGCGCCCACTCTTGCGGTGCAGCGATAGGCGGCTGTCACAGGACTCTCAAAATGGCGGCAGGCTCTTTCCTTTTTGGGCCTGGTCCACTGAAATGGCCCTGGGACACCTTGGAAATCGGACGCTTGTCTGCTAGGTCTTGGACCCCATTCTCGAAAGCGTCCCCTCCGCCTTGAGGATTCTACAAAAGTCTTGGGGGCCCCCGACTCCTGCAGGCTTCCGGTGGGGAGCGGCTGCCATGATTGCTCGCGGAATGACCACGACGGAGCCACGAGATGGTGGTGCTTTCATGCTGACGCCAGCTTCAGTCTGAAACATCCAGAAACAAGGTGGGGCTTTCATCGTTTGGGAAAAAAATATAGTTTTCATCCAATGAAAAGTGTTATTTTTAGGTCATATGATCAAGCCTTCCATCATTAGGAAACCAAAAGTAAAATGAACCAATGAAAAGTTTTATAAACAAGTCACATGACCTGTTATGCGGCATAGGGTATAAAAAGCGTAGAAAATCCGTTGGCACGTGAGGCGGCGTCAGTAGCGGACCGATGTGCGAATAGGCCGAAGGCAGCACAACGCGCCAAGATCCGGATGGCACCGAGGTGGTGTCCAGCAAGTTGTCGCACTGGTGTGGCCATCCTACAATGCTGAAAGTCGGCGTGGGGCGCCCCATTGGCCTGTGAGATGGCGGCAGTAGCGGACCGATGTACGAATGGGGCCAAAGGCAGCGCAACAATATTTTCTGAATAGAAGACACCACAAGGCGCTGAGATGCCAAGATCCGGATGGCACCGAGGTGGTGTCTAGCAAGTTGTCGCACTGGTGTGGCCATCCTACAATGCTGAAAGTCGGCGTGGGGCGCCCCGTTGGCCTGTGAGATGGCGGCAGTAGCGGACCGATGTGCGAATGGGGCCAAAGGCAGCGCAACAATATTTTCTGAATAGAAGACACCACAAGGCGCTGAGATGCCAAGATCCGGATGGCACCGAGGTGGTGTCTAGTAAGTTGCCGCACTGGTGTGGCCATCCTACAATGCTGAAAGTCGGCGTGGGGCGCCCCGTTGGCCTGTGAGATGGCGTCAGTAGCGGACCGATGTGCGAATGGGGCCAAAGGCAGCGCAACAATATTTTCGGAATAGAAGACACCACAAGGCGCTGAGATTCGGTTAGCACCGAGGTGGTGTCTAGCAAGCTATGCAGCTGAGTTGCGTGCGCACTTGCGGCGAATAGGTCGAAGGCAGCACAACAATGTTTTCTGAATAGAAGACACCACAAGGCGCTGAGATTCGGTAGGCACCGAGGTGGTGTCTAGCAAGTTGCCGTACTGGTGTGGCCATCCTACAATCCTGCTCCGAATAACGGCGTGGGGTGCCCGAAGGGGGGGGGGGGGAGGCGGCGTGAACGGGCCTTCCTAGGTGGAGGCTCGTCTGCTGTAGTGGGGCACCCCTTTACCGTTTCAGTTGCCATTCAGCTGAGTTTCGGCCGCTCTTGATGCTACAGCGACAGGCGGCTGCAAGAGGACTCTCAAAATGGCGGCCTGTTCTTTGGATTTGGGCCTGGTCCACTAAAATGGCCCTGGGACACCTTAGAACTCGGACGCTCGAATTTTTTTTCCTTTCCTCTACATGCAAAAAAAGGTAAATGCCCGGTACGTTACACGCTTCATCTGCCACGATGTACTCTCCAGAGGAACCGAAAAAAAATATAGTTATGGTAACTATACCATGCATCGTCATATGGAGAGGTGGCACCGATTAATTATAGTGCTGCATAAAAGAGAGATTTGGAGGAGAACCCCCGACCTGCCAGTACATTCATCAAAGAAGTGGCACTGACAGCATCAGAGGCAAGGGAAACGGTCCCAAATATTTAGAAGAACTTTGGAAAGATTAAAATGACATGTTTAGATTGTGGCAAATTAATTTCATGTGGACAGATGAGTGTTACTCTAATAAATACAGCATATGAACATCATCATAGTCGATGGTTGGTAGAGACATTTTGACTATATCCTGGACCTGCCCGTCCTCGCCCAAAATGGCGCCGGAATAAATGGGACTCGTAACTCCTTGTTGTGTACTGGTTGCACAACCTTGATATCACGAGATACGTATGCAGTTTTGAAGCACATGGCGGGCGGGGACGAGAATAGATTGAATATTTCGATATCCCTATTGATATTAAGTTCTGATGTGTTATTGATTACTGTACTATTGAAAGTTCGAATTAACGTCACCCATGGTACTTGCCCGCAAATGTATATCTAGATAATTTTATTGTAACTGGCCCTGTCGTATTTTAATTATAAAATGTACGTCCACCGATTCCGCAACTGTTAGACACTTTAGTTCTTGCAACCTAATGGCCCGCCCGTTACGTTCCTCTACAGTGTAAATGTCTACTCATCATATACGATTACAGTTTGCTCCGTGGCCGGCCCACGTGGTTATAGGCCCGTATTTGTATAATGACATTTTCACAATAAAGGTTTTTAAAAGAAAACATGGTAGTAGTATATACATTGGTAACGTTTTTAATAATAGTCACTGTTTTAGAATCAGTAAAAGGCAAGTGAAATAAAGCAGACCAATTACATGAAGGGTAAAAGGTATAATACGCAGGAACGCAGTAAAGATAAATGGTCAAGGGCTGTTGTGTTTTCTACTCCTGCAACATAAAGTGATCGATAAGAATCTCATATTCAGGCGTATCGGCGACTAAGACAGCAGGCCGACCCTCTTTTGCTCAACGGCTCCGTCATGGGACGAAGAAACGCCCTTTTTCTCGAAAAAGGAATATATTTTACTTGCAGGACAGTTGTAAATTTTCCGGGAAAGTACATTAGCCTGGAACATTATAACATATATTTAAGAAAAAATAATGTTCGAAAGCATCATTAGAATAAGAAAAGTAAAATGAACCAATGAAAAGTTTTATTAACAAGTCACATGACCTGTTATGCTTACGTTACGCGCTGCGCGTCGCGCCCCGGATCACTTCCGGATGCGCTAACGCGGCGCGTCATATGACGCATTACGCGACAACGCAGGTCTAGAATATAGTCAAAATGTCTCCACCAACCAGCGGTCGGAACACAACCCCTTTCAGCAGGCTAAATAGTTCTGTTAAATGACAACAGAAGGGACAGGCAACAAGAACCATCAGTGAAAGAGGGGAGGGCTAGTTCTTCTCTACCGGGTCACGTTGGGGCGCTACCGGAACTGATCAAATTGGTAGTCTACAGTGTTTCTGGATGTTTCAGACTGAAGCTGGCGTTAGCATGAGAGCACCACCATTTCGTAGCTCCGTCGTGGCCATTCGACGAGCAATAATGCTAGCCGCTCTCCACCAGAAGCCTGCGGGAGTCGGGGGCCCCCAAGACTTTTGTAGAATCTTCAAGGCTGAGGGGACGCTTTCGAGAATGGAGCCCAATCACTAGCAGACAAGCGTCCGAGTTCCAAGGTGTCGCAGGGCAATTTTAGTGGACCACGCCCAAATCTGAAGAGCCGGCCGCCATTTTGAGAGTACTGTGGCAGCCGGCTATCGCTGCACCGCAAGAGCGGGAGCAACTCAACTACATGGTGAGCGAGACGCTGTAGTCGAAAGAGCGGGCGGGAAACAGCTGAATAGCGGAAGAGGCACAGTGTAGCAAAAGCGGGCGGAATGGCAACTGAAATGGTAAAGGGGCGCCCCACTACAGCGTGTCTTTAGGTGAAACGGATTGTGGGACAAGGTCAAGAATGGAAGAGTTACCAAAAGGCAAAAAGTTCCGCTTGATCCCGGGAGCCGGCCACCTATGTCGGGGGCGATCTCAGGCTACACCAGGAGAACACGACTTGGGGAGGGAGCCGGAGCCAAGCGCCCCCTCCGAGTCCGCGCCATTACACCGTCCCTCGGGGGCCTCCGTCAAGCGGTTCAGGGTGGCACCGCATTACATTGTTCACAAATGCAGTCACGTCCTCAAACAGCCCCCACTTTACTTTGAGAATAGTGAAGCTGAAGCAAGTGCAAATAGGCTTCAGACAGTGTTACAAGCACTCCTCAAAACTTTGAACCATCAGAGTGCATGAGTTTCATGCTCGATCGATTGAGCTAGCCGGATCGGGCAACAAAAAGTATAAAATAGTTATGTAAATAGTTGTTTAATAAAATGTTTTACCCTGTTACTTTGCTGGTGTGTTGTATATATTTGTAATATTTGCATAGAGTTTATCGTTATTTTGGGCGGGGTGGGTGGCGGAGCCGAGCTGTATTGCAGCCATCATGGTGTGGAGTTCAGTTCATCTCAATAGTTTCGTGTTTGTCATGAGGGGTTGTTCCTAATGTTTCTATTTTAGCGAGGTCAAAAAGAGATCCCATTAGTGGCCTACTGATTTTGCTCGATTCCTTTTGTTTTTTTACACGATTTTTCGCTATCTGCAAAGACTAAACAGAGTATTGCGACTCTGTGCTTGTTTGTAAATAGAGAATGAACCAAAGAGAACCAATTCTAAAACAGTAAATGCCTGGATAACAATCAATCAAATGGAGAGAGAAGCAGGCACGACGGATTACAACGGGGGCAAAGGCCTGCGTTAACTACCCTTCACTATCTGCAAAGAGAGAGTACTCCTAATAGAAATGAGGGGGAGGGGGGGGCAGCATTCAAAGCAGATCAGTGTGCATAAACACGAAAATGTTTTTACTTACCACGTACTTGACATTCGACAGCTTATGATATTTGCTATTAAAAAAACATTGAAATTCACTGAAAAAACCATAGGTTAGAGACCATATATAGTTAGGAATTAGCATTTAAAAAACCTTGAAAATTCACTGAAAAAACCATAGGTTATAGACCATATATAGTTAGGGATTAGCATTTAAAAAACCTTATTTTACTCACACAAAACCATTGAAATTCCATATATAGTTAGTTGCACTAACTATATATCGCGCACCCGCAATCCACTGCTGATGATGTCACATATTACATCATTCATGACATGGTCAGTGACATCACTGATGACATCTCAAATGACATCACTGATGACATCTCAAATGACATCACTGATAACATCTCAAATGACATCACTGATGACATCTCAAATGACATCACTGATGACATCACTGATGACATCTCATTTGACATCAATGACCACATCACTGATGATATCATTCATGTGACAATACAATGCATCTCCTCACACTTTAATATAATCTCTGTTACACCCAGTGTTAAATACAGAGTATAATTTTTGAAACCATTGACACACCAATACTAGTTACTACATACGCACTCAGTGATTCCTATGTTTACACACACATTCACTCATTTACCCATACAATCATTCATACATACAATCACTCATCTTTACAACACTATCATATGCACTCATACACCTATACAGACTCTCACACTCTGTCACTCATCCATGGAGTTACTCACACACCTAGTCAGTCCTGTAAATAATCAATCACACTTGCATTTTCTAATCTATACAGCACCTTACATTTTGAAACATATACTAACACATACTTACTCTCTTATACAATCATTGATACAAGTACACATTGATCTGCACAGAGTCACACACCTCCCAGCCAGCCACACACACTCAGTCTCCCATACAAATACTTGGGCAATCAATCAATAACCCATATAGTTACTCATATAGCTACTGACCAACACATGCAGCAGTTTACAGAACAACAGACATAATGATGCACAAATTAAGACAGTTTAGTCACTAACCCATGCACTCAGTGAGACACATTTAATCACTCACTCATACAGTCAGTCACGCACCTACTAAATCCTTCATCCAGACACTTCTACATCTACTCATTCTTCAATATGTAAAACATATTTAAACTTTACAGAAACACACAGTCACTGGATGATGTCTTCAGTGATGTCATTTGAGATGTCATCAGTGATGTCATCAGTGATGTCACTGACCATGTCATGAATTATGTAATATGTGACATCATCAGCAGTGGATTGCGGGTGCGCGATATATAGTTAGTGCAACTAACTATATATGGAATTTCAATGGTTTTGTGTGAGTAAAATAAGGTTTTTTAAATGCTAATCCCTAACTATATATGGTCTATAACCTATGGTTTTTTCAGTGAATATATATATATATATATATATATATATATATATATATATATATATTGATATATATATATATATATATATTTTCTAAATGTATCTGTTTTGATGTGTTTAATGACTTTATTGGGGGTTTTAAAGATAAAGGGCCATATGTATCAAAAAAGAGTTTTGCAACTCTCAAATTGCGATTTTTAGCAAATCGCAATTAGAGAATCACAAAATGCAATGTATGTAGGATTTGCTAAATTTTTTGCAAATCCTACATAGTCCTTATTTGCAAATCGCAAATTGAGAGTCACAATTAAGGAATCCCTTCCTATTCATTCCGATAGGGTTAGGAGGCCTATAGAAATGAATGGAAAGACATTCTCAAATTTGCGATTACCAGTTAGAGAATCGCAAATTGAGAATGCAATTTCAAGGTTGCAAGGGTGCCAAAAGGACACCCTGTTGCACCCCTGAAATATGCATGTGCACATTTTGCAGATGCATATTGATACATCCCAAAAGGCTTTTTCCAATTCGCAAACAGGCAGATTCTGAGAATCTGCCCGTGTGCAAATGGGAAAAAGGCTTGATACATATGGCCCAAAGATTTTAAATTCATGTTCACTTGTATTTTAATTCTAATTACAATTTATGTATGTATATTGAGAAGAATTGTGTTTTTATCTGACTCTGATATACAGGTGGGTCCTGTTTACTACCGGTTTCTGATAAAAACCTTTTTATAAATACTTAAAGTGAAAAGGGAACCCCTCTGATAAAGATCAATTCAAAATGGTCAGGCGATTTCAGTAGATGTTTCCTAAGTTAAATTTGCCCGGCGTAAAACGCCTCTAATACCATACGAAGTTATTCAATAAAGAGGCAGGCGCTGGAGACAGGAAGACAGGAAACAAGTTTATTCTGTCGGAGTAGAACACATCAGATCAGACAACAAGGTATCGTCTCGAGGTGCTCTCTCAACCTCTCTGAGACCTGGTCTTTTTATACACTGGTCTAAGACATGTGAACGTTCTTTATTACAGCAAGGACATTGTGAAGTATGAGAACGACATCCCAGGCACCCCCCCAGTTCCGGCCCATTCCAACACATGACAACAGTAGAGGCCCTTTCCCCTCATATGATTGGGAGGGGCCATCACGCAGCTGAGTGTTCTGCCGATTCCTTTGGAATGTGTGCGCCTGATCGAATCTCAGGGGGTGGGGACGTCATGATCAATAGTGGTCTCTTTCAGGAGAGGCGAGTGCATGCAGTAGTGGGCAATAAACTGTATCCTCGGGCTAAGGGATGACCAGCGGTTCGTACAGGCAGTCGGGCTCAGAGGAAGGGGTCATCAAAGGAGGGGTATTCATGGGCGGAAAGGAGGTGTTGGTCAGGCGCGGGGTGTGATTCCCTGAGACAGAGTCATGGGGGGGGTTTCATGGCTTGTGCATGTGAGCGCGGGGGCAGCCAGGAGGCGCGGGGAAGGTTTGCAAGGTTCAGGGAAGTGTGCTGATGGGCGATCGTGAACAGGGAGACCATGGTACCTAAAATGGCTGTCGTGTGTGTTCATACGTGAATCGACAAGATGGCGTAGATGATGTTTAGTACACGAACTAAAATTCCACAGTCCTCCCTTTAACATGTCTCGCCAGCTTGTCAGTTCAGATCGATCCCCATGAGACCACGCACCTCTATCTCGTATAGGGGACTCATGTGCTCAGGTTTAAAGTTCAAAGTCTTTGGGCACATACAGTTGGAAATGAGTGCACATAAAGGTGGTAAACATTGAATACCTAGGCAACACCCACACAGTATCATGATTGGTATCAATAAAAACGTGAACAATCTCCATCCCCAGTTCTTCAAAGTGTCCCAGAACCAGCCTCCAAGCGACCATCCTTCCTGCTCCTGGTGAACCTCTGAGGACAGTCTGTGGAGGTGTTCGATTGCTTTGTAGACTGAAGGTGAGTTATCTGGCACGTAGGTGCAACAGCTGGAGCCGATGATGCGGCATGCTCCTCCGCGGTCGGCCAGAACCACATCTAGAACAAGACGGTTTTGAAGAGCCACCAGGCGGACGGCCTGAAGCTCAGCCGTGTTGTTGGCGAGGATGCCAGCGGTGATGTTAATGGTTGTTTCTAATGCCTGAGTCAGGTGTCGGATAGCGCGGCTATTTGCCATTGGTCCCCACAGAGGAACAAGTCCCTTTGCTGCATCCAGGAACTGTGCTCCGGTGGAGTCGGCTTGTTCAACATCTCCGGCGCGCTTTTGCCGGTGGTGGTTGGCTGAAGCCACATACGTGGGAGGAAGAATGAAGGCGATGTAGCACGTACCCCTCCAACCTCTTGGGAGCCAAGTGTAAGCTTTGGTGCCACAAACAAAGTACATATTCGGGGAAGCAACAAAGGTGGGGGGGTCAGCTGAGACCAATGTTTTGGTGATGCGACAAGAACTGTGACCCACCAGCTGCGTTCCTTGTCCTTCGAGGCATACGAGTCCTGTGACATTGATGACAGACAGGGCCACGGTCAGGGTGGCAGCCGTTTGTTTCCGCAGGTGGGAGAAGGTGGGTCTGGCTGGATTGTGGAGCACTTGCATTTCGACCCTTTCTTTGGCAGGGATGTTCGTAAGGAAGGTTGAACCTGAAATTGCAGGACAAAAGGGCTTTCCTGTCTTGTTCAGCCAGAACCCATAGTAGAAGTGTGACACGGTTTGACCAGAAGTGGCGTTGTCCTTGTGGCTTTCCTGCATGAGGATCAACCAGGCGAGGCAGGAGCCGTGAACTGAGAAAGGAGAAGGGATGAAGGGGATGGAGTGTCCGGTAGCATGTGGGAGCAACCCACAGATCCAGCAGTTCGTGGCATTTGCAGCAAGGTTGTGCTGGTGCAACAGTTGTACGAAGGAATTGTTCCAGAACTCCCTACGCCTTTCTCGGAGCTGAGGTGAAAGGGTGATCGGGTGGTGCTCTTTCATGGTGGTTGGCTGGACAGTGGTTGGCAACATCTGGTGAGCGGGTGTGCTTTCCTCCAAGATCCAGAAGGAAGTCATGAGGAGGAGGCAAAAGAGGAAGACAATGAAGAGAGCGATTGTCTTTGATTTGTGCAAATTGTCAGTCTTTGGGTTCCTGTAGTGGGTATTTCCTGTTGCTTCCGACGTCTTCTTATCTGGCGCTTCCATCATCTTCTTATCTGGCGCTTCCATCATCTTCATCTTCAAGGTGCTCGGTAGTGGGCAGAGCCACAGACTTTGTTTAGCTTCTCTCCGGGTAACCCTTGGTTGCTTTGGGTCACCGTTCTCAGATTTTTAACTTAGTCAGTGGCCTACTTAGCCGAAGCTCCCTCCTTTCGACGCAGGAAATACCCTTCTCGGGATGGCACAGTGGGATCAGAGTGTTTTGCAAGTTCAAGTGCCTCGGTATCAGGATAGCAGTTCAGTGATGGTCGGTCTTTGTTCAGGAGCTCTTCTTGGGTGCTGACGTTGTCTGTCGTGGCCAGGGTCGAGGAAACCTTTTTGCAGTGGTGGGCGTGCAGCCAGTGCTTCTTCCCCTCCACTCGAAGAGCCGTCCGAGTGGTGATCAGTACTTGCCAGGGGCCCGTCCACCGGGGTTCCAGACTCTTCGCTCGTTGAAAGTTCCGGATTAGGATGTAGTCACCCGGTTGGATATCGTGACCGGGACCCCTGGAAGCATCGGGGATGGCCTGCTGCACCTGTTGATGAATGACAGACAATGTTTTAGTTAACTTGTATAAATAATCTGACAGCAGGACGTCGGGGACGTCGTGAATGGAGGTCGGTTTGGGGGCAGTCCAGAGGTTCATAGGCCGCCCAAACACAACTTCGTAGGGGGTCAAGTGGTGCTTAGTGGGAGTGGAGCGCATCGATAGTAATGCCAGTGGAAGGGCATCTGGACACTTAAGTCCTGTGGTGGCCACTATTTTTGACAGTTTCAGTTTCAGTGTAGCGTTGTGTCGTTCAACCAGGCCAGCGGATTGGGGGTGGAAGACCGCATGGAACCTTTGTTTTACCCCCAACCCCTTCAGGATTAGTTGGATAACTTCGGCTATGAAGTGGGGGCCATTGTCGCTCCATAAAATTCGACAAAGGCCGTAGCGGGGTAAAAACTCTTTCAGTAGTACTTTGGCAGTAGTCATGGCAGTGTTATCACGGGTCGGATAGGCTTCCACCCATTTGCTGAAGGCACATACAATGACTAAAACGTACTTCAAGCCTTGGCACCTCTCTAGCTGGATGTAATCCATCTGAAGGACCTCAAAGGGGTGGTCGGGGATCCCAAACCCTCCCCGGGGTACCACAGTTCCTTTCCCGGGGTTGTGTTGTAAGCAGATAAGGCACTGCTGGACTAGGCGTTTGGCCGAGTCGGGGATCTTGTTGTTGTGCCAAACTTTTGAAATGAGTTCAATCATGGGAGCAGAGCCTATGTGTGCAGGGGAATGTGCCATTGTCAGTATGGGGATCAAATATGCATCAGGCAGCAACCATTTGTTCGTGTCTTTTGTCCGCCAGCAGCCTTCATCGTCCCTTAGACCCACCCGCGCCCACTCAGTCAATTCGTGTGGTGTGCTGGCCGATTGGATGTCCCTGATCGTTTCCCTAGCGTCAATCCATTTTTCTGCTTGTGACCTGGTCACATACATGCGTGTCGTTGTCCTATTCTCAGCTGTGGTTCGGGCAGTGCTGTCGGCTAGTGCGTTTCCCTGTCCAACTAAATCTGTCACCTTCTTGTGTGCCTGGCATTTGATCACTGCTAATTGTCTGGGGAGAAGAACTGCTTCAATCAGGGCGGAGACTAAATCTCCGTGAAGGATGGGTGTACCGTGGGACGTCAGGAATCCCCTTTCCCTCCACAGGAGCCCAAAATGATGAACCACCCCGAAGGCGTACTGGCTGTCCGTGTAAATGTTTGCCGTGGTTCCTGCTGCTATGATACATGCTCGTGTGAGGGCAATTAGTTCTGCTGCCTGTGCGGATCGTTGTGTGATGCGAGCGGTTTCAACTACTGTTTGAGCTGTCGTCACCGCATAGGCAGCAGAAGTGGTACCGTCTGGGAGTTTGATACAAGAGCCATCTACCCATAGTTCTCCATCAGGATCTGTAAGAGCACTGTCTCGGAGGTCAACTCTACTCCTAGTCTGTTCGTCCGTGAGGGTCACACAGTCGTGTATAGGGGGCACATCGGGGTCATTTTCGGGCAAGGGTAACAGTGTAGCAGGGTTCAATGTCGTACATCTCTTCAGGGTGATGTGGGGTGCAAGTAGAGTCAATTCGTACCCTGTTAGTCATGCGCTAGTCAGATGTTGAGTCTTAGTCTGGTTCAAAAGGGTGTCAACTGCATGGGGCACTAATACCGTGAGGGAGTTTGAAAGCACAATTCCCTCACTCTGGCGGATAGAGACAGCAGCAGCGGCTACTGCTCGAAGGCAGGCAGGTAGAGCTCTGGCGACTGGATCAAGAGCGGCAGAGAAGTAGGCACAAGGGCGTTCTTTGGCGCCGATGGGCTGAGTTAGAACAGACAATGCGCATCCCTCCCTTTCGTGAGTGAAGAGGGAGAAGGGCTTGGAGTAATCTGGTGTTCCTAGAACGGGTGCCGAGCAAAGGGCATCCCGCAACTCCTTAAAGGATGCTTGGCATTCGGGAGTCCAAGGGAGTGGGAACGGAACATCTTTGGCCAACAGGGAGAGTAGGGGTTTTATAATGAGACTGAAATTTGGTAACCATTGTCGGCAGAAAGAAGTAAGGCCCACTAATGAACGGACTTGCTTCTGTGTTTTTGGAATGGGGGTGTCTAGGATGGTTTGGATTCGGTCGGGTGTAAGTTTCCTCCCTTCTTTGGACAGGAGATGGCCTAGGTATGTTACTTGGGACTGGCAGAACTGCAGTTTCTTTTTGGAGACTTTGTGGCCATTCTCCGCAAGAAAGTGCAAGAGTTGGATAGTGGCTGTGATTGCAAGTGGAGTGGTGTCGGCCGCCAGAAGGATATCATCAACATATTGGATCAACACCACTCCATCTGGTAGCTGGACGGCGTCCAGCTGTCTTTTGAGGGACTGGCTGTAGATGCTGGGACTTTCAGTGTAGCCCTGGGGAGCTCTACAAAATCGGTACGAACGGTTTTTTAAAGTGAAGCCGAAGAGATAACGGCTGTCTGGATGGATGGGGATAGAGAAGAATGCATTTTTAAGATCAATAACGGTGAAGGTGGTGGCAGTGGACGGGATGAGAGTCAGAATGGTGGCGATGTCTGAGACTACGGGGTACTGTGGCACCACCACTTTGTTGACTTCTCGCAGGTCGATGATGAAGCGGTACGCTTTCTCATCTCCCTCACCTTGCTTCTTAACAATGGGTAGGATAGGGCTATTGCAGACATTACTAACCACTTCCTCTACCACTCCTGCATCTACCAAGGACTGGATAATTGCTACCAATGCCTTCTCGCCTTCGGGTGATATCCGGTACTGTGGGAGTTTCGGGAGTATTGCATCTGGTCGAACAGTTATGTGTACAGGATCGATCATCATTCGTCCTACATCCGAGTCGTTTCTGGCCCATAGGTACAGGGGTAGGGTATCGAGCAAGGATAGGTCAGCATCTGTTATGGCGTACATATGTCGTGCGGGGTGGGGTCTGGACATGCTCAGGTTGTCGTACAGGATGACTCGGACTCCATCCGGGGAACACCTAATAGTAGTTCGGAAATGTTTCAGTAAATCAATACCCATAATGGCGTCAGGGGAGTTGGAGGAGAGCAGAAATGTTGTGTCAGTGGGATTGTTTCCTAGGTCAAAGGAGATAGGTACAGACAGGGGATTAGTGGAGGGCGTTCCATCGAAACCTATCGAGGTAATGTGTGAGCCAGACAAGGGTGCCCTTGGAATCAGTCGTTTTGATAATACACTACGTGTCGCTCCAGTGTCTACCAAAAATGGAGACTTTGTACCCAGGACCTTAGCAGTGACGTAAGGACCTTGCTGGTCAACACAGAGCTCGACTGGATCCCTCCCTTGCCCCTGGCAGTCCTATGCAAAGTCGTGAGCATTGTTGCAGTCGGACTGTTGGCACTGATTCTGTCGGGGGCGGTCAAATGTGTTTGGTCTGTCAGATCGGTCATTGGTGGTGTCGCGGGTCTGCCCTCGTCCTTGCCCTCCAGTTTTGGAGCCATTTGTCATGTCCCTTGTTTCTTTATTTTTAATCATTTCCCGAAGGGCCAGGCATTGAGACTTCCAATGCCCAAATTCTTGGCAAAATGCACACTGGTTCTCATCGAGGTCGGTCCGTGGAGCGCCAGATGTGGGGTTGCGGTCTCTAGGGGCCGAATTCCTAGGGGCATTCGACTGGTAGTTTCCCCTATACCGTTCCCTTCCTGTAGTCACTCCCTGCAATTGAGCAATCATTACTCGTTCCTTTAAGTCCTTTTTCTTTTTCTCAGTTGCCCTTTCGTTCTCGTTCTTTTGGTGTTCGTAGTACTGAGCCATCTGAAGGATAGCTGCAGGTTTAGAGGCTCCCCAACTACTCTCGCTAGTCTGTAACTTTTGGGAGACCTCTTGCGATAGCCCCTTTACGTAGTTTTGCACGAATAGGTGTTGTCCGATTGCGGTGGTCATATCTTGGCCACTGTAGTCGGAGAACACTGTTTCAAATCGTGAGAAGTATTCTGATACATCTTCCTGAGGTTTCTGGCGACAAGCCGTGACTACCGACCAGTCTACCTTCTTTTCTGGGATCAACGTCTTTAGCTTCTGCACTATTTTGTCGGGGAGTTCCAGTATGTCTTTTACAGGTTTCTTTCCGGGCTCTCGCTGCCTATCTAGGTCATCGAGTTGTTTCCAGGTGTGTCCGAACAGGTCTGTGTGGTCGGCTTTCCGGATTTGCTTCCATACATCAGCCGGCAGACACAACCCGAAAAACAAATCAATGTCCGCTAGAGTCATTATGGTTGAGCCCAAGGCTGTGCCTAGTTCTGTATAAAATGCTGTAGGGTTCTTTCGTAAATCGGGCAGGGTTTGCCTAAAAGTTAAAATATCTTGCCGATCCCATGGTTGGTAAACCCAGTTGTACACAACCCTCCCTTTTGCATCTGCGTGGTTGATATCATCGTTTGTTCCCTGACCTCTTGGGGGAACCCAATAGGGGGCGGCTTCTCTGATAGGCATCATCGTGTTGGCTGCTTCTAATGAGGGCTCAATCGTCTCAGGGACTGTGATCTTGACCTCTGGTTTCTGTTCCGCGAGGTGGTGGAAGACCTCAAGCGTTTGCATGAAGAGGTCCGTCACATCGCTCTCAGTTCCATCTCCAACATCGACCCTTCTATATAGAGCCGTCAATTTAGCAGGACCTTTATTCTGGTACCTATCCTCATACGTGTTCACGGTGTGGTAGCTGAACCGTAAGATGAAATGCCGTCTGTGACTACCGGCATGTGAACTATGCATATTCATCGTATATTCTTCGCTCTCCTTCCGTTCTACCAATGTTTTTGCTATCTTGTCGATTCCATCCCGCTCATCTTTGCTCAACCTATTTGGTCTGGCTGTTAGGTGCCTGCTAGTCTCATGTTCATCTGCTGTTGTTACCAATGCGGCTGGTGCGAAGGCCGTAAGAGCCGGGGCACTAGCGCTAGAGTCACCCACGCCTGCACTTTGAACTGGTGAGTGTTGTGCTAGAGGCTGGCTGGGAGCATAAGGAGGAGGCATGTAGATAATTGGAGGACCGAGTAGTAACTCGTCATTTGCCCGCTGTTTGGAGGGCATCTCTGGGTAGAGCGCAGAGGTGGTCCTGACAGGGCATTGGCCTGCCAGTCCTGATTCTTGCGTTTGTTTAACTTCCTCTCTTCTTCTTATTTCTTCATCTAGTTCTTTTGCGGCCAGATGGGCGGTTTTTCGTAACTCTTTCACTATTTTCGCTTCCTCTCTTTTCCTGCGATGTTCTGCTTCTTTGCGCCACATGCCAATACTATCAAGCATAGTGGGCGTTGCCTTGTTTATTTTTACAGCTGCTTCTAGTGTTTTTATTTTATTTTTATCAAAAGAACCTATCAGTGGCCACTGATTTTTAGGATCCTTTTTTGTATATTTATGCCATAACTTACTATAAGCTATAGCGACTAGTCCTTGCTTAGTAAACATGTCCTTATTAGGGGTGCCTTCCAGTGGAGCTGGATGGTTCATCTCTAATAAGCGGTCCGGGTTGACCCAACTATGAACCAATGGGGAGAAGATAGGCATGACGGATTACAATGGGGGGCAAAAGCCTGCACTACCTATCTTTTCACTACTTGCAAAGACTGGACAGAATATTCTATTCTACGCTATTTGCAAATAGAGAATACCTCCAAAAAGAACCAATTCCCAAAACAGTCAATGTTCGGGCAAACAATCAATCAATGAGGAACGGAATAGGCATGACGTGTTAAAGGTTTGCGTTACCTACCCTTCACTATCGGCAAAGGGAGAGAGAATATTCCTATTCTTCCCCGTTTGCAGGCAGAGAAGATCCTTAAGAGAACCAACTTCGAACAATTCAATGCTCGATTCAATCAATCAATAAACGAGGAGAAAAAAAATAGGCACGACGTGTTAAAGGCTTGCGTTGCCTACCCTTCACTATCTGCAAAGACTAAACAGAGTATGGCGATTCTGTGCTTGTTTGCAAATAGAGAATTCCTCAGAAACAGTCAATAAGTAATACTAGTATTTTCAAACAATCAATCAATCAATTTCGCAATTTGTCGTGTGTCACGACCTTACCGGGACCGCATGGACAGTTTCTTGTCTTCCGCTTCCAGCGCCCGATCGTCCTCTACTCTCTGTTGCTATCGCGGCACTCCTGGTGGTTCCCAGTCAGGACCGTAGATCACTCGGGAGAGGTCAGCTCGGAATCAGTGAAGTTCAGATGATCGGCTGTCAGACGAGGGTCTATCGGACAGGAGCTCTTTCCGATCGTTGCAGTTGTTCACTCTGTCGTCGGGACCTCTCCCACTGGATCCACGTGTCACTGATGGGCCCCGCGTTTGGGACGCCAATTGATAAAGATCAATTCAAAATGGTCAGGCGATTTCAGTAGATGTTTCCTAAGTTAAATTTGCCCGGCGTAAAACGCCTCTAATACCATACGAAGTTATTCAATAAAGAGGCAGGCGCTGGAGACAGGAAGACAGGAAACAAGTTTATTCCGTCGGAGTAGAACACATCAGATCAGACAACAAGGTATCGTCTCGAGGTGCTCTCTCAACCTCTCTGAGACCTGGTCTTTTTATACACTGGTCTAAGACATGTGAATGTTCTTTATTACAGCAAGGACATTGTGAAGTATGAGAACGACATCCCCGGCACCCCCCCAGTTCCGGCCCATTCCAACACATGACAACAGTAGAGGCCCTTTCCCCTCATATGATTGGGAGGGGCCATCACGCAGCTGAGTGTTCTGCCGATTCCTTTGGAATGTGTGCGCCTGATCGAATCTCAGGGGGTGGGGACGTCATGATCAATAGTGGTCTCTTTCAGGAGAGGCGAGTGCATGCAGTAGTGGGCAATAAACTGTATCCTCGGGCTAAGGGATGACCAGCGGTTCGTACAGGCAGTCGGGCTCAGAGGAAGGGGTCATCAAAGGAGGGGTATTCATGGGCGGAAAGGAGGTGTTGGTCAGGCGCGGGGTGTGATTCCCTGAGACAGAGTCATGGGGGGGGGGGTTTCATGGCTTGTGCATGTGAGCGCGGGGGCAGCCAGGAGGCGCGGGGAAGGCTTGCAAGGTTCAGGGAAGTGTGCTGATGGGCGATCGTGAACAGGGAGACCATGGTACCTAAAATGGCTGTCGTGTATGTTCATACGTGAATCGGCAAGATGGCGTAGATGATGTTTAGTACACGAACTAAAATTCCACACCTCTTTGTTATTTGTTTATAGATACCCTGTCCCTTTTCTTTCAATTAGGGAGACTCTCTTGTGGTTTGTGATTTACAGCACAGCTGGTTAGTTGGGGAGCAATAAATAAGAGAGTTTTGTTCCCTTTTGTTGTTTATTACATATTAGTCCGATAAAATGGACATGTTAAAAACTTTTGTTTTTCAGACTACCAATTCAATAACATTGTAAATGGTACCTCCAAGAACATCAATGCTATTACCATGTGCAATAGTGATGAAGAGAAATGGAAGAATCTGTGGAATTTAAAGAAACAATTATCCATATAGAGCTTCATGCTGATTTTTAATTGACTATTACTAGAAGGGTATTATCCCTGAAGGACTACAGGTAAAAAAAACTGGGTCCTATTATAAAAAAAGAAAACTTAATAGAAAACTGGACATTCATTGCGAACAGATGTAATTGCAACTGAATGTTGCTTATAATTAAAACAGCTCACGGTCTTAATTGTAGAGACATGTGAAATTGATGATATACAGACACAATTGAAAGAAAATAATTCCTTAGAAGAGGCTAAACGAAAACTAGATGGAATACAGGATGATATGAAAGGTTATAAGGAATACCTATTAAACAAAAAATCTAATACTTTAGAAATGGATTACTATGATAAACCTTTGGTGGAACATAGTAATAGAAATAATTGGCAACGTTCTCTGATACATCGTATACAAGCTCTGACTCGGAAGTAGATTCAATTGCAGACTAACGAACAGAAAGGGCCATATACCCAAATCCATGATCTAGCATTGATAACTTAATTTTTTTAAAACAATATCAAACAAAATTCATGCAAAACACCAGAGGTACAGAGAAAACCATATGTGAGAACGAGGAGCCAGAAAAAGTGGGATTAGTAAGTAAAAAGGCTCCCAAAATGAATTTATCTACTAAAATTATTAATGAAAGATGAAGAACTGGTTTTAGGTAAAGGATTAAGTTTTGCCATTTGATCTCCCATTGATAACTTTAATATAGAAAGGAATATTATGGATTTTTGTTCAGGAAAATAAAATTGCATAATTCTTTTTAGGTAAGCAAAAGATCCCCTCGGATAACAAGTCGGGATTAAAAGGTAAGTCCTCTTGAACTCCCTCCAGACAGATGGTTGGGAAGAAAATAGACACTTTTGAGAAAGTAATTGAAAAGGGAGTGGATGATCTCCTAAACATGAAAGGGCTGGATAGAGAATAATTTATCATATCAACAATGCAGTGCATTACACAAACTTTAGCACTGATATCACAATAAAACCAGGAGATAAAGGAGACAGTTTTGTGATTCTGGATACAGATGTTTGTAAATAAAAGGATTCATTTATTATTAGATAATTCCCATTATAGAAAATATAATAGGGAGGAATGGGAAGATCTCATTAAGAAAATAGGTTAAATTTTAAGACTGGCAAAAGTAGATAAAATAATCAGTCAGGAAGAATATGACTAACTCCGTAATGATAATCCCATTATACTTGCTATATAAGGTCTACCCAAAGTCAATAAAAATATCTATGTCCCTCCGATGCGCCCTATAGTCGTATCAATTCCTTAACTGAACCTTTGAGTACATATGTTGACCACTTTCATTAGCCTTTGGCAGTTAAACAAAGGTCATATGTAAAAGACACTACTGACATGATTCGAAAGATTGAAAATATTCCGTTCCATGGCATAACACAATGGTTGGTGACATTGGACATAGAAACCTTTTTACAAATAACCCTCAGGATGAGACAATCGATATGATAAAGGATCTTCTTTTAGATGAAAATGATGAGTTATCTCCATACTCAACCTTTTTGACTGTGTATGTAGAATTATACTTAAAAACAATATTTTTGTATTTAATGAGAACTTTTATTGTCAAGTTAGAGGAACCAGTATGGGAGCTACATCCGCCCCAAGTTTTGCATGTCTTTATGTAGCCTCTTTTGAGGATAAACATATTTATAACGAATCATCCCCATTCTTTGAAAACATCAGTAATTGGTCAAGGTATATTGATGATATATTTTTTATCTGGCATGGAGAGAAAGAGTCCCTTGATTTATTTGTTGAATGGTTAAACCTAGGAGAAGCCAACTTAAAGTTTACATCAACAATAGATAATCAGACATGTGACTTTTTAGATATAAAAATGTAAACAAATCAAAGTCTGTTATCAGTTGATTTATATGCAAAACCAACCAATCGTAACACTATGTTACATTATAAAAGAATATATAGAACAACAGAGGGGGACCAAAAAGGACGATATTTATAGGGGTCCAATGTACTTGTCCTCTAAACTAGTAAACACTGAATGTACAGAGTTCCCCGAAACTTAGTGTTAGTGTGGCCTAGCAGTCTCTCTCTCAGGAGAAAAAGGAGTCGGAGTAAAAAATAGTGAACAAGGACCCGCGAGAGTCCCTTGTCGGAACTAGGAAACCTCATACAACTGGGTAGCTGAATGATTGTATTTTCATCCCGCACAGTAGTTGTCTGGCCTCATCACCGGCTTCCTGCTCCAACGTCAAGCCGGCGCTGCAATGCCTGACGGGTAGCACTGTGTGCTACTCTTTTGTGGAGATCTTTTGTTCCTTGCCGTGTTCGGTTGTGTATGAGGAACCCAGGGAAATGAAGTAGTGAGCGTGAAAAAAGTGTATATTAAAAAAGGTTGTTTAGTCCACTAAGAAAACTTTATTAGTGTGGCTAACTGCCTTAATAAAATAGTGAAGGAGGGGTACCGGGACCAAGAAGTCAATGTATTCTGGTCTCGTTCAACCCTCACAAATGGTCAACATGTTTCATGCCCTATGGGCAATTCTTCAGGACCTCGTTGTGCTCATAAACCAGTGAAAGTACCCAATTGGGGCGTTTACAGTGTATATAGTATACAACCTGAGGGGGTAACAAAGCACCAGGGCAGGTCAGTGGTCCTGTGAGGACATCACCCTGGAAAAAATAATCAGAAAAAACACACACACACAGGTGTTCATTATATACATTGAATCACACGCTGCTTACTGGGTTACAGCATGCCACCCTAAATAAACCATCTACCATGTCATAGCATTCCGTATAACTTGATCTTTTAGTATGGTCGTAAGGGAGAAAGAATGAGAGAGAGAGAGAGACACACTCAAATGGCCCAAAACATTGTTACTGATGATTGGTATATCAATGCCTTAAATTTAACTAGACAATTAGTGGTCTAAAAATAGGTAAACTAATGGTGATTCCTATGATGAGTTATATACATAGAATGAAGGAAGAGCAACAATATGCGTATACTTATGGGGTGAAGGCAGGGTACATATTAGGATTAATGGGAGTAAAATCGTTGAATCTTACCCTCACGTTCTTAGGAATCACCTCGCAGTCTGCTCAGGTGGCACCCATGCCGCTGGGTAAATACCTGTCAGAGGGAGGAGGGGGAAAGAGGGGAAGGAAATGAGTTAACCCTTAAAAATATGCCAAATGGTTGACGTAACCAATAATGTACATCTAAGTCTCAAGGGAACTGGGGACATTTCCCCCACCCGCTCGCTGGTTGCCTAAACCCACCCATTCTACCATTGCTCTCAAGGTTGCCTGTAGCGATAAAAATTCAAAATTCAGCCCATTGTGGTCGTCGGAGACTGTGACCAAGGGGAGAACTGACTTCGTAATATTCAGAGGCATCACGCGGAGCCAAGGTATTGGTACACCTCCAAACCGCGCCTCACAGGGTGGAAGCACGGCCCCCATCGGGGGCCCAGCAGTGCATCCAGCGTTTGACGTGAAAGCTGCGCTAACCCCAGAAGTTGAGGGAGGTGGCATAAATACAGAAGGTTTACTATTGCTTACCCTGTCAGCACTAGGTTGGTGCCTCAAGGATCCTCCGCCAAGGGTCGGCGTGGTCTGGCACTCGGAGCAGCTGGTACCGGTTCGCGCGCCCCCTCGCCAAATATAAACATTGCTGATGTTAGATTGCGTTCACGCGACGGGGGCGTGCACCGGAGGGCGTGTCTTACCGTAGCCACTCAGTGGGCTAGACGGAGGGAGGTGATTGACAGAGAAGAAGTCTCAGGCACTCTTTCATATAAAAGGGCGCGCCATCTTGGAATGGGTTTTATCATTAAGTGTAACCTATAATAAAGACACTTAAGACAGTGTATTAATTTTAGTAAAGGGAAGGAAAGGCGGGTGGGACAGAGGGAAGGAACCATCATTGCCACTAAGCAGCTGATACTGTATTCTGATGGTCACGTAGCAAGTCCTGCTCTGCATTAAAGCTAAGGTCCCTGGAGCTGGAATTATCTTCCTAGGAGATTCCAGGGAACGGAATCGTTCAGTCCAAGGGTGTCTAATTGTAGACGATGCACCCATCTTTGTTCAATTAAGTGTAATGCTTGCTGTTTGATCGAAGGATGCCATTCTAACACAACCCACTGCATGTCTTCGGCTGTATGGCCATTCTGTTTACAATGTTCATAAAGACGTGTGTTGGTCTTAGCGCAACGGATATTACTGTTGTGTTCCATTATGCGTGTTTTAACTATGCGCATCGTCATCCCAATATACTTAAGGCCACACGGGCAAATCAGCATATAGATGCATCTGCTGCTATTGCAGTTCGTGTGCTTGTTGAGGTGCCAAGTAAAAGTTTCCGATAGTGAAATGGCCTTTCCTTGTATAGACTGGGGACAGATGACACAGTTGCCACATCGATAGTGCCCTATGACGGGTGGTAGTCCCCATAGAGTGTTCTGGGGTAAGGTGCTCCTCTTTTTTGGGCGGGTGTGGACTAGAGTGTCCTTAAGGTTCGTGGTTCTTGGGATATCTAGCCCAGCCGTGTTGAGAATACCCCAGTGAGTGTTCACTGTTTTTTTGATGAAGGTCGAATTCTTTGTAAAAGAGGTTACACAAGTAATCACGTCATCTTTTTCTTTGGTGTGGGTCTCCAGTAAAGAATCTCGGTTATTGTTGAGTGCTCTCTTAACTGATTGTTTGAGAAGTCTCGTCGGGTAACCCCTATCCTGCAGTTTGTGTTGGAGCGTAGACGCCTCCTGCTTGTAATCCGTTACTGAGGTACAATTCCTACGGATCCTCAAACATTGACCAAACGGTAAGTTTTCCTTCAAGGCCCTAGTGTGGTGGCTATTAAAAAGCAGGAGGCTGTTCCTGTCAGTCTCTTTTCTGTAGAGGGTAGTGGTGATCTCTGTAGGCCCCAGCATGATGTTCAGATCTAGAAAGGGTAAGGACTCTTCTGATATGGTTCCTGTAAATTTGAGGTAGGGGTCTTGGAGGTTGATCCATGTACAGAAGGCTTCACAACCTGCCCGATCCCCTTTCCAGAAGATGACTATATCATCGATATAGCGTCGCCAAAGGGTCAGATTATCGAGGAATGGATTTTTCTCTGATGGATAGATGAAGTTCTTTTCAAAAGTGGCCATATAGATGCATGCCAAGCTCGGCGCAAAGGTAGAACCCATCGATGTGCCACGAATCTGGTGGTATAATTGTGACTCATATCTAAAGAAATTCTCCGTGAGGGCTATATCGGCCAGAGCCATGATGAAAGAGATTGGGGTGGGAGATGACCATTCCTCTGACCTCAAAGCAGTCTCCACGGCTTCTAGGGTTGCCTGTTGGGGAATGTTCGTGTAGAGGGCTTCTACGTCCAATGTCAGTAGAAGATCAACATCTTCCCTACCATCTACATCATTAATCAGGCGAAGTACATCTCTGGTGTCCTGCAGGAATGATGGAATTTTCTTAACAATCGGTTGTAGAAATACATCACAGAATTGGGAAAGGGGTTCTAATAGAGACCCTATTCCGGAGACGATAGGTCTGCCAGGGACCGGGGTGACGCCCTTGTGAATCTTGGGTAGTGTATAGAAGTAGGGCGTCACTGGATCTTAGATGATGAGAAACTCAGCTTCCTTCTTGGATATCCATTCGTTCGTCTCTCCCTCAATCACCAGACTCATGATGGTAGTAGTCAGCCGTTTAGTAGGATCTACGGTGAGCGGTCTGTAGTGGATGTTATTGGACAATTGTCGTCTGCATTCACGATCATACTCATCGTAATCTTGAATCACTGTTGCGCCCCCTTTGTCCGCCTGTTTGATGACGATGGTATTATCGTTCCCCAGTGCGGTGGTGGCTTGTCTCTCCGCCTTCGACATATTATGAAACTGATTTACATGTGGTTTGTTCTTAAGGCTGGCTAGGACTGCACGTTCGAAAGTCAGCACTTCTGGGGGGACCATCCCATCTGATGGGGTGAAGGTGGAAGTTTTCCGTAGTCCAGTGTCCTCGTTCTTTGGATTCGGTTTATCATCGAAGAACGCACGCAAGCGTATCTTTCTGAAAAGTTGTCTGATTTCGATCATCTCCTGAAAGGAGTCAGGGGTTGGTGTAGGTACAAACCCCAGTCCTTTCTCCAGGATGTTGTTCTCAATGGGGGTCAGAACTTTCTTTGAGAGGTTGACGATCAAACTCTTCTCCCCCTGGTGATGCTCCTGGTCTCCATCATGGTTTGCGGTGTCGGCTGGTCTTGCCACTGTACCCCTTTCTGACCGCCTCGCTTTCGCCCTCTTCCTCTGCCCCAACCTCTGCCTTGAAAAGGTGGCGGGTTTGAAGGGTAAAATCTCCTAGTTCCGACAAGGGACTCTCGCGGGTCCTTGTTCACTATTTTTTACTCCAACTTCTTTTTCTCCTGAGAGAGAGACTGCTAGGCCACACTAACACTAAGTTTCGGGGAACTCTGTACATTCAGTGTTTACATTATAAAAGAAACCATCCTCCAATTTAAGAGACAATATGCCATTTGGACAGTCCCTCAGGGGATGCCGTAACTGCACAAATTTGAGTGACTTTGAAAAACATGCGAAAACATTAACCTGCACATTTTTAGATGGAGTCTACCCTAAAAAACTTGTAAAAAGAGCCTATAAATGGGCAAAATACTACAATAGAGATAGTTTTTTTTTAACCCAAAAGCAAGGCTATGGAGGCAAACCAAAATATTATATGTGTAACTAATTTTACTAACATCAGTAAAAAAAATCAAAAACTTAATTAACAGGAATCGGTATTTACTAACTGATGATATCAATAATAAACTGGAAAAGCCTATATTTGCTTTTAGAAGATATAGGGCAATCAGAAATTGCCTGGTACATACGTACAAGGAGGGCCAGGAAATGAGACATTTAAGTATACAAGACAATTTCTGTTTAAAAGGAAACTATCCATGTGTGTTCCTGCAACAATTGTGTTAACATCATAACAGATGATAATATTAAATGTGATGGCACAGTATACCTTCTAAAAAAGATGGTAAACTGCTGTACGAAAAATGTTATTTATCACATTATGTGTCTTTGTGATAAAGAATATGTAGGAGAAACATCGAGAGAACTACGTATTAGGCTCAATGAACACAAGTCAGCAATACAAAATAAACGTAAGAATGCCCTTTAGTGGAACACTTGATAGAAAAGGAACATACTCTTGATGAGTTGAGATGTTGTATTTTAGAATAAATCCAGATAAGTGCAAGAGGAGGAGGTATAGAGACAAAAAGGAAAAGTAGAGAACAATACTACATGTGTAAATGTAATACCCATAAAAGGGGTTTAAATAACAGAGAAGAATTGGAAAGGATAATATAGTTCCTTCAATAAATGGTTGCCTTTTATCTCTGATATTTATTTGTTTAATAGATCAGGTTGTTTACTCTACTTTTCTGATTAAAGACATAAAATAGGAAGTAAAAGATGGCCGTCAGCTTTGTAAAAAAATACTTTGGACTTGGACCTTTGGGTGACGTGAGGTATTTTCGTCATTCAATTGCATTACTAGAGATGCCGTTTTAAATAATTTTTTTAATTATCCTGGGATTGTGTGCAAAGGGGCCTGTTATACATGGTAAGGATAAGTAAAAAATTACTTTAATAATTTTGGGAATATGTTGTGCCAAACACTTAATAAAGATAGTTGTGGAAGATACTCAAATAATTTAGAAGCTTAAATAGCTACAGAGACAATATGCATTTGGATTAGTTTAATGGTAAATGTACGAGGAGAATAAGAGTTCTTAGTTCATAGTCATTGTAGCCAAGACACAGCAAATACTCAGGTTTTATCTTAATAAGTTTGACAAAATTGCGGTTAACCATTTTTTATATGCGGGGCTCTAGTACATGAGTGATTATAAGATGGCCCCCACGTTTTGGTAAAAGTTTGGTCACTTGATAACGCGAGAACATTTTGTCACCTAAGTGCGCTATAAATAGCTGCGGTTTTCATACATGTGCTTTAGATGTCCTCTGACTGTATGCGGAATAGCTTGAGTAAGGATGAACAAAAGAGCGATTTTTAATATTAAATTCGTTTTGTTGTACGCTCAATAGGATATCTGTGAAGTGGTTAATATTTAAAACCCTAATTGTAATAACAATGGGATGCATTTGAAGAATTGTAATGGTAAGCTTAGATAGAGAACTTGAGCCTTTGAGCCACAGTACTGTTTAATAAGTTAGTAATATGCTGGTTTGCTCAAACTAGATAAAAATGTTTACAGATGCAAATTATACGGGTGTATGTTCTCCTCTCATTTAATTACAGAGTAACGACTCTCCAACAGATTTATATCCAATTAATTTAATTAATTGATACAATTGGTGACAATTTAATAAAAAGAAAAATTATAAGAAACAAATCTGAACGATCTAAACAATACCTCTATACAGTGGCACTACAAACAGATAGCAGTGGTAAAGAATGAATACTCAGCACCACCATTATATTTGCAAATATTAGATGACCAATGTAAAGGCGTGCTCAATGATAAGCAGTGTGCCACCAAAGCAGTGTTACTCTATATAGGGAAAAGAGCGTTTCCATATACTTACACAGTCAAAAATGCAATTCAGAGCACAGCACCAAGGTAGTTTAAAACTGACTCTGTTGTCAGTTTGTTTTTAATTTCAATAATACACCAAGGAAAACAGAGTGGACAGAGTAATATAGTCCACATGTAAATACAAAGATAAGTTGATTCTTAATAAGTCGACACGTAGGTGGAGCGTAGATGCAGACAGCCGACACGTGTTTCGTCATGTAGACGACTTCCTCAAGACTGTGGGTAGAAAATATACAATATACCACTAAAAACCATGAAATTAGAAGATATGAATAATTCTCCCAGTGTCAACCACTTCATGCAAGTCTTGTCATATAAAGCTACAATACAGGAGTATCTTGAATATATATCACCCATGAAAAGTGCTCGATAGAGACATAGTCAACCTTGACCATGTTGTGAGGTGAAGAAAAAGAATACCCAGATGAAAAGAAAGGGAAGAACAAAGAAGAATATAGTCCTAGTACGGAAGACCCCGTGTTGAGAGTTCATAGTGTGTTCCAGATGTCCATCCCTAAAAGAATATGACCTAGAGAAGTTGCAAGCACCGGACACTAGAGGATGAGAGGAAGAGCAAACAGTTCAAATGAAGAACTGATGAGAAAATACTTTTAACCATAACTGTATGTAGTAGGCAGGTTCAAGACAGGTTCCAATCCCCTTGTTGTATTGGGGAATTTGGATAGCACAATCTTCAACACTATCCTGGGTGCAACATATAATATTCCAAATCCAAGTGTCGTCCCTCAAATACATGTGCCTGCAAAATGTATAGCATCTTGAAGTTACTCAAATGTAAACCTTTTGAGACGTGCAAACTCATATGTTACAAGATAAGTATTGTTAATAGGAGAAACAATCCCAAAATCTAGTCATATGAAACTATTAGTGCATAACCAACCAAAAATGTATGTAAAACATTCCAAGATTGAAAAAACGACCATTACAGTATAGATTACGACATGTTATGCAAACGTCCAGTATTAAAAAATGCAATGAGCGCAATGCAGAGAGCGGTAAGGAACAAGTATGAATATAAGGATAACAAGAACAGGTAATATCTAGCCTGATACCGCGTCTTCATAAGTAAACACTGCTAGGTGCCCATATTAACAAAAACGTGTATTCTGGGCCCCTCTTAACTTGTAAAAACTAGGGACTGAGGTACTCATTGTGATAGATGAGATTACGATCCTAAAAGCTCCATTACCAAAGTATGGTGTCCATTGTCGGTGCAGGGCAGCCTAACAGATAAGAAATTGACGTCAAATCTGTGAGCGAAGAGGGCGAAGAATAGGCATTCAAAAAACAGTAGCGTAGTTCATAAGCAGATCTTATAATTCGACAAACTCGGCAGTGACCTTACCTGTGTCTGTAATGCTCCAAGCTCCCCTCGGAAAAGTCCTTGAGTGGCCGTTAGCGTGTCTAAACTTATAGTACCTGGACTGGAGCATGTCATTAATAGGTAGAGAAAGAGGAGATACTTGTCCATCGTCGGAGGGGCGCCATCTTGGAGAAGGAAACTCCATACATGGCAATAGTCATTAAAGCACCTTGAAAGCACATCCCATTGGAAGGAATAGTTAAAACATCTAGTGCATGTCCACATATTTAAATATATTAAAGTGTGAGTCTAAAACTAAATCTCTGTGACTTGTAGCAAATAGCGATGGGCACCAGTAGGGGACAAATGTAGCGTCCAATGCAAACACGCATATTGATAAGTATTAGAATGTGGTTTTTGCAAGTGAGCTTGAGTGTCCTGTAACTGAGGTGACAGACATAGAAAGAATCAAACGTCATGTGAAAGATACCGTTCCAATAGTCATCAATAAAGTTCATAGAAAAACTAGCGCCATCTTGGAAATGGATACTTCGTACGTGGTAATACTAAGTAAAGCACCATAAATAAAATCCCACAAAGGGATATTTGTAACGTTCAATGCATGCCCACATGTTTACTCATATTCAAAATGTGGGTCTACAGAATAAGACTTGATGTCCTATGGCAAAAATAATACGCACAAAAAGACATGACAGTCACGCAAGAACGTGCAGGCCGATGGGGGAGTGTGGAAGGTTGCTTAAGGCACACGCATGAGGGCCGAAATTCGTTCTAATACTAGTTTTAGGTGTTGGAACCTACAGTGGAAGGTTCCCAGTTTGTAGTTTCTAACGGTAGCGCACCAAATCAATATCATTGTACAAGCACTAGAAAGCAGAGAAAAGAGAAAAGAGGGGGAAGAGTCATGCTGGAAATCCCAGAGTAGAAATGGGAAAACCCATTGTGAAAAGTACACATGTCTTAAATATAGACTCCAAAGTGATCATACCTGGCCAAATATGTGGCCAAATAACCCCAGATATTGAAACACACTGTTTGTAACATATTCCTCAGTATTATCATGAGATACTAATAAATTGCCAAGCGATTCATGCAGTCATTAATAATACAAATTGTACCCACAAACTAACATATGTCACAAGTATTCTCAGCTGGAAATCTAAATGTTCAACAAATACATATGAAGGTATACAATAAGTCTGTGATATTGCTTACACACATACTGGAAGCACGAGTAGTAAAAATAATGCTGGAGAGATGGGGTTGTAACGGAGAAACTAGATACACACAGTATATATAATTTTCAAATCAGTCCTTCAGAAATACAAACATGTCCCTGGCCACATTAAGACCGTAGTCAACTGCCCTTAGTTTATGGAACCAAGTAGCTTCCAATTTATGTAAACAGTGAACTCTATACCCCCTCTGGGGTGCTCCGCTGCCTTGTCTAACCCATGGAATTTCACTTGAGTAAGATCCGCTATTCCATGGGTTGCATTAAAGTGTACGGCCAGAGGGCAGTTAATGTTCACATTCCTAATAGCCCTTTGTGCTCTTGCATCCTTTCTTTAGTTGGTATTATTGTGCTGCCCACATAAATGCTGTTACACAATACCTCTATATAGGGTGAGAAGCAGCCACCTGTGTAGTACATGACATAGGGCCTTAGAGTTTTTAATAGGGTTCTCACTATGTTTTGTTCTATTTGACAGGAATATTTTTGAGGCTTTCGTTATGATAGTGCCTCGACTAAATGTTACGCCATTATTCATAATATTTGGTGATCATTGACCGGTAGTCGATTTGAATGGCAAATGATGATTATTACTAAGGAAGTTGAAAGGGAGGATATTTGACACATATAAGCAATCATCGATACCCAGTACATTTTGACAGGAATATCTTTGAGACTTTCGTTATGATTGTGCCTCGACTAAATGTTACGCCATTATTCATAATATTGGGTGATCATTGACCGGTAGTCGATTTGAATGGCAAATGATGATTATTACTAAGCAAGTTGAAAGGGAGGATATTTGACACATATAAGCAATCATCGATACTCAGTACATTTTGATTAAGAAAATAATATACAGAATCTAATTATCTTTTTAGTTTTACACCACCACGTAGTGCGATTTATCAGGTGGGTAGGAAGTGTTTTGCGGGGCTGGATAAGATAGCACTCCAGCTGTGAGGAGAAAACTGATCAAATATATACTCCAGCCCTTTTTAAGACACATAAGTTTGTTTTAACAAAGGTAAATTTCACAATGGTTAGGGTACCTTAATAGTGCTAGACCCTCCATTTTGGAGTGATGTTATAGAGAGTGGAAGTAGTCCCCGGAAGGTAGTACGGGATTTGACCAAATATATTTTTCATAAATCGTTGGTACTGGCTCCATGAGTTATTTTATTCTTAATAGTGATTATGTTTGAATGATTAAATAATTGTCCTGAAGAAGGTGATTGTTAGAAATGGGATTTCTGGTTGGCTAGGACATGCGCCTAAGCCAGGCAGAAACTACCACTCTAGTCAGGGCAAGGGAGTTACACGCTGAAGATAACTTCTGCTTACCCACTTGGTAGTTTGACACAAGCAGTCAGGCTTATCCCAGAGGCAATGTGTAAAGTATTTGAGCTACACACACACACAATAGTGACACACTAGGTTATACCAACAATAGCCTTTGTATTACACACACAACACATTAGAGCATAATCTCAAATATACTCTGTGTCACCTGGCACTAGGTATTACTTTACAGGGGATTATATACATTACAGGGCCAATCGAGCTACTGTCATAACCATTACAACACGTAAGTAGTGAAAAAAAAGAAACAACCAGTAACTACTGGTAACCATTGTACTTGGCATAAACACATTATGCATAGATCAAATTAGGCATATATCCTCAATTACTAGTGTACCACAGTAACACTCATATGGTGCACACATTAGCTCAGGGCCTTACGCCCAACCAAAACATGAGGTGAACACCAGACTGACTGGCCTGCTCCTCAGAGGCCGCCTTGGGATTCCCCACAATGCCTTCTGTCCCATAGTCAGGGCCTTCCTCACTGCTGATGCAGCACTCACTCATGGGCACAATCTTCACATTGGGCAGGGGTGCAACTCACCCTTGTCCTCCCCAATCATGCATGCCCCATGTTGCAGCTGCCCGCGATATGTTGGTGCAGCTATATGAACAACAATAGGCACCAACAGTGTGCCGAGGCACCGGGGATCCTCTTTCTTGTTGGCAGTTACCCGTGACCTAGCGGTGCAGCTCTGAACATGCTCCTGCAACCTCAGTGCTCGGTACAGGCGCCACTCACCGGGGCCTCTCTTCTAGCAACTGGGACACAAGCAGGGCTTCAGAAAGGAGCCCGCGAGGCTCCGGTCCCTCCTCGTCGTCTGGTGAGCCTGTGAGGCTCTGTCCCCTCCTTTGACACTCACCAACACAAGATAGGCTCCTGCTTGGATTTCAGGCTCAGCGGCATCTCTCCTTCAGGTGTGGCCCAGGCCCACCACCAGGCTCAGCCCTTGCCTGGCTTCTGCCTGGTCTCCGCGCTGTTTTCCAGCTGCCGGCCTCACCCGAGGTTAGGCTGTCTTCGCCTGACTTCCAGTCAAATCGCTTGGGATGAGAAGAGCTGGAGCCCTTCTTCCTGGGCTCAGAAAAAAGGCAAAAACGGAGTGCTTGTCATGGACTCCGCCTGGCAAAGTTAGAGCCCCCTCCTCAAGCTCGCAGAAGCACTCGAGGCTTTCCTCATCACCACAGGAGCCCTGCCCACAACCAGGCAACCACCTGGCTTTCTTGTCTGTGGCTCTTCTGCCACGGTACAACATCGCCCTCCCAGCAGCGATGTTAGAGCTCCAAGGAACAATAAAGAATGCAGCGCTCACGAGGCGCTAGGTCCCAAGTTCAGAGGGGCAGAGCTGGGCACAGGCAGGCCAGCATGTAGGGACCCCCAGGGGACAGATGCTGGGTTCCACAGTGCTTCCTCTTTGCCCAGCAGTCCTTCGGCTCCAACAGGTAATCAAAAGTTCCTATTCTCTCCTGGGGTCACAACCCCAATATTTATACTACATGAAGGCTTTGTTCTCCCCCCGGCACAGGGCTATGTGCCTGGTCCAAACCAGTTCTGGGGGGCACTTAACATTTTATTTACAGTGCACAACAACCTCCTTTGTAAGTGTAGGCTCTGGCCCCAGACACACCACAGAGGGGCGGTGCCAGCATTGTGGAAGTCAGGCACAGTCCTATTCAGGGTCAGGTGCTACTCCTCCCACTACTCCAAATGCAGATTGGCCTAATCAGCCTAGCGCTGACTCACCCAGCCCCTCCAGAGCCACTGCACCTCCCCAGCCCCTGTCACTCCAGAGCAAGACATGCAACACACATCAGGCAGGCACAAAGAATCATAGCACACAGAAATGCCCACTTCTTATGGAGCATTTATCACCACTATTCCAAACATACCAAACTTGATCATGCAATCCTTCATATCAGGAATTACCTCAATGCATTCCTATGAGAGGGCAGCCTCACAGTACTGAGAAACTCTCACTACCAGAACATGCCACACAGTTAACGCACATGTCCTACCTTTTACCTAGAGTGCACCCTGCCCATAGGGTTAGCTAGGGCCTACCTTAGGGGTAACTGATATGTAGTAAAAGTGGAGTCACAGACGTTGCACCCACTTTATGTGCCATGTCACAGCGGTAGTAAACTGCGCGCGCAGGCCCTGCAGTGGCAGAGCCTTAGGACAGGTTTGAAAGGCTACTTTGGTGTGTGGTGCAATCAGCGCTGAAAACCCACCAGTAGCATTTAATTTACTGGCCCCAGGTATATGAGATTCCACTTCACTGGGGGCTGATAGGTAAATTAAATACGCCAAACAGGTGTAGACCAATCTTACTATTTTACCATAGAGAGCACATGCACTTTATCACTGGACAGCAGTGAGTGAGTACCCAGAGTCCTGAAACCATCAACACCATGTCAGAAAAAAGACTAGGAGGAAGGCAAAAAGTTCAGGGATGACCCTGCAAAAAGGGCCAATTCAAACAGTGATGAATATTTGTGTTTTCACCGAAACTGTTTTTTGGTATAGATAGCCTGAAGTAACTTGTCTAAACATAAAAGTTCTTTTCTTCCTACTTAAAATTTCGTATGTGAATTATTTTTCTCACTGTGACTCATTTTAACTATGTTCTGAATGGTAGAATGAATAGATCAGGGGAATGTTACTCATTTGTGTGTATAAAATTGATTTTGTTTGCACAAGCGCTTTATGTATTCTGGTTCCTACATTGAACACAATTGTGATGCATAGTCACTCGTTCTTGTTACCTATTTTTTAACTGTGATCAAAAATAAAAAAATAAAGATTGTCATACATATATTTATAAATGTATCTGTTTTGATGTGTTTAATGGCTTTGTAGGGTGTTTAAAGATAAAGATTTTACATTTATGCTCACCTGTATTTTAATCCTAAGTGCAATTTATCTATGTCTATTGAGAAGAATTTTTTTTTTATCTGGCCCTTGATTTACAGGTGGGTCCTGTTTACTACCGGTTTCTGATAAAAAAATATTTTTTATAAATACTTAAGGTGAAAAGGAAATCCCTTTTTTGTTATTTGTTCATAGACACCCTGTCCCTTTTCTTTGAATTAGGGTGACTCCCTTGTGGTTTGTGAAAATACTCTTACTTCCACTGCTGGACATCCTTAAAACCAGTGGTTATCAATTAGACAGAACCAAACATTGGCAACAAAGCCAATGGCTGAAGAGGGCTTCAGTTCTGAAGACCTTAAATAATGTTATAATGACACTCTATCTGATAAATAACTGAAGTGGGCTTATCTAAAGCTCAGTTTGTCTGTGCAAGATTAGGAATTATTTTTGAGAAAACATGATTTTGTTGAGACAGCTAAAATAGTCTTTAGTCAGCCGTAAAACACACAGAAATAGGTGCACAGGCAGCAGGAGCACATTTTTTATGGCTCACACACATAGGACATAAAGCACTGGTCAATCGCATCTCAATCTTCTCTGAAAGACAAAGAACAACTGTTATACTGCAGAACCAGTGCAAGTTTCCTTTAAAGACTTGGGACAAGTGTGATACTGAAGTGTCATCCAGTACAAGCTTCCTTCAAAGACATGAAACAAGATGTACCACTGCCGGGCCAGTCAGTGCAAGTTTCCTTCAAAGACATGGAACAAAAGTGGCACTGCAGGGCCAGTGCAATCTTCAGTCAAAGACATGGAACAAGTGTGGCACTGCAGGGTGATGGAATTAAAATATCTTACTGCCATATTATATGTGTTTTACCTGACATTTTGTTAGCATTCATGTACCTATCTTGAAATAAGTTCTTGTTTTATGCATACATTACTAGTAAGTGCAGATGGTATGTAAGTTAGGTTGACATCTATAAACCATATTAGCTTTCGAAGACGCCATCTTGTGATTCACTCATTTACGAGAAATGGTCTTTGGTAAGTTTTTTTTCTCCAAAGCTGAAACTTGCTCATTAACGCATGACTTTTCTGTTACATAGAGACCTTCTCCCACCTGTCTAGTGGGGAGGATAAGCCAGACGACCTTGGGCAGTAGATAGCCTTTGCCAGGCTGCTGGAATCAAAACTTATGTTCTGTCCCTCCATTGTATTACGACATCTACCAGTGTTTTTCCTTAGTAGGCGGGTCTTTGTAGGCTTCGCAACATACATAATGTAACTTTATGCTTGTTAGAGTCAGTCCCTCGTCAGCCATCATACGAGGCTGCTCTGATTGGACTCCACTGCAGTGTATTTGGTGAATAAACTAGTCTGTTGGTATTTTTGACTGCGTCATCGACTCTTCATTTCTTGGAAGGCTAGAGGAGGTCGAGAGTGAACCGGGAGACCCTAGTGGGCCACTTCCTTCAGTTGGTACCTGAACAGGGATTCCACCAGGTGACCCATCCCACGCGGGGATCCCCATATGATAGAGCCTGGTTCTAGTGGCTGTCCCGCCTGTATGATTGGGCGGCTCCTCGACTAGTGGTCATCTCAGCTGGGGTCCTGAAAAGGAAAAACCCTTGGATCAGACCGTTTTGGTCTGAAGAGTGGGCAGTGGAGAATAATCTTGTTTGTACTGTGTGCACCAGGTGAGTTATTTTGGTTTTTTGGTATATGCAGAGCTGTCTTGATTACCTTGGTAGGTCTGTGGACCCTTGTGATACAGAGCGTTTTCGAACGCTCTGCCAGGCCACTTGTTGAATTTGGTTTATTCTTGAAAAGGCCTGGGGCTAGAGCCTATCTTTTCTGGGTGCAGTCTGTGGACTGACTTGCCTTTGTGCGGTCTGCTTTTTGAGAGCTCTTTGTTTGTGTGTGTGTTGATTGTGTGTGTGTGTGTGTCTGTGTGTGTGTGTGTTGATTGCGTGGAGAGTGAATGTGCCTAGTTGTAGAATGCCTTGTTGGAGTAAAGTGTTGTGCTTGGTGTGCCGCTGTTGTTCTGTTGAGCATCAGCTGGAGGAAAGGCAGCCAGCGCCTCCATAAGGCACTTCGAGTTTTGAGATGTATGTGAAGCACGGTATTGGCCCTAATATGTTTCGTACCTTATGGCACAAGTATACGAGGAACAATATTGAGCTTCAGTGGCCACTGGATGGTTCTTTTGATTAATAAAAATTGAATTATTTACAGGACAAATTGATTTCTAGAAGAAGCAGGCAGTCGATGTTTGATACCTTGCAGGTATGGCAGAAGGAAGCTAAGCAGCGGCATATACGGCTGAGAAGAAGTCTAGGAAGAAAGCAATGCAGACAGTAGTTCAGAAAGCTGTTTACTTACGACAGAGAAGAAAGAGAGACGGGTATTGAATGTGCAGATAGGAAGTTTCGATTACAATGTAATAAGTCCTTTGTTGTTCGATGGGAAGAGGATCCCTTTGTGGAGGATCTGCTGGAATCTCGCCCCCACCTCCCTATGTCCCACAGAAAATATATCCTGATTTTCTGTCATCTCAGTCCCCTGTTGCTTCCCTGCCTTCTTCTGGTCCTTCTATAGACCCGACTGCTTCTGCTCCATCCTTGCCTGCCTCATCTCCGGTTTCGCAAGCTGCAAGTGTTGTGCCTGCAGGCACCCCCGCAGCATCTGCGGTTCCTGTTTATGTTTCTTCCCCTTCTCTTACACCCACAACTCAGCCATTGTTAACCTTGTCACCTATGTCTCTGCGTCTTATGGCTTCCCAGAGTATTTCATCTCCAGTGTTGTGTAGTGTTGGGACACCAGTACGTGGATTGAACACAGGGAATTGGGTGCAGCCAGGGAGCGACTGGATCAGGTATTGATTAGATCTGATGTGAGTGAGGAGGAGAAAAAGATGGTGGCAAATTAGGCAGCGCAATGGGCTCGGAGTCCGATTTATACTGTGGAGGATATATGGAGTGCGATGAAAGATTTTGAGCCATTTGTGGAGCAACATGCCCTTGAGCATATGTCGGCTACATTGATTCGTTTGTGGAAACAATGTATTGGAGATACAGCTCCTCAAATTATTTATGACTTTCTAGACCGTATTTATTCAGCTGATATGACCCCTGTAGAGGTTTTCAATATTTTTGGGATACTTCTTGGTTATCGGAAAAGATTATGTCACCAAACTCCGACTACTGTGTCCCAATTTTCGACGAGAGAGGTGCATCCTGTTTTTCACCCTAAGATCCCAGAGCAGCGTAATCAAAGAGGAGATGTTGTTCAGCACCGGGTAAAGGCTCATTTTCAGGAACAGTGGGTCTAAACCCCATGGACGAGAACTAAGGGGCTTCCTCTTAAGTGTCAGTTACCGTTCCCTAGGAATAATCCTGCTGCATATTATAAAGAATTAACAGAGGCTGCCTCCTCGTCAGTTATGACTTTAGCCGACATTGAGATGTTTTTCAGGCTTTTGGCGCCAGTGGACATTTGGCGGCAGGTGCATACGCAGGATCATGTAGCGGAGCTGGGAGGCACTTGGAATGAGATTAGGGCATGGGAAAAGGAGAGGAAGGCTTGTGAGAAGCCTAAGGCTGAAATTTTGGCTTTGCCAAGCCACATTATTACCTAAATGCATTTTCTTATCCCACCTAGATGAGGGTATTGGGACAAGTTGACGGCATGTCATCAGAAGAAAGAGGTGGGTGTGTCTGATTTTTTCCCCTCATTTTGAAGGGGTGTTTTGGGATTCAGTTGGCAGGATTTTTCAGTCAAAGGCGGGGTTCATTTATTAGTCAACAGGTTTGTTGAGAATTTGCTTCCTGAATTTGCGGCTCAAGAGTACTTGGACTACTTCCTCCCCCTTCAGTGATGTTGAGTAGGGCACAGTATTATGAGCATCGAGAAAATTAGGTAAAGGACAAGGTGGAGAAGAAGAGTAAGGGTTTGAAGACAAGGGTGTTGCTACAACAGGTAGCAAGGGGGTCCAGAAGGGGCCGGCTCAAAGGTCATGGGGTGCTGGTAGGGGTGGTGCAGCCCCCGGGCCAAATCAGTGCGCGTACTGTAAAAAGAAGGGACATTGGCAAAGCGAGTGTCCGGATCTGTTACAGAAACTTGCAGTTTTCAGGGGGCAGGGTTCAGGTGGAAGGGGCCTTGGGGAGGTTGGTCTGGATGAGGCTCAAGCTGGTGCACCTTCAGGGGGTCATTCAGATCAGATTTTAATGACCCATGAGAAAGACAGTACTATCATGATGATTATGACATGGATAAAGCCGCAGAGATGTCCTATAGATAGGACAGCAAGGGACAGGGTGAGGGACCAGTCGAAATTCCTGAAGATCAGTGTGGTCCTTATGTCACAGCAGATTTGCATGTTTCGGCAAAGAAATTTTTGGTGGATACAGGTGCAATGAATAGCTCTGTTTCCTGTTCGCTGGTCCCTGGGGCAGCCCTGTCGCAGGGATCACCGGATCCTCAATCACCGGAGCCTCTAGCACCATCAGAGGGCAACTCGGTGTGTCTTCAATGAAGCTGTGTGCCAATAAATCTTGCGCCGCTGCAAAAACATTCCAACGTCCCAGGACTCCATGCATCGCTGCAAAGGCCATAATCCCTCCGCCAGAACAAAGCAATTCATGAGCAACTAAGGGGCTCATAAGCTGATCATAATGCGCATTGGGAGACACCGTGTTGCAGAGACACAAATCCAGGGCCCAGTCGAAATCGCAACTCAGGCAATTAAAGACAGGCTGGATGCATATAAAAAAGGAAAATCTAAACGATAATCCATAAGCCGCACTCAATGTAGCAAGAGGCAGCACTCCCTAATACTCAGGCATTCGGTTGCAGAGCAGCAACAGTCACGACAGATCTTCTAGCTGCACAGGACATGCATCCATTTTGAAATAAACAAAACAACAGAAGTACGCCTGCGGCCAGAGCTAGTAATAAGGGGAATCCACCAAAGAGGCTGGAAAAAATCGAATGAAAAAACGCTGGGAATACACCAAATATAGTTTGAAAAAGTTACAAGGCCACTGCTAACAACTTTAAAAAAGTGTGCCAGCCCTGTGATGGAGGAAGCATTAAAGATAGTGTGAATTAATTCACCGAAATGCAAGGGCAAATCAGTATTTAATAAAGCATGCAGGTGTTTGTGCGTGTGTTTGCCACGTGAAGGACAAATGTTTCACGAGCAGATGTGAGGGCGACTTCTTTTTGGGATAATAGAGCTCTTATACGGCTCATTTTGTTGAACTCTGCTTTCAAGGTCGGAATCGTCGGCCAGATGGAAACATCAAGCTTCCCATGCGGAGGAGGGAACATTACATTTTTACAACAAACCACGCGCTCACTGACTGTAACCACATAAGCAATTCTGGCAACCATCCCACAACAATCCACATTATTTAAAAGTAAATAACTCCTGTTTGCCAGTAAAGTGAATGTTGGTATGATTGCAGGTACTGGTGTGCCTTTCAAAATACAGGCTAAATTCGGCTTGTTCTGGTTACAAGAGCCATGCAATTGGATAATCCTACACAATAGTGAATGATCGGGCATTGTAGTACCATCCTCACCATTCAAGTAAACCTCTTTTCCCTCCCTAAGGCATCTATAGGTAAATGGTAGCAACCAAGCTTCATGGAGATAAGCGGTGCCTGGAGGTTCATATCTGCCAATTGCATAGTACTTCATACACGCTTCGAACTTGAAAAGAGGAGTTATTAACCCGTGGATAAGCCACGTTGCCGAATTAGTCTCAGCCACAGAAAATGGTAATGGTTCTAACTTTTCAATCTGTAACATAGAAAAAGTTACATCTTTCATTGACATAAAACGTTGCTTTTCAGTCAAATTAAATGGGGCAAATAACGATGACGTATTCATGTAATGCCATGGCACTTTTCCAGGTTTCAGAGTTTGCAAGGTCCATGCAAACTGCATAATAGAACGCAACTGATTCTGACCATGGTACAAAACAGACACTTCATCTTGCACAATATCAACAATAGATGACACAATATTATCTAACGTGTAAATGCGGGAAGAAAGAGTGTTAATGCTGTTACCTACAACTGCTAGCACTTTCTCTAAATTCGCTTGATCTATAGCTCTAATGAGGGAAGCCACCTCAATTTGGGACAGTTTCCAGACTTCGTTGTAAATAGCATATACCCATCTTTTTGATCTACCGGAAGCCGGGCCTTTCACGAAATCATTCAGATCAACATCGTCAGTCAATTTAGATAAGTGCAGCTTAACTGACACCAAAGTGGAATGTTTGAGCCAACTGTGACATAATTTGCATACAGATTTAGATTTGTTTATTGTACAGTTAATAAAAACTCACAATTTTAAAATGTACAGTTGTATAAAAGACAGTCATTAGCAAAAGATAAAGCATAAAATGGGCGGGTAGATTCACGTAATTAAAATTGTAAAAGTCTCAATTTAGATTAATACAGTCCATTAGGATTAGGGGGACTAGGTGCATGCAGTTGTTTTAGTTTGGCTAGTGCTTCCGGTAGACCCTGTGGCTGTTTCTTTTAGTCTACTAGCCACTATGTCAAAAAATGTTGTTATCCTGCAGTTTAGCTGGGTTTCTTCGGGATTAAAACAAAGCATCACAGCCTGTCTGCAGCTTGTTATGCCCTTCTGATTCCATAGGGCCCGAAGTAGGGAACGTCTTAAGTCCAGAAGGTTTGTGCAGATGCAAATAATGTGTATGAGGTCCTCTTTTCCAGAAGAACAGAGTCGGCAACGATTTGCTACGTTTTCCCTTTTCCAGGGTGCTAAGTGAGGCGTTATGGGTATCTTGCCGAGGCGAATTGAGGAACTTGTTTTTTGTTATCTCTGTGAGTCCCGTTATTAGATACTGTTGTTGTTTGAGAGCTGTGTAGCCTTTCAACACCATCCATCCGTGTGCTCTCTTGACAAGGGTGGCTTTGTCCTCAATGGATGAGACCATCTTGGTGACTTTCGATACCATTTTTTTGAAGGTACCAGAGTCGGTTGGTGACTCCCATAGGCTTGTTAATCCTAAGGTCTCCAGTGATTCCATTAGGTAGTTCCTTGCTGGTGAATTGTCTCTAATGGACAATTCAGTCCAGAGATGAGCATTTAAGGATCCAAACTCAGCATATCTGATTTTCTGCCAATTTTTTATGTATACGCCTCTTCTCTCCACCGTTTGTTTCTGCAGTCCAAATTCAAGGCGGATTTGAGCGGGCGATGAATAGGTAGGCAGGTGGAATATTGCCCTGTATGCTCGACTAATGGTGTTATCTAATGTTGTTGCGTCTTTGCCACGCATCGATCGCTGCCGTACGTGAGCATTGGCTGTAAGCGAGCTCTTATTACCTGTAGGAGAGGGCCCAGTGTCCGGTCAGGAATAGCTTTCTGCAGTGGCTTTATCGATAGGTGGAATGTCATGCCCTTCCGACGGATGGCCTCTAGTTGTTGTTTGAATGAGCCGTTGCATTCTAGTATGACACCTAAGTATTTGTAAGAGACTACCTGCTCTAGCCTCTGTCTGTCCAGAAGCCATGTGAAATTCCGTTTTCTGTGGTAATTCATTGTCATGATTTTTGTTTTATTTAAATTGATTGTTAATGAGTTGATTATGGAGAATGCGTTGGTTTTGTCCAAAAAATGTTGAAGGCCGATAGGGGACCTGCTGATGAGGACTAAATCATCTGCATAGAGAATATTTGACAGTGTGACGTTACCCAGCCGTGGTGCATGAGATTTAGCTGTCTCCAGCTCGCCAGGGAGGTCTGCAAGGAAGAGGTTAAACAGCATAGGGGATAGGACACAGCCTTGTTTCAGTCCTTTGCTGGTCCTGATTTCTCTTGAGAGGTGCGTACCGGATCCCAGTTTGATCCTGACCCAGGTGTTGGTGTATAGCATTATCAGCTGCTGTAAGAATGGGCCTGGAATTCCCCATTTGTTCAATTTGCCTACAGAATAGGTAGTCAAAGAATGGCCACTTTCACAACGGGGATCCACCCTGACCTGTGTGTAGCCTGGAGCTAAACCCAGAAAACGATGTTGGCATGAATCAGCACTTTTGTGCCACAGCAACCAACCCTCAGGATACAAACGGGATATATTAAAGGAAGAATTCAGTAACATTGTCTGTAATTCTCTGATGGACAACTTGGTATTATTAACCCAACCGGAATATTCTTCTAATTCAGGAAATGAAGGGGCATTTAATTTGTTAGTAGTAGCCAATCCAAAGCAAGTCTTTTGTGAAATTGTAGAATTCAAAAACAACATATGGTTCGTGATGAGGCATGCACGATGTAAAGCCTCCGTGCCTTACACTTGCCAACTTTTAGAACCCCAAACAGATTTAAGATCAATAGTATCTTTCCACAGCTCATAGCCCCCAACAGCCAATTGGTCTAAAAAGGACTTAGAATACAATAATTTTGTGTGGGTAAGTCTAACCTTGGAAGTGGACTTTTCAGTCATTTTAAAATAAAATGCATTAGGATTTGACTGATTAAAATCAGTGAAGTAAGTGAACCTCTTTAAAAAAGAAGTGGAACTGCCTTCTACAGGAGCGGGACAATGTTCCCACTGGGTATAATTAACAGTATTCCTCCTGGTAATTGCTTTATGCAGGTAGTGATTGCCAAAATGTTGATAACAAAACAAATCACCATAATTTGCGGAATTAAGATACAAATCATCAGGATCAAAGGCAGCATAATATTTCAAATCAGAAAACAAAGCTTCAACGGCCTGAACATCCCAATCATCAGAATGCATATTTTGTTTAATTACATCCCCCATAGAAACTCTCAGGACGTTTGGGACATTAATAACCTCGGTGGGCCCATGAAATTGAAATCTAATAGCATCCCACACAATCCCATCTACGACGGGCCAAGCAGTAATGTTAACAAAAGCCAGGTCCATCTTCAATCTGTATGATGAGGAATGGGGAGCCAATGTTCCATTAATATGTTGAATGCATGTTATTTCTTCAACATAGTGTCCGTTGACAAGGCGGAAAAAATACACCACAAATCCAATAGACATGAACAGGTAAATCGAAAAAAGCACCAACCAGATGTAGGTCCAAGGAGGAATCAAAAAATGTTTTTTAAACAGTGTTGCAAGTACAGAAACCTTGGAAGGGTTCTTCGATGTGTGAGAGTCAGTGTCAAATAAAAATCTGGATTCTGTAGCCAAACAAGTTTGCAAATCAAGCATTGATAAGTCGGTGGGGTACGTATATTCAGTCTCATCAAGATGAGCACCAGGTAGTGAACTCAATAAAGGACTTGAAACTGCAGGCATCTCAAGGGCAACATCAGACCTGGGATTAGGAGCCCGGAGCTACAACAGAATTCCTCAAAATCGATGGACATGAGACTGCCGGAGTCATACTAAGAAGAATCGGCCACTCTGTGTAGTTTGACATTGTCAATGGAGATATACGATTGATCTTTACGACCTGGAAATGGTGGTAAAATGACTGTTCTTTTGCCCTTCACGCCAAGCACTGGAACTGGAGCTCGATATGAGGGACCAAACTCCTTCCTGTTCTCGATCTTCTCTCGAACCAGTTCTCCAACTTGGGGTAGCCAGCCAACTATCGGAATCTGCAGCGCTGCATCAGATGTGGAGGGAAGTGTTCCTTTGCAAGACTGTCTCTCGTCTTTTGTAATGTTCATCTACGTCAAAGGAGGCAGCAACTGCAGCCTGGTCTAGACCGTCAAGGTCCGGGACAAACACCTTGATACCAAAGAGCATTTTGTATGGGGTCCACCCACCCAGAGACCTTCTAGGGAGATTATTAAGGGCACGCTGCACGCTATTGAGGTGGGCCAGCCAGTTCCTGCCAGTGCCTATAACCCTAGCTGTCAAAGACTGCTTTAAATCTCAGTTCATTCATTCCACAACACTATTACCCTCAGGTCTGTATGGAGATGAAAACTTGACTTGGACCCCCAACGAAGCCATGGCATCCTTATACGCCTTAGAGGCGAAAGCAGGACCCTACAAAGACACGCAAGTCTCTTATCACAGATCGCGAATCAATGCTGCGGTGTGGCCACACCCACACAAAGAGTGTGCATGAATCAACTGCTACTAAGATGTATTTATACACAGTATCAGACGAAAAAGGACCGCAGTGATCTAAATAAAGACAACCAAGTGGCTTATTAGAAATGTACAACTGTGTCTGGGTCGGACGCGCAGCAGTTGAAGGTTTAATCTGCTGGCAAATGTCACATTGAAGGACATAATCACATGTCTGTTTGTACAGTCCCCACCACCAGAAACGTTGTTGCAACTGAGATACAGTAGCCAAAACGCCCGCATGCGCAGACACAACACCTTCATGGGCAGCTGTAATCAGTGTGGATCTGTGGTCAGTGTTGGGAATTAACCTTTCACCAACGTCCGGTATTTTCACATAAGGAAATTTATCAGGACTTAAGTGGTAGGAATACTTTGAAGGGAACCCCATAGGATATTTACTTCCCTTCTCAGTCGCGGCTACAGCCGCCAAGATATCATCATCAATCTTACTCTTGGAACGTGTAACTGCCGCAACCAAATATGTTGATACTGCTGATTTTGCAGCCTCATCGGCCAAAGAATTACCAACAGCTTGAACTCCCAAGCGCTGATGACCAAGAATGTGAATTACATACCTGAGTGGCAACTGCTCTTTAAGCTCAGCCACTCGGACCCAGATCATTTTATGTTTTATTGTGCTACCTTTGGAGTCACGAAAATAATTCTGAATCCAAAAGAACATGTTTTCATTGTGAGATTGGACACAGTAGTAAGAATCACTCACAATATCAGTCGTCACACTAGGATCAGCGTACTCCAATGCAAGCATCAGAGCACGGAGCTCTGCCAGTTGTGCGGTACAGACCCTAAAGTCTGCATGTGCACAACTTTGGACTTGAATTCATCATTCACCATGGTACCTACCACAATGACGCAAGCTGAGATGTATGCGTGCTTAGACCCATGCGCAATTTGCGCTGAACCATCAGTGTATATGACACATTGAAAATCCTCCAAAGGTTGCATAGTCAATGGCACAGGTTGAACAAACTCATTCTGCAAAAACTCTTGTGACTGTAAGGAGGCATCAAAAATGAAAGTGACTTCCAGAGATGTCAAAGATGCTGCCCATTGTATCCACCTTCGGTGCAAAGCTTTAGAATTTTGTACACTGGCCTTCCTCACTGCCTCTAGTGCAGGATACGGGGTAACAACCAACATGCGTTTTCCTTGCGACAGTGCACGTTCTTTAAGAATCGCCATTTGCCCTGCTGTCAAAACTTTATCCACAGTGGGAAACCGCATTTCAGCCAAAGTGCACAAGTGTGATTTGTAAGCAATAGGTACTGTGTCTCCTTCGTAAAAAGTAAGGTAAGTGAAACCCACCGCCCCAGGGATGATTCTTATCACAAGGTTGGTGTGGTTATCACAAGTCAGTAAGAATTTAGATTCTAGAAGATCAGCCTGCAAAGTTTTCAAAATGGCTGAATGTTCAGGCAGCCAGCACGATTTGTTGAAAGTATGTTGTATCAAAGCATACAAAGGCTTGATACGCTGGGCATATTCGGGGATGTAAGTACCCCAAAATTCAAAAATCCCAGCAAGGACTGTAATTTTTTCAGAGTTGTAGGAGCGCGCAACTGTGTGAATTTCTCCAATAAGTGAGGAGCCAATCCTCGACCTTCATTGTTGAGCTCGTAGCCCAGGAACAACACTGTGTACTCTGCAATGTGAGACTTTGCAAAGTTGAATTTGTAACCGAAGTCCGCAAAGTTACAAATTATGCGGTCAACGCAACACAGATGCGCCAAAGGTTCGTCGTCTGTGAGATAGATGTCATCCACATACGAACACGCATCGGGGTCGACTCTCTCCAAGAGAGAGACAATACGGGCCGCAAACACACCTGGACTATTCTTATAGCCCATCACCAGGCGTTTAAATTGGCTTTGTTTGCCGCCACAGGTAAAACTGGTCCATTGGGAACTTAGGGCCATATGTATCATCAACCTGAATTGCGATTCTGAAATAGCGATTTTTTCAGAATTACAAATAGGGATGTATGTACACATTTACAATACTTTCCCATTCATTTCTATGGGCCAGGAGGCCCATAGGAATGAATGGAAAGTTATTCTCCATTTGCGATTCGCAATTTGAGAATCGCAAATTGAGAATAATTTCAAGGGTGCAGGGGAGTCTAAAGGACACCCTGTTGCACCCCTGAAATAAGCATGGGTGCACATGTGGCGCACATACATGCCCTAAGGGCATGTATGTGCATCACATGGCACTTTGAAATACACAAAAATGTGCATTTTTTAAGGAATTCGCAAATTACCACCAACTTGAAGTTGGTGGTAATTTGCGATTCCTTAAGCACAATTAGCATTTTTTTTTGCTTCATACATTGTGTTAGACCTGTCTGCCCTTTGAGTAGTCCCTCCTAATTATTTATTTATTTAGTCCCCTTTTTGCCCCTAAATCTTTTTATTTTTTATGTTCACTGGATTTTTGAGGTGTTGACCCAGGGGTTAGGTGCTCTTTGCCCTCATAGTTTCCTGAGGCCCAGATGCCTCTCTGACTAGATTTACCAGACCCACAAAATGGTGGTCAGTAACTGCCATAACGGTCACCTCAGGACAGGACCCATAGGTTAGAATAGGGACCTTCCAGAACCTTCTGGTCCCTTCTGGACCTTCTGAGGCCAGCATATATAAGGTCAGCTGCCATTTTGTCTTACAGAGAGAGTCAGCTGGAGTACAGGCTGTAGCATAAGGCGGGGGTAGGATATCCAGAGGGTTGACCTCCCACTGTAGGGTTGCTTCCTTACTGCTTCACCACCCTTCTCCCCTTGTAGCTACTGACTTGACCCTGCCAAGTTGTGTTCCTGAAGACCCTGGGTGTCTGTCCCCACCAAAACCTAGAGAAAAGAATAGGAGTGGTCGAGGTAGACTGAACCGGTAGATAGTTCTGTCCATTGCCCAGTGGGAAAGCCTTAATAGAGACTCTGAGAGTGTTTGTCCAGAAAGAAGAAAGGACTGAAGCTGAGGAGCCGAGTTCTTTTGTCCTCCGCTTGGTTCACTGCTTTGAACTGAGGCCCTATTTGCTCCACCCGGCATTCTAATCACCCCCCTTCCCCTTAACTGAGGTAAAGACTGCCAAGTTGAGAGTAGCGGTTCACCCGGGAGTGGAGACTTGGTCCAAGTGACTGGGCCGATACCAGCGGGCGGTGTGGCCGTGAGGTGGAGGCAGCCTAAATACTGCCTGGGCCGGCGAAAGGAGTGTCACGACATTGTGAGGGAAAAGTGCCCTTCCAGGACTGCGCAGGCTCGGCGGAGCGGACGCTAGTCCTAGAGAGGGGCGGAGCGACGGCATGAGATCTGACGGAGTTGAGCGGGCTCAGTCGTGGAGCCACTGATCCCCTGCGCTTGCCCAGTGGTGCCGCTTTACCCCAAGAAAGGCGGAGGCAGTGCACGGTGAGGAAACGGGCGTGAGGCGATCGCCGAATCTCCTCAGTCTGCGTAGCCTTCCCCCGGCGCCAGCTCTGGGATCGAGTGGCTGGTCCTGGGGGCAAGGTTGAGCTGAGGGCAGAAAAGAACCTGCAGGTACCACTGGTTCACCCCCCACCGGCGATCCGAGACTTTGGCCACAGTGGCCCAACACTGGAAGTAAGAGGCGAGTTGGGGGTATTCAAAGAGCGGGGATCTACTGACCGGGGGTCCCGAAGAGTGGTTCCTTCCCGTTTTTCTAATTGGAGGAGTGAATAGGTAACCCCGGAAGCCCTTGAGACTTCTACAAGTGCCCCTGAACCCCTAAGCTTATATGAAGGCTTTTATCGACTGTGTTGGTGTTTAACACTTTTGTTACAGGGGTAAAGGAGAAAGCCTTCGATAAAGTCAGTTTGGTTAATACTTGTTGACCCTTTGTGCAGCAGGGGAAATATCCGATAATATCTTCCCTAGGAAGTACAGAGGTTGCTTGAACATTCATAGTGGACAGACTCTGTTTCTTAAGAGCACTTTTATTTGTCCCTATTTTAAACAGACTGAGAAGTAACTGAACATCTCCAAAGTTGAGAGGAATGTAGCAGCAATGTTTAATGTGTAATGTAACCGTATTGACAAGTGATATAAAGGAGAAGGAGAACAAAATATTTTTATAAACCAGAACGTATTTTCCTACAAATTTTTGTGTGGTGTCGTTTTTATATGGGAGAATGCTGAGTTACTGAAGGGTGGAACACAAGCTTAACACTTTTGCCTCTAGGATTTGACTGTCTACTGCTGGGCCAGGCTACCCTATGTGATCTGGTACCCCCCAGGTCCAATATGATTGATGTCCAGCGGTGGGATTAGAACTGTGCTTGCGTCCACTCTTTAGTAACAAGGTGTATTCCATAGGCCTACACCTGGAGTTTTCTCCTGACGGACTTCCCAATTACTTCTTTTGCTTTTTCCAAATTGGCTCCTGGTGGTGGGTGGAGGTAGCTTCGAATTGCCCTTGGAACCAACTCTTCCCAAGTGACTGTCCCGATATCTCTCATCAGCAAAATGGAATTTGCTCTGGAGGAACTGGAAACCTATTCTGCAGCCCAGCTTAGAGACTTTTGCCAGAAGATGGGAGTGTTTTTTAAGCGTGGTGCCAAGAAGGGGGAACTCCAGACCAGTTTGAGGGCTTGGGTGGCAGCACATGGAGAGGGAAAGGAGGAGGAAGAGGGGACGGACCGGGACACAGTCATAGAGGTAGAGGGATTGTTCCCACCTGAGATGGGGAACCTACTACCAGGACCTAGGACCTTTTCAAGGGAGGGCAGCAGTGTCTCCGGAAGAAGCTTAACCGAAGCTGAACTAGTGGACAGGAGGGAAAAGAGACAGCTAAAGTGGGAGTTAGCTAAGATGGAAAAGGAGAGGGAGGAACAGAGGATGGCTCACGAGTTGAAACTTAGGGAGCTAGAACTCAAGGCCCTACAGATGGGACCCTCCAATTCTCCAAATGGTGGCAGCGAAACAAAAGAACTGACCAGAGAAAAAGACCCTACCTACCTAAGGATATAGTTGCCAGCTACAGCCCAGGGGATGACATCGCCAAGTGGATGGCTGCCTATGAGGTCTCCCTAAGAGCCCATGGGATCCAGGAAAAACACTGGTGGGGTGGCTTGTACAAGTACATGCCTCCTGCAGGACTGGATACACTATTGGCCCTAGAGCAGGATGAGCAGACCCACTACCCCACCAAGTGGCGCTGATCAAAAAGTTTGGACTGACCCCAGAGAAGTACAGGCAAAAGTTCAGGGGTAGTCACAAATTAGGCACACAGAATTGGATGGATTTCCTGGACTACGCAAGGAAGGCACTAGAGGGTTGGATACAAGGCAGTGAGGTGAGGGACTATGAGGGGTTGTATGACCTTATTCTCAAAGAGCACCTACTCGAGAAATGTTTTCCCGAGCTGCGTCAACACCTGGTGGACAGCAAGCTGACCAACCCCAGGAAGCTTGCAGAGGAGGCGGACATCTGGGCAACTACCCGAATGTTCTCAAAGGGGACTGGAGGGGATTCTCAAAGGTCAGGACAGGGCGCCCCCTAGAAGAAGGAGGGGGGGATAAAAAGCGGGAGTTGTCAAAAGGTCCCCAAAACAGTTTCCAGGGAAAGGGAACAGGATTCACCCCTAAGGTTAACCCACCCCGAAACCCTCATCCTGGCCAAAGCCAGCAGCCAAGGGTTGTCCACTGCTTTGAGTGTGGTGGTGTTGGACACTATAAGGGAGATGTCAAGTGCCCAAAAAGACCACCCCCTCCCACCGGAGGAAAAGCCCCGGGAGTCGCTAGTGTAGTGCTCGGGGAGGAGTTGCCCTTAGATAAGGGGGGTGAGTGGGCGGGTGTCACCTTAGTGTCCCTGGGAGATCGGGAGATGGTTCCTAAGATACTGTAAAGTATGGGCAATGGATCACCATCAATGGCCAAAGAGGGGAGGCTCTGAGAGACACAGGAGCCAGTATGACTATGGTAAGGAGTCAACTGGTGTCTCCAGAGCAGGTGATTCCACATGTACTCCACCCCGCCGCGATGGCTGACGGCAGATTGGGCCACTACCCTGTGGCCGAGGTTCCCTTTGAGTGGGAAGGGGTTGCAGGTTCACTTCGAGTTGCCGTAAGCCCTGCCGTGCCAGTCGATTGTCTGTTGGGAAATGACATGGAGCACAATGCTTGGAAGGAGGTGGAATACCGGACTCATTCGAAGATGCTGGGTACACCTGACTGGGCCTGTGCAAGCACAAGGTCTGCGACTACCCGAAGAGGGAGTTCGCCTGGGCTGGAGCCTGGAACAATGGCCCAGCCCGCTGCCAAAAAGGGAAAGACCCGAAGTCAGGAGAAGCCTGCTCCGGCTTCCACGCCCCATGAGACAGATCGGCCACCTGCGGTGGTGGGCCAGGAGTCCGTGGAGGGGGAAGTAGTCTCCCTGGAGGACTTACCTATCCCTGCTGAGTGGCATGTGGAAGGAGGGCCTACCAGGGAGGAGTTTTGTAAGGGCCAGAAGGAGTGCCCTACCCTTGAGGGACTGAGGCGACAGGCCGAAGCCCAACCAGCAGGGAACGTTGCAGGGCACTACCACATTTACTGGGAGGACGGACTCCTCTACAGTGAACCCAAGGTACCTTTGCCCGGTTCATCACGGGCCTTGGTAGTCCCTCAACGAATCCGAGCCTTTCTTCTAGAATTGGCTCATGAGATTCCCTTGGCAGGACACTTAGGTCAGGACAAGACCTTTGCCCGGCTTGTCCCCCACTTTTACTGGCCTCAGATGAAAGTGGCATCCGACACTTACTGTCGGACGTGTGTATCCTGTCAAGCCAGTGGGAAGACAGGGGTGAAACTGAAAGCTCCCCTGGAACCACTTCCTGTCGTTAGCACCCCCTTTGAAAGGGTGGGCATCGACATTGTGGGACCATTGGATCCATCAACTACAGCTGGTCACAGGTGTATCCTGGTTCTGGTGGATCACTCCACGCGGTACCCAGAGGCCATTCCTCTGAGGACTGTCACTGCACCTGTTGTGGCTAGGGCCCTGATGGGGATCTTTACCCGAGTGGGTTTCCCCAAGGAAGTTGTGTCCGACAGGGGGACCAACTTCATGTCAGCATATATGCGGGCAATGTGGAAGGAGTGTGGAGTGACCTACCGGTTCACCACTCCATACCACCCCTAGTCCAATGGACTGGTAGAGAGGTTCCACAAGACCTTGAAAGGCATGATAAGAAGTCTGCCTGAGAGCCTGCGGAGGAAATGGGACGTCCTCCTGCCCTGTTTGCTATTCTCCTACGGGGAAGTGCCACAGAAGGGAGTGGGCTTCAGCCCCTTCGAGCTTCTGTATGGGCACCCTGTACGTGGACCTCTCAGCCTGGTGAAGGATGGATGGGAAAAGTCTCCCAGGAAGCCTTCCCAGGATGTGGTGAGCTATATGCTGGCTTTCCGGAGCCAAATGGCAAAGTTGTGGAAGCAAGCTTCTGACAACTTGGAAGCCAGCCAAGCAGTAATGAAAGAGTGGTATGACCACAACGCTCAACCGGTGGAGTTGGAGCCTGGCCAGAAAGTGTGGGTGATGGAACCTGGAGAGCTAAGGGCTCTCCAGGATCGCTGGACAGGCCCCTTTGAGGTATTGGAGAAGAAGGGTAAGGCCACCTATGTGGTGGATCTTAAGACCCCTCGACAGCCCCTATGGGTGCTGCATGCCAATCGCCTCAAACCCCACCATGAGAGGCCCGAGGTCATCTTGATGATGGTGACTGATGGTGCAGAGGAAGCAGAAAGCGAGCCTCTCCCTGATCTCTTTTCGTCTCAAGAAAAGGATGGGTCGGTGGAGGGAGTGATTCTCTCCCCATCCCTAACTCCTGAGCAGCGAGAGGACTGCCGCCAGGTCCTGGAGCAGTACTCCTCGTTGTTCTCCCTTGTCCCGGGAAGGACCCACCTGTGTACCCATGATGTGGACACAGGAGACAGCCCACCAGTGAAGTCTAAGACCTACCGGCTGTCAGACAAGGTGAAGGCCAGCATCCACGGTGAGGTTACCAAGATGCTGGAGCTAGGAGTCATTGAACCTTCCAGTAGCCCCTGGTCCAGTCCGGTGGCTTTTAGTACCAAAAGCTGCCCCACCGGGCACCACTCCAGAACTGAGGTTCTGTGTGGATTACCGGGGACTGAACTCAGTGACCAAGACTGATGCACATCCGATCCCTAGGGCGGATAAACTTATTGACCGGCTGGGAGCTGCCCAATACCTGAGTACCTTTGACCTTACTTCAGGGTACTGGCAGATCTCCCTGACAGATGGAGCAAAGGAAAGGTCAGCCTTCTCCACGCCTGAGGGCCACTACCAGTTCTGTGTGATGCCCTTTGGGCTCAAGAACGCCCCTGCCACTTTTCAGCGGCTGGTGAACCAGGTCCTCTCTGGAATGGAGGCTTTCTCCGCTGCTTATCTGGATGACATTGCCGTCTTCAGCAGCAGTTGGGAGGACCATTTGTGTCACTTGCAAGCTGTTCTCCAGGCCCTGAAACAGGCTGGCTTGACAATCAAGGCCAGTAAATGTCAGATTGGGCAGGGGACGGTGGTGTACCTAGGCCACTTGGTGGGTAGGGGAACAGTGCAGCCCCTTCAGGCAAAGATTGAGGCAATCATGGCCTGGGAACCCCCCAAGACCCAGACTGAGGTCCGAGCTTTCCTGGGCCTCACAGGATACTACCGACGCTTTGTGAAGGGGTATGGCACTATTGTAGCGCCCCTCACAGAGCTCACATCCAATAAACAACCTCGACAGGTAGTCTGGACAGAGGCTTGTCAGCAAGCCTTTGTGAAGCTGAAACAGGCAATGTGTGCAGCACCGGTCCTGAGGGCCCCAGATTTCTCCAAGGAGTTCATTGTCCAGACAGACGCATCAGAGCATGGCATTGGGGCAGTGTTATCGCAACTCAATGAAGAGGGTCTGGATCAGCCTGTAGTCTTCCTGTCCAGGAGACTGCTTCCCCGGGAACAGAGGTGGAGTGCAATTGAGCGGGAGGCTTTTGCAGTGGTATGGGCTCTGAAGAAGTTGCGGTCATACCTGTTTGGCTCGCACTTCCTGGTTCAGACTGACCATCGACCTCTTCGTTGGCTGATGCAAATGAAGGGGGAGAATCCCAAGCTGTTGAGATGGTCCATCTCCCTACAGGGAATGGACTTCCGGGTGGAACATCGGCCTGGAGTGGACCACGCCAATGCAGACGGTCTCTCTAGGTATTTCCGCCTTAGTGATGAGGACTCCCAAGGGGTTGGGTAGCTCTCCCCACTTTCAGCTGGGGGGAACGCGTGTTAGACCTGTCTGCCCTTTGAGTAGTCCCTCCTAATTATTTATTTATTTTGTCCCCTTTTTGCCCCTCAATCTTTTTATTTTTTATGTTCACTGGATTTTTGAGGTGTTGACCCAGGGGTTAGGTGCTCTTTGCCCTCATAGTTTCCTGAGGCCCAGATGCCTCTCTGACTAGATTTACCAGACCCACAAAATGGTGGTCAGTAACTGCCATAACGGTCACCTCAGGACAGGACCCATAGGTTAGAATAGGGACCTTCCAGAACCTTCTGGTCCCTTCTGGACCTTCTGAGGCCAGCCTATATAAGGTCAGCTGCGGAGCAGCCATTTTGTCTTACAGAGAGAGTCAGCTGGAGTACAGGCTGTAGCATAAGGCGGGGGTAGGATATCCAGAGGGTTGACCTCCCACTGTAGGGTTGCTTCCTTACTGCTTCACCACCCTTCTCCCCTTGTAGCTACTGACTTGACCCTGCCAAGTTGTGTTCCTGAAGACCCTGGGCGTCTGTCCCCACCAAAACCTAGAGAAAAGAATAGGAGTGGTCAAGGGAGACTGAACCGGTAGATAGTTCTGTCCATTGCCCAGTGGGAAAGCCTTAATAGAGACTCTGAGAGTGTTTGTCCAGAAAGAAGAAAGGACTGAGAGGAGCCGAGTTCTTTTGTCCTCCCCTTTGGTTCACTGCTTTGAACTGAGGCCCTATTTGCTCCACCCGGAATTCTAATCACCCCCCCTCCCCTTAACTGAGGTAAAGACTGCCAAGTTGAGAGTAGCGGTTCACCCGGGAGTGGAGACTTGGTCCAAGTGACTGGGGCGGTACCAGCGGGCGGTGTGGCCGTGAGGTGGAGGCAGCCTAAATACTGCCTGGGCCGGCGAAAGGAGTGTCACGACATTGTGAGGGAAAAGTGCCCTTCCAGGACAGCGCAGGCTCGGCGGAGCGGACGCTAGTCCTAGAGAGGGGCGGAGCGACGGCAGGAGATCTGACGGAGTTGAGCGGGCTCAGTCGTGGAGCCACTGATCCCCTGCGCTTCCCCAGTGGTGCCGCTTTACCCCAAGAAAGGCGGAGACAGTGCACGGTGAGGAAACGGGCGTGAGGCGATCGCCGAATCTCCTCAGTCTGCATAGCCTTCCCCCGGCGCCAGCTCTGGGATCGAGTGGCTGGTCCTGGGGGCAAGGTTGAGCTGAGGGCAGACAAGAACCTGCAGGTACCGCTGGTTCACCCCCCACCGACGATCCGAGACTTTGGCCACAGTGGCCCAACACTGGAAGTAAGTAGCGAGTTGGGGGTATTCAAAGAGCGGGGATCTACTGACCGGGGGTCCCGAAGAGTGGTTCCTTCCCGTTTTTCTAATTGGAGGAGTGAATAGTTAACCCCGGAAGCCCTTGAGACTTCTACAAGTGCCCCTGAACCCCTAAGCTTATATGAAGGCTTTTATCGACTGTGTTGGGGTTTTGTTACAGGGGTAAAGGAGAAAGCCTTCGATAAAGTCAGTTTGGTTAATACTTGTTGACCCTTTGTGCAGCAGGGGAAATATCCGATAATATCTTCCCTAGGAAGTACAGAGGTTGCTTGAACATTCATAGTGGACAGACTATGTTTCTTGAGAGCACTTTTATTTGTCCCTATTATAAACAGACTGAGAAGTAACTGAACATCTCCAAAGTTGAGAGGAATGTAGCAGCAATGTTTAATGTGTAATGTAACCGTATTGACAAGTGATATAAAGGAGAAGGAGAACAAAATATTTTTATAAACCAGAACGTATTTTCCTACAAATTTTGGTGTGGTGTCGTTTTTATATGGGAGAATGCTGAGTTACTGAAGGGTGGAACACAAGCTTAACACTTTTGCCTCTAGGATTTGACTGTCTACTGCTGGGCCAGGCTACCCTATGTGATCTGGTACCCCCCAGGTCCAACACATTGCATTTAAGGAATCGCTAAATTTGCGATTCCTTAAATGCAATTGCAAAATAAGGAATCGTAAATTTTGCGATTCCTTGTTTTGCACCAGATTTTACTTAATACATACCATTAGGCAAATTCGCATTCGCAAACGCCGAAATTCTGCGAATTTCGACGTTTGCGAATGCGAATTTGCTTGATGCATATGACCCTTAGACCATCCACATTGTGGGCAAAAAAAAGTTGGATATGTCAAGTGTGGTTTTAAACCGTTTTCGCACAAGACCATCCACTAGAGCAGAGCCGTGGGTATTCTGTACTGCACAGGTACGGCAATGCGAGTTCAAATGACGGTAATCCAATACCAAACGGTACGTACCGTCTGGCTTGGTTACAGTAAAAAGTGGGTTATTCATCGGTGACACACAAGTTTCAATTACACCTTGATATTCCAATTGTTCAAGGATTTCCGCAACGGAAGCCTTAACTTCACGTCGGATGGGATATTGAGGTTGAGGCTGTGGCACCGTAAGGGAATCTCGTGGTGTGGGGAAAATGTATCCCAACCACAGTGCGTATGGTACAGAGCCAGCGCAAGGGCTTTAGCCCACTCTTCTGCAAAATTCAGCGCATGCTCTTTCGAGACTGTGTGCGCGAAACTAGGGAGGATCACCTCCTCCCCTCTCGGAGCTGCGAGAACAAAAGGTGGGGGCCAGTCAGCCTCCGCTAACAAAATGTCATAGGTAGTTGTAAGATTTTCCCAAAATACCCCTTTTATGGTAGGTTGTATGTCACCTTCAATTAAAAGGACTATTTCTTAAAGTCTATCAGGGAGAGTTATTCTGGTATCAGCTGTATCCACAACAACATATCGGTCAGTCGCTGTCACCTTCAGTAGTGGACGCAGGGCCTCTCGCACAATGGTAATCTCCGCCGCGCTGTCCAACAACGTCAGCGCCCATGTCTGATTCCGAAACTGCGTTCTCACTATCTCTGGCATATCTCGCTGTTAAAGTGGCAACTTTCTTTTTCTGAAACTGGGGTCTTTTCTGTGAAGAATCGCCCTGCTTGCCTTTTCCGTCTTTCGGGCGGGGTTGGTCGCGACTCTGCTGACCACCCCGACCTCTGCTGCCGCCTCCACCACCGGACAATAAGGCCGATGTGTCCTGTAAAGAACGTGGAGAGTGTTGATCAGGAACCTGAAATCGATCAGGCGACTTAATCGTAGTGCAGTCGCGTAAATTATGAATGCGCTCAGTAGACTCAGGCACTCGTGATGGGGGACGGGACTCCTGTTTCTGTTGCTTTTTCCCCTGTTTTTTATTTCTGTTCCAATATTTCTTTGGAGCTGTGGGTTGAACGTCTGTTTCAGACTTCGCACCCTGGGTTTGCTTCTTAGCTTTAGCAGAAAAGGGCTTGACACCTAAACTTTTGCGGCCAATGGTTTTGTACGCAGCTGTAATAATTCTCAGTAACTGTCGGGGTTTGTCGGCATCGGGGACTGTGCGTAAGGCATTCGCCACCTGAAAGTTTACTGCATCTCCCTTTATATTTGAAAGGACCAGTTCGGAAACTACATCAAATGAGCCCACGAGTTTCATTCCCAATTCAACCAAAGGTTCAGGTCCGTGTTCATCCTGAACACACTTAATGACCATTGGAAGGACAGCCATTGACGGAGTGCCGAAGCACCTCGTGTACACTGCCGAAAAAATTCTACCCCATGACTCACAGTCACTGGCTTCGGTACCAAATCCTTGGGTAAACTAATTGTAAGAATCCTGTGCTTTTCCACGGGACTCGAATTAGGAAAAACAGCCTCCAGCTGGTCAAATTTCTCGGCAGGCCAAAAAGGCATATCATCCTTATCTTGGGGACGCTTGCCCATTACTGCATTGACCATCATGGGACTAAGCTTCATTCCGCTCGCTCCACCTGGAGGGGCGCAACACCAGGGGCCTCGCCCTGGAAATTGCGGGTAATATATTGAACTAGGGCCCGCATTACACTAATAGAAGAGTCATGTAGGCCCGTAAGTCAGCAACGGGGACTTACCCCGCACGAGGATGAGGGGTGAATCCAGCCAAAACCGGCCTGGAAAGGACAAAGGACCCAATCTAGCCGTCGTTACACTGTGGGGAAGAGCGCCATCAAACCAAATACGTGCTGCCATGCAGAACTCGGAATTTCCTGTGTCCTATAAGGGACGTAGTCCCAGGGCACGGCTGTGTGAGTGTAAGTGTGAAAAACCCGCGTAGCTGCTTCCACTGCAGGAAACGTCACCCAAGAGTAGGATATCTCAAAAGGGTAAGCAACCTCAGCACTTACTACCAAAATCACTGCCATGCCCTCCAAACCAACATTGTACGCTTGCAAATGATTGGGAACCGCAATGCGACTATGCTGCGGTATAACAATGTCAGCCATAGTGACACAGAGAATAATAAGCTACAATGTAAAACTTAGTAGCACAACTGGGTAGTAATTCGAAAGGAAACCTTTTGAATAGATTGAAGCTTGAAAAGACCTATGTAATTATAGGTAGGTTTATCCAACACCACTGTTATCCGGAAACAATAGCGAAGGGGTTAAGGACTGAATGAAGTACTACTCAAGTGTCATGTAATAAGACCACCATTGTTAGGGCGCCATGTCGCAGGGATTCTGCTCCTACACAGAACTGTGCATAGCGACTTGGAACCTCAGTGAATTAGGGTGTGCCAAAACTCACCTTAGTAGCCAAAATCCCCAACCAGACTAGCAATCAGTGTCTCATTGGTTCTTCCATACCCCCAATGATTAGACAACCCAGAACATGGAACCTAGGATACCTCAGGCAATGTGGAACACATGAACACTCTTTCGTTATACACTCATCCTAGTCCAAAACGGGGAGTAAATGAAGACATGTGCAAGTTTGAAATATTTATTTCTAATGCCATGTGCCATGTGCAAGTTTGAAATATTTATTTCTAATGCCGTGTTCTCAAGCACAGTATCTTAGCTTATACAAGCAGACATATTATAAGCAACAAGATTATCAGCATAGTTACTATTCCATAAAATACAAAAGGAGAAAGCATGTTAAAATGTTAAATGGAAATAGACTAGATTACACCTAGATTTCACACTCCCTTGCTAATAGGTTATTTTATATCTACAGAAGGTCTCTTGGGTTTACAAGGGCGGCCCCATACCTCTGGTCCTAGTAGAAATGGATCACATCATTTTCTACACCAGCTCTCTGCCATGCGAATGTTCTCCAAAGTGTTTTAGCATGCCTGCGCAGTGCATTATTAAACGCGCCAAAATCAGAGGCGGCCACAGCTGCATATATGTTATGTCTAGAACGTGCGCTGATCAGACCGAACAACAACCACTGTGTTGAAATTACCTTGTAGGCCTCGGCACTCACTGTTCAGACAAAGCTTACCAAGCCAAGCTGCTAGTATAGAAAAACATATTATTCTTGTGTGAAGCAAAACAGTCCTCTAGACTCTAAACATTTGTAATAATGTGTGTCGTGTGCAAAGGCAGCAGAAAGGAAAAATGGCCTTTAAACCTCTAATAAGCTCATGCTAACTTAACACAGTGTAAATGCAAGGCCCAACCCCCATGACAGCCCTGTCTGGCTATAATAATATCTTGGTAGGTTTTTCAGGCGTACCGGTTGTGTGCCCCATTTCCTGACCTCTTGCTTTGACTGTTGGTCCCTTTACTGTGGACTCCCCATTTTTGTTGACGGCATATTGTGGGGAGAATTTCTTAGGATTGGATTTGTTGAAGAAGTTACATGCAACCATTTATTGTTCCCCAGATGGTGTTTATATGACTCTTGGACCCAATGTGATTAGTGTAAAACAGTGTTTGGTGAACGATGCACAGCTTCCTGTTGAATTTAAAGATGTGCTGTCCTCATTGTGGGCCGCATGGGATACGGATGTAGGGCTGTTGCAGCTACCACCTGTTTCTATAAAGGTCAAAGATAATGCTGTGCTCCCTCGTATTCCCCAATACAAAATATCACAGGCTGGGGAACAGGCTTTGATGCAGATTATACAGGACTTGGTGAAATCGGGGGTGGTTGAGGAGAATGTAGCAAATGCGTGCAATAGCCCTATTCTTCCTATTCTTAAAGAGTTACCAGTGGATTCCCCTGATGCACATCGTGATGTCTATCATTTTGTGATTGGTTTGCCGGAAATAAACAAGATAGTTGTCCCTCAGTTTCCGGTAGTCCCTGATATTACCGTCCTTTTGACAATGATTCCTTCCACAGCTAAATTCTTTTCTGTCATTGGTTTGAAAAATGCTTTCTTTAGTATTCCTGTTCATCCATACCGCCGGTAATTATTTGGCTTTGCTCTGGCTGGCAGGAGTTTCCAGCTCCTCAGGGGTATACTGAAAGTCCTAATCTTTATAGCCAAGCTTTGAAAGGTCAATTGGATTCTCTCTCTCTTCCCCCAGGTAATGTATTATTGCATTACGTAGATGACCTTTTGATAGCCTTCGATACCGAAGAGGGTTGTCGGGATGCCACGGTACAATTATTATTACATTTGGCGAAAAATGGACATAAAGTGTCCATTTCCAAGTTCCAATATTGTCAACAGCAGGTCACCTATTTAGGTCACCTGCTGTCGAAGGAGGTCGGAGGCTAGCACCTGAGTGAGTTGATGACATTGTAAAGATGCCCAGAGGCATCACCTCGTACTGTCGGCACTGGATACCTGCTTATTCTTTATTAATATAGCCTCTGCTTCGCTTAACAAATAAAGATGTGCATGGACCTTTTGCCTTGGACCCATGACTGTCAGCATGCTTTTGAACAATTACAAGTTACACTTTGCTCTGCACCTGTGCTGGGTACGCCTGATTATAAGAAGCCTTTCGTGCTGTACGTATACAAGACAGCTGGGTGTGTGCTTTCGGTGTTAGCAAAAACCTTTGGCTGTAAGCAGAGGCTGTGTGCATATTTTTCTGCCATGCTTGACCCTGTCACCAGAACCCACCCGAGCTGTTTAAGAGCCGCTGCGGCTGTGGATGTCTCTATTCGACACTCGTCAGGGCTCGTCTTAAATCATGATCTCACAGTAATGGTACTGCATACTGTAGATATACATTTGAACAAAACAAAGATGCAGCACCTTACCAGTGCTCGTCTGACTGGTTATGAATTAATACTGTTTGCTTCTCAGATTACTATCAAAAGATGTGCCACATTGAATCCAGCCACGTTACTACCCCTCCCTTCGGAAGAAGAGGACAAAGATGTCCATGATTGTCTATTTCCTACTGAAGAGGAGACAAAGGGATGGGAAGCTTTGACTGATGTTCCCTTATCTGACCCTCAAGGGGAACTACATGTCGACGGCTCTTGTTTCAAATTGTCAGATGGCACCACTACAGCAGCGTATGCTATTAATATGCTGCACACTGTTGTTGAGACATCGCGTGTTCCTTATCAATCATCGAAAGCTGCAGAGCTAATAGCATGTGAATTAAGTGAAGGGATGACTGTCAATATTTATAATGACAGCCAGTATGCCTTTGGGTGGCCCATAATTTTGTTCGCCTCGGGGCAGAGAGAGGATTCTTGACTTCACATGGGACCAAGATACAACACGGTCTGTTGATAGAGAGGCTTTTGACAGCAACTGGCAATAGTAAAATGTAGTGCTCATAAAGCAATTACTGATGACGTGGGAGGAGAAATGTCTTTGCAGATCAGATAGCGAAAAAGACAGCCAGGTCGAGAACAGCGAAAATGTTTGTGGCAGGACCTGCTAGATGGGTACCAGATGTTACTATGTTTGAAAATTCACTGGAGAGTCTTAGGGAAATACAGTTGAGGAGCTGGCAGTGTGGCAGGAGAGTACAGGGTGTCTAGATGAAAAAGGATGCAGGACTGATAAGTCCGAGAAACATAGATAGATGCTACCTGATGCATATGTATTTCCCGTAGTTACCATGGCGCATGGTCCAGCTCATATTAGCACCAAATTGCTAGATCCTGTGTGGCGAAATGACAACATTTCAAAGGTTGCTGCACATTTGATGAAAAACTGTATTATTTGTTTGAAACACAATCCTGGGAAGGGTACCCCTACACTTTCTGGAAATTTTGCACCCCCTTCTTTCCCTTTTGAGGTACTCCAGATAGATTACATAGAGTTACAGCGAGTTAATAATCTGAAATATGTACTAATGGTGGTTTGTGTATTTAGTAAATGGATTGAGGCTTTCCCCACGAACAAAAACACTGTCTTTGGTGATGGCAAAGGCTCTTATTAAGCAATTTTTCCCACGCTACGGCTTGCCCCATTCGATCTGGAGTGACAACAGAGGTCACTTCAATGCAAAAGTGATCCAACTGGTGTGGGATGATTTGCACATCAAGCAAAAATTTCATGCAGCCAATCACCCCCAGTCAGAAGGTTTAGTTGAGAAGTTACAACGGTACTCTCAAGCTAAAACTGTCAAAGATTAAGGAAAGTACTGGGTTGCAATGGCCAGATGCCTAACCCCTTGCCCTATTGTCCACCAGAATGACAGCCCATTCTAGAACAGGATTATCACCCTATGAGGTGGTGTTCCAGCAAACCTGTGGGGAATCCCTAGACCGAAGAAGTTGTCTGAAATAGATTACCCTCTGCTTATCGATTATTTGTATGATAGCACTAAAAGCTTGCATTCTATTCACCAACAGATACATGAAGCTGTGCCTCCAGCACCTGAGGGGCTCGCGCACACCATTCAGCCCAGTGATTACGTCCTAGTGAAAAGCTTCCAGAGACTAGACAGTTTGGAACCAAGATGGAAAGGACCCTATCTGGTCCTCATCACAACGAGGATGGCAGTAAGAGTGGAAGGCCGGAAGCACTGGATTCATGCTTCTCACTGCAGACAGGCGCCGTTACCCCTTCCCTACGACAGCTGGGTGCTTGAGGGCATTGGAGACCACGAGACGGAGAAAGTTCCACGTTTTGTTCCGTTCTCCGATGCCCAACTAGTTCGGGCACAGACAGAGGAAGAAAATGATGCCGTTCAGAATACAATCGACAACAAAAATTGCCAGTACTGATAATTCTTTTTGAACAATGAATGCCCAAAGGTGCACATAATCAAATCAAAGGCACCCAGGTGGATTTTGTATCAAAAGACAACTTTAATTTAATTTACAACAGAGCAAATACATCTTTTTTTCTCATTTAAATGTGAATCTCAATTTCAATAAAACAGGCAAAACACATTTCATCACACAAATGATTGATACAACAAAACAAATAACTTTGATGACATTTAAACAAAGACTAAGACCACATACAACACAAAACATGAAATGACAAAACATTCATACATAGACAACAGTGCTTGATAAAGCATCAATATTAAAGCATCAAACCGTGTGAATGTTTAAACCAGTCATACTTCTGCATGAAATAAATCAACAAGATTTTTCTATTTGATTCAGGACAGAAACCATAACGTAACTATGTGACCACACTTGTTTGGGAAAAAAAGAGAAAGGGACTGGTTGGCGCGTTTCGAACATCTCATCAATGAAATGGAGGTTCTCCTCAGGACCAAACACTATTACTGAAGATCAGCTGATCTTGGCAATCGCTTGGGAAAAGGATGTCTCTAATCTTCTTGGCAGGCAGTCAATGTCTCGTGGAGCTTTATCATGGTGAAAGACAGTCTGAATCAGTGCAGTCTTTTTTGCGTGTACGGCTGTGTTTAGAGATGCTCACAGTGATTAATGCAGGTTGTGGACTCTTAGTGCATGAAATTCCCTGATGGTGTCATCTCTCTCTGGTCCATTCACGGTATGGAGCCGTTCGGAATGCGGCAGTCCCCCCAGAAATTAGGGTCTCCTCTTCAGCTGATCTGCAGGAGCCTTAGTCTCAGTCCTCGGTGCCCCCTGAATTTCAGATTCTTCGATGAGATAAGACAGTGTCTGGAGTAGAAAGGTACAATTTGCATCCTTGACAGAAGGGTAGAGCACCAAAAGAGAAGTGAGTATAGTAGGGATGGACTTCATTGGATAAAATTAGTGTGAATGCCCCTTGTTTCGGCATTATCCCATTAGACTAGAGATTGGAAGATTTGGTGCACTGCCTGTGATGCAGGACAAGATAATCTGAGGGCACTTTTCCAAGGAGGGAGGGTGCCCTATCATGAGGATAGTGAATATTTGCTGATGAGCTGCGACAGTGTGCTCAATAGCACCACTGAAGATTGGCCAATAGAAACCTGCCAGGGAGGATTGGAACGGACCCTGATACAGTTTGACGTTCTTTTCATTGTGTTTTTTTGTGTCAATTCCATCATTAGTTCCATTATATAATGTCTTTTTCTCTGGTGATTTCATCTGTAAATTCATGGCAAACATGTATCTGTGTGTTCGTTCCCTTGTAAAAGATGAACAGTTTTTTGTTGCCCTGCGCCCGGGGTAGATCAGTTTTGAATGGTTGCTCAAGAAGAAAATGTTTTGGGCTGTAGTTATATTGTTGTTTTTCCTGGTGGGAGGGGAGCTGTTCTGGGCATTGGAGAGGTCTGGAGTTACCTCATCATGTGTTGTATATCGGACTGTTTCCTCAGATAGTAGTAAAAGAACTATGCATAGTAATGTTTTCTTAGATACACACCGGAAATTCTTTGGAAACAATACAGCTTGTTATCCCACTGATTCTGTTACAAGTTTATGGACCGCTTATCCATTATCATTGGTGAATTATACATATGTTCGTCCTCCCCATTTCGTGGAGGCAAAAGGTGAATTCGCCTGGGATATCCTGGAACTTGCTTATACTATAAAAAGCAGAGGGGGACAGGGTACCCAGGGTGCATGCCTGAAATTTATTATGGTGATCTGTACCTTGCTAAAAGAAATATCACCCTGACAGGTTGGCACTATCAAGATCTGACTGTCACTCAAGAGGCAGGTGTTTATCCTGCGTATTGCCCTGTAATAAATAGTACTGATGCTTATTTGTATCTCACTTGCTCTGGAGAATTAGTGTACAAAAATGTAATGCATTTAGGAAGAAAGGATGATCCCACTATGGAGGGAATGAATACTAGATATGCTCCATTAGATTATCAAGGTCCACTTTATGCACATCCAGGTTTTCATTTTTTATCAAATGGTACGTATTCTAATATATACAATGGTACAGAGGACGTGGCTGTGGGAATGGTGCTAATTCTTGGGGTCCCTTGCAGGCATAGTAGACCAAATATAAGATGGGTAAAAAGAACATTGAACAAGGAATTTTGTGAGGGCGTTACCATTACTATAATTATTAACTTCCAAATCGGTAACACTTTTGGATATATCCTTTCCTCTATTATTACATTTGGTGGCCCCGCCATGGCCAGGGGTGAACGAGCTAGAGAGTATTTTGGGTGTAAGTTGCAAATGTTGTCCAATTGTACAGTGGCAGCATTACGAGACATCACCACTCAGTTGGAAAGTATGCGCATATACTCCAAACAAACACGATATGCAGTCGACTTTATTTTAGCTAAGAATGGTGGCGCATGCGCAATAATAGGTGAGCAGTTTGTGGTTGGTATCACAAATATGGAAAGGAATATCACCCCACATATTCTAGATATCATGGAAAATGTCAGAGGAATGGAAAGCGGTAACATAAGTTGGTCTCTATTTGGAGGTTGAGGTTGAATTCTCGAAAAAGTGATATATTTCATTGTACTCTTAATCTGTTGCTGTTTTCTGAATGATTGCCTCCATCTATGTTGCTCGCAATGTTCTACTTTTCTATCTACAAAAAGGGTTTCGATCCATGATACCAATGTAACTATTATGCTTCAAAAGGAGCTTGATACTATTATGCAAATCGATGAGGGCATTTTTGATTCAACTACTTCCATTTCAAGTTCTGCTCCTATACATATCCATTTATAACATGCTGTTACTGGAATGTTATATTGCCTTTGCCTTTAGAATTGTAAACATCCTTTCCTTATAGCATGAATAAAGGCATGTATTAGCTAATGAATGCTAAAAGGAGGGTCTGATAGAATTAAAACATCTTACTGCCATATTATTCGCGTCTTACCAGACATTATGTCAGCATTCATGTAGCTATCTTTAAATAAGTTCTTGTTGTATGCATACGTTACTAGTAAGTGCAGCTGTTTTGTAAGTTAGGCTGACATCTGTACCACCATTTTAGCTTCCGAAGATGCCATCTTGGGTTATAATTGAAATTGTTATTTGCTCATTTACGAGAAATGGTCTTTGGTGAGTTTTGTTTCTCCAACTCTGAAACTTGCTCATTAATGCATGCCTTTTCTGTTACATAGAGGTCTTCTCCCGCCTGTCTAGTGGGGAGGATAAGCCAGAAGACCTTGGGCAGTAGATAGCGTGTGCCAGGTTGCAGGAATCGAAACTTATGTTCTCTACCTCCATTGTATTACAAAATCTACCAATTTGTTTCATTAGTAGGTGGGTCTTTGTGGGCTTTGAAACATACATAATGTAACTTTATGCTTGTTAGAGTCAGTCCCTCCTCAGCCATCATAGGAGGCTGGTCTGATTGGACTCCACTGCAGTGTATTTGGTGAATAAACTAGTCTGGTGGTGTTCTCTACTGCGTCATTGACTCTTCATTTCTTGGAATGCTAGAGGAGGTCGAGAGTGACCCGGGTGACCCTAGTGGGCCACTTCCTTCAAAGGCTCCCACTCCCTCCTTCAATGGAGGAAGCAGGAGGTCTGCTGAGCAGTGAAGGACTGTCCCTGTTGCTCCTCCTTCCACCCCTCTTTACCTGCTTGACTGGAGCCGCACTTGAATCCATGTCCAGATGGGAGTCGGACCGGCCACAGGCAGTGCGGTGTGATGAACATACATGGGGCTGCCCTGGTCCTGTGAAGATAGCCAACTGGTAAGGAGCTTGCATAGGGAGCTCCACTCGCTTGGGATTAAAACTGGCAAGATATCCCTGTTAGCCCCAGGTACAATCGGTATGGAACCTGTATCAGACACAGAGATGAAATGAAGGAACCCGGCCCTATCTGCAGTGTCCGCGTTTAAAGATTTAATCTCCGGTTTCTCACCTCATCGACCACCGAGTGGGAAGAGCATCCCGGAACGGCTACGCTGAACTCAGACTCGGAAGACGTCTACAGCGGCAGCTCCAATGCCGATTACCCCTCACAATATCTGTGCCTATGACAGCACTCGAGTGCATTGTGTCCACCGCCGGTCAATAGCCACGATTTGTTCTCCTGCAAGACCACGTACTTCATAGTACGTCAAGACGGAGAGGAAAACTTGCGTTTCCTGCGAGCAACCGGGAGTTAAGGCGAGGCTGACTGCAGGCTCTGGAGACCTCCACTGCAGCAGTTCCACCGCTGGTCACGCCCCATGGCAGTGCTGCCCTGAACATGCTGTCAGCTTTGTTTGTCTTCACTGCAGGTCATCCCTCGTGCTCTTTCACCTGCGAGACTCCGCTTGAGCCAAGGATTAGCGGTAGGACACAAGGATTTGCATGCCCTGCCAACCCAGTCTCTCTGCGGTTATGCCTTGGATGCCCACTGTTAAGTCAGGGCCACAATCATGCAAATGCTGCCCAGCATAATGCTAAAAACCACCACATCACTTAAGTCATGGACATTAATATTCCATGGATGGACACAATTATGTGATAGATGGCCCCAATAGGCCGAGCATACTCACATATTTGCAAGGATAGCTGCTGTTATGCTAATGATTGAGCCAAGAAGGCCCAACATAGGTCAAGGTTTACAAATATTATACTGGTGCCAACATTATGTCAGAAATAGTCATAACTATACAGAGATGAATTTCCTATATTTGGAGCACCACAGGCAATTGGTGTTTTTATAACACCAGGAATCACTCCTTGCTAACACCTCCGGAGCGTCCACTAAAGCACCACCAGCAGACGTTCGCCCAGAATTTGCTTTTCTGCACCAGCTCTGCACTAAGTGCAAAACCATCATCTGGTATGGTGACCAGTCAGTGGACGCTATTTGTGCAGCTCAATGGAACCACAAATGCATTTTTTTTTGTTTTGTTTTTGGAATGATGTTGAATTCCAAAAGCTAATTGTGTACTTAGTTCCTTTTTTGTTCATTTTTTAAAAAACACCAAAAAAGTATAAAATTGTTTAAAAAAAAATAATAGAAAAAACAAGAAAAAAAAAGTTCAGAACTACCTTATCTGGTTTAAAAAAAAGAACTATAATTGCATGGTAATGTCTGAAAGTTTGGTTGAATGTTTGTGTAGATCATGATTGACTGAAAGAATGCATTAGTACTGTATGGTGAATTCGTTGGGGCAGATCTATGCGGAAGTGCTGCAGCGTGACACTGCAAGCCTTTTAGCTGCACCGCGCTGCGGCACTTCTGAAGCACAGGGATGTGACATATTTACATGAATATGTCGCAATTGTGTGCTCCCTCTGCACTAGCACACAAACTGCAGCCATGCAGTGATGCAGGCACCCTTGCACCATGGTGCAAGGATATCTGTGTCGTGGGGAGATTGTTTGTGTGCAGGAAGGGACTACTTCCTGCACAAAAACAATCTCTAAAGGCATTTTCCTCCTTCAATGTGTGCTGTGGAATGCATCGTGCATTGAAAGAGTTAAAAATGAGGAGAAATGAAAACATTTCTCCTTGTTGTGCCTTGCTACACCACCTCTAGGGTGGCGCACCATTCACACGTTTCTACAAATTTACACTGTAGTGTAGTTCCTATATTCCCAATAAGCTCTGCGCATTAAAATAATATATCCTATAGATGTGACATAGGACTTGTGTCTACTAGGTCACTATCGAATATGTTAGACTTAATTGTGAGTGCCAGGTAGCTCAGAGGTCACTAGAAACTTTCTCGAGTTCACAAGAAGGGATTTAGTTTCTGACAACCGCATAAACATGACAACTTTGTTTCCCCAAGATAATACTGATCTTCAGAGTCGTGGAAATAATAGATAGATATTTTACTCAGTCATTCGTGCATGCTTCGTTTCAACAGAGTTGCATAGACGTAGAGAGACGGCCGTTTTCAATAAAAGGTATTTATTGAACAGTCTTCTTTCTCAAGCATAAGAAATGAACTGCTACAATCATAATACTGGTTGCAAAATATAATGCATACCGTAAAAAGAGTAGAATAAAATAATACTGTAAGAGCATTTTATGGTTCCTTGACCATAGATAAATACATACATAAATAACAGAGGCTAAAAAGTACTCAACTGGTGCGTCTAAAATACGCCTACCCCGATGTACCTAACCTAAGCTTAGTACGAGGGAAGGAGTAAGTGAGGTGTAGCATAAATGTAGTATTCTTTTGCCAAGAATCTATCCAAGATTTCTCTAATGGTCTAATCAGCTCCGTACCTTAGTGTAGAATGAAGAAGGTCAATCTCAGGACTCGATTTCCCAACAACCCGCAAGGATAGCTTGGAAACACTGGAGCTGGATTTCTCGGCAGGAGAAAAGACAGCGTCTTTCTCAGTGCGTCTGCTGGGGTGTCGGCTTCCTTCGGCACTTTCAGTAGCAGGGTGCGTCGGGCAAGTAGATAGTTGAACTGCTCCAAACCACAGTGTGTTTGCTATGGCAAGTGTGGGCATATTTATACCTTGAAGGTACGGAGTTTGACGTAAAGGTGGACATAATAACATCATAAAAAGAGTCTCAGTTCTTTGAAAACTCTGTGAGTTCTGGACAAGTCAGTATTCGAGCAAGGGGAAGTCCCTGGCTGCTGAAGAAATCTTTGTGGATTTAGGGAATTAGTGGAGGTAGCCCTGCCGTATTTAGACTGCATAAGCTATGTCTAAATATGGTTATGATTTCTATGCCTATATAAGGATATGGTGATTTATACCTATATAAGGGCATGAATCGGAAAAATTACAATAGGGTCCTAAAATGTTATGCAACACCCTCTCCACGTTATCATGTTCAACTAAGTTCAAGCACTAAAACATATAATCTAGAGCATGTGTTTACAATCTCAGCCCAAAATACATACAAAATGCATTTGAAATGGTTGCGCACGAAAAATGAGCATTTGTACTGAAAGCATTTAAAAGCAATGATTTTATCGTAAGCACATAATATCATATTGGGAATGCTAACTGAATGAATCACGAAATTACATTTATGAAATGGCTGTTAGATACAGAAGAAAAATCAAGACCATCCCATAGCAGAATATACAAGTTATTTTTGTTTGCCGATTATTTCACTATTGTTTCTAGGAAGTGTTCAAAGAATTCTTGTTCTCTAAGAATAGTTCTACTTTAAGCAGATTGTTTTGTGCCAAAGTTCATTGTGTTTTTGAAAAAAGTCAAATAAAAAAATAGAGTTCTTTGTTTTAAAAAAGTGAAGGTCGAATTTCAGAGTTGAAAGAACGCTGTGTGCTAACTTCAAAAGTTATTCTCGGTGTCAGGAGAAAACATTAATTCGTCAAGGCTGACAAAGAAATCATCTACCACAGTAGATGAAAGTTGAACCACTTCATTAAGTAGGTCAATCGGACACAGATGTGAAGCATCGCCGTCAGCGTCAGTCGCATTAGCAATGTTCGCAGTTGGAGGTACCTGTGTGCCTGTTGGTCCGCGTATCACACCTACAGCTGGAATTGCCGGTGAGATCTCAATGAATGCCGTCATCAGAATTGGTAGCCGTTGGGGGCAACACAATACATGAGCCGTTAATGGACCCAGTATTGCGTCAACATCTGCTGGCATTGCCAATGGAAGTGTTAGACAGATATCTAACACGCATTCCTCTCCACAAAGCAGGCATCGTAGAACAGGTAAGATGCAATCTTGCCAGATTGGCCTGAATGACAGGAACCATGTGGTATTCAGATCTCTCAAATGAGCCAAGCCAAGGATCTGAGTTATTCGTTCACGATACTGCATTGCCAGAAGAGCACTCTCCATGGTAATTTGGGTATCGCTGGTGGCCGGACTTGCCATAACGGAGCAGGAGAAATAAAAATAGTATCCCTGCTACGAGTCCCAATCTGAGAGGCAGGCCGCCGAACACAGAGTGCACGAAGTTAGGAAAAATGCCCAAGACTGCTTCAATGGGTGCTAACAGTCCCGATAAAATCTTCTTAAATACATGTACAAAGCCAGTGGTATCGGACATGTTTAAGATACGACCTAACATTTATGTGAAATGTATGGGGCAGTTTGTTGATAATAATGCATGTATCTCCGCAGAGGACCTTGCAACTTGCAGATCATGTTCAGTGAAGGCCATAGTGGCAACTCCCCGTCTGTCTTAGTTTTTGGAAACAATACTTGCATACAACAAGTGACCCTGGCTGACACACTAACGAGATAGACTGCCCCTGGCATCATTCCACAACAGCTGTGATCATTCAGCATTATGTAGCTTCCATTGGAAAGCTGCATAAAAATTGGATCTATCACTGCTGCCGGGGAAACCTGCAGGTGGCACGATAAGTTATTTGAAGAACCCTCATAAACTCCATGTAAATTAATGCTTGACATAGACGTGTACCACTTAATGTGGTTTTGCAATTTTTACCACTAAGAAATACCTCCTTTCCCCCACTCTAACATTTCTGTGTGTATGGTAAATCCCTGGTTGACTTTATGTACTCCCTTTATGTACTCCTTACACAACCTTTCATAAAGGCCTGCTGGTATGTGTTTTAAGCAATACTGAAACTGAAAAATTGCCACTGGTTCGTGATGGTGCCATGTATTATCCATTCAACTGATGGTTTCTCAGAAATGGTCAATAGTAATCTCTCCAGTTTTCCATGCTCAGCACCGTATAGCTGCTCCCCTCTGTGCCAAAGAGATTTGTTTATCTGTAAGGTTAAATACAGTAAACAATGACGTGGTGTTGATTAGACGACAAGGCACATAGCCAGAACGAAGGTTTAGTAACATCCAGCCCTGCAGCATTATAGAACGTAATTGAGACTGACCATGTTGTAACATTAGCAAGTCTTGTTCCATTATGTCTATGGCAGAAGATACGATGCTGTCCAAAGAATAGGTTCTGGACGACAGGGTTGTTAATCCATTGTCAACTACAGAGAGAGCTTTCTCTAAAATAATATGATCAATTGCTCATATCCGTTCTGCAGTTTCCATTTGCGTGACTTTCCATGCTTCATTATAAGCAGCGTAAATACCGGCATATATGAAACGTTTATGACGTGGTTTGCGAGGTCCAAGTAAGAATTCTCGTAAATCAATGTCATTTTTAAATAAAGTTAAGTGTTGCTTTATTTCTGGGAGTGTGGATTTTTGTAGCCACTCAAGGCACAGTTTCCCTACACTGTAAGTCGTTATTATCCCTGAATGTTGTCTCTGGATATATCTTGGATCTGACCTAGTTGCTGTAAATCCTTGTGTCTTGTTCAGGAATCTATCTTGACAGTTATTTGTGTCTGTGGGCCAGATTAACCATTGTTTCCATTCAGAATGCAAGACCACGTACTTCATAGTACGCCAAGACGGAGAGGAAAACTTGCGTTTCCTGCGAGCAACCGGGAGTTAAGGCGAGGCTGACTGCAGGCTCTGGAGACCTCCACTGCAGCAGTTCCACCGCTGGTCGCGCCCCATGGCAGTGCTGCCCTGAACATGCTGTCAGCTTTGTTTGTCTCCACCGCAGGTCATCCCTCGTGCTCTTTCACCTGCGAGACTCCGCTTGAGCCAAGGATTAGCGGTAGGACACAAGCATTTGCATGCCCTGCCGACCCAGTCTCTCTGCGGTTATGCCTTGGACGCCCACTGTTAAGTCAGGGCCACAATCATGCAAATGCTGCCCAGCATAATGCTAAAAAACACCACATCACTTAAGTCATGGACATTAATATTCCATGGATGGACAAAATTATGTGATAGATGGCCCCAATAGGCCGAGCATACTTACATATTTGCAAGGATAGCTGCTGTTATGCTAATGATTGAGCCAAGAAGGCCAAACATAGGTCAAGGTTTACAAATATTATACTGATGCCAACATTAGGTCAGAAATAGTCATAATTATACAGAGATGAATTCCCTATATTTGGGGCATCACAGGCAATTGGTGTTTTTATAACACCAGGAATCACTCCTTGCTAACACCTCCGGAGTGTCCACTAAAGCACCACCAGTAGACATTCGCCCAGAATTTGCTTTTTCTGCACCAGCTCTGCACTAAGTGCAAAACCATCATCTGTTATGGTCAGCAGTCAGTGGACGCTATTTGTGCAGCTCAATGGAACCAAAAATGCATTTTTTTTTGTTTTGTTTTGGGAATGATGTTGAATTCCAAAAGCTAACTGTGTACTTAGTACCTTTTTTGTTGATTTTTTAAAAAACACCAAAAAAGTACAAAATTGTTAAAAAAAATAATAGAAAAAAAACAAGAGAAAAAAAGTTCAGAACTACCTTATCTGGTTTAAAAAAAAGAACTATAATTGCATGGTAATGTCTGAAAGTTTGGTTGAATGTTTGTGTAGATCATGATTGACTGAAAGAATGCATTAGTACTGTATGTTGAATTTATTGGGCCAGATCTATGCGGAAGTGCTGCAGCGTGACACTGCAAACCCTTTAGCTGCACCGCGCTGCGGCACTTCTGAAGCACAGGGATGTGACATATATTAACATGAATATGTCGCAATTGTGTGTTCCCTCTGCACTAGCACACAAACTGCAGCCATGCAGTGACGCAGGCACCCTTGCACCATGGTGCAAGGGTATCTGTGTCGTGGGGAGATTGTTTGTGTGCAGGAAGGGACTACTTCCTGCACAAAAACAATCTCTAAAGGCATTTTCCTCCTTCAATGTGTGCTGTGGAATGCATCGTGCATTGAAAGAGTTAAAAATGAGGAGAAATGAAAACATTTCTCCTTGTTGTGCCTTGCTACACCACCTCTAGGGTGGCGCACCATTCACACGTTTCTACAAATTTACACTGTAGTGTAGTTCCTATATTCCCAATAGGCTCTGCGCATTAGAATAATATATCCTATAGATGTGACGTAGGACTTGTGTCCACTAGGTCACTATCGAATATGTTAGACTTAATTGTGAGTGCCAGGTAGCTCAGAGGTCACTAGAAACTTTCTCGAGTTCACAAGAAGGGATTTAGTTTCTGACTACCGCATAAACATGACAACTTTGTTTCCCCAAGATAATACTGATCTTCAGAGTCGTAGAAATAATAGATATTTTACTCAGTCATTCGTGCATGCTTCGTTTCAACAGAGTTGCATAGACGTAGAGAGACGGCCGTTTTCAATAAAAGGTATTTATTGAACAGTCTTCTTTCTCAAGCACAAGAAATGAACTGCTACAATCGTAATACTGGTTGCAAAATATAATGCATACCGTAAAAAGAGTAGAATAAAATAATACTGTAAGAGCATTTTATGGTTCCATGACCATAGATAAATACATACATAAATAACAGAGGCTAAAAAGTACTCAACTGGTGCGTCTAAAATACGCCTACCCCGATGTACCTAACCTAAGCTTAGTACGAGGGAAGGAGTAAGTGAGGTGTAGCATAAATGTAGTATTCTTTTGCCAAGAATCTATCCAAGATTTCTCTAATGGTCTAATCAGCTCCGTACCTTAGTGTAGAATGAAGAAGGTCAATCTCAGGACTCGATTTCCCAACAACCCGCAAGGGTAGCTTGGAAACACTGGAGCTGGATTATTCAGCAGGAGAAAAGACAGCGTCTTTCTCAGTGCGTCTGCTAGGGTGTCGGCTTCCTTCTGCACTTTCAGTAGCAGGGTGCGTCGGGCAAGTAGATAGTTGAACTGCTCCAAACCACAGTGTGTTTGCTATGGCAAATGTGGGCATATTTATACCTTGAAGGTACAGAGTTTGACGTAAAGGTGGACATAATAACATTATCAAAAGAGTCTCAGTTCTTTGAAAACTCTGTGAGTTCTTGGACAAGTCAATATTCGAGCAAGGGGAAGTCCCTAGCTGCTGAAGCCGATTTTTCCAAGAAATCGTTGTGGATTTAGGGAATTAGTGGAGGTAGCCCTGCCGTATTTGGACTGTATGAGCTATGTCTAAATATGGTTATGATTTCTATGCCTATATAAGGATATGGTGATTTATACCTATATAAGAGCATGAATCGGGAAAATTACAATAGGGTCCTAAAATGTTATACAACACCCACTCCACGTTATCATGTTCAACTAAGTTCAAGCACTAAAAGATATAATCTAGAGCATGTGTTTACAATCTCAGCCCAAAATACATACAAAATGCATTTGAAATGGTTGCGCACGAAAAATGAGCATTTGTACTGAAAGCATTTAAAAGCAATGATTTCCTCGTAAGCACATAATATCATATTGGGAATGCTAACTGAATGAATCACGAAATTACATTTATGAAATGGCTGTTAGATACAGAAGAAAAATCAAGACCATCCCATAGCAGAATATACAAGTTATTTTTGTTTGCCGATTATTTCACTATTGTTTCTAGGAAGTGTTCAAAGAATTCTTGTTCTCTAAGAATAGTTCTACTTTAAGCAGATTGCTTTGTGCCAAAGTTCATTGTGTTTTTGAAAAAAGTCAAATAAAAAAATAGAGTTCCTTGTTTTAAAAAAGTGAAGGTCGAAATTCAGAGTTGAAAGAACGCTGTGTGCTAACTTCAAAAGTTATTCTCGGTGTCAGGAGAAAACATTAATTCGTCAAGGCTGGCAAAGAAATCATCTACCACAGTAGATGAAAGTTGAACCACTTCATTAAGTAGGTCAATCGGACACAGATGTGAAGCATCGCCGTCAGCGTCAGTCGCATTAGCAATGTTCGCAGTTGGAGGTACCCGTGTGCCTGTTGGTCCGCGTATCACACATACAGCTGGAATTGCCGGTGAGATCTCAATGAATGCCGTCATCAAAATTGGTAGCCGTTGGGGGCAACACAATACATGAGCCGTTACTGGACCCAGTATTGCGTCAACATCTGCTGGCATTGCCGATGGAAGTGTGAGACAGATATCTAACACGCATTCCTCTCCACAAAGCAGGCATCGTAGAACAGGTAAGATGCAATCTTGCCAGATTGGTGTGAATGACAGGAACCATGTGGTATTCAGATCTCTCAAATGAGCCAAGCCAAGGATCTGTGTTATTCGTTCACGATACTGCATTGCCAGAAGAGCACTCTCCATGGTAATTTGGGTATCGCTGGTGGCCGGCCTTGCCATAACGGAGCAGGAGAAATAAAAATAGTATCCCTGCTGCAAGTCCCAATCTGAGAGGCAGGCCGCCAAACACAGAGTGCACGAAGTTAGGAAAAATGCCCAAGACTGCTTCAATGGGTGCTAACAGTCCCGATAAAATCTTCTTAAATACATGTACAAAGCCAGTGGTATCGGACATGTTTAAGATACGACCTAACATTTATGTGAAATGTATAGGGCAGTTTGTTGATAATAATGCATGTATCTCCGCAGAGGACCTTGCAACTTGCAGATCATGTTCAGTGAAGGCCATAGTGGCAACTCCCCGTCTGTCTTAGTTTTTGGAAACAATACTTGCATACAACAAGTGACCCTGGTTGACACACTAACGAGATAGACTGTCCCTGACATCATTCCACAACAGCTGTGATCATTCAGCATTATGTAGCTACCATTGGAAAGCTGCATAAAAATTGGATCTATCACTGCTGCCGGGGAAACCTGCAGGTGGCATGATAAGTTATTTGAAGAACCCTCATAGACTCCATGTAAATTAATGCTTGACATAGAAGTGTACCACTTAACGTGGTTTTGCAATTTTTACCACTAAGAAATACCTCCTTTCCCCCACTCTAACATTTATGTGTGTATGGTAAATCCCTGGTTGACTTTATGTACTCCTTACACAACCTTTCATAAAGGCCTGCTCGTATGTGTTTTAAGCAATACTGAAACTGAAAAATTGCCACTGGTATCGTGATGGTGCCATGTATTATCCATTCAACTGATGGTTTCTCAGAAACGGTCAATGGTAATCTCTCCAGTTTTCCATGCTCAGCACCGTATAGCTGCTCCCCTCTGTGCCAAAGAGATTTGTTTATCTGTAAGGTTAAATACAGTAAACAATGACGTGGTGTTGATTAGACGACAAGGCACATAGCCAGAACAAAGGTTTAGTAACATCCAGCCCTGCAGCATTACAGAACGTAATTGAGACTGACCATGTTGTAACATTAGCAAGTCTTGTTCCATTATGTCTATGGCAGAAGATACAATGCTGTCCAAAGAATAGGTTCTGGACGACAGGGTTGTTAATCCATTGTCAACTACAGAGAGAGCTTTCTCTAAAATAATATGATCAATTGCTCGTATCCGTTCTGCAGTTTCCATTTGCGTGACTTTCCATGCTTCATTATAAGCAGCGTAAATACCGGCATATATGAAACGTTTATGACGTGATTTGCGAGGTCCAAGTAAGAATTCTCGTAAATCAATGTCATTTTTAAATAAAGTTAAGTGTTGCTTTATTTCTGGGAGTGTGGATTTTTGTAGCCACTCAAGGCACAGTTTCCCTACACTGTAAGTCGTTATTATCCCTGGATGTTGTCTCTGGATATATCTTGGATCTGACCTAGTTGCTGTAAATCCTTGTGTCTTGTTCATGATTCTATCTTGACAGTTATTTGTGTCTGTGGGCCAGATTAACCATTGTTTCCATTCAGAATTAGTTCTGTTTTGTTGTAAAATATAATTTACGTCTACCTCCTCATCTGTAGTTCTATTACTATCATGTGTGGGCTTGGGTATTGACGGTTTGTTTAAATCTTTTATCTTAGCCAAGCTAAGACAAGATGTCTGTTGAACACTTTCATTTAAGAACAGTATTTGTTCTGGGATGATGCAGGCTCTGAACAATGCTTCTAAACCGTGTACCTGCCAGTCTTTTGTGCCACAAACAGTTTTTGTCTCAACGTTGTCTTACCAAAAGTCAAAGCCTAATATGGACAATTGAGCATAAAAGCCTGCAGAATAAATCTGTTTAGTATTTGTTAACATACTTTTCATGCCTGTCTTATTAACATTTTTAAAGTAAAAGCTTGCTGGATTTGTGACATTAAAACCTGTAAAGTATGGACATTTTCTATAGAATGTTTTAGAGCTACTTTTTGGAGGTGTTGGACAATGTTCCCATTGTTTATAAGTTAAAACATTTCTAAGGTTTGCAGATTTGTGCAAATAATGACAACCAAAATGATTAAAGCAATACATTTCTTCATAATTTGATGAACCTTCTAAGAATTCATGTTTTGCAAATTTTGCTGACATTTCTAAGTCTGCCATCATGTTATTAACAGTCTCAAAGTTCCAATCATCAGAAAATGTACTGGGTGAAACAAAATCACTCAAGCAAACCTTAAATTGGTGAGGAATCTTCAGCTGCTCGACAGGGCCATAACTGTCATAATGAGTTGTATCCCATGCTATTCCACCAGGTAGGGGACCGGCTGTGATGTTAACTGATGACAGGTCTCGTTGTTCACAATGAGATGATTTGTGTGGCTTCAGAAGCAAATGATGTTCTTACTTGCAGTGCCCATTTTACTATATTTTCCATCTATCAGCTTTCCCAAACTTAAAACAAGAATGAGCCATGATAGGGGAAAAAGTACCTAACCCAATCCAAAATTCAACCCATGGTGAAACCAGCTATGTATTTGCAAGCTGATGACCAAGTTCCATTAATTATTCCTTGAAAGTTCTGTTTGCTGGTGTAGTTTCAGGTTCATTAGGATCCTCAGAAAAGGTATCGAAGTTGATGAAATAGCTAGATGCAGTTCTGTCAATTGTTGGTATCGCATCCGGATTATTTGAAATCGCTGGAGCTGCTTCTTTCCTTGACATGCTAGTATAGTCAGATGTTACATCATTGTAGATGGGAGTTTCTTGACGAACTGTTATTTGGGTTTCAAGAAGCACAAGTTCCATGGCTTTGTTGCATAGTCCTTCTTTTCTTACTTCAGATTCTTTAAAGGTGAGGGGTCTTTCAGTTTGAACCTCTTGGATAGTTGCAAGATTTGGCCTTCTGGCACATCTTTGGAGTCCACTGGGCCTACTACTTATTATCGGCCACATTATGTGGTTTTACCAGATCGATAGACACAAACTGGTTCTACTTTCTTCCTGCAAGGGGCGGCAGTAGCACTGTTCTTAATCCGTGGATTGCTAGTAAAGGTACAGCTTTTCTATAAGAAGGCCCAAATTCCTTCTTATCCGCTATTTTCTCTCTGACCAGATCCCCAATCTTTGGAATCCAGAATGGTCTTCCTGGGACAGGTGGTTTTTCTTCAGTGGTCATTGGCTTTTGTATGGTGTTGCTTACACTTCTTTTTGTTTCATTTAAGTCCTGTAAAACTTCCAAACGATCTTTGATATCAAAGGGTTATTGTTCTACCACTGAAGTATGACGATCGAGGTCTTCAACAATCATTCTAGTAGCAAAAAGGATTTTATATGGAGTGGTTCCACACAGAGAATTTCTTGGCAGGTTATTAAGACTACGTTGGACACTTATTAGATGTTTGACCCACCCGTCACCCGAACCTAACACCCTAGCTGTTATAGATTGCTTTATGTCACGTTTTTTTCTTTCCACAACCGAATTTCCCTCAGGATGGAATGGACTTGAGTACCGCAATGCAACGCCCAAGCTGGTCATGGCCTCCTTGTAAGCCCCTAGAGCTAAAAGCAGGACCCTGGTCAGAATGTAGCATGCCAATTGCGTATGTGCCAATAAAGACTGGCAGATCTTTTATAAGAGTTCGGGCGTCAGCCGAGCGCTGAGGCCACATCCAAATTAATCTTGTCCTAATACTTTCAGACCACTTTTGTCCAAAGGGACGTTCGAACGTGGATAGTCTGATGCTATCTAACAATGGTGTCTGTACCGGGCTGCCTACACTGTAGTCAGGAATCTGGTGGCGCTCCAAGCTGTGATCTCTGTAACAGTCATCGCAATTAATGCCAAATTCGTAAATGTGGGCATTCATCCCTGGCCCCAGTACATCTCTAGTAAATCTAGTAGAGATTTGGAGATCCCTTGATGTATCAGACCCTCTCCCATATGTGCTTCTTGTATCAAAGCACCTCTCCGATTCCTGTTTGGGATTACCCTATCTCCCACTCCAGGGATTTGAGCAAAAGGAACGGAGTTTGCATCAATTATGTATGTATACTCAAGTGGATAGTTTAGAGGTAACGCAGCTCCACTGCCTTTGCTTGTGGCATTGACAGCGAGCATGGTTTCACCGTCTATCTTTGTTTTTGAACGAGTGATTGCAGCTACGGAAGCCGTTTGCACAGCTGCCTTCACGGCTTCCTCAGCCAATGAATTCCCTGCAACGTGAACGCCATCACGCTGATGACTCGGTGTATGGATTTCGTGAGTATTTTGTAGTTCATTCTGTAATTGAACTACTTGTTCCAAAAGCATTTTATTCTTGATTGTACCACCTTTTGCATCTTTGAAACCGTTTTGAACCCAGTTCTGCAAGGATTCGTTGTAAGATTGGACGCAGTAATACGAATCACACACTATGAGTGTGGGGAATTCACGATCGGTATTTTCAAGCGCCATCTTGAAAGCCAGTAGTTCATCTCGCTGAGCTGTACAGTCTCCTAGGGATTGAGTTTTTGGAACCATAGGTCTGAATTTACCATCGTGCCAGCGATCTAAGACAATCGCGCACGCAGCACTGTAAGCTTGTTTTCCCCCAATTACGGGCTGTGCTGATCCGTCTGTATATATAATACAGCCGTAATGTTCTAGACGCAGAATTTCAGTTGGCAGAGGACATTCTTGTTCGTATTGGAGAAATTCTTAGGTCTTCAAGTAAGGGTCAAAAACGTATTCAAAGTCTGTTGCAGCAAGAGAATTAACCCATTGTATCCACCTTGGATGTAGAGCTTTTGCATTTGGAACGCTTGCCTTTGTCACTGCCTCTAAGGCAGGTACGGGAGTAACGACTTTTATGCGTTTTCCCTGTGCGAGGGCTCTTTCTTTTGCTACTGCAGTTTAAACCGCTGTCAGAATTTTCTCTGTTGAAGAGAATTTCATTTCAGCTAGTGTGTACAAGTGTGATTTATAAGCTATTTGTACCTTTTCACCTTCATTAAAGGTTAGGTATGTGAATCTGCATCTCCCTGGGATGATTCGGATTACAAGGTTGCGTTAATTTACGAGTGTCTGTAAATGTGTTTTGCTAACATGTCTGTTTGCACTGAACGTAAAATGTCTGTATGTTTTTTAATCCAATTAGTAGGTTTGAAATCAGGTTTGATTAGTTCGTAGAGAGGTTTAACCCTTTCTGCGCAGTTTAGAATGTAAGTTCTTCCGATATTCAGGAATCCTAGAACTGACTGTGAGTTTTTCAGCATTTTTGGAGGTTGGAGCAGCACACATTTTTCTAGAAAGTTTGCTGCCAGGCTTTTGCCTTCACTTGAAAGTTCATATCCTAAGAATAGGACATTGAGGTGGGCAATTCTTGATTTTTTTAAAGTTGAATTTATACCCTTCTGAGGCGAATCCAAGTATTAAAGTGTTCACCCTGGTCAAGTGCCTGTCCAAGTCATCATCTGTAAGATAGATGTCATCGACATAAGATAATGCCTCATCATCATACGTTTGTAGTAACTCTGCTACTCTGGCTGAAAATAACCCAGGACTGTTCTTGAATCCCTGTGGGAGACGACAAAAGTGTCTTTGTGTCCCCATTATTAAGAAAGTGGTCAAATACCTGCTTTCAGGTGCAATGTTTTGACAGAAGAAACCGTTTGAAATAGCTAATGTCATTTTATATTTTTGCGCATGATGTTATTCATTAGTGCTGCACTGTGTGCATTTTGTACTGCAAAGGTTTTGCAGCAGGAATTTAAATGTCTGTAGTCCAAAAGTAGACAATATGTATTGTCTGGTTTGGAGACAGGAAACAAAGGATTGTTCATGGACGAGGTGCATGTTTCAATCACCCCTTGGTGTTCAAGTTGATCTAGGATCTCCCTGACCTGTGTTTTAGATTCTTGTTTAACTGGATACTGCTTCTGAGCAGCTGGTTGATTTTTTAACTGGATTTTGTGGTGAGGGGAATCCTCATCCCATCCCACATGATTTTATATAATTCTGGTGCCTGGGCCACAGTCCATTTTCTGGCATAGATGTATTTTTTATGAATAGGAATATGATTTGAGAAGGCTGGCATAATGATCTCTTCGCCATGTGGGCACTCCCTGACAAATTCAGGTGGCCAGTCTTTTTCAGCCGGAAGAATGTCATAACCCTTAGATAATTTTTCCCAAAAGAGTGCTTTTATTTTCCTAGTTATGTCCCCCTCTATTCGAAGTGTTACTTCATATAAATTATGTGTTACACTAACCCTGGTATCTGCAGTTTTAACTTGAATGCATTCATTCAGGTCCACTGTCTCCAGATGATCCTTCAGGATCTTGCGAGCTATGGTAACCTCTGCTGCTCTGTCTAGCATTGTCTGTGCCCACTCCCTGTTCTTGAGTTGTGTCCTCAAGATCCTCGGCATGTCTGATTTTTGCTACCTTGTTTTTGGTGAATTGAGTTTTCTTATTTTTCGGAACGTGTTGATCGTCTTTGGACTTCACGCGTTCTTACTTGTGTTCTGATCGTTCTCTTCTTTCAGATTTCTGCGAGGAAGTCTGAAAGGTACGAGAGGAACGTGTATCAGTATCTTGATATCTATCAGGTTTTCTCAAATTATCCCTGTTTCTGAGGTTATACCTCTTTTTAGAGGGCTCCTTTTGAGGAGACCTTCCTCTTGATTGCGAACGCTTCTCCTTGGGAAGTGTCTGTCTAGCATTTTCCCACTTCTTTTTAGGAGTAGTGAGAGTGTTTTTAATAAAATCTTTTTCTGGATTTTCTGTTAGTTCGGGCTTTACTGGTTTCCCTCCCAAACTATCTCTTCCTAGTTCTTCATAGGATTTTTCTATTATTCTAGCCAGTTCATATGGTTGTTCAGTTACATCAAGTTCTTTTAGTTTTTGGCGGATTGCCATGGATGCTGCTTCACCTTTAATATTAGCTAATATTATAGCTGAGACCTGTTTAAAATCTTCCAGTAATTTCATACCTAGATTTAAAGCAGGCTCTGCCCCGCATTCATTTTGAATCTGTTTCAGGACGTCTGGTATTACCGCCATGGACGGAACACGTGTGTTTTTGTGTAGATTGCAGCAATGTCTGTACCCCAAGTGTCACAGTCCTCCAGGTGTGATACAATCCCCATTGGTAAACAGATCTTAAGAATACTGTGTTTCTCATGAGGTGTACGACCGGGAAATACAGCCTCAATTGGAGTCATTTTTTTAGCTAAGCAGAATGGAGTTTGTTCCCTTTTTGTGGGTAATTTACCGATGACTGATTGTATAGTCTGTGATGTAATTTTATTTGTGTTCCCCTGATGAGGGGTGTGCTGTGGAATTATTATAGCAGGTTGAACTGTTAGAGTCCGCATGACATATTGTACCAATTGTCTATGGATTTTATTTGTTTTAGCTGAGCTAATAGTTCTGGACCTGTCATTTGTTCAATGGCAGGATGTGGTGTATAGCTGGCTAGTACTGGCCATGTTGCTCCTGGTCTACCTAGTGGACCGAGCCTGGTAATGTGATTTTGATGTTGTAGGGTGCCTTTAAACCAGAGCTGATGCTCTTGGTAAGTTACTGGAATTTCAATGTCCTCAAAAGGAACGTATTCCACTGGGTGTTCCTCTATCTTATAGAAGTGGAACACATGTGTTGTTGGATTTGCTTGTGGAAAGATAATCCATGAATAGAATACCTCTACCCGCCGATATTCATGTGCTTCTATGACAAAAATTACCCTACCACCTCTTGCTGATAAGCCATTTTCTATAAGCTTTATAGCTATGGTTTTCCTTACGTTTTCCGAGATGATTATAGCATACACATCGTCTTGTTGGAAACCTGTAGTGTCAAGACCTGGTTGATTTGCATTTACTGCAGTTCCATTTACCATGGGATTATCCTTGTCGGTATCCGACATTTTGATTGAAAGTCTTGCAGAGCAAGTTTCAAGGAAATAAATATAAGGTGCACAATATTTTGGAACACTGTATCCTTCAACGTTGATCAAAACCAAAAACTAATAAATAGGATTTTTCGTCCTTTTCAATGCAAATATTTTATCCTTTATCCCACTCCAGACGTCTATTGGAGTATTTTACGGGAGAAGGGGTCTCTGTGAAAAGCACGACTGACTTACTCTAGTATCTAGCGTTAAATTAGTGCCTTACCAAACATTGGGCGCTATGTAGCGTAGTTCTTATATTCCCAATAGGCTCTGTGCATTGGAATAATACATCCTATGGATGTGACGTAGGATTATGTCTACTAGGTCTCTATTGAATATATTAGACTATTGTGAATGCCAGCTAGCTCAGAGGTCACTAGAAACTTTCTTGAGTTTACAAGAAATGATTTAGTATCTGACAACTGTATAAACATGACAACTTTGTTTCCCCAAGATAATACTCATCTTCAGAGTCGTGGAAACAATAGATAGATATTTTACTCAGTCATTCGTGCATGCTTCGTTTCAACAGAGTTGCAGAGAAATAGAGAGACGGGCGTTTTCAATAAAAGGTATTTATTGAACAGTCTTCTTTTTCAAGCATAAGAAATGAACTACTACAATCGTAATACTGGTTGCACAATATAATGCATACAGTAAAAAGAGTAAAATAATACTGTAAGAGCATTGTATGGTTCCTATACCATAGATAAATACATACATAAATAACAGAGGCTAAAAAGTATTCAACTGGTGCATCTAAAATACGCCTACCCCGATGTACCTAACCTAAGCTTAGTACAAGGGAAGGAGTAAGTGAGGTGAAGCATAAATGTAGTATTATTTTGCCAAGAATCTATCCAAGATTTCTCTAATAAGCTCCGTACCTTAGTGTAGAATGAAGGTCAGTCTCAGGACTCGATTTCCCAATAACCCGCAAGGGTAGCTTCGAAACACTGCAGCTGGATTTCTCGGCAGGAGAAAAGACAGCGTCTTTCTCAGTGTGTCTGCGGGAGGGTTGGCTTCCTTTGGCCCTTGCAGTAGCAGGGTGCGTCGGGCAAGTAGTTAGTCGAACTGCTCCAAACCACCGTGTGTGTTTGCTATGGCAAGTGTGGGCATATTTATACCTTGAAGGTACCGAGTTTGACGTAAAGGTGGACATAATAACGTCATCAAAAGAGTCTCAGTTCTTTGAAAACTCCATGAGTTCTTGGACAAGTCAGTATTCGAGCAAGGGGAAGTCACTAGCTGCTGAAGCCGAGTTTTCCAAGAAATCATTGTGGATTTTCGGAATTAGTGGAAATAGCCCGGCCGTATTTGGACTGCATTAGCTATATCTAAATATGGTTATGATTTCTATGCCTATATAAGGATTTAGGGCTAGATGTAGGTAAACTACATTTACCGATTCTAAAATACCGAATTTTACCAATTCAGAATTTTAGAATCGATAAATGCTATGTAGGTAAGTACTCGGTAAGTATTACCGAATCGGTAAATACAAATTCGGTAATTCCCATTCATTCCTATGGGCCTGAAGGTAAAAGGGGGGAAACATTCAAGGGTGGCAGGGTGTCACTTTGACACCCTGTTGCACCCCTGAATTGTGCATGGGTGCACATGTGGCAGACATACATGCCCTAAGGGCATGTATGTCTGCCACATGGCACTGTTATTAAATGCAAAAAATTGCTTTTTTTAGGGTTTTCGTAATTTACCACCAACTTGGAGTTGGTGGTAAATAACGAATCCTTACAGGTGAAAAGCTCTCACTTGAGTGCTTCCTATATTTCAGATTCGGTAATTTACCGAATCGGTATTTAAGAATTCGGTAATTTACCGAATTCTTAAATACCGATTCGGTAAATTACCGAATCTGAAATGTAGCCACCTACATCCCAAATGCCTATTACGGACGGTAACGGCCGAAATTCGGTAATTTCGGCCATTACCGACCGGTATTAGGGTTCCTACATCTGCCCCATGGTGATTTATACCTATATAGGGGCATGTATTGGGAAAATTACAATAGGGTCCTAAAATGTTATACAACAACACTTTCTCGTAATTCTTGAGATGTGTTATTCCATGGGTGTTGTGTAGGATCAGACACAGCAACACCCATGGAACGCCCCTTCAACGCAAAGTGCTGCGTTTGAATGGGTCGTATTTTCAAGGAGAGGAAAAGCCAGGCAGGGTGGCTTTTCCACTCCTTCTAAATATCCCCAGCGCCATCACTACGTTACAAAAAGTGACATACTGGTGGTGCAGGTGGCTTGTAAATCTGCCCCATAAGTGCCTAGGTATTGACAGAGTAATACAATAAGAACATAGTGCTGGATGGGTGATTGACAAACTGCATGAGACTGACAGGAGGTATTCTAGGCTACATGAGTACTACTTTAGCATTTAGTGGAGTGTACCAATAGTATGTATCTGCTTAGAGGTTTGTAGGGATTGTGCACAGAGTATTGTACGTGTACTTGTGTTTGTGCCTAGGTCATTCTATAAGAACATCGCTAGTAACTAGAATGATGACAGTGCTCAGTTAATTTATAAGTGCTTAGGTATTGTCTCAATGCCTCAGTCATTCTGCACTGGCATAGACAGTGACTGGGTTCCTAGAGTGCTAGTAGTTGACAGCAGGATAAGTTTATAAGCTCTTATGTTTCAGCAGAGTGATTAGATAAGGACATGCTTATGTCAGGATGATTGTAGGAGTAGACACAGACTCACAGTGTGATTCCAGACAAGCATGACTATTACCTGGACTTTTGCAGGACTGACTCAGTAGTCTGCAAGGGTTCAAGGGACCGCTTACATTATGTACATTTGACTGTACCACTGCTTGTCTCAATGCCTGAGTCATTCTGCAAGTGCATAGACAGTGACTTTGTTCCTAGAGTGCTAGTAGTTGACAGCAGGATACCTTTATACGTGCTTATGTTTCAGCAGAGTGATTAGATAAGAACATGCTTCTATCAGGATGATTGTAGGAGTGGACACAGACTCACAGTGTGATTCCAGACAAGCATGACTATTACCTGGACTTTTGCAGGACTGACTCAGTAGTCTGCAAGTGGTTAAGTGACCGCCTACATTGTGCACATTTGACTGTACCACTGCTTGTCCCAATGCCTCAGTCATTCTGTAAGTGCATAGACAGTGACTGGGTTCCTAGAGTGCTAGTAGTTGACAGCAATATATGTTTATAAGCACTTATGTTTCAGCAGAGAGATTAGATAAGGACATGCTTCTGTGAGGATGATTGTAGGAGTGGACAGAGCTGCTTTAGAGCAATAGAACAGGTCGGCAGAGCTGCTTTAGAGCCAGATAACGAGGTCAGCAGAGCCGTTGTAGAGCCTGAGACCCAGGTCAGCAGAGCTGCTGTAGAGCCAGAGAACCAGGTCAGCAGAGCTGCTGTAAAGCCCAAGAAACCAGGTCCGCAGAGCTGCTTTAGAGCCAGAGAATCAGGTCAACAGAGCCGATGTAGAGCCAGAGAACCTAGTCAGCAGAGCTGCTCTAGAGCCTAAGAAGCAGGTGAGCAGAGATGCTCTAGAACCAGAGACAAAGGTCAGCAGAGCTGCTCTAGAGCCAGAGAACCAGGTCAGCAGAGCCGATGTAGAGCCAGAGAACCAGGTCAGCGGGGCTGCTGTAGAGCCAGAGAAACCAGGTCAGCAGAGCTGCTTTAGAGGGAGAGAACCAGGTCAGCAGAACTGCTTTAGAGCCAGAGAACCAGGTCAGCAGAGCTCTTTATAGGGAGAGTACCAGGTCAGCACAGCTGCTTTAGAGCCAGAGAAGCAGGTCAGCAGAGCTGCTCTAGAGCCGGAGAAACCAGGTCAGCAGAGCTGCTTTAGAGGGAGAGAACCAGGTCAGCAGAGCTGCTCTAGAGCAAGAGAACCAGGTCAGCAGAGCTTATTTAGAGGGAAGAACCAGGTCAGCAGAGCTGCTTTAGAGCCAGAGAACCAGGTCAGCAGAGCTGCTCTAGAGCCAGAGTACCAGGTCAGCAGAGTTGCTTTAGAGCCATAGAACCAGGTCAGCAGAGCTGCTTTAGAGCCAGAGAACCAGGTCAGCAGAGCTGCTGTAGAGCCAGAGAAACCAGGTCAGTAGAGCTGCTTTAGAGCAAGAGAAACAGGTCAGCAGAGCTGCTTTAGAGGGAGAGAACCTGGTCAGCAGAGCTGCTTTAGAGCCAAGGGACCAGGTCAGCAGAGCTGCTCTAGATCTAGAGAACCAGGTCAGCAGAACTGCTTTAGAGCCATAGAACCGGGTCAGCAGAGCTGCTTTAGAGCCAGAGAACTAGGTCAGCAGAACTGTTGTAGAGCCAGATAACCAGGTCAGCAAAGCTGCTCTAGAGCCTAAGAACTAGGTCAGCAGAGCTGCTCTAGAGCCAGAGAACCAGGTCAGCAGAGATGTTATAGAGCCACAGAAACCAGGTCAGCAGATATGTTTCAGAGAGAGAAACCCAGGTCAGCAGAGCTGCTTTAGAGCCAGAGAACCAGGCCAGCAGAGCTGCTTTAGAGCCAGAGAGCCAGGTCAGCAGAGCTGCTTTAGAGCCAGAGAACCAGGTCAGCAAAGCTGCTGTAGAGCCAGAGACATCAGGTCAGTAGAGATGCTGTAGAGGGAGAGAACCAGGTCAGCAGAGCTGCTCTAGAGCCAGAGAACCATGTCAGCAGAACTGCTTTAGAGCCATAGAACCGGGTCAGCAGAGCTGCTTTAGAGCCAGAGAACAAGGTCAGCAGAGCTGTTGTAGAGCCAGAGAACCAAATCAGCAGAGCTGCAATATAGCCTAAGAACTAGGTCAGCAGAGCTGCTCTAGAGCCAGAGAACCAGGTCAGCAGACCTGCTGTAGAGCCAGAGAAACCAGGTCAGCAGTGCTGCTTTAGAGGGAGAGAACCAGTTCAGCAGAGCTGCTTTATAGCCAGAGAACCAGGTCAGCAGAGCTGCTTTAGAGCCAGAGAACCAGGTCAGCAGAGCTGCTCTATCTGACACTGACTGACTGACACTGACTGATTGACACTGACTGATTGACTCTGATTGACTGACTGACACAGATTTACTGACACTGACTGACTGACACTAACACTGACTGACTGACTGACACTAATTGACTGACACTGCCTGACTGACACTGACTGACACTGACTCACTGACTGACACTGACTGACTACTCTCTACTACTCTGCTACTCACTCTCTACTACTCTCTACTACTCTCTCTCTCTACTACTCACTCTCTACTACTCTCTACTACTCACTCTCTACTATCTCTCTACTACAATCTCTCTACTACTCACTCTCTACTACTCTCGCTCTACTACTCTCTCTCTACTACTCACTTGCTACTACTCTTTACTACTCACTCTCTACCTCTCTCTACTACTCACTCTCTACTACTCACTCTACTACTCTCCTCTACTGTCTACCACTCACTCTCTACCACTCTACTACTCACTCTCTGCTACTCTCTACTACTCTCTCTACTACTCACTCTCTACTACTCACTCTACTACTCTCTACTACTCACTCTCTACTACTCTCTCTCTATTACTCACTACTATTCACTACTACTCACTCTCTACTACTGACTCTCTACTACTCTCTACTACTCACTCTCCACTACTCACTCTCTACTACTTGCTCTCTACTACTCACTCTCTACTACTCGCTCTCTACTATTCACTCTCTACGACTCACTCTCTACTACTCTACTACTCACTCTCTACTACTCTCTACTACTCACTCTTCTACTCTACTACTCTCTACAACTCACTCTCTACTACTCTACTACTCACTCTCTACTACGCATGCTCTACTACTCTTTCTACTACTCACTCTCTACTACTCTCTCTCTACTACTCACTCTCTACTATTCGCTCTCTATTACTCTCTACTACTCACTCTCCACTACTCTCTCTACTACTCGCTCTCTACTACTCTCTACTACTCACTCCACTACTCACTCTCTACTACTCTACCACTCACTCTCTACTACTCTCTCTACTACTCACTCTCTACTACACACTCTCTACTACTCACTCTCTACTACTCACTCTCTTCTACTCCACTACTGTCTACTACTCACTCTCTACTACTCACTCTCAACTACTCACTCTCTACTACTCACTCTCTACTACTCTACTACTCACTCTCTACTATTCACTCTCTACTACTCACTCTCTACTACTCTACTACTCACTCTCTACCACTCTCTACTACTCACTCTCTACTACTCTCTCTCTACTACTCTCTCTCTACTACTCATTCTCTACTACTCTCTCTACTACTCACTCTCTACTACTCTCTCTACTACTCACTCTACTACTACTCACTCTCTACTACTCTCTCTCTACTACTCCCTACTACTCACTCTCTACTACTCTCTACTACTCACTCTCTACTACTCTCTCTGCTACTCACTCTGCTACCCACTCTTTGCTACTCACTCTCTACTACTCACTCTCTACTACTCTCTACTGCTCACTCTTTACTACTCACTCTCTACTACTCTCTACTACTCACTCTCTACTACTCTCCACTACTCACTCTCTACTACTCACTCTACTACTCTCTACTACTCTCTACTACTCACAACTACTCACTCTCTACTACTCTCTACTACTTACTCTCTAGTCCTCTCTACTAATCACTCTTCTACTCTCTACTGCTCCCTCTCTGCTACTCTCTCTATTACTCTCTACTACACTCTACTACTCACTCTCTACTCTCTATTACTCACTCTCTACCTCTCTACCTCTCTCTCCACTACTCTCTACCTCTCTACCTTTACACCTCTAGCCTCTCTACCTCTCTCTACACGCACACATATGCACATATATATATATGCATTTATATATATGTATGTGTATATATAAATACACATACAAATACATACATACATATACATATATGCATACATGTTATGTACATGAAAGTTTGAAAAACACTAATAAAAGCAAAGCTAAAAAGCCACCTATTTACAAACAGAATTGCCTTACCTTAAACGAGGGCGAGACCTATTGCATTTTCAATGCTTGTTTACTTTGGTTCCATCAAGAGGGGATTCAGATGTGTCACACATTTGCCATAAATTCTGAATGTGAGCACTCTAGAATTTTTTTATGAAATAGAAGATTTGAGAAGTCAAAATGTGCCCTAATTTTTCTTTCTGCAGCACTAATCATAATTTCTATGGCAAAATGAAGCCCCTCATTTTGTTCCTTTGCAAATTAAATGTTGTAAGTGTTACCACTTTATTCCAATCAAGATGGCTTCAGGTGTTCCATACTTTTGTCATAAGTAAGACTGTTAGCGCTCTAGTTGTTCTTTGGAACACTCTGGGACATTCTGTCATTGGGCTATACTTGGGCTACATCTGGGTAATATTTGTGCTACATTTGGTCTCTTTTGTCTCAGGCGGCCATCTTGGGAGACTTATTTTTTATGAAGTTTCCTAATTTCCTCATTTACTAAAGTCTCCTCAGTAGGAAATATTTTCAGTTTTTTACTTTGGTTCCATCAAGAAGGCATTCAGATGTGTCACACATTTGTCATAAATTCTGAATGTTAGCACTCTAGTTGCTCATTAGATCACTGTAGTAAAGCTACTGCGCACCAGGGAGGTCTGCTGCTGGTATTGAAAGTACATGTTTCAGTCTGCATGTCAGAATTTCTTTTAATGAAATAGAAGAGGATTTGAGAAGTCACTCAAAATGTACCCTCATTTTTCTTTCTGCAGCACTAATCATACTTTCTATGGCAAAATGAACCCCCTCATTTTGTTCCTTTTTAAATTAAATGTTTTAAGAGTTACCACTTTATTCCAATCAAGATGGCTTCAGGTGTGCTATACTTTTGTCATGCGTAAGGCTGTTAGCACTCTAGTTGTTCTTTAGGACACTCTGGGAAGCTGCAGTAGAACACAAAGGAATCAACTGACAGTCTCTGCCCTTGTTGGATGTACATGTTTTACTGAGAATGTCAGACTTCATTCTCACATGACTGAGAAAGACAATGTGAATTTACAGAAAATATGCACTCAATTTATTACTTTATTCGGTTAATCAGCAGTAACCATAAAAGTAGACAACATGAAAATTCATTACAGAGAAGTATCATACATAATACATCATAAAAAGGCAATGTTGTACTTAAAAGGCTAAAAAAATTGATCCATACAGATTGATTTTCGTAATATAAAAACTTTTTTAAAAAATTCAGAAATAGATGCAACAGTTAATACTGTATACAATCTCTGCAGTTCTAAAAATGCTGGGCGACATCGATTTAAATTCATTTCCTTTAAAATTGGGATAATCAATTTCCTACGATGCAATATATAAAATTTACAAAAAAATCAAATATGGATGTCCGATTGGGCTGAAGAGTCATCACATGGGCACTCAACTAAATCATGGGACCAGATATTCATAACAGGGAAACTCAAAAGTCTAAAAAGTATATTTAACCTGAAACGTGTCAGGACAAACCTCTCATAGTTAGACATATATAAAGTTAAATATGGCTGTAGTTTGTCCTGAGTTAATATCATTTGGTGTGAACATACAGTCTTTTTCTTTATTTCCTCGTTAGCTCTTTTCTCTTCAAGATACTCCATACATTGTTTTCTTCAATATCTTCCTCTGGATATTAGCCATTATGAGAGGATCATCATAATAATTTCGGCAGTCAATTACAACAAGGAAACGTTTCACATAGACAAGCCATTTGATCCTGCTCACGTGTTCTAAGTTTAGAACGTCCATCAGAATTGCGCGATTTAATACACACTCATTGGTTGTCCAGGCCCTATGCCAAAGAAGTATAGGCTGGATTTTGATTGTATCTTCTATGTGTGGCTGGCCAAGTTCCGTGTGGCAAATATAAGTCGAGACACTCTCAGGTACAGCTAAGATGTGCCTCAGAAACATATTTTCCACTATTTGGATGGAATTTGTGTAGGCATATCCCCAGAGTCCTGAGCCGTAAAGAGCAACTGATATACAGGTCGCATTAAAAATTGTTAAAATTTCCCTGATCGTTTTTTTATCCATTTTTTTAATAAAGTTTTTGAAGGCCATTATTGATTTGGAAAACAACAGGCTTCTTACTTTTACAGCACTTGCCCATGTGCCAGACTCATGGAACAGGATACCTAAATAAGGGAAGGTAGGGGTGGAATCCAAGGGACTATTATTTATATACATGATTTTTCTCCGTCTACTACTACCTGTGCCACAGTTCATGGAGAACGTTTTTGTACAGTTAATTTTTAGAACCAAATTTAACATAAAGTTATTAAAAGATGTTATCAAGCCCTGTAGGGCAAGGGGCGTCCGTGCCATTATGACTGCATCGTCTGCGTACAAGAGTGCAGGGATTGATCTTTTACCTACCATGGGCATATCCCTGCACTCTTGAAGCAGAATTCTTTCAAGGCCATTAATATAGACTAGAAATAAAAAGGGGGCCAGGATGCACCCCTGACGTACCCCACGGCCTATCCCAAAGGATCTAGTACATTCTCCATCCTTCCCGTAACGGACAACTGCATTGGCACCTGAATATAGTTCCCTTAGAAAACAAATGATAGTTTCTTCCACCCCTAAACTTTCTAATATTGCCCAAAGTTTTCTATGGGAGACGCAGTCAAATGCTGACGTTAAGTCAACAAATATAAAATATATACGTTCCCCCTTTGCCCTGGTGTATTTTTGGTGCATAATATATAGGTTTAGGCCCTGCTCTACTGTTCCAACTCCCTTCTGGAAGCCGTATTGCAGGTCACTGATTATCCCATTGTCCTCTGCCCAGCTTTGAAGTCTCCCTAAAATGACTCTCCCAAGGATCTTCATGGATGAATCTAAAAGGGAAATGGGTCGGTAGCATGCACAATTTTGCCTATCTCTCTTCTTGAATATTGGCACAATTACCGAAGTGAACCAAGAGGCATTTAGACCCCTCACAAAGGCAGCATTAAAAAGTTGTACTAACATAGGCCCCCAAAGCCCAATATTGTGTTTAAATAAATCCGCTGGGATGCCATCTGGGCCTGCAGCTTTTCCGCCCTTGGTTGTTCTGAGGCTCGCCATAACTTCTTTCAGGGTTACAACCAATTTCATGTCCTTAACCTTTTCTTCCCCAGATATATCAGGTAACAATTGATATGCCCCTTGTGTAGGGCTATACAACTCGGAGAAGTAGGTTACCCATTCATCCTCAGTGATCGCTATTTCTATGCGTGCTTTTGTATCATCATAAAGAAAGGGGGCATTTACCGCTTTCCAGAAGGCGGATGGGTCTCTAGAAAGCGAAGCCTCACAGAGGGATTCCCAAGCATCCCTTTTTATTGCAGCTTTCCGTTTTTTTAGTTCCTCATTATAGGTTTTCCTCAGCCCTCTAACCAATAAGAGGTCACGAGGATTCCCATGCAGGGCATTTTTAAGATCAGAAAGTGCCTTTGTGCATGCTGAATCAAACCATTTCCTGTTAGTTTTCCTCCGATTCTTTGATTCAACCCACAAACTATCCTTGATAGCGGATGCAATAAAATTAAAATGTTTAACTATACACTGACTGTCTGCGTGCTCATCCAGACAAATCAAGAAACTTTCTGAACATTTAGTCACCAATTTATACAAAAATTTCTTTGGGGCCAGTTTACTCCATTTAAGTGAGTAACCGTTTTGCCTTCCAAGTATCACGTCTGGAACTAACTGCCTGGTTGACTGTTCCCTATCTAGATCCCGAAATGGGTTTTCGATCTCCAGAGTTAACGGTCGGTGATCGCTCAATACAACATCAAGGGTCTTACATTTTTTAATCATACCTAGTGGGAAATAAAATAAAATCAATTGTAGTGGACGCTCCCCTACCAATAAAGGTCGGGACAAAGGGGGATCCTGTTTGACCAATTTCATTCACATACCCCAGATCACAAGAGAACAATATTTCATTTAGCAAGTCCCCACATGTGGTATGCTCAAAATGAGTGAGGCTGGTGTCCTGGTCCAGCATAAGACCACAAATGCCTTGTCGGTCCCGTTTACAAAGAGCACAATTAAACCCCCCCCCCAAATAAGCCGATACTTCTTTTGTGCTTGTGTCCATTTCATGTTTTAAATCAACACCCAACTTTTTTATAGTCGAAACAATAGCAATAATTGAGATGTTGTATTGAAATTTATGATAATAACACTGGCAGCCTTATTAATACCTATCTTCACCGGCTGATAATAACTATTATGGGAAAGTAATTGTACTTTCTCATATTTGAGCTGGTTGGACAGGTACATAGACAAACCACCCTTAGCCCTGCCATGTGATCCCCCCCACTGCTGGTGTAAAAATGGTTTTATATCCACAAATTTGTAGGGGCTCTATTAACCATGTTTCCTGTAGACCCATGATATCATACCTATTTACAATGCTTCCCCATATAGTATTATTTATTTTGGATTTTTGTCCTGCCACATTCCAGAAAATAAGGCAACATGTTTCCTTCTTTTCAATCATACTAATAGAATTCCTAGACACAGTACCCACAACTGGAGACCCAACCCTCGCCATATCGGCCGTTACAACTAGACCTCTAGATGTTCCACAGTCTACTTCCTTAGCTATTTCAGTTTCAAAGATGTACTTAGTCAGTTCCCCCTCTTGGGAGGTGCCTCTCTCTAGGTATACAAGATCTACATAGTTTGACTCAGCCAACCCCTCACAGGGCATGAATACTTCCACATTCACCTTGTCTAACACACTATCTTGTGAAATGGGTTTTACATTGAGACTGGGGGTATCACCAATAAGTCAATTAACCGCTTCTAGGCTTGAGAGTAGATCAAACCGGTTAAATGTTGGGATATTATAACCATTTAAACCAGGACCTACAGTGCTCCCAAAATAGGTGTTTCCTGTTTGACGTCTTTCAAAGGTCATGTGTGGTGGCCTGGGATAGAAATGGCCTAGTTCCCATGTGACTATTCCTCCATCTCCTATTTGAGTTTGCCAAATTTGGAGGTAGGGAATCACACGTTTTTCCCTAAAATTCACTATAACCAGATCTCCCTCTATATCCTTAGTCATATGTCCTAACCACCCCACCCTTCTAACGAGTAGAATTCTCCCGTCAATGTTAGGTGGAAGCGGTCTATTTTTACTTAGCCAAAAGGCTACTTTGTTTTTTAATTCCTGATACCCTTCGATTCTCCCAATTGCAAGCTCAGGCACCCCTGACAGGACACTCACAAAGGGTGCCGCCTCTGGTGGTAAATCAATACGAGTGATAGTTCTATCTAATCTGCCCAGGTTGGTGCCTTGTCTGTCTAAGGTTATCTGTTTATTAGTCTGCCCTTCTTTAATTGCAGCAATATTTGGTAGGGTAGGTCTAGGGGTTAGTGTTGGATCCTGCGCGTTAGGGAATGATGCTGTCAACGGGGCCGGTTGACTTGGAATAATAGTTTTCGCCGCCCTGTTTATTTTACCCGGATTAGTTTGAATAAATTTCTGGGTTTGCGGGTTATCCGCCAATTTCTTAATAAGTACAGCATTTGACTTTATTACCTCCTCTATGGTCCCCACCTTTTCCCCTATTCTCTTGACTCTTTCAAGTAACGGTAAGATCAGGGATTTCACTAAAAGTTCGATTTGTACCAATAGATCTGAGAGTAGGGTTTGTGCTGGCATTTGTGGTCCTAAATAATTCTTCGTATTTCTGGGGGCACAGCTGCTAACCTTTGGGGGACTTGTATGCAGTTTTGCTGATTTTGCTAATCTCCCCCTATGCTTAACTCCCCCACATTTCCTTTTAGAGGATGGGCCCTGTCTGAGTGCAAAGGATTGCAAATTATCTTTAACTATTGGAATGGGTGGAGAGCCTAGAAGACTATCATCTGATATAATTTGCATACAGGGCTCAGTACTTAGATTACCCATGGTCAAATCGGAGCTTGCGGCCCTAATTGATCCGCAGTCCAACTCTACCGGGGTACCAGTAATGTTATTTGAGTCAATTACAACCCCTGATATTGGTGGGGTTCGGGATGAATCAGTTAGTCCCGGGGACGAGTGTTTATTACATATCGTTTCTAAGGATAAGCGACGCTCAGCCCTCACAATTTCACGTTCTATGGCTGTTGTTGCCCTCATTAAATAATGATCCAAAGCCCCCTTAAGTGATCCTCCTTGCGAAATAATCGTTTTAGGGACCCCTTTTGCAGCCATCTTATTTGCAGTATGAATATGTTTGGCAGATTTAGCAATAGGCACAGAGTAGCACCACCAGGAAAATAAAAAGGCCTTTAGCCAAGTCTATAGAGTACAGTACTATGTCCATATATCGGGGACTTACTTTCTTATTTCTTAGTCCAAGGCCATGAGGGGTGGCCCAGCCCAGCCTCCTCCGGCCAACAACGACCACAGACGGCCCGCCCTTTGAACGGTTATGATGCAGGTTTTAAAGTCGCTGTGGAGGGCGTGGCGGAAAGGTGTCTCCTTGCCCAGATGGCTTATGGGCTTTGAAGTTCAGCCTCCCTCTTGGTCGCTAATGCCCCCAACAGTGAGTGTTTCCCGTGGAGCGGGAAATGCAAGAGGTAGTTTCAAGGTCCTGCAGCAATATCAGGGAGCGTGATTCTCCACTTTGTCGTGGCCCCCGCAGCTTAGGAAAGATAATCCGCCTCTCACAACAACTGCACTCAGTTTAGCTTATAGATCACCTTCCAAACCTCTGTGGGAAAAGCATAAGAAAATAGTTTTCTCTCAAACATGATTCATGATATCCCAGCAGAAGGCTTTTTCACATGGTAAAATCACCTTAGAACACACCACAATTCCTAAAATGAGTATGGTACCACCGACAAATGATTTATAACGTAACTATAGTCTTAAAACCTTCTATTAACTGCAATGCATTGTAATGAGATGCTATCATGTATAATGGTCCCAAGATGGCTGCCAACACTTCTTGGATGAAATGCTGACAGCCAATCAGATCTCACGAGGAGATTTGTGGATAGGCTCCGCCCAGATATAATTATATTTTTTCCTTTAATATCAAAAAAACTACTGAACGGATTTACACCATTTAACCAAAAGGCATGGCTCAGAACCAACGGCTACCTCTTTGCCAAATTTGGTGTAATTCCGTTCAGCAGTTCAGGCTGTAGCTGCAATTAAAGGTTCCTAGGGGAAATTGCATGGGGAAAACACGTTTTGGGACCCCCCTTTTTTCTCTGCCCCCGCTTGACGAATCACTGGGAGACTTTCAGGTTAGGAGCGGACCAGAGCACCCCACCAGTTTTGAAAATTTTGCAAAGATTCGTCATCCGGCGCCAAAGTTATTCCAAATAGAATGTTGCGGATTTCCTATGGAAAATAGGTTGTAACTATAACTACCTACTGGCGACCGCCAGTCGGTAATAAGTTTGAGCCAGAGGTATTGCAACCATGTATGCACTGCCAAAAGACAGATATGTTGGGGAGATATCTCACTGAATGAGTTAGTAAATCTAATTAGTAGTTGGGTGTCATCTTTGCAGGAATAGCCATTAAACCCAAATGAGGGTGTGATAGCCGACCAGGGTTTATGGTGAATCTGAACAAATAATGAGACAAGGCAGGACCTTGAGCAATCCACTTAAGAGGAGCAATGTAGTGGTGCAGTGCTGTCCCAAGATCAGTGTTGTGTTTTTGATATCAGAAGGACACAGTTGGCATAAAAGGACCTTGTGGTCAGCGGTATCACATGCTGCTAACAAATGTAGGTTAATTGGGTTGCTTGATTCTCCATTATACGGAGCTTGATGAAGATCATCCACACCGCTAGCATTGATACCCCAAAGCTACAGTGTGGATGAAAGCTGGACTGAGCCTCATCTAAGATTCTGTTAAGTTTTACTAATAAGCCAAGCTACTTGACCACATGTGTAAAAAAGTATTTTTCTGCGGCTGAAGGAAGCTTAATGGGACGATAGTTGGCTGGCAGTCATGTTTCTTGATCCTGAAGTAAAGGCATATTTCAAAACTTCCAGTAAGGCTGGAGCTAAAATATCTTGAAAAGAGGGAGGAAGAAGTTTAACTGGAATAGGATCTAACTGTGAATTTAATCTAAACAGAGAGAAGCATGGTTGGTAGATCAAGTAGACAGCAGGATGACCATAAGAAATGTGGTGGAGATGGTTGTGGATCTGGGATGGTGCTCTTGTGTGTATCTTTGGCTATTATTGCCTCTCGAATGTTGTCAATTTTCTGAGTAAAATAAGTAGCCATACCTTTGAAAACAAAATTGTGAGCAAGGAGGTACAGATGTATAAGTGCTGTTTGAGGAACATTTAGTTAACCCCTTCACTGCGTTTGTCGGCCAACGGCCGTCGCGAGTAGTACCTCCTTGGTGTTGCGAACGTCTGTTGGCCGACGCGGCCCCGCCCACTCCGCTTAACAACCGCACCGTGGTGAAATTGCCGCCGCGGTTAAGCAGTTAAGACTTTAAAAGTTTGTTTTTGTTTGTCACTAGGTGCTAGTATCCTCATTGACTAGTGGAGGTGTTTCACATCCTTATGGTCACATCTTTAAAGTGTGGAGGTCGCTATTAAAACAGGGCACTGATTTAGGAGTGGGTTTCATTTGTCTGTTTGGTGGGAGCCAAATACTCAACACTTTCTGTTAGTTCGAAGTAATAAAGTTTGTATTACCTACTGTTAGACCTGCCAGCCTTAGGGTTATCTTCCCTCACACGTTTTACCTTACTCCTCCATTTTAGGTCAAGCCTAGTGAGACTGCTGTATTAGAGTCTGGGGGAGAAGCTGCGCCCACTCTCCTCCCAAATTTTTTATTGGTTTGTGTCATTATCTTTAGTAAATGCTGCCATTGGATTCGTTAACAGGTTAGTTAGTTCCTCCTTAGTACGGCCTTGTCTTTATTTGTACCCTGTATGCACAAAACGGAATCCTGAAGACTGTAAATGTTATACTCTAAGGACAAAGTCCAAATGAGCGGAGAGGAAAATATTCTCCCTCTAGCACCACGAGTGTGTAAGTAGGGAAAAGGATATAACTAGAAATCATATAAGGATATTAAGGTATCCCATCACTACACAAAATCGTGCCCAGTGTCATCATCTGGGAACCCAACGGTGCTCACGAAGGCTCTCTTATGGATCAGAGAGGACCATTACGTGAAGTACCGTATCCTTCTGATGATTCTACCTGAAGGAAAAAACTCAACATAAACTAAGCAAAAATCTGTGTAGTGTGATAAAACTGACATGTGTTCATTGTCACAATTCGTGCAGTGCATGTAGGAAAAGTGATTTAAAAAGGAGAAACTACTTGGAACATGAGTGTGTTTTATCACTACATATACATCTTCTTGAATCCACGCAGTTGCCCTACTAAAACCATGTAATACAGTGAAAAACAGGGACTTAGAACAGTTATGAATTAATCACTGCTCTGTTATTAACTAGGTCGACATGTTTCTGCCTACTGTGGATGTAAGAACCCTGGCATTCTTCAGGACCATATCAAATAATGTCACTGCATCAAAAAATAAATGAAAACAGATACATACAGACTCTGTGTTGCTTCTGAGAACCACGCAGAGCAAGTGGACAGTGCTGCATCTGTAAAAAAATCATAGTTTCTAGTATCTTTCCAAATCCATTCATTACCTTCCTAGTCACTACAATTAACTACAGTTAGGAAGGGCTTACCAGTGCTCCACAATGGTTGTACCTCACCTCACACGGCTCCAGCTCAATTAGGTGAGACCCCGCTCTGCGGAGGGAAATTCAAAATCTAAGCAATTGTAGAACTTTAAAATTTGTGCACTAACAAATATTATTTGTACCCTCCCATGGTCCCATGGCACTGGCCCTTTTACTTCAGTTGTTAGACAGGACCTGTTATTTAGTCTTTAAGCACTATTTACTTTATTGAGTTTCTCTTACTGCTGGCCGGACATGCGCTGCTTCAGCTGAAGCCGCTTGTGTTTTTCTAAGCAGCATGGCTGCCCCCGTAACACAGGCCCCTGTTTTCAATCACTTTAACCCCCCCCAAGTAAAATGGATTTAGAAATGATTAGGGAATTAAGTAATGTGAATTCCAAGTAGCACATAATCCTGTGCTAATGGGCTGAAGCTGACAACATCACTTCTGTGTTACATGGCCTCTGTACTAAAGCCACCTGATGGATTCTTTTCAAAAGCCTGTTTTATTAATAACAACACCACCACCAATACCACCACCATCAATACCACCACCTCCACCAATACCACCACAACCAATACCCCCACTACCACCAATAACAGCATTAATACCGCCACCACCACAGCCAACACCACCACCAATACCACCACCACCACCACCTCCACCGCCAATACTACCACCGCCAATACCACCACCACAAATACCAGCACCACCAATACCAACACCACCACCATCAACACCACCAATATCACTACCACCACAGTCGCCAATACCACCACTAATACCACCACCACCAATGCCACCACCACCACGAAGAACACCAATACACCACCACCATCAACACTAATACCACCAATATCACCACCATAACCACCACCATCACTACTACCAATACCACCGCCACCAATACCACAGCCACCACCAATACCACCACAAATACCACCATCACCAATAACACCATCACCATTACCACCACCAGTACCACCACCACATACCACCACCACAGCCAACACCACCACCAATACCACTACCTCCACCAGCACCAATACCACCACCAATACCATCACCGCCACCCATACCACTACCAATACCACCACCAATACCATCACCACCAATGCTACCACCAACACCAATACCACCACTACCACCAATACCATCACCAATACCACCAACTCTACCTCCAATACCACCACCAATACCACAACCACCAGTATCACCACCGATACCACCACCACCAATACCACCTCCACCAATACCACCACAACCAATACCAGCACCACCAATACCACCACTGCCAATACCACCAATACCACCACCACCAATATCAATATCACCACCGCCAAATCCACCAATACCACCACCAACAATACCACCACCACCACCAATACCACTACCAATACCACCACCACCAATATCACCTCCACCACCAATACCACCACCGCCAATACCACCACCACAAATAAAAGCACCACCAGCACCACCAATGATACCACCAATACCACTACCACCACCGCTCCCAATACCACCACCAAAACCATCAACACCACTGCCAACACCACCACCATCAACATCAACAATACCATCACCAATACCACCACCACCAATACCACTACCACCAATACCACCACCACCAATACCATCACCACCAGTACCACCAATACCACCACCATCACCATCAATACCACTACCTCCACCAGCACCAATACCACCACCAATACCATCACCGCCACCCATGCCACTACCAATACCACCACCAATACCATCCCCACCAATGCTACCAGCAACACCAATACCACCAACTCTACCTCCAATACCACCACCAAGACCACAACCACCAGTATCTCCACCAATACCACCACTAATACCACCACCACCAATACCACCACCAAGATTACCACCACCAATACCACCACCACCACTACTACCACCACCAATACCACCACCACCACTACTACCACCTCCAATACCACCACCAATACCACCACCACCAATACCACCACCACCAATACCACCACCACCAATACCACCATCAATACCACTACCACCAATACCACCAATACCAACACCAATAACACCAACACCACCGCCAATACCACCACCACCATTAATACCACTACCAACAATCCAATACCACGACTACCACCAATAACAGCATTAATGCCACCACCACAACCAACACCACCACCAATACCAGCACCACCGATACCAGAACCACTACCAAAACCACCATCAACACCACCAATACCACCACCACCAATACCACCACCACTACCACCACCATTATCACCACTAATACCATTACCACCACCAATACCACCACCAATATCACCACCAACACCAATACCACCACCACCACCAATACCACCACCACAACCAATACCACAACCAATACCACCACAAATACCACCACTAATACCACCGCCAATATCACCACCACCAATACCCCCACCACGACCACCAATCGCAATACCACCACCAATCCCACCACCACCAATACCATCACCACCAATATCACCACCAATACCACCACCTACACCGATACTACCACAACCAATACCACCACCAATACCACCACCAATGCCACCACCACCGCCACCAATACCACAACCACCAGTTTCACTACCAATACCACCACTACCACTCCCACCACCACCAATACCACCACCTCCAATACCGCCACCAATACCATCACCACCAACACCAATACCACCACAACCAATACCACCACCACCAATGCCACCAATACCAGTGCCACCATTACCACCACCGCCACCACTTATACCACCACCACCAATACCATCACCTCAGTGCATCACGCTCACTAGTAATAGCAGGGGCATTGTACGAGGCCGGAGCTTTAGCCAAACCATCCCTCCTTCCCTCCATTCCTGCAATAAAGCACAGCCCACCCTCCACCAGGAGGTGAAGCCAGGGCCTTACTATGGAGTGTTTTTTATTAGGCCAAAGATAGCAATGACATTACGCAATGCCACACTGCATACTCAAATCATGGAGAGGGCGGAAATAGACCCCCTGCCGCTCTTCCTCCTGAGCTGCAACAGTTTCATCACAGGGCAAAAGGTGTTGGAGCGTTTTGTTAGTGTTTATGGCTCAGATCATATGTATCTCTCACTTCACACTTTGTGTCTGTGTAATTACACAGACACATCTTCTTCACTGCAGTATTCATCACTACATAGAAGATGTCACAGGCCTGTCTCTTCCTCTGATATTTACAATCTAACAAGCGTTCGAGAAGGCCCTTTATTGCAATGCAATAGGTCTCGCATTTGCGAGAGTTTAAGCTATTAGTATTGTAAATAACAATGCCTTTTATTTATGTTTTAAAACCCAAAATGTAAATAAAAGGCATTGCCATGTACAATGCCAATAGCTCAAACTCGTGTCAATGCGAGACCTATCGCATTGCAAATGCTTGTTCAATGTTTTTGTTAGGGACAGGTAAATTAAATATGCCAAACAGGTGTAGACCAATCTTACCATGTTTACCACAGAGAGCACACGCACTTTACACTGGACAGCAGTGCTAAAGTGCCCAGAGTCCTAAACCCACCAACACCATGTCAGAAAAAATAGGCTAGGAGGAAGGCAAAAAGTTCAGGGAGGACCCTGCAAAAAGGGCCAAGTCCCACAGTTGGCATTAGGTCTCTATGCATTTTATCACTGCTGACCAGTGCTAAAGTGCATGTGCTCTTTCCTTAAAGACATGGTAACATTGGTTTACAACCAATTGACACATTTTAATTTACTTGTAAGTCTGTCCTACAGAGGTACTACATGTAAGCAGGGTCTGTAAATTAAATGCTACTAGAGGGACTTATTGTGACACCCACTTAAGTCACCTTTTAAACATACATGCCCCAAGCCACTGCAGCCTGTGTGTGCAGTTTAAACTGCCATTTGGACCTGGCAAAGTAGACCTTTTGATTAGATCAAAGGGAGAGAGAGGACTAGGTAAGCTAGGCCAGATCCCCTGGGTTATATGTACAAATATCAAAAAGGACTAGCTAGGTTAGTAGAATATAGAAGACTCTATAGGTACGTCGAGGAGCAACATAAAGTGGGGAAAAGCATTGTTTTCCTCATAAAGCCCTCACCCACCGACCTAGTCGGTGGCATGCTTCATCATCGGGCCCACCACAATGGCACCGAATGTGCCCCGGGTGTGCTTCAACGCCAGGAGACTGCGGAGCTGGTATGTTGCTGAGTGTGCAGTGAAAAGGGGTGAGACAGTGTAAATTAAAAGCTATGCAAGAGGTCCCAGCACCCGAGGGTAGATTATCTTTAATGAACTGGGCCTTTGCTAGCAGATAAAAAGGCAAAGAGACGCGGTGGAGTGCTGATTATGACCTCCAGCGTCTAGTGCGGTCTACATGTTTCAGCCAGTGCCTTGTTGAATTTAAGCTGGCTTTCCTCAGGACCATTTAATATGTGCAGGGTGCAAAATAAACTTAATTTGAGGGTGGTAATTTGGCTATGTGTCGCGCTCGCTAAGGCGCTATAACTGTTTTGAGGGGATTCCCTCAAGCTTGACTACATTTAACACATAGGACAAAGACGAGACGTACAGGGTAGAGTCATGTCAATATAGTAAAATTCACTACAATGAGCCGGCTTATAAGGTGGTGTACGGCCTATAAACGGCTATTGTGGACTCATGGCACGTGCATGAGACTGGTGATGATTTTATCAAAAAACCGGTAGTGTTTAGGTGGTGGGCTAAAAGAGCGTATTTACAAGGTGAGCTACAGGTAAGTATGGTACTAGGTCCTCACTCTGTTTTTCCTTGTAAAAAGCTTCATGGGTCGCTTGGCAGAGAAAGAGACCCTGTTGGCAGAAAGGTAGATTCAACAAATGTCCGACCTGTGGGAGGAAAAAAGGTGGCTTACCCTGTTTGTAGTTGTAGCGATTCAATATTACTCACGAGATTTTCGGTCTGGTTCCTCCTTGGACCTATTCGTCCTTCCGCGGCGCCCGTTATGAGGGAAGTAGAGCTTGCCGCCTCTATTTTATACTGCCCGGTGGAGTGATTTCACCTGTGTATAGTAGAGATAGAGGGAGGGGAGACACGCTAACAGCCTAGTCATTGCGGGCTGAGCGCGTGGGTGCCGGTGAGTAGTGCGTGGTCTTGCGCATGCGCTGAGAGGTGATTGCAGGTTCTGGTGCACATGCCGGTTCAATGCGCATGCGTGTATTGAGGGATTAGCGCCGGAGTGTTGCGCATGCGTATAGACGTCAAATGAAGTCCTACAGAGGACTCGGGTATGGGCATTGCTTGCGCGAAAGGGTGCCAGTGTAGCGTGGACACGAAGTGGTAATCAACCTGCACATTGCATTAAAGGCAGGTGGAATGTGTGTATGTACTGGCATTGGGGGAAGAGAGCCCATCAGATAGAGGAGGAGCATGGGTGGACATGCTCATGCAGGGGATGCCCTGACATTGGTATCACAAGGTTGTGGATTCTAGCGCACATAATGTAGGGATTTAAACAGCTAAGGAATTCCAAGGTATGGCATCATTAAGGCCATGGGTGTGTGTGGACAAACGGTATATCCAACGTTGTTCTTTTTGAAGAAGGATTTTTTCATTGATTGAATTGTCAAATTTCTCAATGACTGTCCAGGAGAAGTCATTGGGGGTGTGGTTGTGGGTGAGGAAGTGGTCTGTAAGTTTGCTGATATTTTTGCCGCATCTTATAGTGCTCCTATGTTCAGTCATACGTGTCCTTACTTTCCTGGTTGTCATGCCAATGTATCTGAGGCCGCACCGGCAGGTTATAAGGTACACCAAGTTGGATGAGTTACAGTTGGTTAACTGTCGTTGCGTCCACACTTTGCCTGGTTCTAGGTCCAGAGTTTTTGAAGGGGACGTAAGGTGGCACACACTGCAGTTGTTGCAGGGGTGATGGCCTGTGACTTTTGGAAGTCCCCAGATGTTGACTAAGGTATTGTCGTTGGTATTTACCTTCGGCAGGGGTCTGGTTTTGACTAGTTGGTCTTTCAGATTGGTGGCCCTTCTGTATGCGAAGCGCGGTTTTTCCCAATTCCTGGTGCCAGAATTGATGATCTTCCAGTTGTGTCGTATGATGTTGGCTACCTGGTTGGATGCTGTGTTGTAGGTTGTCACACACGTCAGTGTGGGTTCTTCCTGCTGTTTTTCATAGGTTTCCAAGAGTGCTTCTCTGTTCTGGTTCCTGGCTCTTTTGCAGGTTTTATTTATTATCCTAGGCGGATAGCCGCGTTCTTTTAGTTTGTCTGTAAGGTCGTTGGCCTGTGACTTGTAGTCCTGGATGCTGCTGCAGTTACGTCTGATGCGTAAAAATTGCCCGTAGGGTAAATTCTCCCTTAGGTGTCGGGGGTGGAAGCTGTCAAATCTGAGTAGGGAGTTCCTTGCTGTGGGTTTGTAGAAGGTGCTCGTCACGAGGCCTCCATTCTGTGGTTTTCTGTTTAGGTCAAGGAACGCCAGTTCAGTTGCACTGCTGGTGCTGGTGAAACGTAAAAAGGGATCTTGAGTGTTGATCCAGGTCATGAAGGTGTCCAGTAGTGCTTGATTGCCTTCCCATATCAGTAGCACGTCGTCGATGTAGCGACGCCACATTTTGATATTGGCCAGGAAGGGGTTGGATGGTTGTTGTATGTAGATGTTTTCAAAGTGTGCTACGTACAATCCAGCCACACTGGGAGCAAAGACACTACCCATGGAAGTACCATTGGTCTGAAGGTAGTAGGTGCCTTCGTATTCAAAATAGTTCTCTTTGAGAGCCAAGGTGGCGCAGTCCATGATGAAACTGCGGGGGGTATTGTATTCCCAGGGGCTCGCCATGAGGACATCATGTAGTACCTTTAGTGTTGCGTCCTGTGGCAGGCTGGTATAAAGGCTCTCAATGTCTAATCCTACTAGTAATTCAGAACTGGGGTTGAACGTGATGTTTTGAATTACATTGAGGAGGTGTTTTGTGTCCTTAATGTAGGAAGGAGCTTTTTGAACCAAGGGATTGAGAAAAAAGTCACAATAGCGTGAGAGAGGTTCCAGTAGTGATTTGATGCCAGATACTATGGGTCTGCCCGGTGGTGGGGTGACACCTTTGTGTATTTTTGGAACTATATAGAAATACGGAGTTTTGGTGTTTCTAGGGCATAAGTAATCAGCCTCTTGTTTTGAGATTAGTTCATTTTCTTTGGCATTTGTGACCAGGAGGTTGATGTTGTTCTGAAGTGGCTCAGTTGGGTCCTTGCTAAGGCGTTTGTAGTTCCTGGTATCGCCAAGGAGTCTCTTACACTCCTGGTCGTAGTCGCTTTTGTTCATTAGAACTATGCCGCCACCCTTGTCAGCGGGTTTTATTACAAGAGTGGGTACATTCTGTAAGCGTTGGATAGTGTTCCTGTCTTTGTTGGAGAGGTTGTTGAAAGTCTCTTTTTGTTGAAGTTGTTCCACTTCCGTGTACACCGCCTGTTCAAATGTCAGGATTTCTACAGGGATACTGCCTGGTGGGGGGGTAAAGGTGGATTTTGGTCTGAGCCCTGTTTCATTAGGGGCTTCTTCCCTGTCATTGATGGTAATGTCTTTCTTCTCAAAGAATGCTTTTAGTTTTAACTTCCTGAGAAATTCAGCAAGTTCAATGTGGAGACGAAAGGTATCCAGTCTGGTAGTAGGGACAAAGGAGAGTCCTTTATTGAGCACTTCCATTTCGTCCATGGTGAGTTGCGTGTCAGATAGATTGAATACGAGGGGGCATGAGGGTCTTATTTGCTTGTTCCCGCCTGCTCCTTTGTCTTGTTTCTGGTGTTGGAACTCACTGGTTCCGCTTCTGGTGCCCATTGAACTTGTCCCGGGTTCCGCCGCTTCCCCCTGCCTCGTCTGCCCTGTGATAAAAAAGGGTATTGTTGATTTTGATTTCCCTGAAAGAAAGGCATGTTTCCTGGGGGGTACAGTTGTGGGTAACCGAAAAATGGGGGTGGTGGATTGGCAAAGTGCGGTGGCGGTGGGCCATAGTTATAGTTTTGTTGGCCCTGCCATGGTTGGGGCCATTGTTGTCTTCGTCTGCCTCTGCCTCTAGATTGGTTGGATCCTGTGCTGGAATTGCTTGAGGCGCTAGAAGTGGAGCTATTGTCTGTGGATTTGTTGGGAGGGGTGTAGTCATCATCAGAGTATGGGTAGGTTTTAGAATAGCTGAACCTTTTAAGATCTTTTTCGAATTTTTTGATTTTGGTCTGAGTTAGATAGTCTTTGTAATCCGCTATTTCGCGGTTCTGGTCATCAAGTTTTTTCTTAAAACTTGTCAGGGTGGCTTTGAAGTTTGTCTCTGTCGCCTGGATCTCAATCAAGATGGCGTCTGATAGACGTTTGGCTGTCTTTATAATGAGAATTAGCCAGTCCCTGGTGCAGTGCCAGGCGATCTGGGCCCAATCCTTGCGAAAGGTGGCATCATCTAGGAATATTCTTAGTTTGTGACCAGGAGGCCATTCGGGGCTGTGTTGGTGCGTAGATATTGTGCCAGGATAACGCCGTGCAGAACGGTCCGGATCCTGCTCCTCTTCTTCTCTGTTAGGGCATCCCAATCGGTCGATTGTGCTACAGTTGTGGAAATGTTGAAATCTGCCATGAGTGAGGGGTCAGAGAGTATTTCACTGACATCCTCTGCGGTGAACGTGAGGCCAAACTTTTCAGCCATGGTTTGGGGTAGGTAAAGCTCTCGCAGCTGCCCGCTGCTTAGATATGATTAGATCAAAGGGAGAGAGAGGACTAGGTAAGCTAGGCCAGATCCCCTGGGTTATATGTACAAATATCAAAAAGGACTAGCTAGGTTAGTAGAATATAGAAGACTCTATAGGTACGTCGAGGAGCAACATAAAGTGGGGAAAAGCATTGTTTTCCTCATAAAGCCCTCACCCACCGACCTAGTCGGTGGCATGCTTCATCATCGGGCCCACCACAGTGGCACCGAATGTGCCCCGGGTGTGCTTCAACGCCAGGAGACTGCGGAGCTGGTATGTTGCTGAGTGTGCAGTGAAAAGGGGTGAGAGAGTGTAAATTAAAAGCTATGCAAGAGGTCCCAGCACCCGAGGGTAGATTATCTTTAATGAACTGGGCCTTTGCTAGCAGATAAAAAGGCAAAGAGACGCGGTGCCACTGTGGTGGGCCCGATGATGAAGCATGCCACCGACTAGGTCGGTGGGTGAGGGCTTTATGAGGAAAACAATGCTTTTCCCCACTTTATGTTGCTCCTCGACGTACCTATAGAGTCTTCTATATTCTACTAACCTAGCTAGTCCTTTTTGATATTTGTAAAGTAGACCTTTTGCCAGGCCTCAGCCTTCCTTTTTAATACACATACGTCACTCCTAAAGATAGGCCTTAAACAGCTCATAGGGTAGGGTTTAGTGTATTTGAAAAGCTGGACATGCACTTGTATGTTTTACATGTCCTGATAGTGAAAACACTTAAATTCGCTTTTCACTACTGCAAGACCTCCCTCTCCCATAGGATAACATTGGGTTAACTTATTACATTTAATATGTGAAAACGTTCAATTGGGAGCAAGGTGGAATGTTGAGTTTGGTGTCTAAAGCAGGTGTTCCAACCGGTCGATCGTGAGCTGCCTGTAGCCCACCAACTCCCTCGGAGTAGCTCACGGCCCTGTAGGTTCTCTAACACGGCCACATCATGTATTTTACATTTTGAGTTTATAATTTGAATGCCATTTCTATAACACTTTAGCTCTGGCTCGCACCAGTTGCTTCAAGCTCAGCTGAGAAGAGGCGGGTTACACATTTGAAAATCTCAACATCATGCAGTACCACGCCACCTGCCTTGCGCTGCATGGAAGCACGCTCAGGGACACTGTCTGCAGTCTTCTAGCTCTAGCTAGGCTCTGTGCTGCGCACACGACTGAGTAGCACCAAGTAGCAGCACAGGACGGGAGACTTGGAAGAGACCCAGGACTGTGGCTGAAGCAGCACCCAGCAGAGAGTTGGATAACATACCCCCTGAAGAGGCCAGCATCTGGGCTTAGCAAGGTGCCAGACTCTGCTTTGTGAAGCATGGTGGGGGCTCAGATATCTGGAGGATCAGCTTCACTGAGGTAATTTAAAAGGGAAAATAAAAAAAATAATGGAAGCAGTTTTAATTTATGTGGTGGCTGAGATTAGCGAGGAGGGTGGATGAACCTAAGTACCAAATGATTTCAGCCTATGTGGCTTTTGTAAGCTCACTCGCTATTATCATATTGTTATTCATTGCAATGAGTGTTATGTCAAACTCTGCATACAGGAATTTTACCATGAAGTGATTTAAACTTTTACATGCAGCCGGGTCTGGTGGCTCAATGGACTAATGCATCCATTGCAGGGGCCTGTGCTCGACCTCATGGTCACAGGTTCGAACCCCGGCGGGTCCACTCAGTTTTTCATCCATCTGAGGTCGATAAAATGAGTACCATTGAGTTGGGTAACAATGAACATCTGTTATTCAGCGCCAAGAGACCTCAGGGTGAATGTGCGCTTTACAAATACACATGTTATGTTATGTTATGTTATTATCATCAGAATAGTGGCGGCCGACATAATGAAGAGGTGGTGAGGTGGATGGAGGGGATGCGGGGGAGTACACAGGGGGGGGTTAATAATAAAAATAAAAATACAAAACCCATTTTTCTGGTGCAGAACCCACCTTCCTTGTTGTGTCGCACCTCCATGTTCTCTTCCAGGCTCCCAGCATACACTGGGACAGACTCCCTGTGAAATTCCCACGCTGCTCCTATGGTATGAGAGCAGCACAGGGATTGGTCTGAGTAGGCTGAAAAGATGCTCCAGTCAGACCAAAGAGTCTGTGGAGTTTCTGCAGCCTGACTGTTCAAATCAACTGACCTAGAAAAACCTAAGTGCACATGTGTGTTTGCCTGGGCTGAGATGGCGGGCCAAACACATATGCAAAATTAGAGTGTGCACATAGCACTTCTCCTCCCGCCTCCCATGCCTCGGCATGCCTCTCCCTGAACTTGCTGGCTCACAGCTGGCAAATGAAAAATAAAACAATTTAGGTCAATGTTTTTATTTTTTACCTGCTGGCTTGGAACCAGTGGGGCGACGTTGGCACTCGTATTTTCTCTGTCACCGCAATAATAAAACTTTACAGTTTCCAACTTCTGGACATAGGTTCTATCTGTTGCACTTGAGCCTGAAACTACGACCCACTCACCAGTACTCCTAATTCTTATATCTCTCACTACAGAAAAGGTTGGAGACGGCGTGTCTGAGGTATTTTTTATTTAAAACCCTCCATAATTGTAAAGTTGGATTTTAAGTCACAATTCTGAAAATACCACTATTAGAAAGGTAACTATAGCAACACAAAAAGATGATGGCTGGAATGCTGAACAATGTTAAACATTCACTCTCGGTCACAAATCTGGGTTAAATCCATAATTGTTTTGCTCACCAGGCAACCCCAGTTTCGACCCAGCCATATGCAAATCAGTCCTGACCCGGCTCCCCATGGGAACAGTTCAGCCCGAACTGCAAAGCCAGGTTGTCTCTGGACCTGAAACAGGCATTCTGGTTCTTTATTTGCATATGGTTGGGTCCAAACACGGCGAGCAAAAAACAATGGATTTAACCCCAGATCTGTGACTGGGGGTGAATGTTTAATTTGTTCAACATTCTGTCCATCATCTGTTCTTGCACTTTATAAAGGTGGCATTTTCTTGTCCCACATCAATGAGGAGGGGCCAGGGCAATGAAGGTCCAGCACACAAGCCTCAAGGTATGAAATTTAAATAGTGAGTTGTGCTGTTCCTGGAAAGAGACAGGGGTGGAATAGCTCCTATAAGGAGCAAGGGCCCTCACACACCCTGAAGAGTGTCCTGATTCATTATAGCAGTAGAACGAAACAGGGTCTAGGCTCCTACCACAGTAAGGCTAAGCCAGCAATAATCAAAAAAACAACACAAGTGCCAGTACTGTAACTTGTTCTATATAGTCAAAAACAACCAAAATGAATAAAGCAACTTGGTCTGTTTCATATAACGTCTCTAGTTAAATGGTTTATTTAGTCCATTGAATTGTTTTATTTTATTTCAAATTTAAAAAAAAAAACCTTTTTTGTGCATACACAGAAAAAATACAAGCTTTTTACAAAAATATGACATACCTATACATATTTACAATACATCCTCTCTGTATTTACACTCTACTGCATTCATTCCGCAATCAAACCTTCCTCACACATACTATGAAACAAAAGTAGCTTAGTGTCAACAGAAAAACATTCCTTAACATTTAATGCAATAGTCGCCTTATCAGTCCAACAGTGTTAGATGCAAATGTACATATTCGAAAAAGATTCTAAATATTTGGAACAGGTTCAGACTAATCTTAGTGATTGACACTAAGCCACCTACAGTCGACGCGTTTCGAACTCCCTGATTGCGGAGTTCTCCTCAGGACCCAAAATCAATCTTAATTCTAACACGGTACAACTCCTCATGTATGACTCGTAGGATGAGTTAACCAGTTTCTTTTATAACCTGGCCCGTGACAACAGTCTTTTTTAATTAATCTTTTTGCCCCAGATCCCGGTATGTCTCACGGTGTTTGGGGACCGGGCTTGGAAGTGGATTGTGCCTGCCACAGCTATAATCGGGGTCATTCGGCCATCACGTCCTCGCGGTAAAATGTTTACCGCGAGGACGTGATGGCCATATTTCAAGTAAGGTTTCTTTGCTTAGGGTATAAATGAATGCATTTAAAGGTGATAGGAAATACATTTCTGATTCCCCATTCTTGCGATATCTCAGGGAGACCAAGGGGGTCCCTAAAATGCCCAAACATTGTCGGGTATTCATTTTTAAGTGCCCCTACTACCAAAGTCAAAATTGGGCAAAATTTACTTTTTAAAAGCAGTTCTGCCACTCAGAGCAGTTTTTAAACTGATCTCAGGGTTCAGTAATGCACCCATGTAAGTATAGAACAAACAGCTGATCTCTATACTGCTAGAAAAGTACACCACACACTTACAAATGAAAATAAGTATAAAAAAACAGCAGAAGTTATTATCCTACCTCTAAATTACTGGCAAACACGAATGGAACAGGACTGCCTTTAAGCTGTGATTCTTCATAGTTGCTTTGAATTGGAAAGTCCGCATGGCGTAGCCCTTCTCAGACAGGGGACCAAGGTTTAAGGGTCAAAGGCCAAAGTCTGTTTTTAGAACTAGCCATCCTTACTGTATGTGCAATTTCCACATAGGGAGCCACTGTGACAGTATGTGATTTCTTTGTATTACTTAAAATATCCTGATTCTCAAACTGTAGGGTAAAGCAGTATAAGTAATGTTTTAGGTAACATTAGCTAAAGAAAATATTGCATATTTTGTTAGGAGCACATGGGGATATCACTGTTTTCTTGAGATATAATACAAGTGTAGGAAATGTGCAGGTGGGGTTATCCTATTGAATAACATTATCAAGGGATAGCAGCATTTGTAAGTCATATGCAGAGATAAGCTCTGCTATGTATATAGCACTAATGCTTTTAGTTTAAAGATTACTGTGCAAGGGCTGAGCTAAGGAGGCAATGAGATTTAGTTTGCATTAATTCGCCCTCGTGTTACAACTAGTTCAATTAGCTGAATGTGCTATTTACCTTCTACAATTTTATTTGTGCCCAGCTGCCACAAATAGGGGTTGATTGTGTCGACAGAAGTGTCGAAATGGGGGAAGGAGGTTAGCTCCTCTGCAAATTAAGGGTAGGCACATTTATGTTTTCTCTCTCTTTTTCGCACTCTCTTTTGAGCCCGTCTAAGATGTCTAGGAAACAGCCATGAGACATTTAATTAGCTATTCAGTAATACTGTTTTAAAAATTGTTAGCATTAATAAATTGAATAAATACATATGCTATATTACTGCCCATCCTGTCTGATGACATTATGAAAGGATGAGTACTCTAGATTGCTGTTCCCTTATTTGACCTTTAAGGGGAATTAGATGTGGGTAGTTTTTGTTCTAAAATTCTCAGGTTACAACACCACTATTGTTTATGTTATTCTCATGCTCCATACAGTTTTGCAAGGGCATTGTTAGTCTTTTATTAGCTAGTCTGTGTAAATAAGCTGACAACCCTTATTAGAGCTGATGTTGCATAGTTTGGATCGTGAAAAGTAGAATGCAGGAAAGACGCCTATGTGATGCTCAGCAAACATTTTTGAAAAGGAAATATTGTATTATAGGAGCTTGTTTGTCACAATATATTCTGGCGGATAAATGTATGTACCAACTATGTTGAAGTTTTTTTTTTAAGTTCTTTATTTAAAAGAATCCCTGTTAAATTAGTGGTTTTAGATTTTCCTGCTGCACCTATAACGTTAGAGCATGGTCCTAAGCATACAATGTAGGTGCCTTTATGAAAGAAAAATCATTTTAGAAGTGTTTGCAGTCCTGTACAAGTAATGGAAGGTTTATGAGTAGAAGTGTAGAACATTTCTCTTTCTTGAGGTTCTTCAGATGAATAATATAGGAATACACAAATGTAAGGATTTAGAGTATGTCTGTATTGTTTTTCTCTTTTCCTCAAAATTTAGTAAATGAACACAGACTTCCTTAGCTGCTTCAAATAGTGTAATAGGTCCAGGGATTTTACTCTCAGATAGATGAAGTGGTTCTTGGGTGCCTTGCTAATGTATGGGGCACCCCAAGACTAGGAAGTATTCTGAGACTATCCTCTCTGTTGATAGATTATTTGTATGCCTTGTCTAAAGACCTTTTGTTCTGTCCACCAATAGATATTTGCTGCCTTACAACCATTGCCAGAGGGGCCCGGATATCAAATTCAGCCTGGGGAGTCAGCACCAGTCCAGCTTGAAGCTAAGGTGAAGGTAACCAGCACAGGTGTTACTGGCAACTAGGACATCAGTGAAGGCCGAAGCACTGGGGTGTGAAGTGTGTACCCCTGCCACTGTCTTAGGCGAAAGACGGGGTCACAAATCAGAAAGGAGAAGTTGTTGATCAAGTTTTTGATGCCCAGCTGAGAGAGTAACATCACAGACCGACCAGAAAGGCAAGGAGGCTTTTGCTTGAGATGACCCCTTTTTGAAACGAGGGTTGCTTCAGAGATCCCAGCATCAGGCCTCTGAATCCTGGTCCCAAAGTGAATGCAAGTTTGCACCTTTGTTTGTTGATCAAGAGGTGCCTGGGCACACTGGATAAAATGTGTGGCCCCAACAAAAGAGCAGTGCGCCAGCAGAGCAACATGGAAGTTAGGGAAGGACTTGAGTTTAGGGTACAGGTGCTGTATCTCTGGTGCCTGTTAGATCAAAGTGAAGAAAACTGGTACACTTCCTGAGACACTGGACAGGATAGTCGAGGGCATTTGCCCTGGGGGGTGATTGCCCTATCCTAAAAGAAAGACTTTTTCTTCTCAAACTGGGCCGTGATTGAGTTGCGAGTTGTGCAGCTCCACTGTGGGAACAACAAGAGCCTGCCTGTGAGGCTCAAACTGACACAGGGAGAAGACTCCGCTCTGGCTGGTTGTACAGCGGCTTCAATTTCCCAAAGGGCTTCTTTTTGTTAGTAATCTACCCTTTTGGATGTCCCATTTTTGAGGAGGAGCAGCCCTTTGGGGCTCCTCGTCCTAATTCTCATGGCCCTGTTTGGTCCTCCTGGTCCCCTGGAGCCAGGATTGTTTTTGTACTGCTTTAATATTTGCATTTGGAATAATGTTTTTTCTGCGAGACAGACATCCTTCTGAGCAGTTGACAAATGTTACTTTGCCCTTTCCTTGACTATAATGATTGATATTCTAGCCCTCATAAAAGTAACACTGGAAAAGTCTATTGAAAATGTTTTTACATGGAATTGGACTAGAAGGTTCTGGGATTGGCTTTCTGCTTGGAGTTGAAAAATATTGATAATTCTGTTTTTAATAATAGTCATTACTCTCTCCTGATATCTTTATGTTAATTATGACCCAATGCTCTGTTCCCTTTGTACTCCTGCTTATATCTTATATATACCCGCTGAATGAAATGTTTAGAATGAAAAATGCCCACCTAGCAATGGATTAGGAAATTGATGAATTTATGAGAATAAATGTTCAAAATATTTTCTATGTTCCTACTAGATCATAGGGATGTCTTAGCTCATGCTAAAAGGACCATCTGTTAAAGATTGCAGAAATCGCTGTTACCATGAGCTGAGAGCCATTTTGTTCTTGGCAGCCAGTTTAGTTAGCCATGTCACCACAAATAAATCCTTGGAGAAGCCAGGAGGCTTGAATAAAGGTGATGTGCTCATGGCATCCTTAAGTGAGTCAAATTCTTTCTGCCAGCCTTCTGTCCAGATCAGCTTTTTGGGCTGCTTCTTTGAAGTCAGCTCAGGTAAGGGGGCAACAATGGTGCCATATCCCTTAACAAACCTCCTTAAATATTTTTTAAGGCACAGGAAGGCTGTCACTTCAGTCTGACCTTTGGGGGGGTTACCAAGCCAGGATAGTCTCAATCATGGTCTCGAGGTGTTGCATCCTGCCCCGCCCACCAAGTGGCCCAGTTACACCATGATTCCCTGCCCTATCTGGCATTTACTGGCCTTGATAGTCAAGCCTGCCTACTGTAGTGCCTGAAGCACCTCCTAGAGGTGCTACAGGGTACACACGTGTGTGAGCCCATGGGCGAGGAAGAGCAGAGCAGAAAACTGCTCCGGTAACTGGTGGCAGTCACTCTCCTGCTCTGGGTTAGAGTATGGGAGAGATTGACACCCTCTCCTGACCATTGTGGTTTAACATCAGAACCATGGATGGGCTTATTAAAAAGGCAATAAGAAAGAAAATCCCTTCTAATCTTTTTTCTGTTATCCAAAATAATGAAACTGTCTTCCTAACTTTTAAAATCAGCATTCTGTAATGCACGCCTTTATACCGTGTTTGCACTAACTCAAAATCTAGTTGACTCAGCAGTTTCCTTGTGGCTTGGGACCAGAAATAGCCATGTGTTATTGATGCAGATGTTGCTCTGACCAGCAGGCGTCGAATTCTGCACCTTTCTCAGGAAAAAACCCTTTATGTATTTGTAATGTCCTGAAATAGTTTAATCTCTGTTTGTTGTGTCAGGCAGCTTCTTCTCAGCGAGACAGCTTAAACACAGCTGTTTGAAAGCTTTTTGTTCTCTGGTGCTGAAAGTAAGCACGTCACAGTTGATTTAAAAAAACTGAGGCATTTCAAGCCAGGCAAAATCTATTGTTTTGTAATATGGTGTGTATTTCAGCAACAACCAATTCACTCAGATGATGTGAATGCCTTTTAATATCTAATACAATGTATCTAAGGAGAATGTTGTAATATGTTGTATCTTAGTCCTAGTTATTGCAAAGCACACAATTTTGTTTTTCTTCCTTTCTATGAGGCCTATTTTATTCCTATTGAATGTAAATTCTAATTTATCCTTACCGGTGTGGCATTTTGCACGCATGTATAGTATCTTACTCTTTCAATTTTAATGATAGCGTGCAGCTACTTAGCATATGTTATATAATTAATTTCTGGATTTTTTGTATTTAATATGTAATTAATTAAATTACATTTTGCATAACAGAATGATGACAAAAAAACGCATTGAGCTCATTTCAGACATTTTGAGAAGGGGGTCTTACACTCAGAACGGGAAACATTGTTTACAACACAGTGTTTACACCGCACTACCTTTACCACGCTGCCATTACAACGCAAGTCATTACTACGACTTGCGCTGGATGGCGCTGTTGGTTAAGGAATATTGTAATTTTATATTCCAACACCTTCCCTACTGTTACGTGGGCTGGTGTTGGAATATAAAATTATATGAATCCTCAATCCGTGCCCTCCAACGCAAGTCGTTGTAACGACTTGCGTTGTAGAAACCGCGTTGTAAAGTACCGCAATCTAAAAGATCGCATTGTACTGACATGCATCCCTCAGAACACACAGTACAGCGCACTTAAGGCTAGCCATTCTTACACAAAGAGCGCAATCGCTACTCACTCACACAGTACCACCAATTTCAAACCACATAGACATTCAAACACACACTCAACCCACAAATCAACACTTAGGACAAAACCAAGAGACAGCCCACAGACTGTACTGAAACCAAACCGTTTGTAAATATTGATTGTAAGTCATTTTTACAAGAAAAGCTCTCAAAAGTAGCCCAAAAGACTGCACAAAAACAGTCCAAAGACTGTTCCATGTTCCAGAAGCCAAAATACACCAAATTCGCCAGTTTTGGCTAGCAGAACACAAAAAAAACGCTCTGCATATTACCACTTATGAAAGTTACGAAGTGTATAGATTAGGATCCTTTTTTATGTAAATATTTAATTCCATGGGGTACTTAGTCACCAAGGAAGAAATATATTTAAACCTATTCAGGGATCCCCTTTAGGGGAGACTGCTGATTCCATTCTTGTTCCATATTGGTACCTCCAAGAAAGCAACACATTCTACAAAGTGTGCCAAGGACAGGCATGCCAAGAATATTGCAGCATATACAATATTATTCACCAAGTGGCAAGTAACTCAATGAGTGCCGTTCAAGTTTTAAAAAAGTTAAAGAAAAATCTCCTCATTACTTGTCTATATTAATTGCAATTCATACATATCCAAGCAAGTTCCAAGATTTTTGGCGAAAACAAAACAAGTCAAATGTCGGTAACCTTACCAAGCACAAATCTCCAGCCTCTCACTGCCAAGTTCTGAGTGACCTAACGGTCGTTTTGGAATAATCACGCCAAAAAGCTTCTCAGTCGGGAGCAGCTACCTCCTGGAGCGCCAGATCAGGGAATGCCAGAAGTATACTGGGCTGCAGAGACAGAGAATCTCTTTGCGCAGGGTACCTCCTCAGTAGAGTCCTGTCCTGTCCTCCTCCGTAGATTCCTGTCTCTAATCAAACCACTCCCTTGGATAGCTGCTTCTCCGATAAGGTCACGTTCGGGCGCCATTTGAAGAAATAAAAACCTTCTAAGGGGTTCACTGATCCACCTGGCCCTTTAAACCAACAAAGAAGAAATTGGCACAGAAGCTGTAAAATAAAAACAATGCATTTATTAACCTCACATGAGGGAGACTGCGTCATACGGTCCCCTCAGGCCACTGTAGGAGCCAGTCTAAGGAGTACAGCGAACAGGGGCCTTATATATGCATAGGTTACATAGTCAGCATAAAACCAAGGGGAAGTCCTGGCACAAACAGGCATGGTTATTGACTAATATGGGTATACAAAATTTGCTTGCTCAACAAAGTGGAAGGAGAGACATTTCTCCTTACATCAACAAGAATAGCCTGACAGTTCTATACTAAGAGCAGGTGCATTCTAATAGCTAGGCCTTTCTGAGCATATGCAGGGCTCTGAAAGAGGGAGAAAGCACATGGCGAGCACATGGCTAACTAAAATGGCTGCCAAGAACAAAACGGCTTTCAGCTTTTGCTAACAGTGATTTCTTCAATCTTTAACAGTGGGCCTGCAGCACTTATTGTACCACCCTCTTAAGTAGGTTTTTAAACATGGCCCTGTCTTGTCATTGCAGCCTGTGTGTGCATTCTAAGCTGCCATTTCAACCTGGCAAAATAGACCTTTAGCCAGCCCTCAACCTTCCTTTTTAATACATAAGTCACCCCTAGGGTAGGCCCTAACCAGCCCATAGGGCAGGGCCCAGTGTATTAAAAAAGTTAGACATGTTCTTTTAGGTGTTATATGTCTTGTTAGTGATAACATGTAATAAGTGATAACTTTCAATTGGTAGTAAGTAGGAATATTGAGTTTGGTGTCTAAAGAATTGTAATTTGAAATCCTCCTCATCAGTAAAGTTGGATTTTAAGACTAAATTCTGAAAATGCCACTTTTAGAAAGTTGGCATTTTCTTAGCCTATCCATTTTGTGCCTACAGCCTGAATCCTAGGTCACATGACGAGGTGTAGTTTGCAGTTGGTCTCTGTGTCTTTGTTTATTGCTCCCAGACAGTGAGACAAAGAGGGCATAGGTGTTGGTAGGATGGGCCATCTCTGACTGATAGGGGGAGGAGCTGTCACCTAACACCCGTTCACATCACAAAGCCTCTGCCTGAGCACACTCACAAAGGGTTTGACACTGGTCTTCGGCACCCCCAAACAAGCTTGGGGCATAGAAGAGAGACATAAAATTCCAAACACCTGTAGGGGTGGAAACCTCCAGAACCTTCCCCAACTTCAAAGCTGGTACCAACTATAAATATTGGAGCCTCAGACCCAACTCTTCAGTATACCGCTGGATCTTTGGAAGACTCAGAAGGACTCCTGTGCTGCTCTGCAAGAAAAACTGCTACTCTGCTGCTCTGCTGCCTAAGTGAGATGGACTGGAGCCACATCTTGAATCAAGGACCATCTGAGTGATTCAATGGGCTGGTTGGCTGGCCTCCTGATCTGAGCCTAAGGGGTAGAAAAGGCTCCAGCCAAATTGAACCCAGCAACTTTGCTCTGTCTCCTGTGATTCTTGCCCCCAAGTGGTGCCACCCCGGTTGTGGACCCTTGGAAGTGGGCCTGAAAGTGTTCTGCCAACCCTGCTGTAGTCTTTTGGGCAAAACCTATGCAGCGTGACACATCTCCTCGCAGCTCCGCATCAGAACCGCCGCTGCGTGTCGCATTCCTGACATAAACATCATATAGCAGCTATAGCTCCTCTGTGCCTCCGCAGTGCAACGCATCCTCTGTGCCAGACTTCACCCCGCAGGCTCCCGTATATGACACCCTCGATGATAACACAGAACCTTGCATCGCAGTCGCGCAGCTTGTTCAGAAACAGCGCTGCACAACGCATCCTAGCTACAGGATCTCGCAATGATCCGCAACTGTGATTTAAGCATCTTTGTTTAGAGGGCCTCACGTGTCTGGCCCGTGCTCTAACTCGGTCAGCCTGAATTTGTGACTTTTTCCCAGTCATTTTGTGCTTCTAGGCACTCGTCTGACTTAAATCATTAAAATTGCATATCTCTGGTTCTACCAACTGGATTTGGTCTCATATAATTCATAACATTTTACTCTCTTTTTCTAAATTGGTGTGGAATATTTCTTGGATTGTGTTTTTGAAGTGCTGCATAAATACTTTACACAGTGCCTCTATGATAAGCCTGACTTCTTTGTGCCAAACTACCAGAGGGTTGAGAATTTGGGGTTCGCTTCAGGGGCAGCTCCTCCACGTGGGTGGAGGAGCGTCGCCCCACTACTTTCTCGCAGTGCGAGAAGCAGAAACATAAAATGGTAGTTTAAACAAGAAAGCAGAATCGTATGCCTGGTTGGGGGTGGGCAGTCCTGCAGGAGTCCAGGGGAGACGTAGCTAGCCCACTGTTGAGTGTGCTGACTGTTTGGTCGGCCCCAGGGCCGACCAAACTAGCCATCCGCACTCTGCATTTCCTCTATGTAGGCTGTGCGCAGCCTACATAGAGAAAATGGCCTCCCCATAGAGGCCTCTGAGGATGGCGTCCTAGCCAATCACAATGCTGCTATTGCAGCATTGTGATTGGCTTAGTGGAGGGAGGTTGCCTGCTTCCGGTCTGGGTATACATCTCTAACTTTTTCCTGGACTCCTCCAGAGTATAAACCCATCACAGTAGCACCAACATAACTTTGAGTAATAAGGGTTTCATTACAATGGAAAGGAGACCGCCATCAACAGGATGTCGATGGCGGTCTCCCCGCTATCGTCTCCAACTTTACCACCCGCCATATTATGATGGTGGGCAGATGTGTGGGTGGTCGTAAAGACCAACCACCACACACATCCGACACGCTCCTTGAGCCTGCCGGTGCAGTTGAAGGGCTTGCAGTTCCTACAATTGTGGTTGTGCCTGGAAACCAATGTGTGATCACACTGCTTCACCCCTCAGCAGGTTCGCCCCTAAGCCTTATGGTGAATGCAGTTCGCCAAGCGTGTGTACTTGCAAAAGTTTTTCGAGTACTTCACCAGGTTGGTGCAGATTAGTACTGGCCATCTCAATACACGTGTTTCTGGATTCTTATCCGTCTTCAGTAGAGATTAGACATTTCAAATATTTGGGGTTGCTGAGCAGGCTGCCAAAGTATTCTCGGGTCACAGTACCTCTCATGGCACGCAGGTGCCTCTCCACAAGCTTGTCAGCTCAAGTGGCTCTAGGGAGCCTTTTAAACAGGAAACCAATGTGGGATCGCACTGCTTCACCCTCCCAGCAGGTTCGCCCCTAAGCATTATGGTGAATTCAGTTCGCCAAGCTTGTGTACTTGCAAAAGTTTTTTGAGTATTTCACCAGGTTGGTGCAGATTAGGACTGGCCATCTCTATACACGTGTTTCTGGATTCTTATCCGTCATCAGTAGAGATTAGGCATTTTGAATATTTGGGGTTGCTGAGCAGGCTGCCAGAGTATTCTCAGGTCACGGTACCGCTCATGGCGCGCAGATGCCTCTCCAAAAGCTCGTCAGCTCAAGCGGCTCGAGGGAGCCTTTTAAACAGGAAACCAATGTGGGATCACACTGATTCACCCCCTCAGTAGGTTCGCCCCTAAGCATTATGGTGAATGCAGTTCGCCAAGCGTGTGTACTTGCAAAAGTTTTTCGAGTATTTCACCAGGTTGGTGCAGATTAGTACTGGCCATCTCATTACACGTGTTTCTGGATTCTTATCCGTCTTCAGTAGAGATTAGGCATTTCAAATATTTGGGGTTGCTGAGCAGGCTGCCAAAGTATTCTCGGGTCACGGTACCTCACAAGGCGTGCAGGTGCTTCTCCACAAGCTCAACAGCTCAAGCTGCTCGAGGGAGCCTTTTAAACAGGAAACCAATGTGGGATCACACTGCTTCACCCCCCAGCTGATTCATCCCTAAGCATTATGGTGAATGCCCCATAGGGATTACGATTTCCCTTTTCGCCTGCCTGTTCATGGTGTTTAACCCGCCATGAACAGGCAGGCATAAAGGGACTTTGCCTTACCCTTTGACCCCCAGACACAGGACATGTTGCAGGCACCGTGCCTGCCACATAGTGCAGGGAAATGTAAACTGTCTCTTTTTTGCATTGTGGCAGGTGCTGCTGACTGCAGCACCCACCACAATGCAAAACATAGGCAATGCAACCGCCTCGGTGGTAGTCACATTGTATTCCGTACTGTGGGACTGCCGCCCAGTAGGAAGGCGGTCCCAAATACTAAATGATGGGGGGTGGTCTGAATCCGTCCGCTATCGTAACCAGCCCCTATTTTTTTTTTTTTATCATAGGTCTCTGGGAAAAACCTGGTTAAGTTCCTGAAGCAAAGCTGCAGCAATTGTATCTCCAGGTGAATCTTTATTATGATTAAAACAATAAAACCTGTCAACAACTATAATATTGCCATCAATGTAGCAGAAAACACGTACAGACTGAGTCTGTGTGGATACATTGGTAGTGTCATCAACCTGGAAGCCACAAATTCACTGTTTCCTAGATGTTGTATTATGACATCTCTCGGTATTTCCAGCATACAGTCCAGTAGCTCATTCTGGATGGTTTTTGGAAGTGCCTTTAAAAACTCTTGCTGATTTCAAAGGAGTGTCCTCCCATCTCAGCCTTTTTGGCAGCCCTTCAGGGGGCTTGTCTATCTTTGATCAACACATGTGCAAGTCGGAGGTCACCCCAATCAAATTCAACTATCCAGTCCTACAAGCAATCTCAACCTAAGGCAGAAAAGTACAGCACAAAAACACACCTCTGTTGCTCGAAAACTGCTATCTTAAAACACCCAAAAACCTGAAGGTGTTCACAGTGGAAGACCTCTGTGACAGCTTGGAAGAACTTTGCATGGACTTCCTAACCTCATGCACACTCTAAAGAGTTAAAAGGATGAAGGACCTTCTGACAACTCATAAATTGTCCTCAGTACAATAACAGTGTGATTTGCAATCTCCTCATCATCAGTCCCCCCGCCACCTCCAAGGAAATGTCAACATTTGACTATGTTTTCATGTCAGAGCCCTTAGTGAGTCAGCTCACCAACTTTAGACGATAGTTAATAGACCCAAAAGCAATCATAGCCATTTGAGCCTATCCCTGGACCTAACAGCTCCTAAGGCAGACAAATGTAATAACGTGGGCTCCTCAACAGAGATAGAATCAGCAATACTCTTCAGAAGAATCAAATGGAGACCTGAAGACAGTCCAAAGGTCACCACTTGGTTAGGGAAACAGACTACTGAGGAAACTAATAACTGACAATCGAGTTTAATCCAAGCATAGGACTCTTTCATAGGAGATTTGAGAGCCTCCCTGCTAGACCATGACAACATGCAGGCTCGACCAAAGAGTGACTGGCAGGGTAGGTCCCAACTCCAGCACAAAAATTATGTTATGTTGCAGGTAAGGAGTTCCAGTAGACTTAGTTAGGTTACAGATGAATAAGTTTATTGTTCTTAGATGTTAAGAAGGTTTTCCAGTAAAGGTCTAGATAAGGCCCCACCAGGAGCAGCCTCTCTGCTGCTCAGCCCAGGATCCAACTGACACTCTGCCTCAATGCAAACCTAACATTCCAGTGACATCACCTTCCACACGGACATTCTACTCTCACTGGCTGAGCAGCAGAGGCAGAGAAACAGGGAAGGTGAATAGAATGAAACCTTAGATATAACACACCTTCCCCCTTTGTATAATAGATGAAAACATATCAAGTATAAATAAACTTGTAAGAGAAAATTATGCGTTACAAAAGAAACACAAAAGACTAAAGTATGACTAAAAACTTGCATAATAAGATTTCGCAAATTCAAAAAAGCAAACAGCATTTACAGAAAAGAAACATACAAAGGAAGATGTTGCAAATGCAAAAATGCTAAACAGAATTTAGTGAAATACACAGGCACTTAAATTGCAACAATACAAAAATGCTGAAACATACAAAGAGAAAATGGAATACAAGAAATAGAAGTCACACATCTCCTTCCTAGCAGAGAAAAATTTAAACCAGAACATTTCAAAAAGAAGGGAAAAAGGTAAAACATGAAAGCAAACGAGTGCTCCAAATTACCGCCACACCAGCTGGCCAGGCAGGCGAAGAAAATGGAAGACACGAAACACAGCATAAAGAAGGGGAAAGGACAAAAACTACAACGAACCAACAGTAAGCAATGGGTGACTAGCACCCAACAGAGAGCAAGCAAGGGGTGAATTACACCCAACAGGATGAGAATACACCCAACCAGAAAGCAAGCAAAGGATGAAATACCCCCAACCAGAAAGTAAGCACGGGGTGACTAACACCAAAACAGAAAGCAATCCTAAGTAAGCAACGGGTGACTTACACTCAACCAGAAATAAAGCAATGGGTAGAAAACCCAACTAGAAAGCAAAACGGGTGATTTACACCCAACACATGATCCCAGGGGAAAGACATGTCGTAAAAAGTATAAAACAGGTGAAAACACCAAATTGAGAATCCCCAAAGAGTAAGTGCAAGGAAAAATGTGATCTGGGTGAACTGCACCACACAGAAAATAAGTACAGTCACACCTCAAGTTAGACCACACAAGAGAAAATAAACGCAAGGGAAATATAAACGAACCCAACATGCAAAGTGAGAAAATCATTAACAACACAGTAGCATGTACGTGACAAAATTGTAAAAATGCATTATATAATGCAGTAATATCAAAGAAGTAATGGCAGTACTATACGAAACAAATGAGCATCAACACATTGTATAATAGGTGAGAAACATAAAATAACATAAGGGAATGGCAAAAATAACAATAAAAAGAAAATGCAGGTATGTGTAAACATAGACAATGTATAATAGTAAAACGCCGTAGTAATGGGAGCCAAAATTGAGACAGCAAATCACGTTGCTTAAGTGCCAAGATAACCAGAAGTACCGCACTTAAGGTGAAGCAACTAAAAAAACTGCAAAGCGTCTCTAATGTGAAGGCGGTAAGGCTGTAGAGAGTGGTGGGAAGAGAGGCAGGAAAACAAAGAAAGAGTAGGATGTGTACCCCCTCTGCCAACTCCATCCCTCAGGTGCTGGTGGTGAGGTGGAGTACATTTTTCAGTGCCCATCATCTTGAAGATGGTGCAACTTCTCTAATCAGGACTAAGAGGTGGGCATAACAGAGGGTGCAGACACTCCAGGTAAGAGGCCCATTGACCACTACCTATCACTCTCTAGTAAGTGATCCGAAATTTAGTATTTAGGTTGCATTCCCAAAACATGAACAGTAGTATTCACAGACACAAGAAGACGAAGAACGAAGAAACACTTTTGGACCGAGAACTACAGACCTCGTGGTGGAGTTTGGGAGCAAACTCCTCCCTGCCACCACAGAACTTGACAATCACCATCCTCCAGCTTGTCTCATCACTTTGTGACCTCCGCAAACCCCAGAGAGGCGTCACCCCTTTGCAAATTGCAGAGAAACTCCCTTGAGATAGAAGTACTATCTCCCTGCAGCCGCAGGCCTCCAAACAGTGAAGTCCGGTCCAACATCATCCAGCTCCTCAGCCGACTTGACGTCCCCAAGTTGCAGTCAAAGGTACACTTACTTTAGAGAGTCAGTTTGGCCTCTGCACCAAGTCTTGAGGCCCCAGTACCCACTGGAGCTGACCAGCACTAACATTAAGGGTACCACACACCCTGCTGGTTACAAAAGCGAGTCTAGGCGGACTCAAACTTTTCAGCGAGCCAACAACCAATGAAGAACATCAGGACTTCAAAGATAAACCTCAGCAGTGGCCCAGCAGGTCCTGAGTTGTTGCTCCAAAGTGCCAGCCCCTGACTGTGAGGTGTGTCTTTGCGTGCCATTGCCCAGCTACACATCTTCACTGCAAACAGCCTGCCCAGCCATCTTCAAACCAGCTGTGCTCCCATGGCTCCAGAGCCCTTGCAACCTTGACTCTCTCTTAAGAGCCGTCGGACTTTCCTAAAAGTCCCTCTTAGCTTCACTTTTACAGGTGGTACCTTTCGTTCATGGCGCCAGCTACAAAGTCTTTTTCCTCCCTGCTCCCGGTTAAATCCAGGAAGCTACAGAGAATTTGGCCTTGGAACTTTGGACCACTAAAGTAACTGCATTGTATTGATTTCCCAATTGCCTTTTTCCTACCACAGAAAATATATCGTTTGAATTTGCGCACAACTGTGAATATGGCATGTACTGTGATTTTTCTACTACTCTGAATATTGCATGTACTGTGATTTTTCTACATTGCGAAAGCTATTTCACTTGTACCCGAAGTTCTTGATCTAAATATTTATATAAAAAGATGTACTATTTTTCTGATACGGCCTTGACTTCATTCATTGAGTGTGTGTATCATTTATTGCCTCTGTGAGTACAACAAATGCTTAGCATTACCCTCTGGTAAGCCTAGCTGCTCGGCCACACTGCCAGAAAATAGAGCATAAGTATTATCTACTTTTGCCTCTGTAAACCAACAAGGGTCTCCTCAACTTCTCTGAACAGTGTACCCCATTGTGGTGCACTACGTAGAGTGGTGGATTTCCTACACAACTGTGTAGCAATATTAAGTCTTCCAAACATGGCAAGCTGTATTGGGCTATCCAGATTTGGTTTACATACCTCATGCTTATTATAATTATTTTTTTTACAGGTGTTTTAAATTCGTATTTCCTGTTTTTGTCCCTGGTGCTTCACCACTAAAGAGCAAACATGTGACACAAAACAGTGAATTTTTAGATGTGCTCACAGTAAGCCACGCTTTCTTGTACACCAACTTAAATAGAATCTTCTAGTAAATATTTGCCCTAATCTTTTGCAGGCTGTTAAAATTTGATGTTAGGTTGATCAGATCATAAATCTTTTTTCTGAACCTTCTCTTCTTCTTTCAATCTCAAAAACAGTGTCAGGAGTAGCCAGTGTACTGTATTCATTCTGTATAAAATTAAGCTATTAATTTAAATTGCGTTAGTAGCATGGCACTTTGAATCTTGTAGTGTGGCTAACTTTGCTTCTGGTTACTGGGTCATCAATGGCCCCTTTTGATAAGTGAAAATGAGGTGCAAGTTTTGAAACTATATGATAGAAGTAAAATTGAGTTTCAAGGTTTAAGACTAGATGGTAATGCAGAAAACAAACTGTAGTGACTATTGCAAAATCTAAAAAACAAAAAACAAGCATGACAGCAAACTTGGTGAATGCTGATGGCTTATTTCTAATGTGTCGGATACTGCTTTAGAGAAAGATTATTTAAGGACATTTAAGTCCTGCAAGTTACAGCCGTCTGGCCCATCCTCATATAATATGCATGTTAATGAAGCATATGCTAAAGGCATTTGGTGCATGCTAGTAGAGGATAGCAAGTTGGGAGAATTCACTGGAACAGCACTCTGACAGCATCCGCCACCCCGTATGTAATGGTGACATTTTAGGCCAGGTTTTTGATCACTGTTTACTATTCTCACACAAAATGTGTGTGTGCTGTTTTGAAAAACATCCATGCATGCTGCCCCTGCCATAAAAAATAGCACTTTTTTAATGGAATTAACTCTTACTTTCCACCACCATGAGACTCACAAGCATGCTGGATGCAAACAAAAGCCTGTCAGGAGTGAAACCCTATTAGGGAAGAGGTCAACTAGTAAAACATAACTTCAAACCGTGCCTTTGATAGCCCTGGAAGATTATGATTCCTCCAGTGTACTGAGCATGCATGGCATAACAATAACAAATAAACCCTGAAGCACAAGGTTTTGTGTACCCATGCAATTAACCAGGTAAATTAATAAGGTAGTGGGCAGCTGTTGATGCCCCTCCACCTCCCATCCAAAGAGTGTCTAGACTTCCTTACATACTGCATCCCAGGTCTGCAACAGGACCATAATGTAGAGCAAGCACCCATTTTTTTAATAGCTAGATATGGTTAAACAAGTTATCCATGCTCTGCCTTCAGACAGGCAGCTGTGGTGACGCGCCTCTGAGAGTCCTGCTATGTCATGGAATCTGCTCCACCAGATTCCATGACAGGCAGTTGCTCTCTGGCCCCGTTTAGTAGAGACACGTACTTGTGTCTCTGTTATCAATAAATCCCTTTTTACACTACGAAGAGTCTCCTGGTACCATCTTTTACACTGGCGACGAGGACGGGAAGAACTAATTAAACTCAACAACTAATTAAGCTGAGTTCGTCTTGCACTGATACAAAGAAATGAAGAGTCACATTACAGACAAAGCATGAAAACAGAAACCCAAAGCTAAAAGGGGGCCAGAGGAGCGGTGAGACCTTTCCTTTTCACTATTGCGCTTCGTATGGTCATATGCGATATTTTTAAGCCAAGAATTACTTTCAAGTTTCAAGTCTCTACATGTTCGAGCGCAGCGCGAGCCTGTCCGTGTGAACTGTCAAGCGGCGACATCAGCGCGTACTGTTTAGATTCTACACGCCTCACGAACACAGCGGTGAAACCCCACACGGCAGTGCGATTACAGCGCGAATACTGAATTGTCCATGAACTCCACGAATACAGTGACAGACTTCACTTGGCAGCGCGAGTACAACACGAAGCGCACAGTCTTACTTACTTTTTGGCGCAGCTAACCTCGATGGTGTCTCCATTATGACCCAGAGCATCATGGGAGTTCGAAAAGTATAAAAGCAGGAAATAGAAGACAACCTCTCCCTGGCTATTGCATTCTGGGATATGTTTGGGACAAAAGAAGTGAAATAAGCCAAAAATAAGGAGTTTAAATACATAAATTCTCATTTTATTACCGTTTTAACACATTTTACATTTAAAAAGAATCAAATTGAGTCAAGTTTGTTTAAAAATAAAGGAGAATAAGAATAAGTGCAAAATTCAACAGCGATTTACACGCTTTATTTCTTTTATTTCTCTTTTTAATTACAATTTAATACCAATCTCTGGGTATACATTTTTGTATGGATGACATGCAAAGTGTACAAGCTCCAGCACCTTTCCTGCAAGAACGAGGAGATCCTCCTTTGGAGTGGAACTTATGGCTAAGATCATTTAAGGCTTACTTAGGTGCAATTGATGCTCAGAAATTTAGACCAGAGAGACGGGAAAATTTAATGTACTATCACTTGGGAGTGGAAGGGCAAAACGTCTTTGATCACTTGCCTGAACATGTACCTGCTGAAAATTAAGTCTTGGATGAATTTGAAAGTACTTCACGAAAACAAAAAACATGGTTGTACATAGATACAAATTCTTTACAAGAGCTCAACAGCCTAACGAAAGTATAGACTCTTATGTTACGGCACTCAAAATGTTGGCATCCAAATGTGATTTTGACAATTTTACTGGAGAATTAATACGCGACCAATTGGTGGCTAGGTGCCATTCTAAGAATATACAGCAAAGACTCCTGGCTTGCAAGAATCCAACTTTAGATAATGCCATAGATCTAGCAAAAAGCATTGAAGGTTCCTCTATTGACGCTAAAGTTTTAGAAGATTCATTAGCTAAGACATCAATCTCAGGAGCAGTTGTTAATAAGCCGAATTTAACAAAAAATCCGCAACAAAGTTTCAAAAATAAACCTTTTGTTAAACCTAATTCAACTGCTCAGCAATTCCAAAGAACATTCTGCTTTAGATGTGGTTTACCCTCTCATGTTTCTTCATTTAAATGTTGTCCAGCTATTGCTCAACAATGTAAGAAATGCGGAAAGATTGGCCATTTTATGAAAATGTGCAGAACTGGCAGACCTTTTAATGTTAGATGTGTTTTGAATGATTTTGGTAATAACTTTGATGAAGAAAATCTTGAAAGTAATCAGGAATTGCTTCTGGGTGTGAGGTGTGTCAATTCTAGTGATGAAGAGCTTGTAATTGATCCTAATCTCAATGTATCAATTGAAGGACATGCTATACAATTATTAGTTGATACAGGCGCACGTATAACCATCATTTCAAAAGATATTTTTGATAAGAATTGGCATAACAAAGTTTTACTTCCTCCAGACATTTCCACAGTAGCATTTGAAGGGAGCAAAGTGGATCTCATTGGATTCTTTTGGTCCAATATAAAAAAATTTAACGAATTAGTATATATCAAAGTTTATGTTGCAAGAAAAGGGATAAATGTACTAGGTCTCATCCATCAAGCTGAATTTGGTATCACAATTAGACCAGGTTTAGAACAACCCTTCTCATTTGAAAGTAAGAGAGTAGGTTCAATAACAAATGAAGACAAGTTCTGGGAGAAGACATTTTCAAAGGTTTTTAATGACAAACTGGGTAAAATTACAGATTTCACTTTTCGTATTAAAGTCAAAAGTGATGTTGTTCCAGTAAAGCATAAATTGCGGAACATACCATTAAGTGTGAGGAGTGATCTTTCTGCCATGCTTAATGATATGTGCTCACAGGGTATTATCGAAAAAACTGATGGAACTTTGTGGTTGTCCCCGATTGTTTTGGCGAAGAAAAAGAATGGGGAATTACGCATGTGTGTTGATATGCGGAGCGTAAATGAGGCCATTTGGGTAGACAATTATCCTTTGCCTAGAATAGAGGATTTAATAACTAAAGTGGGACCTGCTAAGAGGTTTAGCAAGCTGGACTTAAGGGCAGCTTACCACCAAGTTGAGTTAGAAGAAAATTCAAGACATCTAACAGCATTTGTAACTCCAGATGGAGTTTTTCAATTTTGCCGCATGCCCTTTGGCATTGCATCGGCTGCAGCAGTATTTCAAAGACTCATGTCAAATATGTTTGTTGGTAATATTCATGTAACAATCTTTCAAGATGATATCTTGATTTTTGCCAACTCTGAAAATGATCATGATGTCGCATTAGTAGAGGTATTGGGAATCTTAGAAAAAAGAGGTGTAACCTTAAGGAAAGATAAATGCATATTTAATACAAAAGAAATTGAATACCTTGGGCACGTATTTACTGAGGAAGGAATCAAACCCAGACCAAGCCTTGTAAAGAGTATTGTTGATGCTCCTGCACCTCAGAATAGAGACCAGTTATTGTCTTTCCTAGGTTTGTGCGAATTTTATGCAAAATTTATGCATAATTTTGCAAGCTTCACTGAATGTTTTAAGGTTTTACTTAAAAAAGGAGAAAAATTTGTTTGGTCCGAGGTTTGTCAGCAAACATTCGAACAAATTAAAAGAGACATCACTTCAGCACCTGCATTGCAACCATTTGTAGAGGGAAGAAAGACTTGTGTGACTGTTGACGCTTCGGAATATGGTTTAGGTGCAGTCTTAACTTAATTTAACAATAATCTTGAAACAACTGTAGGTTTTGCTTCTAGGACTTTACGTCCTCCTGAACGGAAATATTTCGTTATCGAAAAGGAATTATTGGCGTTTGTGTGGAGTGTGGAAAAATTTAGAGCCTATTTGTGGGGAAAACCATTTGTCTTAAGGACAGACCATCGTCCTTTAGTAGAAATCTTGTCAGGAAAAAAACTTAAACACACTACTGCACGTATAGCCAGACTTTCAACAAGACTATTAGAGTTTAGTTTCTCAATTGAATACATCCCAGGAGGGAAAAACTCAAGAGCAGATTGTCTCTCGAGACTGCCTATTGGTGATTGTGAGGAGTATGATTGGGAATCAGAAATAGAGGAATGTTTTATCGCTTTTATAGGTGACTCTAGCATTTGTAAAGATGAAAATGAGTGGATTCAAGAGTTACAAAATGATACTATTCTGAGTCAAGTTTTAAAAATGGTGGTCTCAGGCTGGCCGAAAGAGAAGAGTTTGGATGAGAAACTTCAAAGTTTTTGGAAAGTATCAGATGAATTGTCATTGGAATGTGATAAGCTAATGCGTGGTGATAAGCTTGTTCCACCCACCTGTTTTCATGAACGAATTATTAACTTAGCACATTCCGGCCATTTAGGCACAACTTCTACCAAAAGGAGAATAAGAGACCATTTTTGGTGGCCAAAATTGGACCAAGAAGTTGATTTGTATATACGTGATTGTAGAAAATGTATGATAAGTGACAAGGTATTAAAAACAGAAAAGGAAATAGATAGATATACTATTTGTCCAGAAAAAGCTTGGCAGCGAGTTGGAGTAGATTTCCTAGGGCCATATTATGTTTTACCCAGTCACATGAGGTACTTTATTGTCTTAATTGACCATCTTTCTAGGTGGGTTGAGGTTAGAGGTGTAATGGAACCAACAACGACAAGTGTCATCAAATTTGTTAAGGATGTGTTTGCAAGAGAAGGTATCCCCAAGGAAATACTTACTGACAATGGTGTACAGTTTATTTCTAGTGAGATGTAACTATTTTTAAAGAAGTGTAACATCAAACACATTAAAACACCGTTATATAGTCCACAAAGTAATGGCAAAGTAGAACGATTCAATAGAATTTTGGTAGAATGTATCCAATCTACTTTGAAATGTAACATGAATGTGGAATTAGCTTTGAAGGAGTTGATCTGGAGTTACAAAACAACACCTCACAGTGTTACAACTAAAACTCCTTTTGAATTAATGCGAGGGAGAAAAGCCAGCACTGAATTGTGTCCTTTTTGGATGTCTTCTGGTCTAAACAAAAATGTAGACATTAACAATGCATGGGATGTAGCTAAATTTAATTCAGATGTTTCTAGCGCAAAAAGAATTGTTAAAGACACTGCTAACACAAACTTGGTCCTAGGTGATTGCGTGCGGGTCAAAAACCCTTGTCTGGTTGGAAAAGGTTGTTCTAAATTTAAAGCTTCATTACAAATTGTAGATTTAAGAAGGAATGCTGCAAAATTATCTGATGGAAATTGGTGGAATATATCTCGCTGAGCGATTGACCCAAGTGCTGGTTTTACTAATTCTAAATCTCTTGACAATCGTTTCAATGCAAGTGATGGAAAAATTGAAGAAGAAGTAAATGTGAGGAAGATTTTGCCAGAAAAAGTTAAGCTAAGTAGATTAGAAGATTTTGTATGTAATTAATTAATTTATTTATTTATTTATTTTCTTTTCTTGTTTAGAAGAGAGGAGAAGCCAGTATGTTGTTTCTTGTTGAATTATAAAGATAAGTGCACATTATTATTGGTAATATTGTTTCAAATGTAAGTGCATATTATTGCCTTTTGCTGTAATATTGTTTATTTGTCTTTTGTTTGAAAAAGGGGAGATGTGTGGTGACGCGCCTCTGAGAGTCCTGCTATGTCATGGAATCTGCTCCACCAGATTCCATGACAGGCAGTTGCTCTCTGGCCCCGTTTAGTAGAGACACATACTCGTATCTCTGTTATCAATAAATCCCTTTTTACACTACGAAGAGTCTCCTGGTACCATCTTTTACAGCAGCTCAAGCAGAGAGCTGGCAAGAAATGTACAGATGCATAATACCTCAAGTCTTGACAGTTAATTAACTCGTACACTTAGTACAAATTAGGGATCTTCAACTTTTCCTTGGTTAGAGCTACTTAAGTTAAAAAAAATCATCCTGAGCTACTATCTAATATTATTATGGTTGTAATAAAGACCACATAAGACAAGATTGCATTAGTGGTCAGCGGAGCAAGATTACCAGATGACCTTGGTGCCTCAGCAGTAATGTAAAAAAAGACTTTATCAATTTGGAATGCTTCAATATGAGTAACACATAGCATCCATAGCTGCAATGCTCTGGCTACAAAGTAATAAGATTAGTAATACATTTCCTCAGTGCAGCACAATTTATCATTCGAATATCAGCTTTAAATATATTTAGCATATTCTGCCATTTTTCTCTAAACATCAGTTTATACGTTCTGAAATAGGCACATTTTTCAAATTACGTGTAGTGCAAAAGCTTCCAATTTAATAGACTGGGATACACAGAGGGGAGCTACTTCCTGGTAGCTGGAGAGCAAGCAGTAGCTCATGAGCTAGTCATTGGAGAAGCCTGGTGTTAATATTGTATAGAGCTTGGTGTTTAGCAAATCCCCACATAAGAGCTGACAACTTGAACAATTTAGCAATGAAAAAGGGGCTGAGGGAGCGAAAATTATAAATGTGTAGTTGCCCAGTGTCCTGTCAGACCAGTCCATTAGCTCTATTCTTGACTAGAGCACCAGCTTCTAGGGGACACCATAATCTGCCTGGCATCCAAACTCAGTTGATATGTAAGCATAACTGAATTTTGGCAGACGACCAATTATATCCGAATCTGGACATGGGTTGCCAGGCTTGAATTAAAATGGATTCCTTTAATGGGACAGAAGAGTGCAAAGAAACCATCAAAACATTGATAAACTCCTGAACACTAATGACACCATGTGAAACACAACAATCCTTTTGGCAAACATAAACAAGCATTGGCATAGCCAATAGGTCTCGCCTTTGGGACCTTATAAGTGTTTAGCCATGCCGCGCGAAATCCTGGCTTACTCTGGCTTACTCTTGAAAGTGTAGAACGAGGCTGTCCGTAGTGTACTGAGAGAAAGAGCCGTCTCTGGTGCAGTCTAGGGTGCAGCCATCCCTGACGTGATGTACTGAGAGAGAGCTGTGTCTGGCCCAGTCTAGAGTACAGCTGTGAGTCAAGTGATGTACTGAGAGAGCGCGGTCTCTGGTGCAGTCTAGAGTGCAGCTGTCCGTGATGTACTGAGAGAGAGCTGTCACTGATGCAGTCTAGTGTGCAGCTGTCTATGGTGTGATGTACTGAGAGAGAAAGCCGTCTCAGGCCCAGTCTAGAGTACAGCTGTCCATCATGTGATGTACTATGTGTGCGAGCTGTCTCTGGCCCAGTCTAGAGTACAGATGTCCATGACATCATCTACTGCGAGGGAAAGAGGTAGGTCAGTCTCTGGCAGGCACGCAACGCCGATTAGGCTGAAAGGGCTTCAGCACACGCGTTGTGGTTTTCAGCCCGGCTGAGACAGCTTCCCGGGCACACACACAGCCGCACCCGAGCATCATAAGTGTAGTCATTTTGCTTAACATAGCATGACCTTGCATCTGACATCACCTGCCACCCTGAAAGGCATTACGAGACGTACAAAAGTCACTTGTATCTGTTATGTTTATCTACTCTGTGGTTACGAAATTTTCAAAATGTAGTCCACGTCACCCAAAAAAAAAAAAAAAAGGACAATTGTAACTTCTTTGTATGCGCTAATTTTAGGCAAAAAAAAGTGCTTTGTAAGGTACAAAAATAACAATTGCAAGTCGGGCTGGAACACCTGCACCTTTAGTAAGAAGCAGGAAGTGCGGTACTGGGGCAGAAGGGCAACTTAAATGTTTAACCGCTTAAACCGACTGTAAATAAATGAAGGGAAACATAGCCGAGAGGCAGCTTCTGGAATTTGTCAGATGATTAAATGTAAAAGAAAGTCGAATTAGAAGATTCATTTACCCACTCTCTACACTCAAAAGCGAGCCGTTTTTCCCTTTGTTTATAAAGGGTTAACTCTGCCCAGAGGTCATGACAAAGCTCTTAGCACTCCATGTCTGCAAAGTGTCGTCTGACTGCCCTGAAATGCAGAAACAATGTCTACCAAGATTGGCATTGATTCAGATTACTAAGCATCTCAGAAAGAGGTCCGACGCCCCAAGTGACAAGAACATTTACCTTAGATCTTTCAGAGAAAGCAATACGGCTGCCAGAAACACATGGTTGGTTCAGACTACAATCAAAAACAGGGGGTGGAGGATCAATAACACGTACCTGTATCAATATCATGCAATGCGCCCAGCACATCTCACTGAGGAGTCTCATGAAGGTTTTTTTAATGTGCGGATAAAGGGTTGTGGTAAACAAAGGTTGCAGAGGAAGTGACCTGGTTCCAAAAAGGATTCAGTATAGCCCATTCACCAACGCATTCTGCAAAACATTAGCCTGGTGCCAGAAGGTTTATCTTAAGAGAAATTAAAAAAAAAATTGTATTTAGGTTTCTTCTTTGTTGCACGGCACATTCAGTGTTCTTTGACCCACTGCACATACCCAAACAGAAACCGAAGGGGTGTGCAACCTAGGTCCGGTTCTGATATAAAAACCATCATGTAAGAATTTTTGCATGGAAATTCATATTTATTTAACATCCGAAAATGGATCAAGCCATCCGGACCCTTGCTAGACACCCCTGTCTACAGCAGTCGTCGAGTTTACCACAGGCTGCAAACTGATAAGATCAGTCTTTGCATAAGTAGATGGTAAAAAACTGATCTCTATTAAGAATCATCCAACATGTGGTAAAAGCTTGTTTTCCATGCAAGAAAAATATAATGCTCAAATGTGAAAGATACTTTAATAACACAGCCAAACACTCTGCTGAAATAAAATCGCTATTACTCAGACAGCACCATCTTTACAAATGTGCAAATCTAGTGACATTAATATTTTGCCAAGATTTGGAAGAGAATTGATAAAGAATCGTCAAAAACGTTCACAAAAGAGATTATCTCTGATCCTCAGGCGGCCGGTAGATTAAAAAGTATTACACTTCAGTAGGAAAACGCACACGTCTACCTGCTTTCAAAATATATCATTTTTATAGGTAAGTTTGTGCTGCCGTAATTTACAGTATGTTTAGCAACCTTTGCTCAATTTTCATCTGATCTTGAAGAGTACAGTTTGTCACTTGCAAATCAAAGACAGAGTGTGAGACTATCACTGCATGGTTCCTTCGAGGAAGATACATTTATACAAAATGGCAAAATCTGATATGAGGAAAAAAGTCATGCTAGGTGGAACAGAATGGCAAAAGAAGCATTTAAATCAAACTTTGAGATATGTGGACTTAAATAAAATATACAGTTTTAAAAGTTTTATTCCACAATTTGTGGAAGGCAGAAGAGAACACTTTTAACATTTTCTGAACTCTGGACTGTAAGATTTGTTTGCAGTTTTGTGCATGAAACCTATGCATACACATGGAAAACAGAAAAGGGAAAATGTACACATGCACATCATATGGTTGCGTTTAAGAAGAAAAAAACAGCACAAGCGCGCGCCTCGCGATTTCCTTGCAAGAACGTGCAGCAAGGTGCGATGATTGCGACCATATGGCGCCACCATATGGCGCCGCGCGTTCCCGTGCTCCCGTAAGGGAATCACCAGACGTGCATGCGTTGCCATTGCAAGCAATGCAACTTGTGCACGTTTTTGCCCCCAAAGCTGTGCCGATGGCTAAAGGTCTCTCTCCTAAGTAGCGCATGCGCGCTGCGTAGGCGAGACCTAAAAAGGAGATCAGCCTCTGGACATAGGATACCATGCTTGACTAAAAATGTCTCACTTCAAAGAGGCAGGAGGATACAAGGACACCACCGCAGGTTTTACTACCACCCCCACTGACCCATAATCTTAAGGACACTATATGAAACACAAGATGCCTTTTAGCAGACAAACAAAGAGATGAGAATCTGGAGATGGGATAACAGGCTTGATTGAAAGTGTCTTGCTTCAAAAGAGAAAGATGCAATGAAACCATCAAAGGTTTTTTAACTCCTGATCCCTGACACCATGTGACACTCATCAGCACATTGCCAGATATAAACAAGATTTTACCAGGTCCTGAATCAGTAGTCAGAATTGAAATAGTACACATCTGCACTTTAATGTGCTCCCCTATACACAACCAACTGTGCCAACACACAAATGACAAAACCCATTTAGGTAATGTGCAGAGTTAAACGTCTCGCTTCAGGGTTAGGCCAATAATTTACATAAGAATAGTCAGTTTTAAATGATCAGAGAAAGTCACTTGCCCAGTTTCACATAGTGAGTCAAAATGAGAGAATAAGCTAGCTCAATATGTTACGTAACAACAACAGAGACCTGCAGTGTGCAGATTACAAGTTTACATCCCAGAATGGGACAGTCTTACATGTTGCAAAAAGAAGCCCCGTTTGATTTGAGGGATAACATCTGTCAATGCACTAGGAAATAATATACTTGGTGGTGAGCTTCTTCCCAGACAACTTTGCATGTCTCGGAAACATACACACACTGTAAGTACAGGTAACAAATGTACATGTAAAAAAGCACACTGTGCAAGGTCAGAGTTGAATAGGGACAGAAATTGGTGAGACCGGATGCAGTCAAAGTTCCAAGCACATGGACTACAATATAGGTTCAGGCAAGGGACACTCCATGACGCATTTCTACGATAAGCACTGACAAGATAAATAGCTTCAATCAAAAATGCATGTGATCTTTGCAGCATGCACATTAATCATCTGTGCTACTGTATGATGAGCTAGATCTGTAAGCAGACAAACCATCAAAGGTATTGTACAATTATTATTATTGCACGACAATTGCTGGGCACTTCTAAGGGCGCTCTTGTTCACCTAACTCACATCCCACGTGACCATCCTGTGCTGCTGCGTCACTTTAATGGTATGCGGAGTATGCAGTGAACGCTCCCCTCATCACTAGTGGGGAATACGCTATGCATTTCCTCTCAGACCTACCAGAAAAATTGACACACAAATCATGTATCATTCACAATTTGCTTCTGCCCTCCACAGTAAACAAGGCATTCAGCACACTCTATCCACTGGCTGTCTTGCACTACCAGTGACGACATTTTGCGCAATCATATGTACACAAGCGCCTGAAAAGGAGTGCGCTTTAGTGCGAGGGCTGGAGTTCCTGGACTTTTGGGCCGCTTTTTTTTTTTAAAAATTGCAATTTGTTTTGTATATTTCTTATGCTTGCACAGCATTTTGTTAATAAACATGGCAAGATGTGGCGGAGCGGCGAGAGTGGCTGACTCTGGAGTGCAGGGTTCACGGTCCGATCACCAGCGGCAGGTCAGTTCAGCATCATATGACTCTGGACAATAGCTCACTAAATCTCCCTGACGCCCCCCAGCGCCTTGATACCCTTAAGGGGGTGATATGCTTGTGCTTTACAAATTGGAATTATTATAATTATTAAGGTTCTAAATTCATATCTCTTAAATTTAGCAATGTTAGTGATAGAGCGCGCAGGTCACCCAACTAACTAGTAATTCAGATACTAACTAATTCCTATTTACCATAGACTTACCAATCCATCTTGTTGATATCTATGATCACAATGGATTAGGGAGCTAGCTGAAAAGATAAGCAGTCTAAGATAACCATTTATAACATTAGCACTCTTTATAATAACCACAGACTCAGGAAGTTTTGAAAACCTTTATCTAGCCTTCATCAAGGGTTGAAAGCATGAGGTTTACAGCAAGCAAACTATCAATAACCAAAATCATGAAAAGCGTATAACCATGTAAAAAATAAATGATTCCAACCATTTAGAAATCTAAAGGGAAGGTAAGAACAGGGAACATGCTAATAAGAAACTTCAGAAATTAGACTTGATATGGCGTTTCTAAAGGACGGGAAAAATAAGGAACATGCTAGAATGTCACAGTTTGAGTACCACTAGAAAGGTGAATAAGGAAAAGGAACTTGATTTATAATGAGGACATTTTTGAAATAACCATGTAGCTGTAGGGAAGGGAAGGAAAATGGAACACGCTAATAATTCCAACCACTATAATTCGGCTAAAGGAGGGTAAAGAAAGGGAACATCTATGTGGAGAGCCCTGGGAGTGGCAGCGCGACTTTAACCACGCGCCCCTGTTTGCTGCTGAGGAGCCCGTCATGGCGGCGGCTCGCAGACACGGAATCGAGCCTCCATTCACCAGACTTTAGGTCTTCCCAAAGTCTGCACGGCCCGCAAACTGTGCCACAGCACACTCCACAGCACCCGCCTCCCCCCGCGATGACAAATTGGCAAGAGTAAAACACTGAGGTGACCAGAGCGACCCCATCATGGCCGAAAATGATGACTTCTTCCCCCCCTGCTGAACTTTGACTTACTCTTCCCGTCCAGGACTGCGCCTACCCTTATGCGAACATCTGCAATTCTTTCTTTCCTCCCCGCTCTACTCCTCTCCACTTACCTGCTACTGACCTCTGCCCTCACCTTGTCCTGGCCCTAGTCCCCACCCTGCTTACCCGTGAATTTTCCCTTGGCATGTGAGATCTAGCTATTTTGCCTGAAGCCCGATGGAGCTACCTGGTTTAGCTATAGGGGAGAAAGGTCTGGGATTTCATCCTTGGACGTCACCTACCCAGTCGGTCTTCAGCCAGACTTCCTTTCATCTCTCCTGTCATCTCTTCCCGCATACTCCCTCTATGTCTCTCCTTCTCCTTCTCCATGCTCGTTTTATGTTTCCCTTGAGATCTAGCTATTTGGCCAAAGCCCAATGGAGCTACCTGATAGCTATAGAGGAGATGGGTTTTGGGACTCCCCCTCGACCTTCACCTACCCAGCCGGACTTTGGGCAGACCTTCCTCTGTCTCTCTGCTGTATCTCCTCTCCACTTACCTGCTACTGACCTCTGCCCTCACCTTGTCCTGGCCTTAGTCCCCACCCTGCTAACCCGTGAATTTTTCCTTGGCATGTGAGATCTATCTATTTTGCCTGATGCCCGATGGAGCTACCTGGTTTAGCTATAGGGGAGAAAGGTCGGGGATTCCATCCTTGGACGTCACCTACCCAGTCGGTCTTCAGCCAGACTTCCTTTCATCTCTCCTGTCATCTCTTCCCCCATCCTCCCTCTATGTCTCTCCTCCTCCTTCTCCATGCTCGTTTTATGTTTCCCTTGAGACCTAGCTATTTGGCCAAAGCCCAGTGGAGCTACCTGATAGCTATAGAGGAGATGGGTTTTGGGACTCCCCCTCAACCTTCACCTACCCAGCCGGACTTTGGGCAGACCTTCCTTCGTCTTTCTGCTGTATCTCCCCTTACCCCTTTACCCTGAATACTCCACTTATCTCGTTCTCTATGATCTTTTAATTGTTTTTCTAGCAACTGTTGTGTATTGAAACGGATGTAATCTTGTAATTCTGTTGAACCTCATGTAAAGCGCTCTGATACCTTCGGGTCTAGCCAGCGCTATAGAAAACTCTTTAAATAAATAAATACATCTATATTTCATGAACAGTATCTGTATATCATGAATCTCTACTCTATACCCATTACTTTATAATAACTATAGCATTAGAATTAATGCAGAATGAACAGCATAGCAAAAGCAGCAATGCAAGCTTTTCGCATGTGAGAACACAAAGCAGCCATTTTAGCTCTAATGCACAAGTGCAAACAGTTTCCCACCAGAACTGCAAGTACGTCACGTCACATAGGTAAGACCGACGCATGCACAGTAGAAATTTCCGCGTAGCAGCAGCCATCTTAGGTTGCAAGCGTATTAGGATTAGTAAACACATAGGCAAGCTTCCCTCGGACACCCAAAGAGTGTTTGTAAAAGGGCAAGTTAACAAGACAAACAGGTTGATTAATTAATTAGGGTTAGTCGAGGTTCATGAGTACAAGCAAGTCGCTTTACGTGCGAATCCTTGCTCCATCAATCCCCTCTTTGATGATATTTTATATCATCACAATTAATGGAACCAGATGCCAACTTTTCATATCTCACCCAGTTCAATTTCTTCAAATTTTCTGTTTAGCTTTTTCTCAGTATCTTTATTAGGATGAGAATTTTCCCCCCTTTTGTAAATCTGATTATTCAATTCTTCTAATTCGAGCTCGTCAACATTTCTTTTCACTCCTCGCCTATTCACAGTATATTTTTTTTTGTGTTTTCGACATCTGCAGCAAATTATTATTATAAACACTAATAGACCTATTCCCGCATTGGCATCAGTATTTTACTCACAAGACTCTTACCTAGATTAGAAAACCAACTACCTACAGCAGAGAGACCATCAGTAAGTCTCTTCCATGCACTATCAACCTCCAGTGGTTTAAGCTCTTTTTCCAAATTTGTAATGGTACTCACATACCCTTTAATTTCCACACTTTTGTCTGGTATGTAAGTGCAACAATGTTGCGCTTTCAACAATCTGCAGACTCCGCCCTTTTTTGCCAATAACGTGTCAAGGGCAAGTCAATTTTGTAAAACCATATATCTGACTGCAACCAATTCGGTATTGACCATCAGGAAACCTCCAGCAGTGTCAGTTGATAACCGATCTACTACTGTTGACAATTTGCAAATTCTGTGTGTATTCAGAGCTACTCCCACTGTAGGTATCAGTGCACTAAAAATATCACCTACTATTTCACCAACACTTTCTCTTTTACTACGTACTAATTCATTAGTTCTTTCAGTGCTTCCAGTGATTTTCCCCACATGGTATATTTTTGGGAAGACAATACCAAAGTAACAGCTCCCGTACCAATGGTCGGGCAATTTGAAATTAGCCTTGTTCCCACATATATAATAAATTCCAGGAAACACAGGCTCTGACCCATCCTTGAAACCCCAACCCCCAATTACCTTGTAATTGTGTTCGCATACACTGGAACCAATGAATATATTGTTATAGTAACTGGTTCTTTCTCTTTGAAGACAACGTTTCCCTTTCTTTTCGAAATCCAGCAACATAGCAGCATTAGCCCCACCATTTGAGGTGCTCCCTATGCTTTCAGCCCATTTAGGGGTTTTCTGATTTTTGTCTTTTGCTTTCTTTTGGAAACTTTCTCTTCTTTTCTCTACCATATTTAGAAACATTTTCTCTTTTTCATGTAATGAACAGGTCAAGTTATCTTTGTGTGCGTCATCTATATTTATTTTACCTACAGTTAGAAAATATTCACTCATGTATTTGGCTACATCTCTTGTCGTATGTACAGGGTTCAGGTTTCTTCGCACAGGAAGTTCAGAAAATATCACATCAAAGTTTGAATAATAATATGGTAAAGGTCCTCTTCTATAAAATAAACTAGTTAGAATACTACAGGAGATTCCATAGCTTAGTGGCAAATGGTGGTATGTCACACCTTCAGCTACTGAAGTAGGCAGCTTCATACACACATAACAGTCGTCTATTTCCATAGCTTCTACATAATGTACTAACAGGTTTGCGAAAACATTTAAATGAGTTTTGTTCTTGATCTTATTATAATGTAGTCCTCCTCATCTGATGCTTCTAAGTCTATTTTGTTTTGCTTAAGGCTAAGTGCTTTTTCTGGTGCATCTACTCTTTGTGGTGTATTTCTAGTCTGCAGTTCTTCAGTGTCTTTTGGCAATTGATTAGTAGGGTACAGGTTTGGGTCTTTACTCATCATAGAAGAAATAGCTATTGTTAGTCCTATCCAAAGTATCAGTACTATTGCTACACTACATAAACATACTTTACAGCATGTTTAAAACAACCTCGTCTCGGTCTCCCATTCACAGAGGAATCAGACATTTTGACTCAAAAGAAGCTTCAAGCCCCTCTTCGTAACTTTGTACAGCTTGCTTACTCGGGGGCAATTTTTCAGGTTCATTTCGCTTCTTTTTCAGTCTAGTCAATAATTAATTCTTCATCACTTTCGTCACTTATTTCCAGATTTTCAAATTCTTCCAATACAAAGTAAGTCCATTCAGGACTCCGATACTTGTTATTCAGTTTCTTTATACGGGCCCTTCTTCTCTTTGTTTTTATCACAGCTGGGTCAGTTTGACTTGAGACTTCACTTATCTGCTCAGGTTCTTCGTTTATTGTCTTTAGTCGCAGTCTCAGTCTCTTTACAAATCTAGGTACTGCGTCTCCTTTTCTGAGTCTTTTAACTGGCACTGTGTCTTGACTTTCCTCAAACACTCTTTTATTTTCGTTCAGTTGTGGCACATTTGTTTCAAGTTTGTCTCCAGCATTTCTCCCTAACTGACTAGGTCCAGGTCTTATATCGGTTTCTTCTGCTTTTTCCCTAAACTGGCCTTGTTCAGGTGTATGCTGGATTTGGCTTTGTTCTGTTATGTTTTCTTCTTCCTGAACACAATTGTCTATTCCTGTCTGGTCCTGTTCAAGCACTTCGAACTTTTGATTTTCTTCCGCTTGAACCTCTGCCCTAATTTCTATCTGTCCCTCTTCTGGCTCAGGAGTTCTTGGAGGAGTGTCAATTACCTGTTCTTTCCCTATCTGGTCCTCCTCAGAATCAGATTTGATTTGGATTTCCATGATCTGAGTATCTTCCTCTATACCTGTCTCGTCTTCACTATCCCACTGTGTATCTAAATAGGTTTGTCTTCTTCTCACAGGATCTATAGTCAGGTCGACTATTGGGATCCAATCATCTTGACTTGAGCTCGGTTGTTCTTCTTCAGCTACTTCAGGACCGATATCTTGGGACCCCTCAGCTGCACAACCTTCAGCCTCAGTTTCTTCAGGTTCAGTCACTTTCTTCGTATGGCTGGCATGGATCCAGCTAGGTACTCCTGCACACTTCACAGCTGTGGTGGTAAACAGAATTACTTGTCCCAAAACGTGTTTTCCCCATGGTAATTTCCATAGGGCGGTTGGACTCACTTTTAGCTCGAACTGCTGAATGGATTTTCACCAAACTTGGCAAAATTGTAGGGACTGGTAGCCCGATGTGCCTTTGCTATGTCTCAAGATATGCGCTCCAGAGCATTTTGAATAATTTAGGTTAAAAAAAATATATATATCTATAAGCGCGCCCCGGTACGCGCACCGGGGAGCGTACCAGCGCGCAACGCGAGTTCGCGCGTGGAAAGCTGATTGGCTCTCGGGTGTCTGTAAACATTCCAAACAGTCCGGAGCGGCCGCCATCTTGTGTCTCGGTAGGATCGAGACACAAGAGGTGGCAAAAACAAAGGGGGAAATGACCAAAAGGGTGCAGGGTAGACCCCCCCTGCCCCCCTAGGTTTGATGTGGGGGCCATAAAAGGGTCCCGCGGGACAAAAAAAATTAATTTTGTTTTCGATTTTCGCGGGGGAGCGTCCGGTACGCGCACTGGGGAGCTTACCGGGGAGCGTACCAAAAGGCAAACCCATTGAAACAGTAAAATAATAATTTAAAGTGCTTAGAGGTAGGGTAGCTCTGCATAGAGTTGTTGTGTTATATGGGTGATATAAGTACCAGCATGTAGGTACCAATGTAGAGTTTTAAATTCAATGTAGATTGTCTCCTCTGTAGAAAATTTGCATGTTGTTACAGAAGTTATTGTGGTATATGTTATCCATACCATATTTTATCAGGAAAGTAGAAACAACATGGAGGCAGGAGATGAAAAAGAGATGTCAAATACACATTGGAGATAATATAGTGGGAGAAAGGAAGTAACTATGAGCAAAATTACTATGTAACATAAAAAAGTTGCACAGTTTACTATAAGTCTCACATTATATTATATTCATTTTGGTACTATTTCATGAATTACGTATAAAAAAGAATAATGTCTGGAACAATTTTTAATTATTAAATAATAATTTATTGCTGTGATTTTTCAAAATTTAATAACACTTCCAACATTATATCGTCAGGAATGTCCTCATTTTCAGTCCATGATTCCATTTCTTCCACACAATTAACTAACTCTTCGTCTAGAGACTGATCCATAAAGTCAAAGTCTTCCTCAGGATTGTTTTGAAGAACTATTTCGAAAGAAATATTTGCTTCTCCTTCCATTTTCTTGCTGTAAATTGCATTAAAAATAAATATATCAGGGGCAGTGTTGGGTTTAAGTTTAGACAGGTACTTCTGAGTTTTTAACAGTGAAGTTATCTTTGGGCAGTGTATGGTATCAGACAGGAAGTAGAAATATCAAAAAAGTGTATGTGAAGAAGCCTAAGTAATTTCATAATTATAACAGAGAAGCCTAACTCAATCCATAACTATAACAGAGAAACCTATCTCAATCTATAACTATAACAGAGGGACAGTAAATAACTATGAGAAAACGTTTTTACAAATTAACTTAAAGTGCCCCTTACAAATTAACAACTTACCTTATTAAAAGGTGATGAAGATAAATGGAGAACATTTTTTCAAGATGTACCTCAGGTAGGTGTGGTCAAAATGGCCGTGTTTCCCTCTCATTTTTCATTTATATTCATGTACATAACCAATCAAATGTCAGGAAAAAAAAGTAGAAAATGAAAGTAACATTTTAATTGGTTGTAAATCCTAACACTTCATATGTGTTTTTGTCATGTAATTTACCTCAGGATATTTAGAGAGGGCTACAGCTCAAATGGCTCAATGGAATTCCACCAAATTAGGGAAAATGGTAGGGACTGGTATGTAGTAGGGTCTATTCTATATTTGGTGAAAGTCTCTCCAGTGGTTTCTATGTAAATTAACTTTTAAAAAATTTTGGGAGCACTCACCGGTGCGCGCCCCGGTACGCGTACCGGTAAGCGCAACGGGAGTCCTCCATCTTGTGTTGGGAATGGGTAAAAGGGGGCATGGTAGATACCCCCTGACCCCCTAGGATTTCTGAGGGGGGCTTAGGAGGCCCATATAGGCCCAAAAAAACAAATTTTTAAAAAAATTTCGCGGGGGGAGCGCCCGGTACACGTACCGGGGAGCGTACCGGGGAGCGTACTTTGGTGAAAATTAGTGAAAAAAGTTAGAGAAAAGTAATCATTTTGAGTGATCAGAGGTAGGGTAGCTCTGAAAAGAGCTTTTGGGTTCTGTGGCTGATTTAGGTACCTACAAGTATGTTCCAATGCACAGTCTTATATTCAGGAGGAATATTCTATTCCCCTCATCTGAGAAGTGCACACCATCTCCTCTGTAGATATCTTGCATGTTGTAACGCAAGTTATTGTTGTATATTGAACCCATTCCATAGTCTCTCATGTAAGCAGAAACAGATTTATTCACATGTTTCCGTGCTTTCTCAAATTGTGGACAAAATTGGTTGGACCACTTCCATTTCTGTCTTTGGCATATATTGGAATATACCAAGGCAGTTTGTGGAAAAAGTGTCATCAATTGCCCAAAGGTGTCCCTTAAAACCATCTCCAGACCTACCCCAGTCAAAGTGCCTAGGTCATTTCCACCACAGTGCAAAATATGAAGTCAGGGTGTGGCAGATGGTAAAAGGTTTTCACCAATGGTATCAATTGATGACATCTCAATCCTCTTTGACCAATCCATTTTATGTGCACATTTGGTAAATCAAGGTTGTGAAAATTTCTGATAGCTGCCTACCTTTGAGCCCAGTGAATGTAGCTATGTCCAATAATCCAGACAGAGTACATGGTGAGAGGAGGTTCTGGTGCAGTCAGATGAAGTGTAGGAATGAAATGGCAGTTGGAACAGTAGGAGTTTGCAACAAACAAAATGTGGAGTTTCAGTGCTCTTGAATCACAAGCAATGATTGGTGGATTCAGATAGTTGAAAACTGAAAGTTAGGGTGCATGGTAGGGACTGGTATGTAGTATGTGAAATAAGTAATTTGAATGGTTAAGAAAAAGTCATTAAAAGAAAGATTGCACCTGATAAGCTGGTGTATTGAGAGGTCAAACATCCTTGCTGGGTTCATTTGCAACATTGTAGAATAAACTTTTAACCCTGAGAGCTCAGTGAGGAGGGAGTTGCTATGGTAACAGGTAGAAAGGGTTGAGGGGGGGAAGGGTGTTGATTTGAAAATAGAGAGGGAAGAGTTTTAATTGGTTAACATGAGGGATATGTGTGTAGAATTAGAGGTTTTCTGTGCCATTCATGGTTGCAGTGCCTGGAGTACATACCTTTTGCTCTGCTAAAGAAATATTGGTGTGTGTATCTGACACTGTTCTTAATCTCCCAAAGCATTTGTAAAGGTGAGTTATGATTCATTCAATATAGATAGAGAGTTCAGATTAGGAAACACATTGAGCTTCTTTGCTGTTGGTTTGTGTGATGCTTTTTGAAAATGCATGGTATCAATATTTGCAAGATAGAGGATTTGTATTTTGTAAAATAGTGAGGTTTTAGTAGTGAAATTGAATGCTTGTACATAGGACCTGCGCTCTGTTTCTAAAATGTTATTCAAAAAACGATTTTGGGGCAAATCAATGGCTTTTACATTTATGAGAAGGAATAAATAGTGTGTGCATGATTACATACAAATATTTGAACCTTTCACAATCATGTCACCTGTGTTACTTCAGATTAGGAAGCAGACTGAGCTTCTTTGCTGTTGGTTTGTGTCATTTTTTTGGTAATGCTTGGTAGGAATGTTTGCAAGAGAGAGGAAATGTATTTTGTAAAATAGTGAGTTTTCAGTACTGAAATGGAATGCTTGTACATATGACCTGCGCTCTGTTTCTAAAATGTTATTCAAAAAATGATTTTGGGGCAAATCAATGGCTTTTACATTTTTGAGAAGGAATAAATAGTGTATGCATGATTACATAAAAATATTTGAACCTTTTACAATCATGTCACCTGTGTTACCTCAGATTAGGAAGCAGACTGAGGTTCTTTGCTGTTGGTTTGTGTAATTTTTTTGGTAAAGCTTGGTAGGAATGTTTGCAAGAGAGAGGAAATGTATTTTGTAAAATAGTGAGTTTTCAGTACTGAAATGGAATGCTTGTACATATGACCTGCGCTCTGTTTCTAAAATGTTATTGTAAAAACGATTTTGGGGCAAATCAATGGTTTTTACATTTTTGAGAAGGAATAAATAGTGTGTGCATGATTACATAAAAATATTTGAACCTTTCATAATCATGTCACCTGTGTTACCTCAGATTAGGAAGCATACTGAGCTTCTTTACTGTTGGTTTGTGTCATTTTTTGGGTAATGCTTGATAGGAATGTTTGCAATAGAGAGGAAATTTATTTTGTAAAATAGTGAGTTTTCAGAACTGAAATGGAATGCTTGTACATAGGACCTGTGCTCTGTTTCTAAAATGTTATTCAAAAAACGATTTGGGGGCAAATGAATGGCTTTTACATTTTTGAGAAGGAATAAATAGTGTGTGCATGATTACATAAAAATATTTGAACCTTTCACAATCATGTCACCTGCGTTACCTCAGATTAGGAAGCAGACTGAGCTTCTTTGCTGTTGGTTTGTGTCATTTTTTTGGTAATGCTTGGTAGGAATGTTTGCAAGAGAGAGGAAATGTATTTTGTAAAATAGTGAGTTTTCAGTACTGAAATGGAATGCTTGTACATAGGACCTGCGTTCTGTTTCTAAAATGTTATTACAAAAAAACGATTTTGAGGCAAATCAATAGGTTTCAGTAGTGAAATTGAATGTTTGTACATAGGACCTGTGCTCTGTTTCTAAAATGTTATTCAAAAAACGATTTTGGGGCAAATGAATGGCTTTTACATTTTTGAGAAGGAATAAATAGTGTGTGCGTGATTACATAAAAATATTTGAACTTTTCACAATCATGTCACCTGTGTTACCTCAGATTAGGAAGGACACTGAGCTTCTTTGCTGTTGGTTTGTGTCATTTTTTTGGTAATGCTTGGTAGGAATGTTTGCAAGAGAGAGGAAATGTATGTTACCTGTGTTTCCTCAAATTAGGAAGTGGATTGTGTAGATGAGGTGAGGCATGTCCAGGGGCGCAAAGGAGTTGAGGCCTGTGTCCATGAGTGCAATAGAGAGGACTTACCTCCTCTGACCCTTAGACAAGCATTATCTAATCTGTGCCCCTTGGACAGGCCTCAATACATTGAGTATAATTGATGGTAACAGGGTGCAGATGAGATGAGGCGTGTCCAGGGGTGTAGATGAACTGAGGCCTGTCTAATGGTGCAGATGAGTTGAGGTCTATTCAGGGTTGCAGATGAGGTGAGGATTGTCCAGGGGTGCATAGGAGGTGATGCCTGTGTTGAAGAGTGTAGTGGAAGAGAGGTCTGTTCAGGGGTAGAAAGGAGGTGAGGGCTGTGTCTAAGAGTGCAGTGGGGGATAGGCTTCATGAAGTGCAGTCCAGTGCACTCTTAGACACCGGCATCAGCACCTATGCTCCCCAGGACAGTCCTTACCTCATGTGTACAATCTGCTTACTAATCTGAGGAAACACAGGTGATATGATCGTGAAATGTGCAAATATATTTTTTTAATCATGCAGATACTATCTAATCCTTGTCAATAATGTAAAACCAATTCATGTGCCCGAAATATTTTTTTAGAATTATATTTAAAAAACAGAGATAAGGTCATATGTATAAGTGTTATATTGTTTATATTGTTTGCTTATTGTCATTGTTTTGTTGTTTGGTAATAGTGGTCTATAATGATTGTTTTATTTTTTTTTGTTTTCCACAGATTAAAATCAAGATTTCAATAGTAAGGAAATATGTCCTCAAGGCAAAGGAGACGAAAAGATGCTAAGCGGAAAAAAATCAAAAACAGCAACGGAATTAAAGCAGTCTCCTACAACAAATACTTCAAAAAACAGGAAAAAAGCTCCTGGTAAGACAACTAAGTCTTTCTTACGGAACATATGTAGATCAAGAAAAAATGTTGGACAGAATGTAGAAAAAGAGAAGGAGAGAGCAAATTTGAAGAGGAAGGAGAGATTCCCAAAAAATGTTACTACTGCAGTAGGAGACAATAATATGTATAGGAATAGAAGGCAAAATCAATTTAGGGACATTCGTAAACGAATGTTTCGCAATAGGGTGGTTTTAAATTTGTTAAAAAATATTAAAAAAGGTAAACAGAGATCTGCTTTTTATAAGAAAAAGAAAAGTGTAGAGAAGATTGTTGATCAGGCTTTTGAAGTTAAGAAAAAATATTTATCTTAATAATCAATAGAATTAGGACACTTAACAAGGCAATTGATGTTTTCAAATCAAACAGTAAATGGAAAAGAGTAAATAATCGGACTAATTTTTGTAAAGTTTTTTCTGGAGAATGGATGCACAGTTCAAGTTGTGAGCCATTTTTTAATGAGGAGAGTTACTTTCAGGAGAATGATTTAGTGCATGCAGTTGACACCAGTGGTCGAGCATATGAGGTGAAAGACGGTTGTCCGATTGAAAAAGAGAAACTTGTGCCTAGAGAACCAGAAGAGGTGTTAACTGATGAAATTTTAGGGAGACGTACTAAGGGTTCAGTGTACACTTGGAAGTGTAGTAGTATTTGTAGTGTGCGACAGGAATCAATCGATTTGTTTTGTAATTTCTTACGTACATATAGTAAGAAAACTCTAAAACAGAAAATAAAGATGTTGCAAGACTTAGATCATTGCAGAGTGAGAGAAAACACAGGTTTGCAAGGGCATTCACTGGCTTGTCTTTCTAGAAAAGTCTGTCAGAGTGTTTTTCATCATTTTAGGATGTTAGCAGTGCATCATAACAAAATGAGGAAATTAGTGAGAAGGTTGTATTATGCAAAAAGTCCAGCACTTAAGCTTAAACAATTAAACAGTGCTCTTTTGCATGGAACTGAATTAGATGTGAAGAAGATTTGTGAAGAAATTGAGATTTGTTATTTTGGTGAAAAAGAGGACAGTGTAGAAATTGACACGGAAATTTAAGGTAATGTGGAAGACAATGTACAGATTTCAAGTACAGAAAAGTTTGACCAGGAAATTATCAGGTTTAAGGTGAAATCAAGTGAAAGGCCGAATTTTACTTGTGTGTGTTGTCGAAAAACTCATTATAAGCATCAAACTAGATTAGTTGATTTATACGTAAAAAGTGAAAAGATAAATAATTATGAGTGGAAGGATTTTGCAACTTATTCGTGGGTGGAGTATTCTTTTGATTTGAGTTCTGATCAGCGTATTTGTAAATATTGTTATGATAAATTAAATCAAAACAGAATGCCTGCTAGAGCTGTTCATAATAATCTGGAGTTGGTAGACATTCCTCCTGAATTGATGGATTTAAATACATGTGAGTCTATTTTGATTCAATGTGTCCATCCTTTTCAGGCAATTGTTCGCATGGAGCCTAAGATAGGGAAATTGCCTCCTTCAGATTTACAGAGAGGATTAAAGGGAAGAGGTGTTTATTTGCCTCTAGATTTCAAGAAAAATATTGATACAATTGATGTAGAGAAAGTGGAAGAGGAACCTCTGGTTATTCTAGTTAATGGGGTTCTGACAAAGAGTAAGAAAATCAGGCAAGATTTAGTGGATGTTAGAAAAGTCAAAAAGGCAACGTTGTATTTGGTCAAAAACAATGAGTACTACAAACATGTATGTGTTGGAGCAGAGGAAACAGCTGCAGATGAAGACAGTGATTGTTCAGCTGGTCAAATTGAAAAAGTTGATGTGTCTAGAAGTGAAGAAATATATGAATATTATACTGTTCATCCTTTGCATTCCAAAGAAGTAATGGGGAATGCAATTGACTTGTTTCAAATGAAATCAGCAAAAGGAAGTCCCATTAGTGTATGGGAAGAAAGTTTGGAAGCTTGTTGTTTTCCACAGCTATTTCCAACAGGTCGAGGTGGACGATATGATGATCGACCACTTCAAATTCCAGCATCTAAATATCGGACTTTAAGATTATATGCTGAAGATCCAAGGTTTCGTCAATGCATCCCATATTTGTTTCATCTACTGTATGAAAGTGACTTGTCTGGGCTTTCTTATGCAGTAAACCATATACTGAAAAGTGGAGCACATCTGCAAAATGTTTCGGCGAGGGACTTTATGGAGAAAGTCAATCTGCAAGACAATATTTTGGAATCTCATCTAATCAATCTCATGGCATGTCAGCGTGGTACAAACGAGTATTGGTACCGTCGTCATGGGGAATTGAAATGTATGCTAAGAAACTTAGGAACTCCTACATGGTTCCTCACTCTTAGCTGTGCTGAGTATGCATGGGATGACTTACTTCAATTTCTACGAGAGGCAAATGCAAACATACAAAATATAGAATTTAAAACACCTGGAGAACTGTGTTCTTTGGATCCAGTGAATGTATGCAGATATTTAAATCATAGATTTGAAGCTATGATGTCTTTCATTACCAACAAAAAAAATCCTCCCCTTGGAGAGGTTTTGGATTTCTTTTGGAGAAAGGAGTATCAAGCGAGAGGTGCTCCTCACATACATATGTTGTTATGGATTAAAGATGCACCCAAATTTGGAACAGATTCGGATGAAACAGTGATGAGTTTCATTGAAGAGTATTCAACATGTGCTGTTCCGAAAACTACCGAGGAAAACAGTTTAAGGCAACAAGTTTTACGCTTTCAATCCCATCGTTGTGGGAAGTATTGTCGCAGAAAATTCAAAAACAAGGAAAAGTTCTACACAAAATGTCATTTCAGCTTTCCACGACCAGTAATTTCTAATGGAAGAGTAAATAATTTGATGTCTTCTCTACGACATACTGTGACAAGGAAATCACCCAAAAATACATACAATTTAAAAAGAAACGAAGAATCCAAGTACATCAACGACTACAACCCAGTGATTTTGTCCATGTGGAATGCTAACATGGATATTCAATTAGTTGCTGACAACTCTATTGCTGTGGCTCGATATGTGACGTCTTACATCACAAAAAAAAGAAAAGACAGAACTGAAGTAAATGTGGGAGGATATTTCACATGAAAAGAGTCTAAGCAAGAAATTATACAGTTACAGTCCGAAGATGTTGTCACATCGAGAAATTGGAGCATATGAATGTTCTGATCGATTGTCATCAGCAAGTCTATATGCCAAATCTAGAACCATCATTTGGGTGAGTCTAGGTCTTGCTGCAACACGAAACCAAGTTTTGAAATCTGTACAAGAAATAGAGTATTTGGCGGAGAAAGAACCAGAAAGTACAGATATTTTGAAGACAAACATGTTGGATACATACTATCCAAATAGAAGTCCTTACCTTGAGAACGCTTGTCTCTATGAAGTTCTGCAAAGATATATTTATAAGAGGAACATCCGAGAAGATATCAATAATGGAATATATGCTGTCATTGGATGTGAAGGATGTCTAGTGAAACAGAGAAAAGGTCATTTGATTAATCATCGAAAATTGAGTTGCGAAAATCCAGACACAAAGGAATTCTACTATTTGGCTCTTTTGCAACTCTTTAAACCATGGCGTACAGAAGATGAACTACTTGGAGATTTTCTCTGTTATGAAGACTCTTTTAATGCAACCAAGGATACCATAGAATGTCCTGTTTTTCCAAATTATCTGCAAATGTTGAATGAAGAAATAGAGCAAGAAGCAACAATTGCTGCAGAGATTGCGAGAGACAGTTCTCAAGACAGTCAGAGTTCTACTTCATTGAGTCAGGATCCACTAGGAGGACCAGTTATTCAAAATGAGGCTGCCACTGCCATGGATGAGGTGGAAAGAGCTATGGAACAAGCTGAAGAGGATGTAGTTAACTTAAAAGATTTGGTGAAACAACTAAACATTGAGCAGAAACAGATATATGACGAAGTCACAGAACAGGTTGAACATGGGTTCAGTCATGAGAAAAAAGAGTGCTCATGTACATCATTTAAGCCTGTCCGACTGTATGTGAGTGGAGAAGCAGGAACTGGAAAAAGTTTTCTGATTAAATTGCAACTTATTTGCAGAAAAGGACTGAATCAGCGTTGTCTTGTGTTGTTACTGCTCCAACTGGGCTTGCAGCACATAACATTAAAGGGATTACTTTACATCGTTTACTGATGCTACCAGTTGAGCATGATAACAAATTACAATACCACAAGCTATCTGGAGATGCTTGTTCTGAAGTTTCAAGAGTGCTGAAGAAAATGAAACTTCTTATCATTGATGAGGTAAGCATGGTCTCAAATCTAATGCTTGCTTTTGTGCATTTGAGAATGCAAGAAATTCTTAGAACAGACTATGATGTCTTATTCGGAGGAAAACACATTATTGTTTTTGGAGATCTACTGCAGTTGACTCCAGTGAAAGGACAACCAGTGTTTAAAATGGTCACGCATGAAGATACCAGGAAGTGCCTAGGAAGCATTGGAAACGTTATTATATGGTTACATTTCAAATATGCAGAACTACTTCAAAATATGCGACAGGCAAAGGATAAAGATTATAAAAATATTCTACAAGATGTAAGAATCGGAAAAGTAAGTGAGCATGGGAAAGAAACTTTACATGCACGATTAATTTCAAATTTGTATCCAAATGAAAACATTCTTCCAGAGAATATTTTTAAGAAAATTAACGAGAACAAATCTGGAATATGTTTGATGCCATCTCTGAAAGAATGTTCCATTTTCAACAACAAAATGTTAAAGTTAGAAAATGAAGAGATTGTGAAACTGGAAGCTATAGATAAAATAGAGCATATGGGAGCAACAATTATTTTGTCTGAAAATTTGAAATCAAAATTGGATTCATTAGAGAAGAGTATATCGAAAACTGCTAGTTTTGAAAAGACTCTGAATGTGTGTTTAAATTGTCGTATCATTTTGAGAAGGAATTTAAATGTTGAAAGAGGTCTGGTAAATGGAGCAATGGGTCATGTTGTTGGTTTTGTGAATTACAAAAATAGAGACGGAATTTAAATTTTTTAAATTCAATTTGATGGCATTGACGAAATAGAACAAATTTGTCGTTGTTCAGCTAGATTTTTGCTTGTGAAAGACTTATATGTTCGCTGAAAACAGTTTCCTGTTTGTTTGGCATTTGCGGTGACAATTCATAAATCTCAAGGTTTAAGTGTAGATTGTGCTTTGGTGAACATTGGAAGTTCCGTGTTTAAAGAGGGTATGGCATATGTGGCATTATCACGAGTCAGAAATTTATCAGGATTGTACTTGATTGAGTGTGATGAAACAAAGATTTGTGCTGATCTAGATTGTGTTAAAGAATACAATAGGTTAAGAAGAGAGTATGCTCCACATTTGCCTCAATATCCTCTGTTTGAAAAACGTGTGGTAGGCCGAAAAAGTAGAAATGAGAATAAGTGCAGTGAGGTAGTAGCAAAAAGACAAAAAGTAGATGAAACTGTAATTGTAAGTAGAAAGAAAAAGGATTCTGTTGAAGATGTTGTTGGATTTCAGTTTGAAAACAGTTCTGGTGTCAACTGCTATGCTAATGTAGTGCTTAATGTTGTTTTTTTTCTTCAAAATTTACAAGAACAGATTGTTGAAAATCGTTATCAAACATTCTGCTGTTTATTGAATTCTGTGTTTGAGAAATGTAGCAGTGATAGAGCAAAAATAGAAAGTGTTTCAGAAATTAGAAATCTTCTAGACATATGTTCTGGTCAAAATCAATTTTCACAGAATATTCAGCAGGATTGTCAGGAATTTTTAATGTATATGTTTGATGTTTTGGAAGATGAAGGTGTAGATATAAAAAATCTTTTTAGCCTTTCTTATCAATGGCTCAGAAAAGGGGGTGGTGATGAACAGAGTGCCTGAATTAAGCAGGATGGTGCAGTGAGCTAAAAAACGGTGATGGATCAAGCCCTGATCTGTTGACTGGGAAGGAGTGTTCTGATTAACTCAGATACTCTGTCCATCACCACCCCCCTTTTGTAATTATTTTGGCCACCATGAGTGTGGAAGGGTATGCTCAGACATGAGTCCCTTGCTCATTGCACCATCAGGATTCAAGCAAGCCGGGCCGAAGACGGCTGTAATGCCAGAAACCGGTCCCCGGAAGCTTGTTTCCTTTCCAGTGAAGAATTGGCTTGGTAGTTTGGTCTGCCCTGTTCCCATGATGCACTGGGGCCAGGGACAGACTAATTTGCATATAGCCAGGTTCTGAACTGGGATGGTGCAGTGAGCTAAAAAACGGTGATGGATCAAGCCCTGATCTGTTGACTGGGAAGGAGTGTTCTGATTAACTCAGATACTCTGTCCATCACCACCCCCCTTTTGTAATTATTTTGGCCACCATGAGTGTGGAAGGGTATGCTCAGACATGAGTCCCTTGCTCATTGCACCATCAGGATTCAAGCAAGCCGGGCCGAAGACGGCTGTAATGCCAGAAACCGGTCCCCGGAAGCTTGTTTCCTTTCCAGTGAAGAATTGGCTTGGTAGTTTGGTCTGCCCTGTTCCCATGATGCACTGGGCCAGGGACAGACTAATTTGCATATAGCCAGGTTCTGAACTGGGATGGTGCAGTGAGCTCAAAAACGGTGATGGATCAAGCCCTGATCTGTTGACTGGGAAGGAGTGTTCTGATTAACTCAGATACTCTGTCCATCACCACCCCCCTTTTGTAATTATTTTGGCCACCATGAGTGTGGAAGGGTATGCTCAGACATGAGTCCCTTGCTCATTGCACCATCAGGATTCAAGCAAGCCGGGCCGAAGACGGCTGTAATGCCAGAAACCGGTCCCCGGAAGCTTGTTTCCTTTCCAGTGAAGAATTGGCTTGGTAGTTTGGTCTGCCCTGTTCCCATGATGCACTGGGCCAGGGACAGACTAATTTGCATATAGCCAGGTTCTGAACTGGGATGGTGCAGTGAGCTCAAAAACGGTGATGGATCAAGCCCTGATCTGTTGACTGGGAAGGAGTGTTCTGATTAACTCAGATACTCTGTCCATCACCACCCCCCTTTTGTAATTATTTTGGCCACCATGAGTGTGGAAGGGTATGCTCAGACATGAGTCCCTTGCTCATTGCACCATCAGGATTCAAGCAAGCCGGGCCGAAGACGGCTGTAATGCCAGAAACCGGTCCCCGGAAGCTTGTTTCCTTTCCAGTGAAGAATTGGCTTGGTAGTTTGGTCTGCCCTGTTCCCATGATGCACTGGGCCAGGGACAGACTAATTTGCATATAGCCAGGTTCTGAACTGGGATGGTGCAGTGAGCTAAAAAACGGTGATGGATCAAGCCCTGATCTGTTGACTGGGAAGGAGTGTTCTGATTAACTCAGATACTCTGTCCATCACCACCCCCCTTTTGTAATTATTTTGGCCACCATGAGTGTGGAAGGGTATGCTCAGACATGAGTCCCTTGCTCATTGCACCATCAGGATTCAAGCAAGCCGGGCCGAAGACGGCTGTAATGCCAGAAACCGGTCCCCGGAAGCTTGTTTCCTTTCCAGTGAAGAATTGGCTTGGTAGTTTGGTCTGCCCTGTTCCCATGATGCATTGGGCCAGGGACAGACTAATTTGCATATAGCCAGGTTCTGAACTGGGATGGTGCAGTGAGCTATAAAACGGTGATGGATCAAGCCCTGATCTGTTGACTGGGAAGGAGTGTTTTGATTAACTCAGATACTCTGTCCATCACCACCCCCCTTTTGTAATTATTTTGGCCACCATGAGTGTGGAAGGGTATGCTCAGACATGAGTCCCTTGCTCATTGCACCATCAGGATTCAAGCAAGCCGGGCCGAAGACGGCTGTAATGCCAGAAACCGGTCCCCGGAAGCTTGTTTCCTTTCCAGTGAAGAATTGGCTTGGTAGTTTGGTCTGCCCTGTTCCCATGATGCACTGGGCCAGGGACAGACTAATTTGCATATAGCCAGGTTCTGAACTGGGATGGTGCAGTGAGCTAAAAAACGGTGATGGATCAAGCCCTGATCTGTTGACTGGGAAGGAGTGTTCTGATTAACTCAGATACTCTGTCCATCACCACCCCCCTTTTGTAATTATTTTGGCCACCATGAGTGTGGAAGGGTATGCTCAGACATGAGTCCCTTGCTCATTGCACCATCAGGATTCAAGCAAGCCGGGCCGAAGACGGCTGTAATGCCAGAAACCGGTCCCCGGAAGCTTGTTTCCTTTCCAGTAAAGAATTGGCTTGGTAGTTTGGTCTGCCCTGTTCCCATGATGCACTGGGCCAGGGACAGACTAATTTGCATATAGCCAGGTTCTGAACTGGGATGGTGCAGTGAGCTAAAAAACGGTGATGGATCAAGCCCTGATCTGTTGACTGGGAAGGAGTGTTCTGATTAACTCAGATACTCTGTCCATCACCACCCCCCTTTTGTAATTATTTTGGCCACCATGAGTGTGGAAGGGTATGCTCAGACATGAGTCCCTTGCTCATTGCACCATCAGGATTCAAGCAAGCCGGGCCGAAGACGGCTGTAATGCCAGAAACCGGTCCCCGGAAGCTTGTTTCCTTTCCAGTGAAGAATTGGCTTGGTAGTTTGGTCTGCCCTGTTCCCATGATGCACTGGGCCAGGGACAGACTAATTTGCATATAGCCAGGTTCTGAACTGGGATGGTGCAGTGAGCTAAAAAACGGTGATGGATCAAGCCCTGATCTGTTGACTGGGAAGGAGTGTTCTGATTAACTCAGATACTCTGTCCATCACCACCCCCCTTTTGTAATTATTTTGGCCACCATGAGTGTGGAAGGGTATGCTCAGACATGAGTCCCTTGCTCATTGCACCATCAGGATTCAAGCAAGCCGGGCCGAAGACGGCTGTAATGCCAGAAACCGGTCCCCGGAAGCTTGTTTCCTTTCCAGTGAAGAATTGGCTTGGTAGTTTGGTCTGCCCTGTTCCCATGATGCACTGGGCCAGGGACAGACTAATTTGCATATAGCCAGGTTCTGAACTGGGATGGTGCAGTGAGCTAAAAAACGGTGATGGATCAAGCCCTGATCTGTTGACTGGGAAGGAGTGTTCTGATTAACTCAGATACTCTGTCCATCACCACCCCCCTTTTGTAATTATTTTGGCCACCATGAGTGTGGAAGGGTATGCTCAGACATGAGTCCCTTGCTCATTGCACCATCAGGATTCAAGCAAGCCGGGCCGAAGACGGCTGTAATGCCAGAAACCGGTCCCCGGAAGCTTGTTTCCTTTCCAGTGAAGAATTGGCTTGGTAGTTTGGTCGGCCCTGTTCCCATGATGCACTGGGCCAGGGACAGACTAATTTGCATATAGCCAGGTTCTGAACTGGGATGGTGCAGTGAGCTAAAAAACGGTGATGGATCAAGCCCTGATCTGTTGACTGGGAAGGAGTGTTCTGATTAACTCAGATACTCTGTCCATCACCACCCCCCTTTTGTAATTATTTTCTTATCAATGGCAGCATGACTGCAACAACTGTAGTTTATCAAGTAGTACTAGAATAGACACTGAAAGATTTATATATTTTAGTTTACCAGACTGCAAATCAGTGCCTTTTAATAATCTAGTTAAAGCAGCTGATCACAATATGGTGTGTACCCAATGTAAGTCTGCAATGCTGTCCACATTATTTTTACAAACTTATGGTAAATATGTGATTTTAATGTTCCAACGATGTAGACCTGATGGAAGTAAATTGTCAACTTCTATTAAAAATTTTGTGGCTTCTCAGTTATCAATTTCAGGAAGAACCTTTGCAACTGTAGCTATTATTTATCATGACGGTCCTTCGACAACATCAGGGCATTACACATGTTATTTAAAATGTCAAAAAGGGTGGAAGCTCTGTAATGATACTCATTTGACTTTCAAACAACGTTTGCCTTTTGACTTAAAAAAATTCATACCTAGTGTTTTTAGAACCAAAATTTAAGTAAAGGTAATTGGCCTATGAAGACGGGAGCAGTTAATAAAGGTTAGTTTGCTGTTTAAAATTATATTCTGAGTAAAAGTGATCAAGATAATATAAAAAATTGAGTTGTCATATAGGTACTGTAAGTGGATCTCATAGTAAGTGATATCAGTATTATAGGAAATGATGAACATGAATGAGTCAGAGATGGAATTACGAATATTTAAATATTGTGAAAATGTTGTATGAGCCTTTCTTTCAGAACGTTGGGAAAATGGTAATTTCAGAGTTTCTTTTAATTAATTTGAAAATATAATGATACATCTGACACTATTTGGCCTTAAGGAAAAGTGAAGGAATGACCAAAGAGTCATGACTGAAAAAAAGGAGTATATGAAAATAGTGAAAATATTTCAGATGTTCTTGGAGCTTTTCTTCTAGAAAGTCGATGAAATGGATTTTTTAGTGAATAGCAGAGTACTTTCCAACGAAACGGACCTTCATGATATACTATTTGGCCTAAAGGAAAAGTAAGTGAATCAAAGATTAGTGTACATTTGTGATTTTTAAGTTTAGATGTTTTTTTTTAAAACACAATCTTTTTGATTGTGTTTTTTTTCCCCGCTGTCATATGATGAGTAGTTTGAACTCACTTTTTTAAGTGAAATTCAATATATTCTGAGAACAGCAAAAAAAACTATGTAACATGTTGTACACGTTATTCTATAGTTTGTATTGTGTCATTGAAATTGTATTCCCATTGTCTCACACTCACTTTCCTTTTTCCACCCTCGTTCAGCTCTTTTTACTCCCTTATAATGTCTTTCTTTCACTCTCTTTCAGCCCCGTTCCTTTACTCCACTTCTTTCACAACCCCTCATTCTCATTTCAACTGTCTGCATCCCTCTCTCCCTTGCATAACTATTCAGCTTTCAGTCTCTCTGCTTTACTTCCCTTTTCCGTCTTTTCCTCCTTTGCTCTTTTAGTAATTCCTCTTTACTCACTCAGCAGTATTGTCGCACTCTATCACTATAAATCACCCACTCTCCCTCGCTTATCTTTGTTTGATCCTTTCTTTTGACCTCTTCTCTCTATTTTCCGTTCACTACCTCTATGTCCTCAGTCCCTCACTCTCCTTGTGTTATGTTCACTTGTGTTTATCTACCTTCTACCATTTCTCTTACAACAACTTCACTGCTCCTCTCTCATCGTTCATCAACCCATTTCTTTTAGTCCGGTTCCATTACTACCCCTCATTTCCTATCTTTCAGTGTCCTTCTCTTTACTTTCATCACCGAATCACTTTCTCTCAGTACCACTGCTTTAGTCCTCTTCTCCTCTCTTTCCTTCTTTTGCTCCCTTACTCATTTTTCTTTCCTCACTCATTGTACTCCACTTCACTCAGTCCTTCCCTTAGTCTCTCTGTCTACTAACTTCCTCACTCCTTTTCCCTCAATCCTTCTATATTATCCTCTCTCCCTTCATCCCTTCACTCTATGACTCTCCTTCACTTACTCTCAGTTATCTTCCATTCCTCATTCTTCTAAATGCATCCTTAATTAGACTCCTTTCCCTCTCAGTCATTATCTTTTTACTTACTCCTGTTTCCTTATTTAGTTTTGCTAACTCACATTCTTTTAGTATCTTTCTTACCTTCAGTTCATTTTTCTCTTCTTCTCTTCCTTTCTGTCAGTGAATCTATATGCCTTACTCTTAGTAATTTACTCTCCTTCTATTTCTTTTTCCTTCTTTTTGTCCTTCTACCTTACTTTATTTCCCTTTCTGTGTCCTTCACTCTTACTTTATTTCTAAATACACTGTTATGATTTTTAACCTCTTTATTTGTATCTTTTATTTTAAAATACATATTTTACTAATTATAACTTATTTTTTCTTCTCTATTTCACAGATACAAAGTGTAGTAAAAAATGTAATTAAAGTTACATTAATGATATGGTAAGTGTGACTAAAAAAATGTAGTTTGTAATCACCCTTTGTTTTAACCTCACTACTATTTTCTCAACCTACCTCACTCCTGTTTCTTTACTCTGCTTCCCTCACTTATTCATATTCTCTATGTTTACTACCCTTTCCCTATTTCCCCTCCCACATTCAACTTCTTTCAGTCCCCATTCTTTACTTCCCTTACCCTCTGTTCCCTTCCTTTGCTCCCTCACTCATTCTCTTTCCCTTAATCATTTACTTCACTCCTACACACACACCTCCCCCCCAACACACACATACACCTCTGACATACACCCCACATACACACCACACACACACCTCACACACACACACACACACAGTCACACACACACTCCTCACACACACCCACCCACACATCCCACAAACATACACACACACTCCACACACATACCCCCCACACCCACACACCCCCCACACATATCTCACACACCCACACCTCCACCCACACCCAAACACCCCACACACCCACACACACACACCTTACACACCCACACCCCCACCTACACCCACTGACTCCCTATAAGTCACCCACACTGCCTTACTTACCTTTATTTCCTGTTTCACTCAGACTCTTTCAGTCACTCCTTCCTTTACTCTCTCTCTCTTTTCTCTCTGTCACTCCCCATGTCTTACCCTTATTCACTTTTATCCACCCTCTTTCACCCCTCTTTACTTACACTCACTGCTCTTTTCTCACCCTCCCTCGCCGTTGTTCATTTCTTCCGGTTCCGTCACTACCCCTCATTCCCCATTCTTTACTGTCCTTCCTTTTACTATCAACACCCACTCACATTCTTCCAGTACCTCTACTTTAGTCTTCTTTTTCTCTCTTCCCTTCTTTCGCTCCCTTATTCATTTTCCTTTTCTCACTTACACCCTATTACACCTTCTCTGTTTTTTACTATGTAATAAACAATCACTCTGTGTTGCTCCCTCTAGCGCTTTTTCTCTTAACATTACTCTCTCTGTATTCTTCCCTCATGCTCACTCTTTCTTTATTTTTGAAAAAAAAACTTTTTGGGTGCGCGCCTTGGTGTGCTCCCAGGTGCACGTACCGGTACGCGTACCCTGCAGAAAAAAGATTGACAGAGATTCTTTAAAAATATAGGTTTATTTTTATAAATTAAAGGTAGTTCTAAAAAGAACTGTTTTTTTTATTCTTTTTGTTGTTTTATATTTTTTTATTGTTTTTTTTAACATTTTTTACTTTTTGGGGATTTTCTGAACAGTTTTATATTTTTTTGTATTTTTTATGGGGAGAAACAAAAAACAGGGAATTGTAAATGGCTCAACTGGAGCAAAGAAAAAAACTGAAAAAATTAGGGTTTTTTCGGGCACTTATGGTTATCCCCAGCACAGATTATAAGTTTTATACTTTGCTCACCATAGCAAAGTGTCTTTCCACAATATTTGCACACGATTTTAAAATCGGCAAACTTGGGTTGTATGGTAGGCATCGTCTCTCTTGCCTCTGAACCCGATGGAGTGGGTTCTTTGGATGTTGAGGGTCTGGATGTTGATGGGGGTAGCTTACTGCAGAGGTCCCTTAACTCTGCAGCAGAATAGTTGTTTGGGTGCAAACGCAACATGTGTCGAATCATGGTATGATTCCCGAAGGAATATTTTTTGTTAGGGTTCCCCCTGGACAGCTCAGCACCACAAATCAGACAAGTCACCTTCGCAGCGTTGACTTTTTTGAAACCCCTTGGGATTTTGTAGAACTCCCATACGAAGTGCTCTTTTGGTTTGTAGGGCTGATTATCTTCAGGCAGAAAATGCCTTGTCTGTTCCTCCTCTTCATCATCCTCCTCCTCTTCTTCTTGACCACCAATGTGATCCTCTGGTGGTCTTTTTGATGGTGATGGTGGTGGTGGTGGGGTAGATGCTCCAGCTGCTGATATGACTGTAGCCATCTCTGTAAGGAAAAAGCAGGTCTTCCTCACTCAAATAACAAAGTGAAAATGAGGAAAAAAGGTAGGGGCTTTCATCATTTGGAAAACAAAAGTGTTCTTAACCAATGAAAAGTGTTATTTTCAAGTCACATGACCAGGGCTTTCATCATTTGGAAACCAAAAGTGTTGTGAACCAATGAAAAGTGTTATTTTCAAGTCACATGACCAGGGCTTTCATCATTTGGAAACCAAAAGTGTTGTGAACCAATGAAAAGTGTTATTTTCAGGTCACATGACCCGACGCGCTTACGCTACGCGCCCCGGGGCGCGCTCCGGGGCGCGCTCATAGTCGCGCCCCTGGGCGCGCCCGGGGGCGCGTTGCATAAGCGCGTCAGGACGTTTCGCGATCGTATGCGCTCGCGTGCTTCTGGGTGCGCTTACGCTGTGCGTCATATGACGCATCACGCGGCTACGGGATACGTCACGATGTTTTCGTTCGCGGGAATAGCGCCAACGGGACGCTCACCGGTACGCGCCCCGGGGCGCGCCGTAGCACTGCGCTTACCGGTGAGCGCATCGGTACGCGCCCCGGGAGCGCTCCGGGGCAACAAAAAAAAATTGTTATAAAAAATATTACATTTCATTTTGAATAATTGGTCCTCCTAGTGGATCCTGACTCAATGAAGTAGAACTCTGACTGTCTTGAGAACTGTCTCTCGCAATCTCTGCAGCAATTGTTGCTTCTTGCTCTATTTCTTCGTTCAACATTTGCAGATAATTTGGAAAAACAGGACATTCTATGGTATCCTTGGTTGCATTAAAAGAGTCTTCATAACAGAGAAAATCTCCAAGTAGTTCATCTTCTGTACGCCATGGTTTAAAGAGTTGCAAAAGAGCCAAATAGTAGAATTCCCTTTTGTCTGGATTTTCGCAACTCAATTTTCGATGATTAATCAAATGACCTTTTCTCTGTTTCACTAGACATCCTTCACATCCAATGACAGCATATATTCCATTATTGATATCTTCGCGGATGTTCCTCTTATAAATATATCTTTGCAGAACTTCATAGAGACAAGCTACTCACCAACCCATGCAGCCACTTATACACAAAGTGAAACACTAATCCTTATATTTAAATATTTAAACATTACTCACTGATATATGTATACACTAAGATACACTTAATAAGCCAGTGAACCAATCAATTTTTTTTAAAAAAACATCCATGTAAACCCTTATTTAAACATTTATTCTTCCATCAACTTTTACATATACATATATATCACATATTTATTTTTTAAAAATACACACATTCACTGGATGGTGTCATCAGTGATGTCATGAGTGATGTCACTGACCATGTCATGAGTGATGTAATATGTGACGTCATCAGCAGTGCATTGCACGCCCAAGTTATAGTGAGTCCAACTAACTATAACGTGGGAATTTCAATGGTTTTATGCGAGTAAAATTTCCAGCTAACTATAACTGGTGTGAAACCTATGGTTTTTTCAGTGAATATATATATATATATACATCTCTTTCTCTCTCTGTCTCTGTCTCCCTCCCTCTCTTTCCTTCCCTCTCTGTCTCCCTCTGTCCTCCCTCTGTTCTTCTCCCTCTGTCTGTCTCCCTCTGTCCGTCTCCCTCCCTCTGTCTGTCTCCCTCCCCCTGTCTGTCTCCCTCTGTCTCCCTCCCTCTGTCTCCCTCCCTCTATCTCCCTCCCTCTGTCTCCCTCTGTCTCCCTCCGTCTCCCTCTGTCTCCCTCTCCGTCTCCCTCTCCATCTACCTCTCCGTCTCCCTGTCACTCTGCCTGTATCTGTCTGTACCTGTCTCCCCTCTGTCTGTCTCTCTGTCTATCTCGGCCTTTCTCTGCCTCTATCTGTCTCTGTCTGTCCGTGTCTCCGTCTCAGTCTCTACCTCTATCTCTCTTTGTCTCTATCTCTGTCTGTCTCTGACTCTGTCTCAATCAGTCCCTGCCTCTACCTCTGTCTCTCTCCGTCTCTCTCTCTGTCTCTATCGCTGTCTGTCTCTATCGCTGTCTGTCTCTACCTCTATCTGTCTCTGCCTCTATCTGTCTCTGTATGTCCCTGTCTCTGACCCTATCTAGCTCTGTTTGCCCCTGTCTCTATCTGTCTCTGCCTCTATCTGTCTCTGTCTCTATATGTCTTTATCTGTCTCTATCTCTATCTGTCTCACCTCACCTGGCTCTTACTCCCTGCTGCCCTCTGTCACCTCACCCGGCTCTTACTCCCTGCTGCCCTCCGTCACCTCACCGGGCTCTCATTCCCTGCTGCCCTCCCACCTCACCCGGGCTCTCACTCCCTGCTGCCCTCCCACCTCACCGGGCTCTCACTCCCTGCTGTCCTCTGTCACCACACCCACTGTCCTCCCCGCCCCCCCCCGCCCCCAAGTGTGTGTGTCAGCTCAGGCTGACACAGATTACCAGACACCCACACAGCCACACCCCAGTAATTCACAGTTCTTTAAAAGACCATTTACATGTTAATGAGGCTTTGTTCACCTCTTCTTAGCGCCCCTGCAGCTCCACTCGGACTGTGGCTGGTATCGCCGGGCCCCAACAGAGCAGTACCGGTGGTGTTTGCCGACGCTTAAAAAAAAAAGAACACAGGTACGATGTCTGTAAGGTCAGCGGGCCACCAAGGAAGGCTTGCCGGGCCGCTGGCGGCCTGCAGGCCGTACTTTGACTGCCCATGTACTAGAGGAATGGACCTTCTGAAAAGGTGAGATTTGTTCAGGCGCCAGAGCTTCGGCCCAAGCCTCCAGGGGAAACTCATCTTCAGATACCTGCTACCACAACAACTCGAATATAAATGAAAGCTAGGGGCAGATTTACAAGCCCAGTACGCCACATTTGCGCTGCTGTTGCATTCCTTTTGTGACGCAGCGGCGGCGCAAAGCCAGCGCCATGCTGTGAGGTATAACGTGAAGCATCTAGGGAGATGCGTCATGTTGTAAAGCCCTGCGCCACATGTGGGCGTTCTGGTGCAGGGGGGGGCGTTTCCACGCAGGAACGCCTCCTAAAAGTGGCTGAGTGGAATCTACAAGATTTCACTCAGTCTCTTTTACGGCCATGCGTCAAAACCCTGTGCATGCATGAAGCAGGCATAAGGATTGACGCAGCATGTTAGGCATAGGGGCACCCCGAGCCTTGCTGGAGGTGTGTCGTGCTTGCGACGCAACTCCAGCAATGCGTCACCTTTACGGCAGCAAATGCGTCACGCATCTGTCTATTCTTACCCCATCCATGGTGGCGCAAGAGGTGTCTGCCGTGACGCACAATAACTGGTGCATCCCTGCTGATATGCAGGGATGTGCCAGTTATTGTAAATCTGCCCCCTAATTTTCAAGAGGTAAACCGGGACTCGTTCTTACCCCCAAAATAGCATTTTTAAAATGATGCCCACAAAACATGCAACATTAGAAACTTTCATTCACGGATCCACTTAAACAAGCTGCTTCGCTATTCCAAATTAGGTAACAGTTACAGTTTCAATAGCGAATAATTACCAGGCATCATGCCTGTGATTTGTCAAAAAGAATCGCTTCACTGCCTTGCACTTGCATGTGGAAGGTGCTGCCTTCTTATTTAAATGGTGCGCTTTTTTCTTGTGAATGCCACCGGTGTGTATCATCAGGCCTGCACTTTTCTGGTGACAGGAACCTTAATTCAAGTGCACTCGGTGTGCACACCACCCACACTGTATACAGTAGTCCACGTTTGAGACAGACACGAAGGCAGCAGTACTGAGAAATCGAATATACCCCTAGAGATCCTTTGTCTGTGTGTCTGAGGTGAGCATGGAAAACAGGACAGGCCTTGCAGAGTCCACTTATATCCTGTAGATCATTGTACGGTTTGCCCCATTAAAATGATTTGGTCGCCGTGTAGAAACTTGACTATTTTGCTTTAAAAAGTTACATACATTTTTACAAAATGGCAAATGCCTTTTCTAGCTCAGGTCTCTTACCTTCTGGCGCCATGTATAGTGTTTGAAAGACCCTGGGCCTCGCTCCTGTAGTTTGTAAACTTTGAGCAGCCAATTATGTTTTTATTTTCTTCTGTAGCTCAGCAAGGATGCCATGGGAGCTTTGAAAGCAAAGAACATGGTCCCTCTGATGGTTTTTGGGGCAGAAATTACCAGGGATCAATGGCCCCCTCATGGCTCTGAGCCCCGGTTCCACTGCACCTTTAGCACCAATGGTAGCTATGCCCCTGCCTTTGAGGCTCTTTCTGAGATGGGGCGTGTCCGCAATGTGACAATGCTCATTAGCAAATTCTACCAGGAGACCCGGGCAGTGAACATATTCAATAAGATCCACGTCTCATGGACTACGGTAATAATTTGAATTGATTCACTAACTGTAAATTGACAATTTTTGCATCACAATCTGTAGGTTATTCAGATTTTTACCTAAAACATATGCAAAGAATAAAATCAAATTTTTTTGACCTATTTGTTTTACTCTTTTAGGCCGGTTGTGCGTTTGCAAATTGAAATCATTGTTTCATCAGCAGTTTGGTTGAAAAAAGATCAGAAATGTGTGTTGTATCTCCCGTGTAGGATGGTACTTACATTTGTTTTTTGCTGTTTTCATTGTATAAAACATTTGAAAGAGTAGTTTTATTGATATTATTTCAAAATGTGCATTATCTACTCTTATCTTGATTTGGCATACACATATTAGCTTAGCAACACTATGCAGTTTTGAGCCCTGAAGTCTGGTGCTTGCAATGGTGATTGCCTGTGTGCATCAGACACTGCTGATACAGGCAGGTCAGTGTGCAAATGGCCCCTCTTCCCCCAGCACGAGTCTGGCACCATTCACGCCACCCTAAACGGGACACTGCCTTGCAAAGTGACAGTGTATAAACAATAAACATAGATTAAGGCAGGGGTGTATAGTGCAGGGTGCTACAGGGAGTCTAATGCACACTGGAAAGTGCACAGGCAGACAACTGGCGCCTGAGACTGGCTTTGTGTGCTGCTCAAGAAGAACATGCAGGCTGACAGTCACAAACTAGAAGTGAAGGAGGCACATTAAAAACAATGACCTGAAGTGTGTCCAAAGCACCAAATTATTTTGAAGTACTATAATGCCAGAGGGGCTGGTAGCCGAATTCCAGCCATGGGCTGCTTTTTTAGCAGCCTGGGGGGCCGATTTGTGTGGTTGCTGCGTAGTTTGATGACACCAGCAGCGCAGTGAGGCCCGGAGTGGCCTTTCTGGAGGCAGATGGGCGTGAATTACCTCCCTTTTATCAACAGGCAGAGGTGTCACTCCCTTTCTCTCTGTGGCCCGGCCCCTTTAATATATGCATATTGAGCGGGGCACGGGTCAACTCACTTGTTTCCAGGTGTGTTTCACTAGTGTAATTGCTTTATTTGTTAAATAATAAAAATCGTTTCAAACAGAGATAAAACATGGTATGTAAAAAACATTATTTGTATACAGCTTTACACTGAAAATGTTTAGCAGCATTAATAGTAAGCAGCAGTAGATAAAAAAGCATTTGTGCAAAATTACTAGAGGACAATTTCCAAGCCCTATCGTAGAAATTTTAAAACGCTTTGCCTTTAGTTTTAAAATTGTTCAATCCTGTAACAATTATGATGTAAAGTTTTTGCAGAACTTTTTAAAATTAGATTTTAAAAACAGATTTTTCATTTTCATTACAATTTTGCATTAACAGTATATTACAGTACTAACAATTAGAATCAGTTTTGGCTAGTAGTATTTTTACGGCAATCAAGATAAATTTAACAAAATGGGAGATCAGGCGAGGACCCAGTGAGGCAGGTAATAATGGCGTGTCGACATGTTCTCACACCTAATTCATTAAAAATAGGTCTTAACAGAGTCTTCCGCTCTTAGTGTAAAATAATCTGTGCATTATTTTTAAACCTCCCCTTCCCCCCTTTTTTAATAAAAAAATTTCGAAGCAGTGTTTTACGGAAAGGTAATATTCAAATGTGGCCCACATTTTTTACTGTACCCGGGCCGAATTTTAATCCCAATCCAACGCTGGTTGGTGGGGTGTCAGTCATCTTGCCAGGACCGGGTTGGGATTGCCTTTGCTGTGCTTGTCTGGGGGCCGTGGGCTTATCTTTGCCCTTCCACTGGCACAGTGGTGCATTGGGCACCACCTGGGTTCCGAGGCCTCCTGGTGTTGCAGGTGGCCCACTTGCCTGGTGGGCCTGCCGATGTGCTCAGAGGAGGCTGCGTTACTTGTATTGGGCTGGGCTTGCATGCTGCCTTTTTATTTATTTACTTGAGTTTTATATAGCGCTTTACATGAGTAGACACAGTAGTACAATGAATTACATAAAGTTACACATTAAAAAACAGGGGGTAGGGAAATGAGAATACTCGAAGAAGGCAAAAACGAAGACGTTGGGTGAGGTAACAAAAAGCAGTGGGATAGTTGAAAAAGCGGCAGATAGTAAGAGACAAGAACAATCTAAGGGGCAGGGGAGGGAAGAGGGGGGAAAGAGAGAAAGGGGAAATAAGGCAGAAAAGGACAAGAAAGTGAGACAAAACGAGAGAGGGAAGCAGATAGTAATGAGTAAGACAGCGAGGAGTGGGTCAGAGGCAACAGGAGAGACAATAGAAAGGTCGCTGGGACAGAAGAAGAGGTCAGAGATCGCTAAAATGGCAGATCAGGAGAAAGGTATAAGAAGAAGCGAGTCATAAAAAGAAAATGGCGGGAGCACAAAGGTCCAAGTCCGAAAGTCCAGTAAGAGGACTATCATAGCCAGCAAGTCCGGAGGGAGAAAGGCAGTCGGCCCCAAAGTCACAGCCGTACCGTCCATGAGCAGCGGGGGCAGAGGTGTCCAATCCGGAGGCCAGCACATTGGTAAAACGAAAGAGATTGAAACTGGTAACTAGCTCCAGTGTAACCTAGTTTGGAGGAAGCGGGCTGGATTTAGGCTGTCGGACCTGATAAACGCCCTGGTCCACATTCCAGCGAGAAGCAGTCACGGAAGTACCTGGGCTTGTTGCTAGAGTGCACTCCTCAGGCAAGGTCCTCCCTGAGGCCTCGGAGAGCATTATCTGCTTCCCAGCTTCTTGTTTTCATTCAGAACTGTATATATATATATATATATATATATATATATATATATGCATTCACGGTGCATCTGCATATTTCTGGAGGGACACTGAGAGAGCGCAGAATTTACTGCACCTAGGATTTATTGCACCCCTGTGTTCTTGCCAAAATGAAGATGAAAGACGAACATCGTCTCTTCTTCCAATCAGTTTAATTGGTTCCGGGATCACTCGGGTCATAGGTGTGGACTCCGGGTGAAGGTAATAATCATTCACAAGACGTAATGTCCAGGCGCAAAGAACACTTTTTAAACAAGCATTTGCAGTGCAATAAGGCTCACATTTAAAAAGTTTGAGCTTTTGACAATGTAAATGACAATGCTTTTTATGCATGTTTTAAAAGCCAAAACATAAATAAAAGGCATTGTCATTTGCAACGCTAATATGTTAAACTTTTGAAAATGCGAGACCTATTGCTTTTTTTATATATAGAGGGGCAATGCTTTTCCCACAGCAAATATATTTCCTTCCTGTGAATGCAGTGTTCCCTATGAAGCATGCAGGTTTTCATAGACACATCATTGATTCTTGTACATAACTGCTTTTGAAACAGGTTGCTTTTTATCTTAAAAAAATGTAAACTGGTCACTATTTTTTTTTTATGTTTTAGGTGATGGGAATTCTCCTAAAATGTTCATTTTAAATCGAGTGTATGTTTGTTTCGTTCATTAGGGCTAGTTTGGGTTCCCAATCCAGCCAGGGTCAATGGCCCAGCACAAAGGTGCTGCCCTGAATATGTAGAGATCTTTTTTCGAGTGTACAGTGGTATTGTTTCTTTCCTCCTAATTACTAGGTATTTGGTATCTCTCTGCCAAAAATTCTAACATGTTCCAATGATACTGTGAGGAATTGTATTATTTTAAGTCAGTGGCTACCCACTTACAGGAATAATCCCAACCCCCAAAATCACTAAATGAATCTAAGTTTAACCTCTGGTAGACATATAAAAAGGGTCAGGTAAGCACTATCCTAGAAGTAATGTCAAATGTGACCTATTAATCACAACAATTTTTTATGAATCCAAAGTCATAATACAAGCATGCTTCATAGAAGAAATCCTTCTTGAGACAAGATGATCAAGCTGAGGTCTTTTTGCAAATGCTTTTCTTTTTATTCACAAATGTCAGAGAAACAGCCAACACGTGTTTCGTCGGTACAACGTCCATACCACGACTTTCTCAAGGCTGTGGACATAAGAATAATACATAAATATAAACAAATAAGATAACCCCCTAAATAACATTCAATCAAGCTCCAGTGTAACCTAGTTTGGAGGAAGCGGGCTGGATGTAGGCTGTCGGACCTGATAAACGCCCTGGTCCACATTCCAGCGAGAAGCAGTCACGGAAGTACCTGGGCTTGTTGCTGGAGTGCACTCCTCAGGCAAGGTCCTCCCTGAGGCCTCGGAGAGCATTATCTGCTTCCCAGCTTCTTGTTTTCATTCAGAACTGTATATATATATATATATATATATATGCATTCACGGTGCATCTGCATATTTCTGGAGGGACACTGAGAGAGCGCAGAATTTACTGCACCTAGGATTTATTGCACCCCTGTGTTCTTGCCGAAATAAAGATGAAAGACGAACGTCGTCTCTTCTTCCAATCGGTTTAATTGGTTCCGGGATCACTCGGGTCATAGGTGTGGACTCCGGGTGAAGGTAATAATCATTCACAAGACGTAATGTCCAGGCGCAAAGAACACTTTTTAAACAAGCATTTGCAGTGCAATAAGGCTCGCATTTAAAAAGTTTGAGCTTTTGACAATGTAAATGACAATGCTTTTTATGCATGTTTTAAAAGCCAAAACGTAAATAAAAGGCATTGTCATTTGCAACGCTAATATGTTAAACTTTTGAAAATGCGAGACCTATTGCTTTTTTTATATATAGAGGGGCAGTGCTTTTCCCACAGCAAATATATTTCCTTCCTGTGAATGCAGTGTTCCCTATGAAGCATGCAGGTTTTCATAGACACATCATTGATTCTTGTACATAACTGCTTTTGAAACAGGTTGCTTCTTATCTTAAAAAAATGTAAACTGGTCACTATTTTTTTTTTATGTTTTAGGTGATGGGAATTCTCCTAAAATGTTCATTTTAAATCGAGTGTATGTTTGTTTCGTTCATTAGGGCTAGTTTGGGTTCCCAATCCAGCCAGGGTCAATGGCCCAGCACAAAGGTGCTGCCCTGAATATGTAGAGATCTTTTTTAGAGTGTACAGTGGTATTGTTTCTTTCCTCCTAATTACTAGGTATCTGGTATCTCTCTGCCAAAAATTCTAACATGCTCCAATGATACTGTGAGGAATTGTATTATTTTACGTCAGTGGCTACCCACTTACAGGAATAATCCCAACCCCCAAAATCACTAAATGAATCTAAGTTTAACCTCTGGTAGACATATAAAAAGGGTCAGGTAAGCACTATCCTAGAAGTAATGTCAAATGTGACCTATTAATCACAACAATTTTTTATGAATCCAAAGTCATAATACAAGCATGCTTCATAGAAGAAATCCTTCTTGAGACAAGATGATCAAGCTGAGGTCTTTTTGCAAATGCTTTTCTTTTTATTCACAAATGTCAGAGAAACAGCCAACACGTGTTTCGTCGGTACAACGTCCATACCACGACTTTCTCAAGGCTGTGGACATAAGAATAATACATAAATATAAACAAATAAGATAACCCCTAAATAACATTCAATCAAAATAAACTAAAACTAGATCAAGTGACTTGCCGAAAAGAACCGATAAAAGAAAAGGTTGACGAAAAGAATGAAGAAAAGGATATGTACTGCCTAAGATTCATAAAAACACGACCAGACCCCCGGGCAGACCTATTATCTCAGGCATAGGTGGGCCCACGGAACACATATCTGAGTACATACCTTTCACAAACCCATAGTGAGACAACTACCGGCCTTTATAAAAGACACAAAAGAACTTCTGAATAAGCTTGAACAATTCCCCTGGTCTGATGAATACACTCTTGTGGCACTTGATGTCAGTGCACTTTATACAAGCATTCCACTTGAAAGAGGAATGGAGGCACTTACATTCTGTTTGTCAAAACGTAATGCGTCACTTTATGGCCAAACTAGTATGTTGCTTGAACTTACCAGGCTTACACTTGACAATAACCATTTCCAACATCTACATACCTGGTATATACAACACTCAGGAGTTGCAATGGGGGCAAAATATTCGCCGTCCTTTGCAAACCCATATATGGGTTATTGCGGACTACATCATATTTGGAGTGATTGCCCCCCCACGTGACCAACAACATCATATATAGGGGGCATTTTATAGAGGATGTTTTACTCATTTGGAGTGGTGACAATACATCACTTATTGATTTTGTGTGTTCCATCTCAATAAGAATGACTACAACCTTGCATTTACTCATAATTCTGACAAACATAACATCGACTTTGTGGATGTTACGTTATTTGTCCAAGATGGGGTCCTTGAAACCAGACTATTTTGCAAAACAACGGCCTGCAACTCAGTCCTGCACGCCACCAGTGCTCACCCTGAGACCCAAATCCGGGCTATTCCCTATGGAGAAATGACCCGGATTAGAAGAAATTGTAGCACTGAACAAGATTTTTCCAATGAACTGACTAATCTCACCACCTGATTTCAGAAAAGGGGCTACCAAACAGAAACATTGATGAAAGCTGCAACTAGAATTAAGAGATCCAAACGAACCGATCTACTAGGGAATAGTAAGAGAAATAAAGGTGATTCTACTAACAAACGTATAGCCCTTATTACACAATACCATTCACACAGTAATGAGCTATACCATACTTTACACAAACATTGGCACCTCCTCAAGCTTGATTGAGATTTAGACCCGTACATTAACAACAAACCGCAGCTTACATAGAGAAGGGGTCGTACACTAAGAAACTTACTGTGTGCAACACCCAGGAGCCCCGCCGGTGATTCAATCCAGACGTGGCTACCTCCTAAACCTAAGGGATTTTTCAAATGCACAATGTGCAATGTTTGTCAATTTGCCGCAAATAGAACGACAAACTTCAGTTATAACACCAAACAAGTACATTATGTGCAAGATTTTATAAACTGCAATTCCAAATTTGTAGTTTTTGAAAAATGTGCCATTGTAACAGCATTTATATAGGTAGCACGATCAGACCGCTCAAAGAGCGCATTCAAGAACATATCAGAGCTATACGTAACAACAATCCCAACTACCCATTAGCGGTGCACTATAATGCTGAACATAAGTCATCTGAGGTTCTTAACATCAAGTTTCACGGAATTGTGGTTCTAAGAGATGATCCCCGGGGTGGTGACAAAACACTAGCACTGAAGCACAGTGGCTCATTAGATTGAGAGCAGTTGATCAAGGATTAAATACAGATAGAGAAATGCATGTTGTCTTACGCCAATAATATGCGAAGTATATCATGTCCACGATCACACCTCTCTGTATCCTATCTTGTATTTGACATCACAGTAATCTTGTTTCCAATGCAATGGTTCTTTTCTGGACAAAAATAAATTTATTGCATACATAATGAGACTCACACATGAGCATTGGTTATGTGGCTCTTCCAGTATGATGTCCATGATACAGATTGTTGTACTAAGTATATGATGAGGATGAGGCATCTCATTGATCAACTGTCTTTAGTACCTACATTGTAGAATGTGTTTGTATGTAATGCTGATCTTTCTGTGATTTTTTTAAAATTAGAATTCTCTATCACGCACATTTCATTTATATATTAGAGATTTTACCTTTCTGGCTCCCAATATGAACAGTTGCAGTTCGAGACACATATCGTTGTACCAAGTATATGATGAGGATGAGGCACCTCATTGATCAACTGTCTTTATTACTCACATTGAAGAATTTGTTTGTATGTAATGCTGAATTTTCTGTGTTATTTCTAAATTAGAAGTTTCCATCATGCAAATTTCTTGTGTTATGAGAGATTTTGTGTCTCTGGCTCCCAATATGAACAGTTGTTGTTATTGCTCAGTGAGCACAACAAGACCTAAGGTTAAATGTACCATGTCAATTGAAGTATATATTGATGTACTGACTGATTATAGTATTAGACTACATTCCATTCTTATCGTTTATGGAACGGTCAAACATGATTTATAATTCACTCTGTAGAACATAGATATGGTGACTTTTCCAACAGCCATGTGGGTGTCAAATCCGGCAACTGTCTTATTACCAGTACAGTCCATTTCCATCGTTATAGATACGACTGAATGTGAAGTGGTATTTCACTGTGATGAATATAAACATGGTGATGCCTTGAACAGTCATAATGAATCAAGTCTGACAATTGTTACAATTTTTATGTACTTTTGTTTCTGACAAATGCCCCTTAATGTATTACATGTCTTCTCCTTAACTGTTACTCATTTTTCCTTAATGGATTATATATTTTTTCTCCCTAGCTTCTACTTATCTCTCCCTTTTTTTCATTAACTAATACTTCCCCTTTCAATACTCTTAACATCACCTGCTTTGGGTTCCCCATCTAAGAAGTTTGTGATGGTATATTACCTTTCGACTGTTCATGTTTTAGACTTTTTAAGAGCCATATAAATATGGCACTCGGTCAGATTGCGGTTTATCTAAGATTTTGCTTCAAGATTTAGTTCATAATACCTTTGGGTAACATTATTTAAATTTACGCTAATACGCTACTTACACTGATACTGTCGGCACCTTTGACGATATACTTTTCACATACAGCCTTTTGACTCGCACAAAATCACACATTTACTGATTATACATGTTTAGCTGTAATTGTTCTAATGTTTTTGATCTTTTTTGACTCAGACTACAAGATTTTGCAGTTTGCTGATTTCTACACTACTCCAATATGGCGCAATTTCACTTGGGTAGTCCATCCTTTGTTTTGGTTCTCTCACGTGGGTCGTTCTTTATCCCACGTGATACCCCATAGTCCAACCATCCGATACTTAAGTCACAGCGAGGGACGTACAATTCTTATTCGCGTTATCAGGCGTGCTGACTGTAACAACTCCGGGTAAGTGCCTCACTCGTTTTCTGTATATTTTAAGAGTATCTACAGACTGCGGGTGGGGCTTTGGAATGACTTATGTGCTTTTGGTTGTTACTTAGATTGAGTTGCGGCTATTTTCCTATTGACTCGCCTACTACTACGACAAGTAGCATTCTGCTCGTCCTTTATGTTGTTGGATGGTCATACAATGAAGTATTAGGGTATGTCATTTTATGTATTCTGGGTCTTTACCCATCTACATCCAGTATTCATTCACGGACCTTTATAACGACAAAGTGTTAATATGTGTTTAATATAATGCTTTATAGAGCATAGACATCATATAAAGTGGTCATTGCTTTGTTCCAAACCCTCACACTGAGTGGTAAGCTCTTTCTTACTGATAGTACTTATAGGATATACCTTAAATTCTATCTTTTCTGTTTCTTTAAGTTGCATGTATTAGGCAATATTTTTTGCTGCTGTCTCTGCCATGCACTAGACAGGTCACCCCCCTCAGACCAACTGTGGTTTTTGTCTATATGCTTTCTCCACCAGAGCCTGGTTTACTTATCTGTGGCTTAGGTGGTTATTGTACACATGTTAGGACCTCGAGTTATGCTTGACCTAATCCCAGGACTACCTTTTATGCAGGGTCCGGCTTTGTTTTTGCTTTGTTTTACGAGTAAAATATATTTTTCCTATTCTTATTTGTATGTTAAACAGACCTCAGTTTATATTACATTTTCACACATTCGCTTTTATTGAGCATTATTCATGTGCTTTTTGACACTACTTTCGATGTTTTATTGCTACTGACAATTTTAAAGTTAACATTAACTTACCTTTCTTTTTAGAAATACTACGTGATCACTACATTTGGCCACTATCTAGAGGCTTCCCCCGCCAGCGGCAGGTGAAAGCTGCCCCATTATGACTTTATCTATTCACTATTTAGAGATATTTCTCTCCAACGACAATGGAGAGCTGTGATCCGGTTTATTTTTACTACTCGGTGAGCATGTACAACGCTACTTCTTGCTCTTACCTATGACAAACCCATGGTATTTTGTATGTTGTGCACCAATGGTTTTCCTCTGTTTACTTAGATGCATTGTGTATTAGTTACCTTGGTTCTCTGTGTTTTGATATGATCGCATTCGTTAAATTGTTAGAATTAACAGTGAATTTTATATTGTATGTCTACTGACTGTTCCTTTTTGCATGATTTTGTCCTGACTTTGGCTCTTTATGGATGATTAGTTTTACTTGATACCACGTTATTCGGATACATTACTTTGGATCCATTTAATATCTTTTGCTTCTCATCTATATTCAGGTTTGAGACGATATATTTTGTCACGCCCACCACTGAGTCCACACTCTAGAGTGATCCACCTATCGAGTGAGGTTACCATACCACATCCTCATACGACATTTCTGATCCTCATTCTTTTTAGGTGGGTTTTTACCACGCTTGTTCGCCTCAATAAGGGATGATTTTAAGATCACCATTATCTTGTTCCACTTTTCACTTCTGTTATTAGTAGAATGGACTTTTGAATGTATAGTATGAGCTATCTACTGTTTAGTCACTTTGGTTCTTTGTTGGTGTGATCACATGCACTACTTTCAAATCCCTTTTTTTTCCTCTTGGCTTTACATATATCTATAAATATTGGCAGTAATCACTAATGCACTGTGAACTCAAATCTATATCTTCGCTCTAGCTCTTTCGTTGTGTCTCTTGCCTCATGGTTAATTGATCTCTTCTTTTTCACTCCTTTTCTTTATTCTTTGCGGCCACCTTTTCTTTTATCGGTTCTTTTCGGCAAATCACTTGATCTAGTTTTAGTTTATTTTGATAGAATGTGCTTTAGGGGTTATCTTATTTGTTTATATTTATGTACTATTCTTATGTCCACAGCCTTGAGAATGTCGTGGTACGGACGTTGTACCAACGAAACACGTGTTGGCTGTTTCTCTGACATTTGTGAATAAAAAGAAAAGCATTTGCAAAAAGACCTCGTCTTGATCATCTTGTGTCAAGAAGGATTTCTTCTATGAAGCATGCTTGTATTATGACTGTTTGGATTTATAAAAAATTGTTGTGATTAATAGGTCACATTTGACATTACTTCTATGATAGTGCTTACCTGATACTTTTTATATGTTTGTCTCGACAGGTCCCTTAGATCTGTTTTAGTCACCCTTGGTAGTGACTGTGACGGTGGTCTCCTTAGCACTCCCACTCCATTTTCATTATTTCCAATAACTGTGTGCCCCAATCAACTATTTCTTTGACACATACTTGAATGTGCGGTTATTTCCTCTTTGGGGAATACCACTACCAATTACTTTTGCCAGTTTAACCTCTAGTAGCTATGTGACAGAGCAGGCTTAACGTGGGGAAATAGTAGAACAACCACGATGGTGGGCTGTCACAGCGGCACTTCACTGTTCTGTTTCTTTTCGTTCAATACAAATGTGCACAATTCCTGCACCTGCCGTTGTTTGGTGCAACTGCAATGCAATTTAGGATGGTGCACCATTAAGCTTTTTATCCACAACAAACGAGAGTAGACGTGAGGACAGGTATTACTTTTTATTCTTTCTTTATTCAATTCCGGTGCTTTATATCTATGCACAACATCGAGCCAACGCGTTTCGTTAAGTTAAAACTTGAACTTCAACTGGGAGTTTAAGTATTAATTCACCGGATTGTCCTGATAGACCCAAGATGCTTCATGTAGAAAGTATGACATTTATGTATTCCCAATGGAATGCTCCTTCACACCCAAAGCAGGCAAACTTCCAAGAGACATGGCCCAATAATAGGGCCACGGGTTTGATAGGTTTTGATAGCCCGTCAAGTATGCCGTCAGATTGCGGCAAGCCATCACCTTGCCAACCGGGTAGAAATGTCTACTCGCTTGGCAAGGTGACGGCACAATTTGAGGCGGACTATGATGGAGTATTGATCAGATACACCAACCAGGTTTCCCCTGGTCAAAGATTTTATCTTCCAATATTGTCGATTAAGCCCAAGTCCACAGGAATACACTTCTAGAGCTCCTACAACCTCAGGAGAGGCACTTAAGAGTTTCACAGTGTGACAGACAGAGAGAGAGCAAGAGTAAGGTTCAGGTCCAGTTGCCACTTGTCAAATGTGTACTTCCAGGGAAAGGCCTCTTGTCTCCATGAAGCCACACAGGAGGTCAGAAAAATGACTCTTGGAGTCCATTTCTTTGTCTTGGGTACAAAACGGGTCAGATCCATTCCTTCAGGCCAGTCTTCTTGTGAGCTTCTGCAGGTCCAGATAGGGTTCTGAAGTGGGTGCCTGGAGCTGCCACATTTATTCACAGAACTAGCAACCATCTAGGGTTAGGTAAACATTCCCACGTCCACTCATACCAACTTTTCCAGTAGTTCCTGTTAGCCTTAAAAAAAACGGTCCAAAAAGCCATAGTCTGGCCAAATTCAAGATAGCGAAAGTCTTTGACCAGGGCTGGACTGGGAAACTGGCAAAGATGCTCAAACCGACCCGTGCCCTTCTTCTACTCATCGATACAAAAGGGGATGATGGACGGAGCGTTTGAGCAAATCAAATACTCACCCCCAGTCAACTGATCTGGGTTTAATCCATCACCATTCTTTAGCCCACTCAGCCACCCCATTTCAGACATGGCTATATGCAAATCAGTCTGACCCTGTGCCTCATGGGAACAGTTCAGCCCAAACTGCCAAGCCATGTCTTCCATGGACCGGAAACAAGCATCCTGGGACCGGTTTCGGATTCATAATCCTCATCAGCCAGGCTATCTTGAATCCAGTGGCCAAGTGAGCAAGGGACTCACGTCTGAGCATACCCTGCCACACTTGGGGCAAACAAAGCGATACAAAAGGGGAAGATGGACGGAGCGTTTGAGCAAATCAAACACTCACCCCCAGTCAACTGATCTGAGTTTAATCCATCACCATTCTTTAGCCCACTCAGCCACCCCATTTCAGACATGGCTATATGCAAAACAGTCTGACCCTGTGCCTCATGGGAACAGTCCAGCCCGAACTGCCAAGCCATGTCTTCCATGGACTGGAACCAAGCATCCTGGGACCGGTTTCGGATTCATAATCCTCATCAGCCAGGCTATCTTGAATCCAGTGGCCAAGTGAGCAAGGGTCAGACTGATTTGCATATAGCCATGTCTGAACTGGGGTGGCTGAGTGAACTAAAGAATGGTGATGGATTAAACCCAGATCAGTTGACTGGGGGTGAGTGTTTGATTTGTTCAAACGCTCCGTCCATCATCCCCTTTTGTATCGCTTTGTTCGCCCTAAGTGTGGCAGGGTATGCTCAGACTTGAGTCCCTTGTTCACTTGGCCACTGGATTCAAGATAGCCTGGCTGATGAGGATTATGAATCCGAAACCGGTCCCAGGATGCTTGTTTCCTGTCCAGGGAAGACACGGCTTGGCAGTTCGGGCTGGACTGTTCCCATGAGGCACAGGGTCAGACTGATTTGCATATAGCCATGTCTGAACTGGGGTGGCTGAGTGAACTAAAGAATGGTGATGGATTAAACCCAGATCAGTTGACTGTGGGTGAGTGTTTGATTTGTTCAAACGCTCCGTCCATCATCCCCTTTTGTATCGCTTTGTTCGCCCTAAGTGTGGCAGGGTATGCTCAGACGTGAGTCCCTTGTTCACTTGGCCACTGGATTCAAGATAGCCTGGCTGATGAGGATTATGAATCCGAAACCGGTCCCAGGATGCTTGTTTCCGGTCCAGGGAAGACATGGCTTGGCAGTTCGGGCTGGACTGTTCCCATGAGGCACAGGGTCAGACTGATTTGCATATAGCCATGTCTGAACTGGGGTGGCTGAGTGAACTAAAGAATGGTGATGGATTAAACCCAGATCAGTTGACTGGGGGTGAGTGTTTGATTTGTTCAAACGCTCCGTCCATCATCCCCTTTTGTATCGCTTTGTTCGCCCTAAGTGTGGCAGGGTATGCTCAGACGTGAGTCCCTTGTTCACTTGGCCACTGGATTCAAGATAGCCTGGCTGATGAGGATTATGAATCCGAAACCGGTCCCAGGATGCTTGTTTCCGGTCCAGGGAAGACATGGCTTGGCAGTTCGGGCTGGACTGTTCCCATGAGGCACAGGGTCAGAGTGATTTGCATATAGCCATGTCTGAACTGGGGTGGCTGAGTGAACTAAAGAATGGTGATGGATTAAACCCAGATCAGTTGACTGGGGGTGAGTGTTTGATTTGTTCAAACGCTCCGTCCATCATCCCCTTTTGTATCGCTTTGTTCGCCCTAAGTGTGGCAGGGTATGCTCAGACGTGAGTCCCTTGTTCACTTGGCCACTGGATTCAAGATAGCCTGGCTGATGAGGATTATGAATCCGAAACCGGTCCCAGGATGCTTGTTTCCGGTCCAGGGAAGACATGGCTTGGCAGTTCGGGCTGGACTGTTCCCATGAGGCACAGGGTCAGACTGATTTGCATATAGCCATGTCTGAACTGGGGTGGCTGAGTGAACTAAAGAATGGTGACGGATTAAACCCAGATCAGTTGACTGGGGGTGAGTGTTTGATTTGTTCAAACGCTCCGTCCATCATCCCATTTTGTATCGCCTTTTTCTACTCATGCCCTCTCCCACTTTCCTTCATTCTCTTTTTCTAATTCACTCCTCTCCATCCATTGTCTATTTTTCTCCTCCTTTCCCCTTCTTCCCTTCCTCTCCATTTTGAAGCATCCTGTGCCTCTTGAAGCTGGGGAAAGTGACAGAGGCACCAGGAACAGCCCTGGGTTTTCAAAACCAGCCTCCAAAGGCCCCAGGCCCTGGGTAAATGCCCAGAGCAATAAAAGGCCTGGTGGCCCTGTCTGAGCCCATGTTGAGTGTGGTGTGGATGAAGAGGGCTGGTGGTGTGTGGGGGGAGTGCACTACAGTAATCCCATTGTCCTCCTACATCCTACATCTAACACTAAAATTCAGTTTGGCGCAGGTATTATACCCTCAACAAATGCAGAGCCAGAAGTCCAGTTGGACAAAAGCAGGTTCCTCCAGCAACCAGACACTGGATACACAAGAATGGTCTTGGCATCCTCTTCTATCACTTTCAAGTATACACCAAGTGTTATACGTGGCTGAACTGACTTGTCAAGCTAGGACAGGATAAAATATATAGAGCGCACTAAAACCCAAAGGAGCCAAAGCTGACTTTAATGCAGTGGTGTCAAAAGAAGACCAATAGCCCCCATCTTACATATTCTATGGACTTCAGACGAGTCATCTCAGCCCATTCAGGTCTGTCTATTGTTTGCTCCAGTGAGGCACTTCATTGTTTTTTTCAGACCTATTTATCACTGTCCCTCCGGGGGAACCGGCCTTGTGAGGCAGGTTGCACTCACTGGGCGCTGCAGCTCCCGTAATAGAACAGAGCACCGTAGCCCAGAAGCCATTGTAAGAAGTGAAGAGTGATGCATGCAGGGCCAGAGTTGCCACCTTCAAGGCACAAGTGGTCGCGTCCTGCCGGTTACGGTTTTATCAGTGAGTGCGGGGCACTTTCAGAGCCAGGACTCGTGCACCCTGGGTGGCCCCCTTACTGGCTGTCTCGTTTTCCTGGTGGAGAGTGGCATTTTGGCTATGCATATTTCACGTTTGTCCAGTACTGGTGGGGGACAATGAGCAACCCATTCAGTTTATTCCTTGTGGATTTAGTTTCTGCAATCTTTACCCGCAGGTGTCGGAGCTTCACAAGAGGACCAGTTACATTACATATAAACCTCACAGTACATGAGTTACAGTAAAGATACAAGCAGAAAACTTCTGAATGGTACTAAATACAAACGTTCACCACAGACTAGTGGTTAGTTACATATATACAATTTGCAAATTACCTCAAGGAAAAGATACTAATAAGTAAACTCTAAATTCACATAAGAATGGTGGTAAGTACTTAAGTCTACCACAGATACTAGTGGTTAAAGTTACACATATACAAGCTGCAAATTCACAGACGATTATATTTGACTGAAAGGTGAAGAGTTAGGGTTGGAGATATAGAATATACGTATTTCAGCTAGTTCAGCTGTGTCCCAACCAGGCAGTAGCAAGAGTATTCTCGCTGGGTTGCACCGTCACGCAGTGGCAGTATGGTAGCAAATGAGTCCTAAACGAGGTGCTTTGATTGCTTATTGAGAGCGTACTGTACTGCCTTAGACAGAGCCATCGACTGGCTCAGATGGGGAGGTGCAGAAGGAGGTTTCTCTCAGGAGCAGAGGAACAGTTGGGCGCATTAGGGTGGCTCGCGGCCTCCGGTGGTAATGCAGCCTTTGCTGTAGAGGTGCACCTTACGGCCAGAGCCCTTGATTGTGCAGCAGCGTAGCCGGGTTCGAGTCCCAGTGACAACCTGTGTGTATGTGGGGCATTGACCGCCAGGCTGAGCTCTCGCATGGCAACTAATGTTGGGGAAGTACGTTTGGGCACATGCTGTTCACGGGTGACAGGCCCACTGTGCTGGGCTGGGGGCGTCAGGCCGGTGAGCAGTGCTGGGGTCCTTTCGAGTGGTGTGGGTGGCCCAGGTTGGCTCTAGGGTTTGTGCTGTTGATGTTTCTCCACACAATGTAAAGCGGCTTAGTGATAATGGTCTCATGTGCTGTGAACTTGCTTTTCATTTTCATCACTACATTTAATTCAATGTTTATGAACATAAATGCGACAGCTCCCATTTCAAAATGGAAGTATTTGCAAAATGCTATGCAACAATAGCCAGAATAGTGCCTTATTTAGCTGATTTAACTAACAGGCATGGACAAAGCCAATAGTATTGGCTTCTTTGCGGATGGTTCCTATGAGACATGGGAGTACACATGGTATTTATTTATTTATTTATTTTAAAGGTTTTATATAGCTCTGGCTAGACCCGGAGGTATCAGAGCGCTTTACATGCGCTTCAGATCATAGTTACAGATTACATCGTTACAAAGGTTACACAGTTATTAGAGCATGGCAACATAGTTACTTGTAAGGTCAAGATAAAACAATAAGCACAAATACGTAAGGGGAAAAGCAGGCAAGGGGAAAGATTCAGAGGAGGGGTAATGAGGCGGGAAAAAGAAGAGGAGGGTGACGGACACAGCAGGGAAAGAGGAGGGGAAGGGCGACCGAGACACAAACTGGTAGACGAGTCAAAGCAACGTCCAAAGTCCAGTAAGCTGTTATCTCAGTGGAAGTGGTATGACTTCTCTATCTCTGTTGCGGGAGGTTCCCTTTACGCAGTGGACTCTCTCAGAGGGGTCTCTGAGACTCCAAGGCCTACATACTGGATCCTTCCCCAAAAAGGGGAGAGGGAGTGCTTTGGCAAGGGTTGTCATACCATACCTCAGCTGTGAGTGGCTCCCATGGCGCAGTGGACTCTCTCAGCGGGTTTGCTGAGACTCCAGAGTATAAATATTGGATCTTTCCCCAAAAAGGGGAGAAGGAGTGCTTAGTCAAAGGGCACAAAGGACAGGTGGCTAGGCAGACTAGCAGGCAAGGTGAGAGATTCAGGGGAGAGGGGAGAGGAGCTAGGGAAGTAGACAAAGAAAGATTACTAAATGAGAACAAATTTCAATTAATGAGTTATTATATAGCACTGGCTAGACCCGAAGGAAACAGAGCGCTTTACATGAGGAACAATAATGTTGCAATTTACATCAGTTAAAAATTACATAAGTATCAAGAAAAGCATTTAAAGAACATAGGGGACAAGGTGAATGGTGCAAGGAAGGGTAAGGGGATAGGGTAAAGGGGTTGGAGTAAGATAGGACGTAGAGACGAGGGGAAAATCTGCCTAAGGTCCGGCTGGGTAGGTGATGGCAGGGGGGAGTCCACAACCAATCTCCTCTTTAGCTTTATGGTAGCTCCACCGGGAATCAGCGAAATCGCTTGGGCTCTACAGTCTGTGGTAAGTTCCACAGGTTCGAAGTCCTGATGTGTAAGCAGGTTATGGGATAGGTTCAAGGTCTGGTCAATGTCCAATTGTTGTCCCGGGGAAGTAAAACAACGTGGAGGGGACCACTATGGAAGCCATCTTGGGGTCAGGTAGGGGACTATACTGGTGGCCATCTTAAGGTCAGGCTTCTGGCAGTTAGAGTCAATTTCCAGGACAGTAGCTGCCAGAGCATAACAAATCCAGCGTGCACACACCATCACACGCACAGACATGCACAAGCGCATACAAATGTGGGCAAACACTCTCATATGCACACATACACACACACAAGCAAATAGACAGAAACATCCAAAAACACAAGTACACATAAAATCCCATGCTCTAGTACAAAAAAACCAAGTACATGCACACGCAAACACATCACATGCACAGACATGCACAAGCACACACAAAATGCGCTCACACTCTCATACACGCACAGACGCGCACACACACACACAAGCACACATACAGAAAATACCAAAAACACAAGCACACATACAATCACATGCTCCAGAACATAAATACCCAAGGACGTACCATCAAACGCACAGACATGCATAAGCACACACAAATGTGAGCACACACTCTAATACGCGAACAGAGGGCGCACACAAGCAAGCATACAGAAGCATCCAAACGCACAAGCATACATACAATCTCATGCTCGTGTACAAAAATACTCAAGTACATGCACACACCCTCATAGACATAAGCACACATACAGAAACATCTGCCCGCACCAAAACGAGCACACATAGAATCACATGCTCTAGTACAAAAACACCCAAGTACATGTCCACACCATCACACGCACAGCCATGCACAAGCACACAATCCCCCGTGGGTCACTTGTGCACCAGGATGCCTTAAGAGAGCGCACATGGGTTCTGTGCAGTTTGTCTTTGCTTCTAGTCTGCTCACCCGCTCTGCCTTCAACTCAGGGGTTGAGGGAGTTTTCGCTGATGGTTTGAGCATCTCGTTAGGGGGAACTTCAAGACCTCTACTTAGGCCTCCATGCAAGGCAATCACAGCAACTGCCTAAATACCCAAGGACGTACCATCAAACGCACAGACATGCATAAGCACACACAAATGTGAGCACACACTCTAATACGCGAACAGAGGGCGCACACAAGCAAGCATACAGAAGCATCCAAACGCACAAGCATACATACAATCTCATGCTCGAGTACAAAAACACTCAAGTACATGCACACACCATCATACGCATAGACATAAGCACACATACAGAAATATCTGCGCGCACCAAAACGAGCACACATAGAATCACATGCTCTAGTACAAAAACACCCAAGTACATGTCCACACCATCACACGCACAGCCATGCACAAGCACACAATCCCCGTGGGTCACTTGTGCACCAGGATGCCATAAGAGAGCGCACATGGGTTCTGTGCAGTTTGTCTTTGCTTCTAGTCGGCTCACCCGCTCTGCCTTCAACTCAGGGGTTGAGGGAGTTTTCGCTGATGGTTTGAGCATCTCGTTAGGGGGAACTTCAAGACCTCTGCTTAGGCCTCCATGCAAGGCAATCACAGCAACTGCCTCACAGGTCCCGCAGCATGTGATCTGTTTTATGGGGGCAGAACTTCGGTAGAGCCGCATGAACACCAACCACCGGCTGCACCACAGGTCGCCTCCCAGCTCACTCTGCCACTGCAAGTTCTCTCCTCAGCAGACACTATCTGTTGATGCACGGCCCAGAGCAGTGATTGTGGCACCCCGGCAGAGAGTCCTCCCATACCAGCGCACTCACAGAGCATTATGGAGGATGCCGTATGCTCTCATCAAATCCAGCCAGGGAGTGGAGCCTCAAGGGTATCTATTCTCACTCGCGTGTCGGTCCGCAGGCCGTGCCGTTGCCAAGCCCCGGGCCTCTACGCGGGCCGTTCTTGTCAGGTCGCTGCTATGACCGGCAGTCTCACCTCTCAAATCGACATCGATGAGTTTAGACAGCTATCATTTTGTACATAGGACCTATGTTAGTATTCCACAAGGATCGACAATAATGCCTATCTAGGAAGGCACATTAGCAGCCTGGTTATGAATTAAGGCTATAAAACAGCGCAGTAGATGCAAGCTAGCTTATGGTATGCTGCAGTATGATCGCATTGGTACACAGTAAACAACCGCCCTCTGATGAATGGTTAGTTCCGTTCCAGCATCTTTAGGCAGCCTCCATTTTGTATTCAGGCATTGTGATGGCGATTGGAACTAGCGATGTTAAACTTTATGGACAAGCACGTTTCAAGCCCCACATGTACCACACGTTGTCCTGTTTCATGTCACATTCACTTGCTGTTAGAGGGTCAGGTACCCTGACGCCGATATTGTTATAATGTGCTAAATCTGACAAAAGGATCTGGCTTACCTTGTCTTCCGTTGGAGCAGCCCCGTTGATAACACAGTGCCAATATGCTTATAGGTGCACACCTCCGAGCATGCGATCAGTGAAGAAAGGCTCGGTGTAATGAAGAGATGAGAACAGGTTAAAGCGCATCAGATAAGGATTAGCTCTAATTCAGACAGCAAGGCTTTCATATTGATATCTCAGCAATCGGCACACAGATCGGTAAAATACACTTCGGTGTCTTAATCCATCGCCATTTTGGGTACAGGCATTAAAACAGGGAATGTTATAGATCAGTGCATTGATCGTTAATGTTAAAGCGTTCTACAAGACTGACTTTCCAGCGTTCATTGAGTAGCTTACTTTGCCTCTTTTGTGCTGAGGACCCTGAGCATAAACAATATCAGTAGGAAATACATAAAGCATACAGCCGCCATTACGGGGCCAGGCAACCTAACTCAGATAACGCTGCATACAACGCTCTTGACAAAAAGGATTAAATACCTTGTCGTATATTAGATATGACCATATTTCCATAGATTGGATGGTAAATTGGAGGATACCGGTAGCAGTTTGTGGTATCAGTACGGCAGTCTGGGACCATCATACATTAGTTGTTGTGCAGCTGCCATTTTTTACTCCCAGTCATCGGCATCTGACGAAGTTGCAAACTCGGATTCTGTTCAGATTAACGATTCAGAAAAGGGGGTGGTGATGAACAGAGTGTCTGAATTAAGCAGACCACTCTTACCCAGTCCAAAGATCAGGGCTTGATCCATCACCGTTATTTATCTCACTGCCCCATCCCAGCTCAGAACCTGGCTATATGCAAATTAGTCTGTCCCTGGCCCAGTGCATCATGGGAACAGGGCAGACCAAACTACCAAGCCAATTCTTCACCAGAAAGGAAACAAGCTACCGGGGACCGGTTTCTGGCATTTCAGCCTCTTCGGCCCGGCTTGCTTGAATCCTGATGGAGCAGTGAGAAAGGGACTCATGTCTGAGTATACCCTGCCACACCTATAGTGGCCAAAAACGATTCAGAAAAGGGGGGTGGTGATGAACAGAGTGTCTGAATTAAGCAGACCACTCTTACCCAGTCCAAAGATCAGGGCTTGATCCATCACCGTTATTTATCTCACTGCCCCATCCCAGCTCAGAACCTGGCTATATGCAAATTAGTCTGTCCCTGGCCCAGTGCATCATGGGAACAGGGCAGACCAAACTACCAAGCCAATTCTTCACCAGAAAGGAGACAAGCTACCGGGGACCGGTTTCTGGCATTTCAGCCTCTTCGGCCCGGCTTGCTTGAATCCTGATGGAGCAGTGAGAAAGGGACTCATGTCTGAGTATACCCTGCCACACCTATAGTGGCCAAAAACGATTCAGAAAAGGGGGTGGTGATGAACAGAGTGTCTGAATTAATCAGACCACTCTTACCCAGTCCAAAGATCAGGGCTTGATCCATCACCGTTATTTATCTCACTGCCCCATCCCAGCTCAGAACCTGGCTATATGCAAATTAGTCTGTCCCTGGCCCAGTGCATCATGGGAACAGGGCAGACCAAACTACCAAGCCAATTCTTCACCAGAAAGGAGACAAGCTACCGGGGACCGGTTTCTGGCATTTCAGCCTCTTCGGCCCGGCTTGCTTGAATCCTGATGGAGCAGTGAGAAAGGGACTCATGTCTGAGTATACCCTGCCACACCTATAGTGGCCAAAAACGATTCAGAAAAGGGGGTGGTGATGAACAGAGTGTCTGAATTAAGCAGACCACTCTTACCCAGTCCAAAGATCAGGGCTTGATCCATCACCGTTATTTATCTCACTGCCCCATCCCAGCTCAGAACCTGGCTATATGCAAATTAGTCTGTCCCTGGCCCAGTGCATCATGGGAACAGGGCAGACCAAACTACCAAGCCAATTCTTCACCAGAAAGGAGACAAGCTACCGGGGACCGGTTTCTGGCATTTCAGCCTCTTCGGCCCGGCTTGCTTGAATCCTGATGGAGCAGTGAGAAAGGGACTCATGTCTGAGTATACCCTGCCATACCTATAGTGGCCAAAAACGATTCAGAAAAGGGGGTGGTGATGAACAGAGTGTCTGAATTAAGCAGACCACTCTTACCCAGTCCAAAGATCAGGGCTTGATCCATCACCGTTATTTATCTCACTGCCCCATCCCAGCTCAGAACCTGGCTATATGCAAATTAGTCTGTCCCTGGCCCAGTGCATCATGGGAACAGGGCAGACCAAACTACCAAGCCAATTCTTCACCAGAAAGGAGACAAGCTACCGGGGACCGGTTTCTGGCATTTCAGCCTCTTCGGCCCGGCTTGCTTGAATCCTGATGGAGCAGTGAGAAAGGGACTCATGTCTGAGTATACCCTGCCACACCTATAGTGGCCAAAAACGATTCACCACCCCTTGTTGTAAATAATTTTGTCCACCCTAAGCGTGGAAGGGCATACTCAGATGTGAGTCCCTTGCTCATTGCACCATCAGGATTCAAGCAAGCCGGGCCGAAGACGCCTGATATGGCAGAAACCGGTCCCCGGAAGCTTGTTTCCTTCCCAGTGTAAGAATTGGCTTTTGTAGTCTGGTCTGCCCTGTTCCCATGATGCACTGGGCCAGGGACAGACTAATTTGCATACAGCCAGGTTCTGAACTGGGATGGTGCAATGAGCTAAAAAACGGTGTTGGATCTAGCCCTGATCTCTTGACTGGGTGAGAGTACTCTGCTTAATTCAGAGACTCTGTCCATCACCACCCCTTGTTGTAAATAATTTTGTCCACCCTAATCGTGGAAGGTTATACTCAGATGTGAGTCCCTTGCTCATTGCACCATCAGGATTCAAGCAAGCCGGGCCGAAGACGCCTGAAATGGCAGAAACCGGTCCCCGGAAGCTTGTTTCCTTCCCAGTGTAAGAATTGGCTTTTGTAGTCTGGTCTGCCCTGTTCCCATGATGCACTGGGCCAGGGACAGACTAATTTGCATACAGCCAGGTTCTGAAACTGGGATGGTGCAATGAGCTAAAAAACGGTGTTGGATCTAGCCCTGATCTCTTGACTGGGTGAGAGTACTCTGCTTAATTCAGAGACTCTGTCCATCACCACCCCTTGTTGTAAATAATTTTGTCCACCCTAAGCGTGGAAGGGTATACTCAGATGTGAGTCCCTTGCTCATTGCACCATCAGGATTCAAGCAAGCCGGGCCGAAGACGCCTGAAATGGCAGAAACCGGTCCCCGGAAGCTTGTTTCCTTCCCAGTGTAAGAATTGGCTTTTGTAGTCTGGTCTGCCCTGTTCCCATGATGCACTGGGCCAGGGACAGACTAATTTGCATACAGCCAGGTTCTGAAACTGGGATGGTGCAATGAGCTAAAAAACGGTGTTGGATCTAGCCCTGATCTCTTGACTGGGTGAGAGTACTCTGCTTAATTCAGAGACTCTGTCCATCACCACCCCTTGTTGTAAATAATTTTGTCCACCCTAAGCGTGGAAGGGTATACTCAGATGTGAGTCCCTTGCTCATTGCACCATCAGGATTCAAGCAAGCCGGGCCGAAGACGCCTGAAATGGCAGAAACCGGTCCCCGGAAGCTTGTTTCCTTCGCAGTGTAAGAATTGGCTTTTGTAGTCTGGTCTGCCCTGTTCCCATGATGCACTGGGCCAGGGACAGACTAATTTGCATACAGCCAGGTTCTGAACTGGGATGGTGCAATGAGCTAAAAAACGGTGTTGGATCTAGCCCTGATCTCTTGACTGGGTGAGAGTACTCTGCTTAATTCAGAGACTCTGTCCATCACCACCCCTTGTTGTAAATAATTTTGTCCACCCTAAGCGTGGAAGGGTATACTCAGATGTGAGTCCCTTGCTCATTGCACCATCAGGATTCAAGCAAGCCGGGCCGAAGACGCCTGAAATGGCAGAAACCGGTCCCCGGAAGCTTGTTTCCTTCCCAGTGTAAGAATTGGCTTTTGTAGTCTGGTCTGCCCTGTTCCCATGATGCACTGGGCCAGGGACAGACTAATTTGCATACAGCCAGGTTCTGAAACTGGGATGGTGCAATGAGCTAAAAAACGGTGTTGGATCTAGCCCTGATCTCTTGACTTAATTCAGAGACTCTGTCCATCACCACCCCTTGTTGTAAATAATTCTGTTCAGATTAAGTCCATACAATCCACCTCGATGGTATTCACCTGTGCAGCGTACCTTCAGAAATCGATAGTTATAGCTGAAATTTATCAGCAATCGCTAAGGCTCTGGAATGCAAGCATTAGTTATCTTATGCAACTAACAGCCACTGGGAAAGCCAATAGTACTGGCTGGTAGGTGTAAGGTTAATCTGGTATGGTATAATTGGACAATATTCTTACAGCAAAGCCATAAGTCGTTGCTTAAGTACTTTATGCAACTAACAACCGTTGAAAGAATTTCAATAGTCCTGAATTGCTGTAGGTGTAAGGTGACATGTTGAGTAAATAGATGGTTTCAAGGACAGAAGAGGCAGAATGATGATGCAGTCTAGGCCAAGCAAAATTTGCAGGTTAAAATGTTTGAATCCAATGTCGAAGAGAGAGCCTCAAGCGTTCGGACCAGAATCATTAGGCCTCCTGGTGGCACGACAAAGTACTTTTGAACGTGAAAATGGCACATTTGAAAAGAGTGCATGCTAAATATTCCTCAAGGTCTACTTTGTGCCAGTCAAATGGGGACTATTTGTACAATATATGAACAAGCTTGGTCAGTCAATACTTTGTTCAGTTAGTAGGGATGATTTTTCAAATTCAGTTATGACCCCTGACAGTTATTCTTCAACCTGTAATTATTCAGGTCCAGCTTGTCTTAGTTGGGTGGGGGCAAGTTACCCAATAGCTGTTATGTAGCAGTGACAGTTCGAATGGCTTGTGGGGCCAGGGAGGCTTAGCCTTGCATGCTACTCTGCTTTTGGTTTAACTGACTAGGGTGATGCGATGGAATTGTTGCAGGCATGCACCTAGTGATTTTTTTTTTCCAATACTGTGCAACACCACAAACTTGACCGGGTTGAGTAAGCAGGCCTAGGAGTAGCTGCGTGACTGTCAGGTGAGGGAAAGGGTCAGTTTGTTGGCATGCCTTTCTAGATGTTTGTCGCAAGCTTGCACATTTTGTTCCACTCGTCTTTGGCAACATCTTTAATAAAACAGCTGGACAGACTTGTTCCTTAATGTAGATAACAGAGCAACATCATTGTGGCCAGGTGAGCCCAGCGCGAAAGGCTTAAAGAGTTCTCACAGTCTGGGTCAGGTTTTGTGATCAGGATAGGTGAAAGGATAGGTTCCAGCCCTTTACCTGAATTACAAGTTGCACCATGGTTAAGTAATATTAAGGAGCGCTGAAGCTAACAACTCCTTTTTCGCACTTAGGTAATAGAACTGCAGAAGATGGGGGAAGTGGGGCGGAGGGTATTAGGAGGCGTGTAAAACAGGTGCTGAGGAATCCCAGAGGGAGCGTGGGTGATTGGTTGGCAGTAGGTCCACAGCAATCCACCAGTCTGCCTCTAGCACGGGTAGTAACTGGGCTGCATCCATGACCTGCAGCTCTGAGGCAAGATCTTTCACACCTGGTGTGTCAGGGTACCTGTCCAAGTCAAAGGTTCAAGCCTCAGTAGTAAGGGCAAGTGCACCTTGCATTGATCACCTGACTGCAGCACATTCACCCAAATTCCAGGCAGCAGGCGGGGAATACAATTTCAACTGGCTGTTCTTTTGGGGGCCACAAAACAGGGTGTATCACGTTTGGCCTAGAATGCAAAAGCCCAATGGGCACAGTAGAGGCACATGGATCCTCCATTTTTCAACTCTTCTAAGTTACTGTAAAGGCACCATTGGCTTCATGCTTTAAATCTGGGGGTTTCTCAGGCAAATGCACAAGTTTATGCTTCATTAGGCTGGAATCCGAGATTGAAGGGCCATTTTCTGCAGCATGTGTCCTTCAAAATTGGTTAAAACAGTAAGTCTGGTTCTTCGAAGTCAGGCATTAGTCCCCCCACCCACCTCCAATATGTCCCCAGTTCAGGAGCACGGGGAAGCAGATTTTAGGGCAGCCTGGCGTACCTCAAAGGTGTATCTGTGGGTTTAATGTATGTGTATCTCTGGTTTTATGGATGTGTAGAGGCATTCTCATTTGGCACACTGCCTTTTTTTTGTGGTCTTCGGCCACCCCACCACTCCTGAGACAGTTAGAGGTATGCCTATGGTATATTTTGCGCTTATTAAGGTTCTCCTGACCAAAGCCATTTGTTCTATCTTTGAAAGGGGAAGAGATAGGTTAGGTACCTAATAGCTTACAACGTAGCACATTCAGGTGGGCGGTGTAAAAATTTCAAGTTGCAACTGGGAGACTCCCCCATTAATGTATGTGTATCACTGGCCTTATGGCTGTGTAGAGCCATTCTCATTTGGCACACTGCCAGTGTCTTGTGGCCGGCAGCCCCAACTCTGACACATTTAGAGGTATGGCCATGGTAAATGTTGCCCTTATTAAGGTTCTCATGACTAAAGCAGTGTGCTGTATCTTTTCAAGGGGAAGAGATATATGTTAGGTACCGAATTGCTTACAACGTAGCACATTACGGTGGGCAGTGAAAATGTTCAAGTTGCAACTGTGAGATTCCTCTATTAATGTCTCCAACTGCTCACATTGCTAGCAGTTAAGCAGCCTGGGATATCTGGGGGCAAACACCACAGATTAAGCTAAACAGGCAATATTCCTGTAGGGAAAGGAGGGATAGATGGCAAGTACACAAGGACACCCTTACTTAATGTCACATATTTCCAAGCTCATTGGATAGTTGAGCCTTTACACATCATAGTAGAATAGTCACCAAAATGGAACAGGCTATTGGGTATGCCTTGCCAGGACATTGACACACATTTCATATGAACTGAAGCCTCTATAAAGGATGAATGCTGAAAACACAGACTGGGGTATGTTTGGCTCAAAAAATAAATATGTTCCAGCACGAATTACAAGGTGACTAGAAGGTAAGCCTTGGCCTTGGCTTTGATTCTGTGGAGGGCAATCAATTCTGGGGATAACAAGATGCCTAGGTCTATACCTGGATTACGCATCAAGGGTCACAGCAGGTTAGCAGGTAGTATGCATCTGTGATCGGACTGCAGTTAATAGTGTGCACAATACGAACATTCCCTCAAACTAGATTTGACACCATTAATGTGTTTGCCATGGATTAGCAATCAAAAACGATGTGCAAACGTATGGTCAAATCCAGTAAAGTATGTGCACCCTGGAACTGAGGGCATGTTACAGGTTGCTTCAGTTAAGCAAAATATTCCCCGCCCTGCTAGCCATAGCAGCTAGGCTGGCTGTGGAAGCTGTCAGCTACAAGTATGCTGCTGTCCCAAAATTGGGGGGAAACATGGGCTTTAAGCACAAAAGGCTACAATGTATTAAGAACATTTGGCGCGTCCATTATTCAATAAAAGGCAGGTATCTGTACTTATTATTCCTCCCCTCCCCCAGTTCCCACTCACTTGTCTGCTCCATGCTATAAATTAGCAGAAGTTAGGGAGTGCACAACTTGCACCGGGAGGGGAAATCAGCATGGCATCACAGCAGCTAAATAGCGCAGTCAGAAGGTGAGGGGCTGGCATGCAATATGGTCATGTAATGAAGCAGAATATGGGGGGCAGGAGCGATGCTATAGGCGTTACTTTGGCCATACACGAGCAGAAGGGTACAGTGCCACAAATTGAGTGGGTTTTAAGAAAGGTGTTGCATATTTTTGCCATTCCAAACAGTAAGTGCTGCAACTCCAATGAGGGGGAGAAAAAAGGGGTTGGTGCACTTCTGCTGAGTTATCAGAACACAGTGCGAATTCTAGTTTGTAAGGTGCAGGTAATTTTACACTGCTGGAGCCGTACTCCGCTAAACCCCAATTTTGGGAATATTCAAGTGCGGGGGAAACAAGGACTTAGTGAATCCTAAATGTAAGGCACATGTTGCATGCAGTGCTCAATGGATTGGATCCGACATTCCAGGGTTACAAAGAGCAGTAGTTTGGCATCCCCGTTTGGAAGAATTCTGGACTGCATGATACTCCCATACAGGCCCACTGGCCACCCTCTTTGTCCTTCCTCTGAACACACTGTCACCCTCCCATTCGCTTACCCTGCGTGCCGCCGCGAGGGTAGGCTAATGAATTGAACCTATTAATGTATTCATTTGTGTTGCAGGTGGAGTTACAGGGTGATCTGGAGGCTGATTGGTATGAGGGGAATCCTTTTAGGAGTACAATAAGGGTGCATTAAGCCAAAATCCGAGTAATCTTTATGGCAGGACCCTGGTTGAAAGCGACAGTGCCCCGCTAGTCCTTCGGGCGGACTGTTTATTTTGCGCAGCGCGACTAATTACTGCTGAGCAGGGGGATGCCGATATCTGTAATATGAGCTTCCCGGTCTGACATGGCCGAAAGAGCTCAGGTTAGACGAGGCTAAATGCGGTGACACAGTGACGCAGCTATACCGCAACAGCCACCAATCGTCCAATCGTTGGACAGCAGTGGTCTAGCAGTCATGAACCCCTCCATAAATCACAAGCCAGGCACTAACACACAGCAGACAGGCTGGCTATAGAGGAGTCTGATTCTAAAGGCACGTTAGTTTATGTTTATTTGTGTGCTGACTTAGGTCACCCCCTTTCACTTTTCCGTGCACCCTATTTTCACACTTGCGACTACTTAAGGGCTTGGATACTGATACTTTTTAAACTATACCGGTATCCAGTTTTAACCTGGTTGTCAAAATCCAGTGCAGACAAACATATATTTAAAGATGTTCTACGCTCATATCATGAAAAAATAAAGACAGCATGCAGACAACATATGGCTAACAAATTAGACCAGGAAGGCAACTCCTCCAAGAAACTATTTAAAATCTTAAACACATTTGTCGAACCACAGGCATAATCATCGGATACACCAGCTTCTCAAACATTTCACAATTCCTCAGCAATGCATTTACAAACCAAAATTAACAATATTTATAGTAGACTGCACTCTAGGAGTAATTTACCCATCTTTCCACAATTAGATTTCCCCTAAGTGACACTAGAACGCTTCAAAACTATCTCTTAAATACAAATGCTAGATTTACTACCCAAAGCAAAATCAGGGTCTCCTTCCAAGCCATGTCCTCGACATGTCATTACACTCCTTTCCCCTCTCCTTGCCCCAGTAATCGCAGCACTGTGTAATCAATCCCTGAGTCAAGCCACTGTTCTGAACCGATGGAAAGCACCACATGTTACATCGATCATGTAAAAATCAACTGCAGACCTCAAAGACCCAACTATCAACCCGTATCTCCCCTCCCTCTGTTGGGTAAGATACCGGAGACCCATGTAAACAGACAACTCTCAGTCTACCTACAGAACAACAACTTGCTAGACATTTCGTAATCAGACGTTCGGTCATCACACAGCACTGAGACGGCTCTACAGGCAGTGGCAGACAATATAAGACTATCCCTGGATGCTAAACATCGTACCATGTTGGTTTTACTTGACTTATCTGTAGCGTTTCATACCATCTCGCATCTAGTGCAGCATCTTCAGCAAATAGGTGTCCAGGGATTTGCCCTCAGCTGGCTTGTGGACATCCTGAAAGATAGAGTCCAAACGGACTCTATAGGGACATTGCATTCCAACACCACCTCATTCGACAAGGATGTTCCACAGGGCTCCTCCTTGAGCCCTATTTTTTTTAATATCTATGTTGCTCCCTTAGCCCAACTAGTCACGTCCTTTAGGTGTGAGACATTTTCATATGCGAATTACACCCAGTTGGCCATCTCATTTGGGCAGGACATGGAGAAAGTCAAACTGAGATTCCTCACATGTATGAGAGATTGCCATATGGATGTCTCTCAACTGTCTACAACTTATTGGGTCAAGACAGATATTCTACTATTTGGCAAAACTCAGCTTTACTGGACGAAGGATTGGTAGCCGGTAGAACTTGGCATACTCATAGATAAACAACTATCCATGCAGGACCATATTACATCCATATGTGGAACCTGCTTTGATACCATGCATCTTGTCAAGAAAATCTTTCAAAATCACCACGCTCATGTGATTTGTACCGGCCTATCTCTCTGCTTAATATTGATTATAAGATCTTTTCAAAAATATTAGCAAAGAGGTTGAATAGATAGAGGGCCTACTCCACAGGGATCAAAAGGTCTTTGTTAGGTGGAGAGGAATCCGGGATCTCAGTATATAATCTGATTGGGGCAATTGATATAGCAACTCTCTATAAAACACCCCTGGCCATAATAACCATAGATGCCATGAAGGCCTTTGATAGAGTAAACTCGGCCTACTTAAGTAAATATTAAAAGAGAGTAATTTAGGAAAACAAAATTGTAGGACAGTTTCCTTTATATATCAAGCCCCCATTGCTAGAATTCTAGTGAATGGGAACCTATCTGCACCAGTTAAAATCGAGAGAGGTACAAGGCAGGGTTGCCCGTTATCTCCACTGCTTATTAACTTATACATTGAGCCTTTAGCTGAAAGGATTAGACAACAACCAAGAATACCTTCTTTTAAATGTAAGAACTGGGAAAGGAAGGTGGCGTTATACGCCGATGACTTAATGGTATTTACATCGGACATGAATGTTGCAACCCCGATAATTTACAAGGAAGCACAGTACTTTGATCTTGTTTCGGGATATGAAATAAACACAGCAAAGACTGAATGTATGGCACCTTTTATCCTGACTTGTGGGGTGTCCACAGGGCTCTTCATTGAGCCCTACGCTGGTTTTAATATTTATGTGACTGAACCAGCACCTTTGATCAGAAGTTTTGATCTATGCCAATGACACCCAATTGGTTATTTCAACAATTGACAAGGATGTTAACTACTACATCAAACTTCATGATTGTATGGCCTCCCTAAGCAATTGGATGAGTAGGCATGGCTTGAAGTTAACTTCAAGTAAAACTAAGGTGATGCTATTTGGAAAGCTTTTTTCTCTATAGTCACCAGTTTGGTGGCCAAGTACTCTGGGCCCTTCCTACACCAGTAGCAAAGGCTAAGAATTTGGGGGTCATAATACATGAAAAGCTTAATTTTAAATCTCAGATTTCAAAGGTGGGTTCTTCTGCATTTTTTACCATCAAAACCGAGCGTAAAATTCTTCCCTTTATTCCTAAAAAGACCAGAAAAACTGTTTTAACCTCCCTGGTTTTATAAAAATGGGATTACTGTAATGCCTTATATATTAACGTGCAGTCCAATCAGTTCAGAAGACTACAAGCGGTACAAAATGCCACAGCCAGATTAGTGCTGGATGTTCCCAAACACCAGTCCATTAGGGCTGGGATTCAAGAGTTACATTGGCTTCAAGTCACCCAGCGTGTGAAATTCAAGGCACTTTGTATCGCACACAAGGCACTTTACCGAGAAGGCCCAGAATTTCTTTGGCACGCTTTTAGCTGGTAGTCTGCCAGCAGATCACTACGGCCGGCCAATGTTTTCCTAATGCCCAGCTCCAGAGTCAACGAGACGAAATAGGGGGGAGGAATTTCAGACATAGTACTATCAGCATATGGAACCTCTCTTCCAATGTCTCTCAGGAAGATTTCATCCCTGTTTGAATTTAGGAAACACCTTGAAACTTAGCTTTAAAAATTAGCTACCCTCTGACAGCATCAGACCATAAGTGCCTAGACACCTAAGGGTATTAGTGTGCTATATACATTGTTACAACATAACATAATATAACAAATCTTCAGAAAATCAAAAAAGGAATACATAACTCTTTAACGAGCTGGGCTTATTTACCTTTGACCCTAATTGGCAGAATTAATCTAATAAAAATGATGGTGTTTCCTAAAATAATCTTTTTATTACGAAACATCCCTCTGGCATTTAATGAAGAAAGTCTGAAAAACCTCCAGACAAAAATAAGTACTTTTATTTGGGCCTCGAAAGGTATCAGAATATCGTGGAAGAAACTACGTAGAAAGAAAACAAAGGAGGGCTATGCCTCCCAGACCTAGTTTTGTACTCAAGAGTATTTCTATTGAGGTCAGGGTAAATGCTGATGGACTTACCAGATAGCTCAGATATTGGTACAGTGTTAAAAGAAATGCTGTCAGATCTTTATGGAGGAAATCAGGGCTTCTTATGTAAATATGGAGACCCAAGATTCTTTAAGAAAGTTAATTTAAATATATTGAAAGGTTTAGCTGGTAAGTGGTTTAAAGTCAAGAAAGTTGTAAAGATTAGTTACTTTAGCCCATTAGAACCCATCTGAAATGCTCTGGGCTCACCAGGGTGGACTAAAGAGTCTCTGGTAACTCCTTTGAGAGAAGCCAGAATCTTGCGTTGAGAACAACTGATACCGGAAGGTTCTTTGCTTTCTTGGGATGTTCTGAATACACTTACAGAGAGCAAGCTGTTCAAATTTATGTACTAGCAAATAAAAAGCTGGTATCAAGCCATCGGAACAGCTGTGGGCATGTCCAATGAATTGGGAAAGTCACTGAGGAGAAAATCCCAAAAAAGAACAAGGTGGCAAACCTTTATTGGCTACTGCTAGACCAGGCGGAGGGCGAAGTTAAATTGCCATTGGAGCTGTGGGGAGAGAACTTGCCGGGCGTCCACATTGAAGATTTATGGCAAGTGTCTCATGACATTTTGTATACTATAGTTCAACACGCAGATTTAAGAAGAAACCATATCTTTTGTATTCACAGGGTGTACTGTTCTCCCTTAAAGCTTTCTAAATTTTCTAAAGGTCCGGCACCGAAGTGTCCAAAATGTTTCCAGATCAATGCTGATGATGTCTATATGTTTTTAACTTGTCTCTAGTTGCACCATTTTTGGTCGGCTGTAAGTGGAGGTATGGAAAGTATTTTTGGTGTAAGCACCCAGGTAAGCATAACCTCGGTTTTCTTTGGGTTGTTTCCATGTTCTGAGTCTATGTCTCGGTGGGAAAATAAATTATGTTTATATCTGATTTTACTTGCATGAAGAGAGATCTGTAAATTGTGGTTTAAGGATACACCTCCAACTTTTTTAGATTGGGTGATCTCCATTAAATATACGATGAGGCTTGACAGAATTAAATTAGAAAGAGACAAAAATAACAAAAAAGATTTCTGGGCTCCATGTGAGGAATGGTTGGGCACTATCTGACTAAAAGGATGAATTAGTCCAATGATTATGCCTTTACACTGATTTACTTCAACTCTCTGGTTTCTGTGAGGTGCTCAGTGTGATACAGAATAAGTCACCAGAGAGGCTCTGAGTAAAGTGTATCCATCTAGATAAAGAGTTCTCCAGTTGGTGCCATCTTAGAGGGGGGCCTCAGAAGTTAATCGAACAACTCTGAATTGTATTTCTGATGGCGAATGAGGACAAAAAAGAAAACGAACAATAAAAAGAAAATCTTTTGGTGGATTTCGCTGAGCTCACGTAAAAAACTCTCATTCAGGCCCTAGTCATTAGTCGCTTAGATTATGGTAATGCCCTGTTCCTCGCCTCAAATTAATATCTCCTATCAAAATTACAAGTGGTTCAAAGCACACTGCTGCTCATAAAGTAAACAACTTGCATCCCAGTACTCCTTCAGTATCTGCACTCAGATTCCTACATTGGATTACGCATCCATAAGAGAGTGCTGTTCAAACTGCTTTGCCTGACTCACAAAGCCTTATCAGGCTCTGGCCCAAAGTGTCTACATAATAGGAAGGTAAACCGGGAGTTGCAATCCAGTAACAAATTGCTATTATGTTCATGGCGCATTCACATCACTAAATATTGAGGTAGAACCTTTTCCCATCTTGGCCCTCTTCACTGAAACAAACTTCCTTTGTTCATCCATGTGTGTCAAAATCTACCTGAATTAAAAAAAATATCTTAAAACCTGACTGTTTTAATGTCGCCTCTACCTAATGCCTGTATTTCAAGTGCTGAGAGGTCCCTTCGGGAATGAGTTGTGCTTTATATTATGATTCAAATAACATAACATCACAATTGAGCCCCTGCACTATCCCACCTCACACGCTTAGATGTTGTTTCTCATACTCTCCCCACTTCAGACCTTATTTCTCCCTCTTCTTTTATGCCGCTAAAGTATTGCACCATCTCTTTCCTGAACTCCTTTTCTTCTTAAATTCTGTTTCCCTGTGTTGCACACTTTCTCATCCACTTACAGGGAGAACATGCATTAGGCCGCTTTTGAATTGCTGGCTCATTTTGCTATACAGAACATGCTAAAGCTGAAATGGAGATGTGATGGCTTATTTTACTGTGAAAGGTAAAATACTGTAAGTCTGTAAGAGTTGTTGCCTGGAAGACTGTTAATTTAATTTGTCAGGGTCAAAAGCAAAGGGTCACAAAAGCAATTGAGACATTTTTGTTAATGGCTGAAGAATCACAAGGCTGGCTGGTTAGGTTTGTATCACTTTGTATTTGTTTGTATTCCTAATGGAATTGTGACTCTCCGAATCATATACCCCGTGCCTAGATCTATTAGTTCCACGAAATGACTTTATTGTGAGACTATATAGGCTAAACAAAATGGGGGGAGGCGTGGCCTGTATTCATAGATCCAACATCGCCATCTGTAAAATTCAGGCAGACCACCTTGAAACATGTGAATACCTCTGTCTCTCCTTAAAATCTTCAGTTAACAAGCTCTACAATCTACACACGTTCTACCATCCTCCAGGTAATAATGTCGAGGTCATTGACCAGCTAATGGAACTTATTACAGTAAATTCTACTCTTCACTCCAATGAAATCTCCTAGGGGACATCATTCTTCACTGGAAAGGCCTAAAAAACAATCAGGTCAATATTATTAAAGATTTCCTAGCAGACCAATCTTTGGTGGAAGCATGGGTCTGAACTTGGGTGGCAGAGTGGGCTAAAGAATGGTGATGGATTAAACCAAGATCTTTTGACTAGGTGTGAGTGTTTGATTGGTTCAGATGCTCCGTCCATCTCCACCCCCTTTTGTACCGCTTTGACCGCCATAAGGGTGGCAGGGTATGCTCAGACGTGAGTCCCTTGCTCACTTTGCCACTGGATTCAAGCAAGCCGGGCTGAAGACGGCTGTAATGCCTGAAACCGGTCCTCGGAAGCTTGTTTACGGTCCAGGGAAGGCATGGCTTGGCAGTTCGGGCTGGACTGTTCCCATGAGGCACAGGGTCAGACTGATTTGCATATGGCCAAAAAATGTCAGAACTGGGGTGGCAGAGTGGACTAAAGAACGGGATGGATTAAACCCAGATCTTTTGACTGGGAGTGAGTGTTTGATTGGTTCAGATTCTCCGTCCATCACCACCCCCTTTTGTACAGCATGTGTACTACCAACCCACACTAAAAGATTTAATCTAGATATGATAATTTCCAAAGAAAACACTTTTGATACAATCTCTATTGTTCCTTGTGACTGGTTAAACCACCACATCATTACCTTCAAAATTCCATCCACAGTTAAGGATCCAGTCGCGCAATCAATCAAACAGAAGCATTGGGTTCATGACACTACAGCCCTGTAAATAAAGAGACTGTCAGCACGCTGCTCGAAATTGCTTCAACCTCCTCGTAACTTGGATGACGTCAAGGAACTTACGCATCACTACAACTTCACGATGACAAAAATAATTGATACAATAGCCCCTTTAAAACTCAAAAGATTACAAGTTAAAGATATGAACCCATGGTTCAACGGATCTCCTTAATGAAGAAAGACAAAAACTCAGGCTAACTGAATGGAAATGGAGACAACACCCATCATCCCCCCAACTAAAACTGATAAGAAGAACCAGGAACGCCTACAATAAAAGAGTACATATATTTAAAAAAAAGCCTATTTTACAAGGAAACTTGAAAACGCAAAAAACAGACTGGGTAAACTATTTGAATTGTTAAAAGATCAATCTAACAAAATTACCAAATCCTCTCTATTAACATTCAAACCGGAAATAAGCTGTGAAGAATTCTCTTCATTCTTTAAAGCTAAAGCTAGCTCCCTGGACACTGAACTCAAAAATGCAGCATAAAATCCCTCAAACATAAATGGTACACTTGCCGAACTTCCATTGCAACTCGCACTTTCAACGCCCAAAAATAATGCTCGTTGGTTAACCTTCAAGGTTTATAACCATAATGACATTGACAAAACCTTGTTGACCATAAAACTGAACAACCATTACAATGAATCTCTCCCTTCAAAATGTTGGTCTACAATCAATTATATGCTCATCCCCATTGGGACTAAGATTATTAATGCATCACTCGCTCAAGGATCCTTACCAGGGTCAGAATCAAAACAAGTACTCTTACCTGAGGAGCACTTGATAGAAGTTTCACAGAGGCGCTATGAACCAACTTCCCATAAACCCTACCTTTTAACCTGTACACTCTCAATAACACGAAGGCTAAGGGATAAAGCTAACTGACCGCCTTGACAACAACTCACTCAACAGCAAAGAGCTCTTCAACATCGTGAAAGAACTCTCCAAACCCAGCTCCATCACCAACGACATTCCACCATCACAAGACATGTGCGACTCACTAGCCATCTGCTTTCACCGCAAGATCACCGACATCCACGACAGTTTCAACACCAACACCCCCACATCCACCGCCGAGACCACCACCACAGCGACCTCCACCTGCACTAATCGTCTGACCGCCTGGTCCAACGTCAGCAACGAAGACACCATCAAGACAATGAACTCCATCCACTCCGGATCCCCATCTGACCCATGCCCTCACCATGTTTTCAACAAAGCCAGCAAAGTCATTGCCCCCCACCTCCGGAAAACAATCAACATCTCCTTCGAGACAGCAACCTTTCCGGAGAGCTGGAAGCACGCCGAGATCAACGTCCTACTGAAAAAACTCAAGGCGGACCCCAAGGAGCTCAAGAACTTCTGACCCATCTCCTTGCTCCCTTTCCCAGCGAAAGTCACGGAGAAGATCGTCAACAGACAGCTGACCCGCTAACTCGAAGACAACAACATCCTGGACCCATCCCAGTCCGGCTTCCACAGCAACCACAGCACCGAGACCGCCCTCATCGCCGCCACCGACGACATCAGGATCCTTATGGACAAAGGAGAAACAGCCCCCTCATCCTTCTGGACCTATCAGCAGCCTTCGACACGGTCGGCCACCGCACCCTAACAGCACTCCTCCATGGCGCCGGAATCCAAGAGAAGGCCCTGGCCTGGACCACATCCTCCTCTCCGACAGAACCCAGAGCATCCGCCTCCCATCCTTCCGCTCCAGGACCACCGAGATCATCTGCAGCGTTCCACAGGGATCTTCCCTCAGCCCGACGCTGTTCAATATCTACATGGCACCCCTCACCCTTGTCGCACAACAACATAGCTTCAACATCATCTCCTACGCCGACGACACCCAGCTAATCATATCCCTCACCGAACACCCCCACACCGCCAAAACCAACCTCCACAGAGGAATAAAGGCTGTCGCCGAATGGATGAAGGACAGCAGGCTGAAGCTGAACTCTGACAAGACGGAGGTCCTCGGCCCCACCCCATCAGCCTGGGACGACTCCTGGTGGCCTACATCTCTAGGAACAGCCCCAGAACCCACCGACCACGCACGCAACCTAGGGGGTCATCCTTGACTCCACCCTCTCCCTGAGCAAGCAAGTCAACGCCGTCTCCGCGTCCTGCTTCAACACCCTCAGAATGCTGCGCGGGATCTTCAAATGGATCCTCTCAGACAGAAGAAAAACCGTCACCCAGGCCCTCGTCACCAGCAGACTGGACTACGGGAACACCCTCTGCGCAGGAACAACAACCAAGCTACTGAGACGGCTGCAATGCATCCAGAACGCCTCGGCATGACTGATCCTCGACGTCCCCCGACGTAGCCACATCACACCCCACCTAAGAGGCCTGCACTGGCTCCCCGTCGACAAGAAGATCACCTTCAAACTCCTCATCCATGCACACAAAGCCCTAAACAACGCCGGACCAGCATACCTCAACGACCGACTCAGCTTCTACACCCCCACCCGCAGCCTCTGCTCTGCCAACCTCGCCCTCGCCACAGTTCCACGCATCCGGAAAACCACCGCCGGCGGTAGATCCTTCTCCCACCTCGCCACCAAGTCCTGGAACGCTCTCTCCGCCGACCTACGGCAGACCCAGGACCTGCTGGCCTTCAGAAGACTCCTCAAGACCTGGCTTTTCGATCAGTAGCAGCCCCCCCCCCCCACCCTCCTCAGCGCCTTGAGACCCTCATGGGTATATAGCACGTTTTACAAATGCTTGATCGACTGATTGATAAAGCATAGGGAGGAGGGCCGGATTGGGTCCCTGGCTTCTTCCTGTTGTCGACCTGCGAGGCAACAGGGGTAGACCTTAGATTCTAATCTTAAAATGTGTTTGAATTATTCAGTCACTTCTTATTTTACGTTCTTACTAAAGTAGTTCCTACCTGCGATAGTCAGGAATCTTGTGTAGCATCTGTGGAGTCTGTGACGGAGATGGGTGGTTGATGAGTGATGGTGTCGCCTGGGGTTGGTTGATGAGGTATGGTGTCGCCTGGTAAATGGGCCTCAGTCAAGTACCATGTGTTGGATTATTTCTTGAGGCTAAAACAAAGAATAATGTATTAAATACTGACTTTTTTTAACTTGTCTATGACTTTTAGTAATTTAAATTCTGACAACAAACTTACTGCAATCTTTTCTCCCAATTTGTTGATATCCGTCACATGATGCTTTAAAAGAAACTCCAATTTCGTAGTCATAACCAAAACCAATACGTTCTTATCACTTTTTCTGCTAAAACAATGTTTGAAGTTTCTTAAGCTTTCTTGCAGAAAATGTTCCAAAAATTAGTCTTTTAATTTCCTTATTTAAGCTTTCTTGCGATGGGCGCCATGTAAAATAAAGAAACTGTTCACTTAGCTTTCCTGTTGTTTTTTCTTGTCTTTCCCAGAGGCGAAGATCAAGTTGGAAATCAGAAGATGTCTTTTCCTTGCATCTGCCAGAAGAGACGACGAAGATCAGGTAAGCCGATGTCTTATTTCTGCTCCGGTGGAAGGCTAAGCAATTTCTAGAATACAGGTGTGGCTATTTATAGCAGGCCAAACCCGATCTTCAAACACGCACGTTGCACGTCTTCTGCGTGCAGCGTCTTTATTGTAATGCTGCAATTGGGGCTTTCAGTAAGCTGGATGGATCGCGCATGATTTTCCCTTAATGCGCATACTTTAAACCTAGCGATTCTCACTGCGAGTGATTTTTCTTTGATGAGCATACTTAAAACTGGCAATTCTCGGCTAAAGTTGTATTGTGCAAGTTTAGAACAGTGGATGTTGAAATGTTCAAATGTTCTATGTATCAACTTTTGGACATGCTGCTTGTTCTTAAAAACGTCATGCATGTCTTCATAAATAAGAGCCAAATGAGAAATAGTACATATTAATAGATTCCTTACAGTTACAAACATAAAACCCCAACACACATTTTGGAATGCAGGATGCATGGGATAGGGGTGGGTTTTATTTGTGGCAATGAAAAATCGTCTCCTCAATTCTACTACTGCTTATAATAAGCATATAAGGATGGTGACTTTATATAGGATGTTGTAGCAAAATCATGACAACCAGACTGCCTAAAAACTGGCCAGGTCATCCCTTTCTTAAAAAAACCTACTGAGAACCCCTCGGATCTAAACAACTTTCGACTGGTATCAAACAATCCCATGCTAGCTAAAGTTCTTAAAAAAATGCGCTCAACAACAACAACTGAGCCAACACATTGCCGAATTCAAGCTATTAGACGACTGCCAATCGGAGTTCAGACCAGATCACAGTATGGAAACTGGAATCCTGCACATAGTGGATGACGTCCTACTCTCTCTAGACCGTAATGAAACTTGTCTTCTAGTTCTTCTTGACCAATCGTCCGCGATTGACACCGTAAACCTTGTCAAATTACTAGACCATCTTGAGAAAAGGATGGGATTATCGGAAACAGTCCTAAATTGGTTTCAATCCTTCTTAGACAACAGATCGCAAAGATTCCTGTTGAACCAAATACTGTCTTTAACATCCCAATTCAAATTGGAGTACCACAAGGTTCAACTCTTTCCCCATCACTATGCAATCAGTATGTCGAGCCACAAACAGAAATATTACGCCAGGAAAAATCTCCTTCCACATATATGCAGATGACATTCAGCTGTATATGAAGATTACATCATTGGAAGAAATCAACACGATGAACCAGGCATTAAAGAGGACCGTTCAATGGTTATCTATCAATCATCCTAATCTTAACTCGCAGAACACTGAATTCCTTCTGATTTCCCCCCTAAAAGCTCCACGGTGATGAAGGAATGGACCAAGATGATCAATGTGCTAAATTGTACCCCGATCCTAGCGGACTCTACCAAATCCCTAGGTATTATGCTGAACAAGGCTCTAAACATGCAATCAACACAATAGCAAAAAATACCCTCTTCCATCTGAGTTATCTTAGAAAACTGAAACCGTTCATCGATACAGCTGACCTCAAAACGGCAGTCCAGGCTTTGGTCATCTCGAGGATTGAGTATGGATGCACAACTCTATCAGGTCTACCCAAGATTTCAACAGCTCCCCTAAAAGCCTGTTTCAATGCAGCAGCTAAACACATAACAGGATCTATGAAATGTGACAACATTACTCCACATCTGAAAGCGATCAATTGGCTTCCATATGAAGCAAGAATTGATCTAAAGATGGCATGTATCACACACAAAGCGCTGCACTACAAAACACCACTTTACCTGGCCCAGAACATTACGTTAACCAGAGGCAGCAGATTCTCTCAGAGCACTGGAGATCTTTTACTGAAACCTGTATTCTTCCGCAAGAAGAGAACATATGATAGAGCTTTCTCTCGAGTGGCACCAAGAATTTGGAATTTGCTTTCACCGCACATTTGAAGAATCACGTCCACCGCTTTATTCACAAAGGAAGCTAAGTCTTTCCTTATTAGCAAATTCTTTGCATAACTATCAGCGCACACTGCTAGGGGTCTATTTGAATCCAACAGTCAATCTCTCGATCTTCTACAATCAGCTGTTCCTGTAGGATACATTTTGCAGAATAAAAGTCCCTACATTTTATAACATTGAATTTTGAGATATCGTACTCCAGTTCGCTATCATTGTTTGGCAAGTTCATCTAAACAGCCACATGAAGTAATTGACTGATCATGTAATATTGTAACAAGAATTGATCCCTTGTATATAATCAGTATGTGTAATAATCGTAAGTGCTAACTGATTACCACAATTAGAATGATCATTTACGTGTGGAGGTCCACTTAAGTTCATGTATAACTAAGGACATTGAATGCTATTGTACTGTGAAGTGCTCTGACACCCACTCTTGGGTCATGTTCGCGCAATAGAAAACAATGAATGAATAAATAAATATCACAGATCCGAAACAATCATGCCTTACAATGGTGTCAGAGTCACACGTAAGCCCCTGGAAAACAGGGTCAGTAAAGTATGTTCTCTGTAGCATCGATCATTAGCAGTACCTGGACTCTACCTACAAGACGCTTTAAACTGAGCGCCCTGCACTCTCGCAGATGCGCATACTAGTAACATTGCTTATGCATGTTATTCTCCGACTAGGCTGCAGGCACTCCATTCAAAACATTCAGAGTATCCTTTTCATTTGGGCAGTTGGGCCCCTTGCACCTCTTGGCCACAGTGCCACTGTACCAGCTGCACAATTGATAAATATGTGCCACCGATTTATTAAAGATTTTCACATCAACACTGACACCCTGGACATCAAAGGGCATATTTATACGCCTTTCACGCAGCGTAGCAAGCCTCGTTACTGCGCCGCTTGAAAGGGAAAGAGCAGGAATGTGCTGTATTTAACATAATGCAACACATTTCTTTGCCATTCCTTGTTCTACCACCCTTTTCACTTGCAAGCACTGTTAACAATTCAGGTTTTTTGTTGGCAGGGTATACACCCTGTCCAAGAAGAAACCCCAATCTTAGAGTAAGTCAGATAGACAACCTTAATTAACCTGTGCTCACCCTGTGGTAGCTTGGCACTGAGCAGTCAGGCTTAACTTTAGAGGCAATGTGTAAAGTATTTGTGCACACTTTAATTACAGTAACCTAGTGAAAACATCACAAAAAGACTCCACACCAGTTTAGACAAATAAAGAATGAGGTGGCCTTCCATGCCTTGATATATCAAACTTAGGAGCTGCGTCGCTCTTGCGTCCTATTGCATGGTGCATGGGTGACGAAACTCCTAAATAAATATGCCTCCAAGTCCATTGAAGGCAGTGTTGATTGCTGTCTGCCTGAGCAGGGAGTGGTAACTGCTCCGCAAAGAATCTGCACTACTCACTGACTTTCTCCTCCTGGCAGCTGCTGGATATGAGAGAGCAGGTGAGGGTTCGGAAGCCACTCCGGCTCATACTCCAAGGTCCTATGCTCGCTTGTGATGGTTCCACTGATTCAACTCTGTCTCTGGTAGTAGGAGGGAGAGCCTCAGGATCAGTTTTGGCCTTAGCTCACGCATAAAGCAATCTGAAATATGAGGGAGCAGACACTTTGCCTGGTTAACTGGTAACTTCTTCCAAGTAGACTCGGGATCTGTTTGGCTGCCAGCGGGGACAGGAAAGCAGGACATGCAGACATGAGCCACTAACATGGACACACCAATTTGAGGTGTGATGGCTACCTACTGCCCTAAAAACTGCAAAAAAAGAAAAATGTGCCGCCTCCATATCACCACAGCAGCCTCTCCTCGTTATAACCAGAACTTCCAACATGGACTAGACGGGAAATCCATGCATAGAGGCTTCCTTAACCTAGAAGGTTCGCAGGACTCATTCTCCATTCACCAGTCCTCCTACCCTATGGCAGTTGCTGAGTGCCAGCGAGGTGGCAGGAGTGAATTTCACACCCATTCCTACCTTCTCCCAATCGGACACCCACCATGCTCTTTATTACCAGCCACTGCTGTTTGAAGCACTAATTGTGTTGAGTGTTGTGAGTTCCCTGGTAAGCTGCGCTAATAAGGGCCTACTTCACTGAAATGTTTGCATCCCTCTCTGATAGTTTGTCAGACACTGTTCCATTGCTTCTTTGATGTCTGAGTTATAAAACATGCAACCTGCATGTCATGAGGCTCTTCATTGATCAGAATCTCGCATTACTTCTGAAAAGAATGTCATATGATTAAGAGCAACTGAAAATTCCAGCAGTTTTGTACATACCGAGGTAAAAGAGTAGTTGCCTTATTTACGGGGAGTGGTCAAACCCAACATGCCACAGGAACGAACATCAATTTTCTTTCTCCAAAAGGTTAATCTGGGACAACTAACAGGCAAGGAAAAAGCCTTCAGATCTTCAGTGGAGCAATATTGGGGATGTTTTAAATAATCATGCTTTGCTATGACCCTCATTTTCTTCTCAAAAGAAATTGTTCTATCAAAATGCCTACCTATCAAAATGTATAAATACTGGATCTTGTGAAGATTATGTTCAAGGCCTGACTGGTCGTAGCGGGCACCAGGCGTTTCCCCGGTGGGCCGCCAGGGCTGGGGATGGTTTTGGGTACCTGGGGGGCGTTTTTGTTACCGGGGATGGCAATATCAGCCCCCTGTAACAAAATCGGCCGAAACCAGCCCAAGCTAACAGCTCGGCCGCACTACCCCTCACCCCAAGGGGACCAGCCGAGCACTTTGCCAGAGCCGGTTTCGGTTCCCAGTCCGGCCCTGTTTAGCTTGGTTGGGAGTATTAATCTTATCTTGAATAGGATCAGTTGACAAGCATGTGAAATTTACACTGTATATTATGTTGAGTAATGGTACTTTGCCCTTTTACAGTAGTAGTGGATTTGATTTTGAGGTAAGAACTTGTGAACGCCTCAGTAGTCGTGGACTTTTTTGTTCATCCTTTATTGTGGCAAAATTGGAAGGGAAGTTATTGTGTAAGGTGTTGTTTCCAGAAACAGTTACATGGAAGAATGTTCAATATACTTTGTAAAACAAGAATAATTACAAGTAGCGTCCGCCCAGATGTAATAATATAAATGAGAAACTTTTGTCATGCCAAAGTATCATATCCATAACATTGGGAAATATAATGTCATGAAAGTTTGTCTAAATAGATTTACTATTCTTAACTCCACATCTACGTATCTTAAAGATACTTTTCTCTTCAGGATAAATAGATGTGTACTTGAGGATATAAATACAATTAAACTTACCTGTACTTACCTTGCAGTAGAAGACCAACCACCGCAATGTATAATGCAGGGGTACTAACAGCAATGCCAGGAAAAGCTTTATCACAATACAATGCCTCCACCCAACTAATGAAATAACAGCCACAATAGAAAGTACGTATTGGCACAAAGGAAATATTAGGAGCTATAAATCTCCTGAACTAGGTTTGAACCTTCATTCCAGGAGCAACATTAAATATGTTTTGGACTTTTAATAATTTTGTTTTCCAAAAGCAGCATACAGGTTTTTCCAATTACAAGCTTTTCTGGCAAATATACACTTTCCATATAAGCTTAACACACTCAAAGAACATCTAGTATTTTTCTGAAAAAAGATCAATCTGTGCCTCAAAAACCAATTTTCAGGTATGGTTCCCAAACGTCAGCTTGTGATTCTCCGGGTAAAATGCATCACATTAATTGATTCTGAACCACTTGCTCGTGTATTAACCATCACAAGCAAGGGGTTGCCCATCATAATGCAAAGATGCCTAGATTATGCCAATAATGTCCTCTATTAAGTCAGAGCCACAATTGTACCGTTGCTGCCAAGCATAATGCTAAGAACAACCACATTGCGTCAGCCATGGACATTATTCCAAGAATGGACACAATCATGTGATGGATGAACCCAACAGGCAAAGCATAATCACAGTATGGCAAGGATAGCTGTCATTATGCCGATGATTAGGCCAAGAATGCCCAACATATGTCAAGGCTCACCATTATTATGCCAGAGCCAACATTGTGTCAGACATAATCTTAATAATAGAAAGATGAACACGTTATTTTGGGGCACCATATACATTTGGTATTTCCTGACACTAGGAATCACTTCTAGAGTGGAATAATATCTTTACCAGAGGAACACAACACCAGCCACATAACTCCTATGATTACACATACACAGAGAAACATATAAAGAAATACACATACACACATCACTCCCAACATCCAGTGCCGGCTCCTCAGCTAAGGCGGAAGAGCGTCGTCTCCCTGCTTTTTGCAGTGAAAAAAAAAGGATAAAGTGATAACTCGCGTTATTATCATTTTATTTGTTCCTGTTCCGGTGTCTCGGTGGGGTAGATCTGCTCTGTTATAAGAGCAGTGGGAGGAGTGGTGGGCGCTATTTAAATGGGCATGAATATTTGACCTGCCCTCTCGGGCCATCCAAACATTCATGCACACTTTGCATGTTCTCCATGCAGGCTGCATTACAGCTTGCGTGGAGAACATGCCCAACCTCCTGTACCCTGGCTGAGTGCTGAACTTTGCACTCAGACCAATCACTAGACTGCATTGCACTGCAGCGTTATGATTGGGTGTGGGGAGCCTGGGAGCCCGGGTGCTTCCTATTTCCACAGAGGAAGCCAGGAAAAGGACGGAGGAGAAGCTGCGGTATCCAGACAGCCGGCCGGCTGGCAGGTAAGTGGGTTTCTTTTAAAACCCCCTCCTCCCCCCCTCCCCTCCCCACTGCTGCTTCCCGGGAGCAGCTGCCACTGACACAAACAGAAAGAAAGAAGACCATTATCTGTCTCCACTCTCAATCTGGCCTATGATGTCCTTGACTACAGGGCTGCTAAAGCACGGTTATCAGACACTTCCACTTTGTCTCTGGCAGTCTCTCACCTTTGTGACTCCGTTCTGGCTATTGCTTGCACTTGTTTTGTGACCTAGTGTTCACAGGTACTGTATGATTGACTGAGTGGGGCTTGCTAAGTGACACATCTCGATGTGATTTGCTAAACTGAGAGTGGAGACAGGTGATCATGTTGGAGGGACTGCAGGCTGTCACAGTGTGTGTTTGTGTTTAAGCATGTAAACATACCATTGGTTTCACTGGCAGCCACTGCAAGGATACATCTAATGGTACCATCTAATGGTACCACTGCTACCTTCAAAATGGCCAAACTCTCTGAATTATGCACAGTGCTGCACTTCAGGGATCTATTACCAGGCTATGTAGTTCCTGAGCTACACGTTGGAAACCCGTAGACCAAGGTGCATTATGTTTAGAAACTAGTTAGGTTTTTAGAGCTTGCCTAAATGACAAATGATAAGACAAAACATGCAGGTGTTTTGGAAGGGTGTTCAAGGAAGTGGTATCTTGAACTGGAAAGGCACAGCCGTCTAGATGAACTTTATGAAAACGGGAAAGGATAAGTGCACAGATGAGGCAGAACACAGCTGTCTGACTGAAGTGTATTTTAAAAACCTTTTAGAAATATAGTAGGGAGTATTAGCATAGAGAACATGATGCAGAGCGCCTTGAATGTCAAACGGGCAGCCTTTGTTAGTCTTTCAAGCTAGGCTTGATAGGACTGAAACATAGAGTGCAGGTAATAGGATGGGCAGCCTGATTTTGAATAGTTTGAAGTTGATTTAGGAGTGAAGCTTTAATACCTACCTACATAATATTACAATAGTCCAGCTAAAACCTATAAAAGCCATAACACAGACATGTGTGCTTTCAGTCCCCAGCAGAGAGAGCACCTACCAACGATAACACACATGGAAAATGTGGGCAGAAATCTTTGAAGATCCTTGAATGTTCTTTTGCAAAGATGCATTACCTTCGGTGGCTAAACTCTTTATACGTTTAATGGACTGAGAAAGAGGACCAAAATTAGAGGGCCAGAAAGATGAGTGCCAGCAATTTTGTTTACCTCCAGTAGTGAACACTTTCATCTCATCCCAGACAAAGTGAAAAGCTAATTTGCTAAATGCATGAGAGAAGTCACTGCTTGGATGACTAGCAACTATCTGTAATTGAACAGTGACAAGACAGAGATTATGCTTTTTAGAAAAGCAACTGAGATCTAGTCTACGGGACTGGAGGCCTTCTGAACTTTGCCCTGCCCCTTCACCTAAGCAGTCAGTGAAACATCTTGGAGTGAAGTTAGATCAGTCGCTTTCCATGAAAGACCAAGTTAATGCCACCTGTGGCATCTGCTTTGCCACTCTGAAGCTCCTGAAAAAGGCCCTCCTGTGGCTTCCCAACAGGCTCTTATCACCAGCCGCCTGGACCATGGGAATGCCTTGCTGACATCAGCAAATGATACCCTGCTGTCGAAGTTGCAAGTGGTCCAGAACACTGCCGCTCAGCTAATCTGCAATCTTCCTTCTCGCTCGCCCTCCTCCCCTATACTTCGGAAACTTCATTGGCTCCAAATAGAAAACGTGTCATCTTTAAATTTAGGATGTGCTGCCCCTAAATAATCTGCCACATGGTGCCTGGGCTACAACACTTTATGAAACAGGAGTCCTGCCACCTACCTGTCACTGCCTTTTGGTAAGGTCATGAAAAAACAGCCTTCGATTTGGATTAATCCTTTGAAAAACCTCTGGTATGGCCGAAGGAACCTTGATGGTCCCTATAGACAATGGAGAGGAATCACTGACCCATATTCTCCGTACTTGCGAAAAGCTGCTCCTACTAAGAAATGTCTGGTTGCGGCCAATAAAGCCTGGCCTAAATATCAGGAGCTGCCAATGCGCCATGCAAGCCTGCCAGAGAGTCGTCTCATCAAAGCTTGCAGTCCGATTTCTGAAATCTATGAAAACGGCGCTCGCATATTCGGTATTGCAGTGGATTCTGAACTTTTTTACATGCTGCTAAAAAAAACTAAAGACTAAGGGCCAGATTCATGAAGCTTAAATCTGCTCACAAAGGGCCATAATCTGAGAATCTGGCCCTTTGCGAGCGGTATTTTTGCATTTGGTATGCATCGTCCCAAATGTAGAAATCGCTACTTAAGAATTCGCTAAATTGCGATTCTTTGCATTTAAGGAATCTAAAATTGAGATTCCTTAAATGCAATGCATGAAAGTGAAAAAAATAGCGAATTCGCTATTATGGCACGCAAATTACCATGAAGTACATCTTCGTGGTAATTTGCAAAAACTTTGAAAAATGCACTAAAGTGCATTTTTCAAAGTTTCATGTTGTGCACACACATGCCCTAAGGGCATGTGTGTGCGCAACATATGTGCACACATCAATTTCAGGGGTGCAACAGGGTGTCCTTTGGACACCCCTGCACCCTTGAAATCGCAATCTCAATTTGCGAATCGCTAATTGCGATTAGCAAATTGAGTTTGTCTTCCCATTCATTCCTATGGGCCTCTAGGCCCATAGGAATGAATAGGGAGATATTCCTTAATTGCGACTCGCAATTTGCGACTCGCAATTAAGGAATTATTAGAAATCGCTATTTTTGTAGTGATTTCTTGATGCATAGCATTTTGCTATTCCTTAACCACATCGATGCTCGAGGTGTTCCAGCCCTGTGCTGGAATATGCAAAAACCCATTATTCATGACGAGCTGGGCTCGTCATGAGCGTGCTGGGAGGCTACTGCATGACGAGCCCAGCTCGTCATGAGTGTGGAAGGGGTTAATAGCGAATCGGTATTTTTCGCTATTAAGGAATAGCAAAATGTGTTCTTGATGAATCTGGGGGTAAGAGCATTGCACTTTGCACGGGCATCAGGATTTGATTTTGCCTGTCTTAAAAGCCAGCACATTATGTATTGGGGACACAGGTCAACTGGGAAGCTGATTCCCTTTGATGTCTTTATGATCAGGATGCCAGATAAAACTATCCCCATCGTGGGCCTTTTTATCCATTGCATTTAATAGATTACTACTTATTTTGAATTAATATGCTGCATAAAACCTTGCACTTTCTTCAGGCCTTTGCTTTGGTCTATCTAATAGAGGTAAATAGAGGACGATTTAACTTTGTACATCAGAAAAGCCAGCACTTTAGGCCTTTGCGGATACAGGCAAACTGGGTATTTAATATTCTTTTAGGTCTTTAAGATCATGTGGCCAGATAATACTATCCCCATTGTAGGCCTTTTTAGTTCAAAGATTTTTATTGAGTTTTCGAAAAAATAATTAAAACATAAATAATACAATCAATAATACATAAAGAGGCCTGAAATCATGCATAATGGAGAAGTCACACAACAGTTCGGAGACTGTGGTTGGTCCAGATGACTTATCCAACTTAAAATGAATACGCAGATAAATAATAAAGGAAGAAAAGAAGAGAGAAGGAGTCAGAGGAGGGGTGGGGGGCATTACGTTTCATCTATTGTGATCATTGTGCATTAGACGTTCATTGTGCAGGATTGCAATATATGATTGTGAGAGATTGTTAGAGAGAGAGCCACCGCCGCCTACTGGTGTATCAATGGGAGGTAAGCGTATTGGTGCTTTGTATGAATAAGCATTTTACAGGTATGGATGTTTAAGGTGGTTTATTTGAGGCGAAGTAGTTGTCTAACCTGTCCTGGCCTTTTTTATCCATTACATTGAATAGCTTCCAACTTCTTTTAAATAAATATTCTGCATAAAACCTAGAACGTTATTTAGGCCTTAGCTTTGACCATTAGAGGCAATTAGAGCACTCTGCTAGACGCTACTATTTTCAAAGTAAGCCTCTCCATTGAACAGGCTGTCAATACCCATGTGCTCTAAACATATTCGGCCACATGCATCAATGTTCCCGTTTGCAAATTCTTATTGCGAAAATTAAGGACTCGCAATTAAGAATTCGCAAACGGCTATGCATTAAAAAATCGCAATTTTTTTTGCGATTCCTTAATTTTCCAATTGTGATTCACAATTTGCGAATCACAATTAAGGAATCCCTTTCCATTGATTCCTATGGGCCTAGAGGCCCATAGGAATGAATGTGAAGGCATTCTAGTTTTGCGATTCGCAATTAAGTAATCGCAAAATGAGATTGCAATTTCAAGGGTGCAGGGGGGTCCAAAGGACCCCCCCCCTGCACCCCTGAAATGTACCTTACAGTACTTTTTTCACACACACATGCCCCAAGGGCATGTGTGTGTTTTAAATGAAACTTTCAAAAATGCACTTTTGTGCATTTTTGAAAGTTTTCGCAAATTACCATGAAGGTTAACTTCATGGTAATTTACCACTTCCTATTTGTGATTTCGCAATTTAAAAAAAATCATGCATTGCATTTCAGAAATCGCAAAATTGCGATTTCTTAAATGCAATCGCAATTTAAGAAATCGCAAATAAATTGCGATTTCTTAAATTGCGAAAAAACCAAAAAGCTTCATGCATCCCCAAAAAGGGATTTGCATTCGCAAATGGCCGAATTTTGCGATTCGCACCGTTTGCGAATGCAAAAACCCTTGATGCATGTGGGCAATTGCACTTATACCAGGCCTCAGCAAGGAACTTACAATAGAGACAATCAGAGCTTTCCTGTACCTGGGAGTCCAGGTAATTTAATATCTACGGTAGGTCCTCAAATTCAATATGCAGTAAAAACATAGCACTTTAACCACACTTCATTCACCTACACTATTATCCTTGGAACTTATACTTGAGGAAAATCTGCATTTTAAGCACTGAAAGCACTTTAAAACATGGCACTTTACCTAGACACCAGCATTGGAATGCTAATTTGGGATTAAGCTAGCTCTTCTGATATTGAATACAGAGTTGTTTTTTTTAAACTGTTGTTAGGTCTCGCTTAGCGTCGCAAAGGAGCAAGCGCTGCTCGCTCTGCGAGACTACTTGTAATCAAGGCAATTCAACAAGTGGAGTCTAGGCTCCGCCACTTCTTTCCATTGGCTTGCGTCATTGTGCATGCTAAACCCATGCTTTCTATTGTCAGTGAGGCTTTTCGTCACTCGTTGTTACCGCCCTATCTCCTTTTGGCCCCGCCCACCCGGACTGGATGTTTTGCTCGCTGCATGACATAGTGCCATTTAATTAGCAGCTAAGCACTTTTTTCTTATCTTAGCACAATGGCAACGTCCTGCAGAGGAGCCCTGGCAACACCCTGCAGAAGAGACCTCCCTTGTGAGCTGTCATGTAATGTCGGCTGTGTTACATTTATCATGTGTGCTCTCAACATATGATTGTAGCGTCTTTCTTTTTTTTTGCTTTTGGGAGGTCAGTAACTATCAAATGCCAGACAACCGCGCATTTTATTTCAAGTGTGTTCACACTTGGCAGCAGCAGCCAGGCGTTTAGACCAGCAGTCGGAATGGCCCGCGGACAATGTCTGGAGCTGGTGAGCTTAGACCGGGTTCTTTGCCTCTTGCAACTTTGTGTTCTGTCTCACGATAAGGTGGCTCGTGACCCTCCCAGCCACGGCTTCACCCTCCGTGCTGGGTCCTGTGCCTAACACCTCCTGGCCTGAGTCATTGCTAGAGCAAGTACTGACAGCCAGCAGTGCCTCAGCCGTGCTACCCCAAGCCCGCTCCCGTATCTTTAAGATCATCGTCATCAGGGACTCCAATGTGGGGGAAACCTGCCTGACTTACTGCTTCGGCAGGGTTTGCTTCCCCAGAGCACAGAGGCCACCATCGGTGTGGACTCCCGGGAGCGCTCAGAAGACATCGCCGGCGAGAGAATCAAGGTGAGTTTGTGCATCAACATGGCTCTAGGAGGGAAGAGGTGGGTGAAGCTGAAGTACCAATGACTACCAATCCACTCAACCACTTTCAAATAGAGGGATAATGAAAGTAGCAGGACCTGCTGCACATCGGCATCAACCCGCATTGTCGCTTCTCCGTCCTCACAGCTTCCGATTTGGTTTTATTTGTTCAAAATAAGGCACCTATGAATACCGGTGCGCCGACGGTCACCTGCAGTAACACAAGTGAGCCTCATTTTATGTACAGAAAAGCTTGTGAAAGAGCGTGCGAGACAACTAGCTCAGTTTACCATACTTACCTGGGGCCCATAACAGATTCACACTTTGAACTAGCAGTCCTGCCTGTGATTACTACCTAACCACCTATCAGTATTTGTAGTCCTTTTAGGACTTATACCTGTTAACCATGACTCACCAATCCTTGTCACCTTTGCTATAAGTCCAAGGGATCAAATAAGGAGTTAGAATAAACAGGCAGTATTTAAACACATTTACTTTTCCTGTAATATCCACAGACTCGGGGAAAGTTTTAAAAGCATTATCTATGCAAGATTTTCTCAGTCAAAAGGAAAGAGGCCACAATCTTGTTACCATAAATTTTACAAGCAAAAATATAATCAATAGGACATAAAGTTTGTAAGAAATCACAGTAACACCTTTAAACATCGGTACCTGGGAAGGGTGACAAAGGGAAATAGCACAAGGACATACCACAGGGATTATATTTACCTAGATTGGTGCAAAGATCAATCCTGGTCACGGGCTGGGGCAAAAAGACCAGGGCCATGCGCCTGACTAATCAGGTGCCCACGGGACAAGACAGGTGCAGATCAGGACAGGTGACCTCCTCTAAGTGCATCGCCAGCATCACACCCCTCTCTCTCTCAGCAAGCCAATTAATACTCTGACTGGGTTATCCATGATTTCCCCCAACACCTCGATTCTTCTGACAGAGTGCTCCGCCAGCACCTCTGCTCTAGATCTCCTATAGCATGCATTGGGTCAGCTATTCGGACAAGTAGGACAATTTCTCTATCTAAACCTACCTTAGTTATACCATTTTCAGGGCAATGTACCACCCCTAAATGTTGCAAATCTATGTGTTCCCCTTCATTGATTGGTCAGGAACACGAGGAGAGGTCATCACACCACACTAAGATGAGATCATTTCAATTGATTTGTTTTGATCAAGTCTCCACCCACAATTTATTTTCCAATGACTTTATTCTGCCCAACAATATCGGCATACAAATTATATATATTATATTTGTTTGAGTCTTCTTGCTTCCTCTTTAGAGGTCAGTAGAGAAGGTTGCCAGGAACATCGTGGGTAAAAGGGTGTAGGCAGCCATATAATGCCAATGACTGCATGACTTTCAGGGATTTGTTGCGCAGGCGCGGCTTTTTCAATATGGACTTTTCGTCTCATTTAAGGCCCATAATACGAGCAAGTAACAAAGTCAAAGAAAGACACATTAGAATACAAAAATAAATGAATGTACAGTATACCACTTATCTCTACTCTAACCCCATTATTTTATTTTAACTTTTGCATTAATAGTTAAGCAGAAGGAACAAGCTTAGTACAAGCAGCAGCATAAGCAGTAGCATGTGAGGTTTAAAGCGCCCATTTCTGGCCCTAGTGCGCAGAAGCAAGAAGTTCCCATCAAAAGCAGAGGTACGTCACACCACGTAGATGTGGCAGAAGCATGCACAGTAAAATTCCAGCGTTCTCGGCGGCCATATTAAGACACTTGGGTTAATGTTAGTAAAAGCACATGGTCAAGCTTCCCCTGGATACTAAAAATGTTGTGTAATGCAAATATTAGTAAACAAAACATGTTGATTAATTAATTAGAGGTTATTTCGAGAGGGTTGAATACAAGCAAGTTTCTGTATGTGTGAAACCTTCATTAATCCCCTTTTTGATGATATTTTATATCATCACAAACTATGGAACCAGATGCCAACTTCAACATTCTCCCAGTTCAATTTCTTCAATTACTTTGGAAGTTCTTTTTCTTCTTTTTCTCATTTACGGTGTATCTTTTTCTATTTCTGCAGCATTTGCACCAAATCATTTTCACTCAAATTATTAGTGATACTCCCATTATTGGCATCAGCACTTTACCTACAATACTTCTACCTACATTCGAAATCCAATTACCAACAGAAGAGAGACCATCAGTTAGTCTCTTCCATGCACTATCAACCTCCAGTAGTTTTAGTTCATCTTCTAAATGAGTAATATTTCTTACATACCTTCCAATTTCAACACTTTTATCAGGTATGTATGTGCAACAATGTTGTGCTTACAGCATTCTACAGACTCCGCCCTCTTTTGCTAATAATATATCAAGAGCAAGTCGATTTTGTAAAACCATTGATCTGATCGCAACCAATTCGGTATTGATCAATAAGAATCCTCCAGCAGTGTCAGTCAATAAGCGATCCACCACTGTAGACAATTTACAGATTCTTTGAGTATTCAGAACTACTCCCACTGAAGGTATCAATGCACTAAATATATCACCTACAATTTCTGCAAAACCAGCTCTTTTATATCGTGTTAGTTCATTTTCTTGTTCATTGCTTCTAGTTATTCTTTTCACATGGTATACCTTTGGGAATACTGTTCCGAAATAACAACTCCCATACCAATGATAAGGCAGCTTAAAATAAGCTTTGTTCCCACAAATATAATAGACTCCAGGAAATACTGTATCAGTTCCCCCTTTTAGTCCTCAACCCTCAATTATGAGGAAATTGTGTTCACAGTCACTGGAACCGATGAATACATTGTTATACTCAGTTTTCATTCTATGGAGACAGATTTTCCCCTTCTTTTCAAAGTCCAAAGACATAGCAGCATGAGGTTTGCCAGTTGCCATACATTCCTCCCTTTCAGCCCATCTGGGTGTCTGGGGTTTCGTTTCAGTGTCTTTTCTATAGAAATCCTGTCTCCTTTTCTCTACTAAATTCAAAAATATTTTCTCCTCCTCATGTAATCTACAAGTTAATTTGTCTTTGAGTGCATCAGCTATATATATTGATTTCATTGATAGGAAAATTTCACCTATGAATTGTGAGTCTTTACTACTAAGGACAAGATTCATTCTTCTACGGATAGGAATTTCAGAGAAAATTACATCTATGTTAGAATAGTAATACTGTAATTTTCCAGTTTTATAAAACAGATTAGTTAATATTCTACAGGAAATGCCATAGGTCAGTGGTAAATGGTGGTAGGTAACACCTTCAGCTACTGAAGTAGGTAATTTCATACAAACATAACAATCACTAATTTGCATAGTCTCTACATAATGTGCTAATAGACTAGCGAATACATTCATATCAGTTTCATTTCTATTTCTAAAGTGATGTAATTCTATCTCATCTGGTGCTTCTAAGTCTACTCTATCTTGTTTATAGTGCGCTATCTTTCAATGTATACTAGTGTCATTCTGTTTAGCATCCATCAAGTACGGTATTGCTATTGTCAGTCATAGCCATACTACAAGTACTATAAACACACTACACATACATATCCTACAGCATGTCTTTACAACTTCTTTTTGAGTTTCCAGTAACTCTTTTATCAGCCATTTTAACTAAGGAGGCTTAACCCCTCTTTGAGAATTTTACACAGAATACACCTGTGATTTATCTCAAGTTGGACTCACTTCTTCAATATTTTGATCAGCAATCAATTTTTCATCACTTTCATCATAATTTCCAAATTTTCGAACTCTTCAATGATGACGTAAGTCCATTCAGGGCCTTTGAATTTATTGTTCAGCTTTTTCAGGCGAGGACTTCTCCTTCTTTGATAGCTTGTAGACGGTTCAGTTGGACTGGTTACTTCGTCCACCTGTTCAGGTTCTTCATCTATTGTCACTAGGCGATATTTCGGTCTTTTAATAACACCAGGCCATTTATCGCCTTTTCTGGGTCTTTTAGCTGGTACTGTGCTTTCTGATTCTTCAAATGTTCTTTTGTTTTCTTTAAGTTGTGGCACAACTTGATTTTCGTCAACTTCAGGTATCCTCTCTAACTGACCTTGTCCAGGGCTTATTATGGTTGACTGTTCCACCTGGATGGATTCTTCTAGACTAAGCTGACCTGATTCAGGATATGACTTTGTTGGGCCTGGAGTTTTTTCTTCATCCTGAACATGTTTTGCTAATCCTGTCTGGTCCTGCACAGGTCTTGCAGATTTTTGATTGTCTTCCACCTGTGCGTTTTGTCTAGTGCCTATCTGTCCCTCCTCAGACAATGGAGTTCTGGTGGGGGTTTTGTTGGTCTGAGTATATTGCTCTTTCCTTAACTGGTCCTCCTCACGATTACCATTAGCTTGTATTTCTGTAATCTGAGTACGTTCTTTTATACCTATCTCGTTCTCACTCTTATTTCAGGCATGTCAACCACTGGGATCCATTCATCCTGTTTGGTGCTCGGTTGTTCTTCTTCAACTACTTCAGGATCAACTTCTTGAGACCCTTCAGCTGCCCAACCTTCAGCCTCAACTTCGTCAGGTTCTGTTACCCTTTTGGTATGGTTTGCGTGGATCCAGTTGGGGATTCCCTTGCACTGTACAGCTGTGGTGGTGACCAATATCACTTGGTGTGGCTCTCCCCACCTTGGTGCTAGGCAAGATTCCCAGGTGTGATTTTTTACCACTACACGATCTCCAGGGTTCAAATCATGTGCTGAAGTTGAATGTCTGGCTTCAGACTCTTCCCCAACCTGGTGAGAGATAGAACGCACTTGGTCAGCCATCTCTTTGCAGTACTCCAACACTAAATCATCAGATATAGTTAACAGCTGATGTCCTGGTACACATGCTTGACTCATTGCCCTTCCCATAAGTATTTCATGGGGACTCAAGCCTATTTTCTTGTCTGGAATGCTTCTGAGTCCCATCAGGACAAGAGGTAAAGCATCCGGCCATTCTAATTGGGCAGATTCACATATCTTTCCCAATCTTGCTTTAATTGTGCCATTCAATTGTTCTACCACTCCCAAAGCCTCTGGGCGGTATGCACAGTGCCATTTTGCTCAGTTTTAAATGCTTCACAGATTAGAGCAATCATTTCATTATTAAAATGCTTTCCTCAGTCTGACTCAATCGTTACTGGAAAACCGAACCGAGGAATGAGCTTTCTCAAAAAGAGTTTGGCTACAGTTAAGCTGTCATTCCTACGGGTAGGATAGGCTTCCACCCATTTTGAACATAGGCAGACAATGACCATGACATACTTTAATCCTCGACAAGCAGGTAACTGAATGAAGTCAATTTGGAGTCTGATAAATGGGCCTTCTGACTTCCCAATTTTCCCAGGACACACTACAGTTTTCTTACCAGGGTTTAATCGCTGACATGTTAGACATCTCTGGCATAGACTCTCTGCTATGCTCCTGAACTTTGCATTGAACCAGTCCCGTCTAAACAACCTCACCATAGCATCTCTATCTATGTGTGTGTCCCCATGGTACATTCTGGCCATTGGTGCAAGCATACAGTCAGGTAGTACTGGTCTCCCATATAGGTAGACTATTATGCCAAATTCAGGTCTTATCTGACACCCTGTTTTCTGCCAGTCTTCCCTTTCTTTGGGCTCTGCTTCATCTTGTAAATCTTTCACTTCCTCTCATGTATTCACACCTCTCAATAGCATAAGTTTGCAGCAGTGCTTAATTTGAGCAGGTGCTTTCCGGTGCTCAGCACCAGCACTTCTTTCACAGGGCCTGGGCTACGATTTCTGGTCCTGCAAGTGGTGGTCTCAGTATTAATTGCCCAATTTAAAATAAAAAGAACCACATACCTTGCATGGTGATGAGCTGGTATGTTTTCATTGGCAGAAGTACATCTATTCAGATAGGCATGATTGTGTATCACTATGTTAGTGATGATGTTGTCACACCTGTCATGAATCCAAGAAGGCATCATTAACAAATGGCTTGCATTCTATTCCCCTAGTCTGCTGCACCCTGCCACTGCCTGGGCCTAAGCCTCCCATTGGATAATTGTAGTGGGGGCTGGTTTATGGCCGAGGTTAAGGCAAGGAAGCTGCGAGAGCACATTTTTAACCTGGGAGTGAGGGCTCCTTAGAAAGAATGAACAAAAGTAAGTGGGAACTTGCCACTTGCTGTGTAGCCAGAGTAGTATAGCCTGCAGCCCTGCATGGCTACTATCCTCAACATGCTTGATTTGGCTGTGGCCCACCGCAACTTTTGTGCGCTATGGAGTCACCTGCAGTTTCATCCGCTGCCTCCAGACATGCTAATTGCTGAGTGTGCTTGAGCCCAGTAGGTGCAACAGCCACACTCACAGGCATTGCAGCATTGCGGCTAGGGACAGTGCTTTGTGCTGTAGCAGGCAGGGTCACATGAAGCTGAGCAGTGGATGCCTATGCCGTCGTCATATTCGGAACAAACTATTTACAGGCAGCACTAGCAGTGACATGACTCCTGACCTGCAACAAACCCAGTCAGACCGCACTGATTAATATGTTTAAAAAAAACAGTTTCATTTGGTGTAAATGTTGTTTTCGCATTCATCTGTCGGTGTAGGTAAAGAAGTAAAACGCATGACTTAGGGGACCGACAGCAGAGTATGGTTACAGGATAGAGACTGAGGCAGTGCGGATGTTCAAAGTTGGGCACACTGGAGGTGGGCTGTAGCCTCCTTGGCAGCATTTTCGGCACCGGCACTTCATTTCTTTACAAATTAAGCACTGGTTGGCAGCTGTTTCCACATGCTTCAATTTTCTTGTTTACTGCCATTTTACATTTTATATTTGACACAATGTTGGGCCACTTGGTCAGCATAACGATTACCAGCTGTCACTTTGTCATGTCCAGATTGGTGAGCAGCGCACTTGACCACGGCCAATTCTTTAGGCAATTGAATTGCTTCAAGTAATTCTTTTACAAACTGTCCATTTTTAATAGGGGTTTCTGAAGAAGTCATGAACTCCCTTTGCATCCATAGCTGGCCAAAGTCATGCACAACCCTGTAACCATACTGACTATCAGTGTAAATGGTTACTCTCCAATTTTTCCCAATTTTGCACGCTTTTATTAAAGCAATCATTTTAGCTACTTGTGCAGACTAAACTCCTGGTATATAGGATGATTCGACTAAATTGATAATGTACACACAGCATAAGCAGCGCTTAGCCCGCCTTCCTCATGGCACATACACGAGCCATCTACAAATAACTCATGCTCTGGGTCGTTTAAAGGTTCTTCCTGTATGTCTGCGCGAGGTTTAGAACTGAATTCAGTTGTCGATACAGTCATGTTTGACTTCTCTCACTTCCTCAAAGTGAGGATTTGGCAATATGGTTGCTGGATTTAGAACAGTGCGCCTCACTATTGTCACATTTTCTGACCCAATGATGATTCTTTCTTATTTAGTCATCCGACTAGGAGTTAAATGCTGAGTTCATGTTCTGGATAACAGAATCACGACTGAATGTGGAACATATACTGTTACAAGACGTCCCATAATGATGGATTCCCTTTGCTCAAGACTCATGCACGTTGCAGCTACCGCTTTCAAGCAACCTGGCAGTGCTGATGCCACTGGGTCCAATAGAAAAATATGCCACAGGTCGTCGCATTAACCCATGAGTCTGGGATAGGACTGTAAGAGCACAATTGTCTCTTGTGTCACAGAATAGTGCAAACTATTTTGAAAAATCTGGTATCCCTAATGCTGGAGCTTCACACAGACTGTTAAGCAATTTTAAGAAAGCAGTCATGCTTTCTTCGTCCCATTCAACTGGATCTTTTGCTCGTTTCTTTGACATTTGAATCAATGGCTTTGCAAGCACTGGAAATTCCACATTCTACTGCCTGCAGTAACCTACAACTCCAAGAAATATTCTGATCTCTTTCTGAGTTTGTGGTAACTTCATATTTTGAAATAGTTTGATTCTTTCAGATGTCACTCTTCTGACCCCTCTTTCTACCTGGTATCCCAGATACTTGACTGAGGTTGTAAAGTATTGCAATTTCTCTGGGGACACTTTATGTCCACCTTTTGCTAAATGGTTCAACAATGCAATGGAATCAATAACACGGCCATTTCTTGCTCTCGATGCCAATAATAGGTCATTCATATATTGCATCAGGACAGATTGTCCGGGCAGCACCAATGATTCAAGGCACTTTTTCAGAATCTGATTACAGATTTATGGACTTTCCATGTACCCTTGAGGAACACAATTCCAAACGTAAAAATGCTCGTCAAATTTGAACAAAAATAAAAATGTGCTATCTGGATGGAAAAGAAGGCATCGCATAAATCAATTACAGTGAATCATCTGCTACCCATGGTATTTGATTCAGAATCACAGCTGGATTTGGTACTATTGGGTAACATGGGACGACAATTTTATTAATTTTACGGAGGTCTTGGACCACCCTTTACTTCCCGTTTGGTTTCTTTATGCCAATTATAGGTGAATTACTGCTCATTATTTCTTCTAGAATGCCTTGTTCAACCAAATGCCCTATTTCTTGTGCAACTCCTGCCTTTATTTCAGGACTCATTTTGTACTGTTGAATATTTGGGTAAACTGCACCTTCCTTCACAGTCACTTTTATGGGATCGACATCTGCCATTAGGCCTACTTTTTTCCTGAAAAATCCCATACATCAGGATTCACAAAGGTTTTTAGTTCTCCTGGTAAATGTTCTAGGCACATCTTTTTAACTTCTGTTTCTTGTCTGGCTAGCATAATTTTACACACTCCGTCTTCATCTGGAGTCTGTATTTCAACACCATTTGGTGTACAAAAGATTGTGCAGTTCCTTTTGCACAGTAGATCCCTTCCTAGTAAGTTTACAGGGCTAAAATCGCACACTACTGATTTGTGCATTTCTCTAAAGTTACCAATACAAACTTCCATCGGTTCTGTGACAGGGGCCCTAATCTGTTTATTAGAAACACTCACTACTTGGATCGCTTCTCCCGAGAGCGGTGGGTTTGGGATGTCTGCTGTTCTCACAGTAGAACGGGTTGCACCAGTGTCCAACAAAAAGGTAACATCATTTCCTTCCACTTTACCTTCAATGTAAGGAACTGACTGGTCTACCGGTAAGGATGCGCCAAGTACGCAATCCTCTTCCCCCCCTCTCAGGCACCGTCAATATTCCTCTGTCTCAAAAAATGTATCCTGCAAAAGAAATTGTGGTGTTATCGTATTTTTCTTATCACTTCCCTCCCGAAATCCGGTGTCCACACTGTATTTGGGTTGACTCACAAAATCTGGCATAGGGACTTGAGGTAACTGATTCTGTATTACCTTTTGCAGCTGTCTCATTGACACCTCATTCTGCATCTGTGGATTTAAATTTTGATTTTGTTATGTTATGTTATGTTATGTTAATGGTTTTTATACCGCGCACAGCTGCCCCAGCAAAGGGGCGTCCTGGCGCCGAGAAAGGTATACACAACATTACAAACTGCAACAGAATCAGGGAGTTTTATTAAAAAGAAAGGTTTTAATGACACGTCTGAACCGGGATAAATCTTCCAGAGCACGGATTTCATTGGGAAGAGAGTTCCAAAGCTTAGCGGCTACTACTCGGAAGGAGCGGCCTCCAATCCTGCTCAGCAAAAAGCGTGGAACAACAGCCAAATTCTGGCCCATCGATCTCAAAGAGCGAGAGGGGACATATGGGGTCAGTAGGTTCATGAGAATAGGTGGGGCCGTGCCTTTCAAAATTTTAAAGGCCAGGCAGAGCACCTTAAACTCAATCCGCCGAGCCACAGGCAACCAATGGAGCGTTTGCAATGCTCTGGACGCTGAGCAACGTTTAGGCAACCCTAATATCGCTCTTGCGGCGGCATTCTGCACTCGTTGCAGCCGCAGGAGTTCTGCCTTATTCGTGCCTGCTAGCAGAGCACTGGCATAATCTATCCTGGATAGTACAGAGGCCTGGACCACAAGCTGTCTAGTGGGGGCATCGAAGAATTTAAGCACCGGCCTGATACCCCTGATAATGCCAAAACAGGAGGCCGCCACCCTCTTAGTCTGGCAGGTAAAACTAAGTGTAGGGTCCAGCCAGACCCCGAGATTTTTTATCTCCATAGCAGGAGAAGGGATCATTCCTAGCTCGGGGGGCCACCAGTTGTCATTCCACCATTCAGGTTGCTTCCCAACCACCATCACCTCTGTCTTCTTTGTGTTCAATTGGAGACAGTTCTGATTCATCCAATTGGCCACCGCCCGTAGCCCCTCACAGAAGTTGAGGGCGTCCATGGCTGAGTCCCCACTTAATGTGACCGCCAGCTGCGTGTCATCCGCATAGGACACCATTGTCAGGCCCCAGCGTTTGACTACCGCAGCCAGCGGTCTCACATATAGATTGAAAAGAGTGGGGCTCAAAGATGATCCCTGTGGGACCCCCAAGGTGAGCGGGTGAGAGGTGGATTTACCAGGTGGTGTCGCAACCTGAAAGGATCTATTAAAAAGGAAGGAGCGGAACCACCCTAGAGCCAGACCCCTGACCCCAGCTTCCTCTAACCGCCGCAACAGGATTTCGTGGGACACCGTATCGAAGGCGGCACTCAGATCTAACAACAGGAGTGCCGCTGTTCGTCCGGTGTCCAGCACGGAGCGCAGATGTTCAACCATGTATAACAAGGCAGTCTCCGTGCTATGGCCTGCACGAAATCCATTTTGCGTGGGATACAAGATGTTAGCTTTGGCAAGATGGTCGGCCAGGATCCCATTCACGTGGGCTTCGGTGACTTTAGCAGCCCACGGCAGCAGTGAGATGGGGCGATAGTTCTCGGGTTTTATAGGATCTAGGGTGGGCTTTTTTAGGATGGGTGTGACTACCGCTTGCTTCCACTTGGTGGGCACAATCCCTGAGACCAGTGACATGTTAATAAGGGCCAACAAGGGTGAGCGACATGTTGCCTGCATGTTTTTAAACAGGGCCGGTTTGAGGGGGTCTGCAGGGGAGCCAGATTTAATTTTTAGGCTCAATAGATCAAAACCCTCCTCAGATAGGGGGGCCAGCATATCCAAGGTCATATCATTGACCTTTGGACAATCAATTGAGTCCGAGCGGTGCATGATAGTTGGGAAGGTGCGATAGATTACTTGCACCTTTTGAACAAAGAACGAAGCCAGACTCTCGCAATGAGGGTCTGTGCAAATTTCTGCTGCAGAAGCCCTCTTAGTCGTAAGGTCCTTTAGGACCTTGAAGATTAATTTAGAGGGGTTAGGGCTGTTCCGAAACTCCTGTGCATAATATGCGGCACGTGTTCGACAGACCGCTCTATGATATGCCTTGGACAGAGTAAGGTAGCAGGTTTTGAGCGCGGGGTCATAGGCTTTCCTCCAACGCCTTTCTGCTTGCCTACACTCTCTCTTGAGAGACGACAAGGTCTCATCATACCACGGGCTATGGGCCTTAGTCCGGCATTTGGAACGTACCAGGGGGATAAGAGAGTCCAAGGCCGTGCCAATCCAGTTACAGAATGAGTCATACCCACAATCAACATCGGAGAAAGGAGGTAAGGGTGTCTTTTCTAGTAGAAGGTAGAAGTCTTCTAGTTTTAATTTACTCCACTGGCGGGAAAGAGAGGTTTTATTCTGTGCCACGAAAAGAGGATCTACCACGGGAATAACTGCCTTCACCAACATATGGTCCGTCCATATCAGCTGGACAGGTGGGCTTATAGTAATGTCCTCTAAGGTGGTGAAGAACGGGTCCAGTATGTGCCCGCCTAAATGGGTGGGGGACAACACTCTCTGTAGGAGCTGCAAGGCTTCTAAGATCGGCTAGGCTACTCTTAATGGAGGGTTGGGATGAGCAGTCAAAGTGCAGGTTGAGATCACCTACCACATTAAAATTCGCACAGCCAAGAGCTTCTGTGCTAATGACGTCCGGGAGAGCGGCCCTAAAGGCGGCGTCGCAGCCCGGAGGCCGATATATTAGGAGACCTGAAAGGCTGTAACAATGGGAAAAAGAGATTCTAAAACGAGCACATTCGCAGCCCGGAAGTTTTAGTTCTTTCCATTCGCAAGGAAAGCGGGATTTCACAGCCATTGCAATTCCACCGCCTCTCGAGCCGCGGTTAAGAGTAGCCACGGTGTAGTCAGGGGGGAAAGCAAGGTTTAAAATCGCAGTGTCAGCGTCTTGTAGCCAGGTCTCGGTCATGAAAAACACATCCGGGGAGTCATTGGTAACAATATCAAAGATCTCCGCCTGATGTTTGACCAGAGATCTGACATTTAAGCTGTATATACTGACAGTATTCACCCCAGACACGTTAATCTGCCGGGATGAAATTTGTAAGGAACGGACGCGAGACGGGGGAGGCAGACGCCAGCAACAGCAGGTGCACCGATAAGGGCCCCTTAGCGGCGCTACAAGCGGAAGAGGACAGATAGAGAGTCGGTCACGTAAGGCCAATAAGTCTGCTCTACCATACCTGATGATGGAAGAGGCCATGACGAAGATGATAGAGTTCTGCCGCACCCAGCACTTCCTTAGCGCTGACGGGCGCAGACGGGCAGACTCTGGCTTGACTCAGGCGCGAGTCAGGCGCTACCGCTGCGCGTCACCGCTGCGCGTCACCGCTGCGCGGGAGGAGTGAGCTTTAAGTACAGCCTCACCTGGTCTCCAAACGGAGCACTAGAGCGCTGCTTCAGGTGGCGCGCTGAGAACCAGCACCCCCAATATGGCGGCCAAGCGCCACAAGTAAGTGAAAGTAAATAGCACGAAGGACTCCGCTCTACAAGCGGTGGAGGCCCAATTAAAGTGCAAGTCTGTGGCAAATTTATCAAAGCTAAAAACAGGGGCTAAGAAATGAAAACAACAGAAGAGCACAAAAAACGGTAAATGTTAAAAAATCAGAAGCGCTGCACGCTTATTAAGCAGAAGTCAAAGAGCGCGTTTGTAAATGCGAGGTAATGCGAGGTAATCTTTCTTAAGGTCGAGCTGCTCACAATGCTCGCCTTAAGTACAGCCTCACCTGGTCTCCAAACGGAGCACTAGAGCGCTGCTTCAGGTGGCGCGCTGAGAACCAGCACCCCCAATATGGCGGCCAAGCGCCACAAGTAAGTGAAAGTAAATAGCACGAAGGACTCCGCTCTACAAGCGGTGGGGGGCCCAATTAAAGTGCAAGTCTGTGGCAAATTTATCAAAGCTAAAAACAGGGGCTAAGAAATGAAAACAACAGAAGACCACAAAAAACGGTAAATGTTAAAAAATCAGAAGCGCTGCACGCTTATTAAGCAGAAGTCAAAGAGCGCGTTTGTAAATGCGAGGTAATGCGAGGTAATCTTTCTTAAGGTCGAGCTGCTCACAATGCTCGCCTTAAGTACAGCCTCACCTGGTCTCCAAACGGAGCACTAGAGCGCTGCTTCAGGTGGCGCGCTGAGAACCAGCACCCCCAATATGGCGGCCAAGCGCCACAAGTAAGTGAAAGTAAATAGCACGAAGGACTCCGCTCTACAAGCGGTGGGGGGCCCAATTAAAGTGCAAGTCTGTGGCAAATTTATCAAAGCTAAAAACAGGGGCTAAGAAATGAAAACAACAGAAGAGCATAAAAAACGGTAAATGTTAAAAAATCAGAAGCGCTGCACGCTTATTAAGCAGAAGTCAAAGAGCGCGTTTGTAAATGCGAGGTAATGCGAGGTAATCTTTCTTAAGGTCGAGCTGCTCACAATGCTCGCCTTAAGTACAGCCTCACCTGGTCTCCAAACGGAGCACTAGAGCGCTGCTTCAGGTGGCGCGCTGAGAACCAGCACCCCCAATATGGCGGCCAAGCGCCACAAGTAAGTGAAAGTAAATAGCACGAAGGACTCCGCTCTACAAGCGGTGGGGGGCCCAATTAAAGTGCAAGTCTGTGGCAAATTTATCAAAGCTAAAAACAGGGGCTAAGAAATGAAAACAACAGAAGAGCACAAAAAACGGTAAATGTTAAAAAATCAGAAGCGCTGCACGCTTATTAAGCAGAAGTCAAAGAGGGCGTTTGTAAATGCGAGGTAATGCGAGGTAATCTTTCTTAATCTTTCTTTTGAACATTATTATTCTGTATTAATTTACACTCTTTTCTCCAATGCCCCAATTTTCTACACCCATGACAAGGAAACTTTTCTTCGCCTCTTCTTTACTCATTTTCCCTCTTGGTTTGCCCCCATTTCCTTCACCTTAGCCTTCCCCTCTTTTCTGATTATGTGGCTGCTGACTTATTTGAAGCTCTTGTTGTTCTGCCATTTTTACTTGAGCCCACATTACCCTTTGTTCTAACTTCTTTAGTTTATTATCAATTTCATCCTCACAGTATTTTGCACACTTGAGAATTTCGTCGACAGGCTTCGCTTGCCAACACAGTTTATGCTCTTTAAATGTTTGTGAGATTTAAGGTTTTAATCCGGACACAAAACGATAAATAAAATGTGTTATGTCCTTATTATCAATGTTTTCTAGACCACTGTACTGTTTAAATACCTGCAAGAGGTGTTCATAATATGCATGTTCAGATTCATCTTTATTTTGGGTGGTTCTGTCTATTTTAGTCCAATCAGTTTCTTTTTGAGGAATCTTTCCCTTTAAATAAGTTATCACCTCATTGTATTTTTTCATCACATCTTCTGATGGGGCTCCTGTTTTAGGATCTCTAGGAAATTCATCATTTGGCCAATCTACCCTACCGTAATTGTACCATTGGTCCACAAATCAGCTGGAACAACAATGTCAAATAACCCATCTAAATCTTTTAACAGCACTTTCGACAGTTTCACAAACCTTTCAACTTGTCGGTACCATTCTACAGGTTTTTCTCTGAGCTTTGGGAAATCATTAGTAAATGATAAAATATCCTGTCGGGACCATGGGACATGCACATAACCTCCTCCTGGAACTTCTCTCATCGGACACAACCTTTCAACTTTTTACAGTTTCTTTTGGTAAATACTCTGAAGTGGTTTTATTAGCCTGTGCATCTTCCTTCTTCTTTGTCCATCTAGCTTTCCATTTGTCTAAATCTCCCCATTTTTGCAACAACGACAACAATTCTTTTATCTGCAACTTTCGTCCTGACACATTCATATTTTCCAAATCTTTGTCAGAAAATTCCGCTCTATACGGTTTCTGTAATACCTTTGATGTAGCAATGTCAATTCCCATTTCCAAAGCCAAATTCATTAACTTTTCATGGTATATTTTTGTATTTCGAGTAATACTTCTGCATATAAACAATAATTCAACTGCATCAAATGAGTTCAGTCTGTCTAATCCCATATTTCCGGCTACCATTTCTTCTAATTCCACCCTCAATTTGAATATGTCCAATACCTTTGATTGTGATTTTGGCTTCTCTATGTCTCGGGTCCATCAACCTCATTTTTCTGGGCTTACTACAGTTGCATTTCTCGTTCCTGAGGATGTCTCAATCTGTACTTTTTTTGAATATCAGGGAGTAATTTTTCTGACTGAGTCACTTACTGGTTCTCGTACAGGTAAATCCATTAGGGAAATACTGACTCACATTCATTTGCTTGATAATCGACTATTAGGGTTTCTTTTCTAGGCTCTACTATAGGTGTGGTCAGAACGGGAGCTTCACTTATCTCCATATAAAGGAACTACCGGACCTATTGTTACAGGTATTGTCAGGGCTTCAGGACTTGTATTTAATTGGGAGATTTTCTGAATTAATTCACTGCGCTGATTATTTTAAAGCTTCCTTTTCTTTTTCTTGAAGTACCTTTTATAACGAGGTTTCATGTATAACCTGTGGAACTAAAGGTGGTTGGTAAAGCGGAGGACTAGGAGTAACTCTATGGGTTTCTTCTTGGTAAGGTGGTGGAATTTTCATTAACAAATCATCTAAATAACCATCATCCGAATCACCACTAGTCATTAAATTTCTTGTTTTCTCTGTACTTTTGCTTCTTGATGGTACTTCTGTAGTAAAAACAGGATATAATCCTTCTACTAACATGGACTGTCTCCATCTTATCATTTGCTTATCTCGAGTATCCTTTGGAAATTTGGGATAAAATCTACTAAGACTTCTATCACCTCAAGACCAGTCTCACTCAAACGCCTCTGTCTCCCACTCCTCTAGGGCTTCATATTGGGTTAATCTTGGTCTTGGGTCTAGTTCATTCATGCGAGTTCGTAAATTGTGCAAAATTCTTCCATTAAATGTACCATGTTCTGGAAATGCTAGTATGCCATCACTCTGAGTGTATTCTATCCAATTCTCTAACCACACACATGTGTGGTAGTCCCTTTCGACCATCATGTATGATGCGGGCGTATTAGATGGTGGAATATTAATCCCTTCTCTTGTTTTAATAGCTTTGTCCTTCTTAACGTAACTCTTTATTTTCTTGAAAAGCAACATCTCCGTACATGAGATAAGGTCTTTCTCTAATCTGTTGCTCTTTAGAAAATCCTAAGTATTTTCTATCAGGACGATTTCCTATAAATGCTGGATCTAAATGCCACATATACAGCTATTAAATTTTGTATGAAATGTCAATTAATTCAATCAATTTAGTTTGTTTATTTTGCAGAAATATTTCTCCAATACCAGTGCATCTTTTATTCTTAATGACCAATGAGGTTTAAACTTACAAGCAGCGTTGACCAATGATTGCAAGGCTTTTCTGTGACGTGAATCTCACTCTCTGCACTCACCCCTCCTTTACAATTTTCTCACGGCTACACACCCACTGTTTCTACCAATCCCAGCGCGGCTCTCTGTGACGTCAGTGCAGCACCCGCGACTGACTCTCTCCTTTGCAAGGTAATACGATAATTTAATTTCTTTCAAATTCAGTTGTACATTTCAAGAATTAACAAAATGAAAACATTTGCTACTTTTCCTGATTGACTAGACTCAAAGAAAAGATTAATTTCTTTCACAACGAGTAAACCTAATTCCGCCTACTCTTCATGCACTGCGAGTAAAACAACCTTCCGTTTACCCTTCACTTAAGCAAAAAGAACCTGCTACTCCTTCAGAATGACCCTTTCTAGGTGATATAAGACCAAAGTTTCACCCGCGAACTCATTTGCTACCAATCACTCTCACTTTCATACTTTAAAAAAATAAACCCTAACTAGTGCTTCAAGTTTTACCTAACTTTTATGCACCTATTCCTCAAGGCAAGTAACCTCATAGCAGCGTGGCTTCTATTTACCACCCGCTTTCCTTATCCTGGGATATTCCAAACAACATTTAACAATACGAGCGGATTTTGGTTAGTACATAAAATCAATAACATCAATAACCAATAATCAATGCCCAACTGACTATCTATTTTGATCTAATCTCTAACCATACTCCTGATACCAGAAAAGTATACCGATAGAACGTACGGGACAACTAGCTCAGTTTACCATACTCACCTGGGCCCATAACACATTCACACTTTGAACTAGCAGTCCTGCCTGTTATTACTACCTAACCACCTATCAGTATTTTGAGTCCTTTTAGGACTTATACCTGTAAACCATGACTTACCAATCCTTGTCACCTTTGCTATAAGTCCTAGGGATCGAATAAGGAGTTAGAATAAACAGGCAGTATTTAAACACATTTACTTTTCCTGTAATAACCACAGACTCAGGGAAAGTTTTAAAAGCTTTATCTATGCAAGATTATCTGAGTCAAAAGGAAAGAGGCCACATTCTCGTGACCATAAACTTTATAATCACAAATATAATCAATAGGACATAAAGTTTGTAAGAAATCACAGTAACATCTTTAAACATCGGTACCTGGGAAGGGTGAGAAAGGTAAATAGCACAAGGACATACCACATGGATTATATTTACCTAGAATGGTGACATGACCAATCGTGGTCACGGGCTGGGGCAAAAAGACCAGGCTAATCAGGTGCCCACGGGACAAGACAGGTGCAGATCAGGATAGGTGACCTCCTTTAAGTTCAATGCCAGCGTCACACCCCTCTCTCTCTCTCAGCAAACCAATTAATACCTCGACTAGGTAATCAACAATTTCCCCCATTACCTCGATTCTTCTGACAGAGTGCTCCGCCAGCACCTCTGCTCGCGATCTCCTATAGCATGTGTTGGGTCAGTGACAGGTCAGCTATTCGGAAAAGTCGGACAATTTCTCTATCTAAACCTACCTTAGTTATACCATTTTCAGGGCAATGTACCACCCCTAAATGTTGCTAATCTATGTGTTCCCCTTCAGTGATTGGTCAGAAAGACGAGGATATGTCATCACACCATACTAAGATGAGATTATTTCAATTGACTTGTACTGATAAAGTCTCCACCCACAATTTATTTTCCCATTACTTTATTCCGCCCAACAATTTTGGCATACGAATTATATACATTGTATTTGTTTGAGTCTTCTTGATTCCTCTTTAGAGGTCAGTAGAGCAGGTTCCCAGGAACATCGTGGGTAAGAAGGGTGTTGGCAGCCATTCAATGCCAATGACTGCATGACGTTCAGAGATTTGTTGCGCAGGCGTGGCTTTTTCAATATGGAGTTTTCGTCTCATTTAAGACAGTGAGACAAAGGGGGAATAGGTGTGGCAGGATCGGCCATCTCTGACTGATAGGGGGAGCAGCTGTCACCTACCACATGTGCACACCACAAAGCCTCTGCCTGAGCACACTCACAAAGGGTTTGACAATGGTCTTCGCAAGGAAGAGAGGCAGGATATTACAAACACCTGTAGGGGTGGAAATCTCCAGAACCTTCCCTTACTCCAAAGCTGGCACCAAGTATAAATTTAGAACCCTCAGACCCAACTCCTCACCATACCTCGGGATCTGTTGTAGACTCAGTTGGAATGCTGTGCTGCTCTGCAAGAAGGACTGCTACTCGGCTGCGCTGCTGCCTGAGTGAGATGGACTCCACCTAAATCTTGGACACAGACCCACTACAGTGATACCAAGGGCTAGTTGGTTGGCCTCCTGAGAAGAGCCTCAGGGACAGAAAATGTTCCAATCACATTGACCCTAGTAGCTGGACTCTGTCTCCTGTGACTCTTGCCCCCCCAAGTTGTTACTGAAAGTACTCTGTCAGCCCAGCTCTGGTCTTTTGGACAGTACCTCTGTATGTCACATACCGGATGCAGGACATCATATCGCAGCCCGCAGCTCCTCAGAGCCTCTGCTGTGCTATGTATCCTTGGTGCCGGACTTTGCATCGTAAGCCCCCGTCTATGACATCGTCGATGACAATGGAGGATCTTAAATCGCAAAGGTGCAGCATTTTCGGAACTGGTGCTGCACAACGCATCCTAGACACAGGATCTTGCAATGATCCGCAACTGCGATTTAAGCTACTTTGCTCAGCGGACCTAACATGGGGGCTCATTAGGATGGAGGTTTTCCCGCATCCTCCGGCCCGGCGGAACCCACCGCCGGCCCGGAGGATGCCGGAAAACCGCCGGGGAGGCACAAAAGACCCACCCCCAAATTAGGATGGCGGTGGGTCTCAAAATCGGTCGGTCGCCTTCCGACCGCGGCGGAAAAGCTCTAACATGGCTGGCGGTGTCTATCAGACAGCCAGCCATATTAGGATGGCGGAAAACAGATGCCTTTCCACGGCGGATTCTCCGCCGTGGAAAGGCATACGGTGATTTCTTTGGGGGCCCGTTGCGGGCCCCCAGGGTGATTGTGTGGGTGGGGGGTGCACATGGGGGGTACCTATGGTACCCCCCTGCATTTGCGTGCACGAAGCGGCAGGCACCGCGCGGTGCCTGCCACTTTGTGCATGCAAATGCTAAGCATGCATATTTAACCTTGCGGCGGGTGCTGCTTCAAGCAGCACCCGCCGCAAGGTTAAATATTGAGGATGTGACCGCCAGGCTGGCGGTCACATCCTAATTGCACTGGAGGGACCGCCGCGGCCCATGCGGACGGTCCATCCTCCTCTAGGGTGGCGGACGGACGCAAGTCCGTCCGCCATGCTAATGAGCCCCTTGGTCCCTTTATCTGGCCAGTGTTCCTTCTCAGTCACTGTGAACTTCTGACTTCATCCCAGTCTGATGGGACCAGATAACACCAGTTGGAGCTTTGTGCTTCTAGGCACTTTTCTCACTTAAATCTTTAAAATTGCACATCTCCGGTTCTGATTGGAATTTCGTCTCAAATAATATATAAAATGTTACTCTATTTTTCTAAATTGGTGTGGGGTTTTTCTTGGGTTATGTTTTCACTTGATTACTGTTAGCAGTCCTACATAAATACTTTACACAGTGCCTCTAAGTTATGCCTTACTTCTTTGTGCCAAGCTACAACAGGGTTGACAATTTGAGAGTTGCCTGTATTTCACCCTCCTCAAACAGTAATCAGTTTCCTACACCTACCATTTTTAAGGCCGGCCTTTGAAGCTTGGGGCAGCTGGCTGGTTTTAAAAGTGGTGTGGAGGAAATCCTCAACCTAACTGTAATCTGTGAGCGCAGCGAACAAGGCTGAAAAAGAAAAAAGGTGTAGGGGGGCAGGAGGGTGTTGGAGGGGTTCCCTCGCAAGAAACTTTTGAAAAAAATGGATTGAAATGGCTGACCTTACAGCATACATTTACTGCAATTTGTTTAATCAAAAGGGATCACAATAGGACATTTTGCAGCTTCAAGAAACATTAGGGATCCACATGGTGCATTTTGCAGTTCCAACAAACAGAAGCAGATCAAGACATTTTGCACATATAATATTGCTCTGTATGTAAAATGCTCAACGACCCTCAAGCATAACCACCACCCAAATATTAAGCACCACAAGTGCTTATTATTTGGGTGGTCTATAGAACAATATGTGTGCCAGGACTGAGACTCATTGAAAACAAAAACTCCCAATGACCTTTATGAACAAAACATAAACGTCTGCTTAATCATTTGCATCATTTAATGATGAAATTCACATTTATTCTTTTTTGTATATTTTTCAAAACAATATTCTTTGTGCAAAATGTCCTTACGAGACAAACTACAAATTATCTATACAAATATACACAAAATATACAAGACATTTACAGTTGAACACATTTAGCTTAAACCACATACACACCTCTCTCAAACTTCAGACATACATACTACACAGTGGCCCCAAAGTACACAATGATAATATCAACGAATCGAATACAGAAAGAATGAAACAAATTGTCATAAAACATTTACAAGAGTTTTTCGGAAATTTTTAAAACATAGAAGGTGTACGTCCACCCGTCTGGGTACATCCTTGAGCTCAACCATCTCCAGCATATAGCATCCAAGCTTTGAGATACCCCTTAGCATCTTGTCAACTGTTATTCTTTCTTCTTTAGGTGCGTGAGGGGCAAACCTTTAAATCTTCACAGGAGAAACTTCCTTTTCATATCGCCTAATTGTGATTTATAAACCCAAATCACAAAGAGCTTTTTGCATCCAAGCTCAGCCCCCCCTCTTTTAATCGTCCGTTTTTCGCAAATAGATACACAGGCAACCGGACTGTAGGCACTCCATTTCCTAGAAGCACACAAGCGGTAGAGCTCACGTGACTTCCAGGAAGTCAAAGAGACGATGTTGGTGCAGCTTAAGACATTGCCTTCCGCGCCCGCCTGCAGAGTTATAGCATTTGGTCCTGCTGTTACGGAAAACCAGTCACCGAAGTGAAATCCAGATTCGGGTAAGGATCCGCAGCCTTAGCGGACAGTCGTCTTGACTCCTAGAACTGTGCATCGAGTGTAGTAGCATCGCTCTCTCTTTGAGCGGCGGTTTTACTCCCCTTCCAATTGTGATTTAGCAAGACATGCCGTACTTACAAATGTTGCCGTTATCACGAGGCGTTTTCCAGTTCGATACCTCACTAACACACCTATATCTCTCGCAGGCAGTTCCCCAAGAGAGCGTATTCACGGATTCACTCGGCGCTCGCACATAAACAGCTCCTGGAGTCACCGGGGCATCACTTGGTAAGTTAAAAGCCACACCAAGTTTGTTTACTTTAGTTTATTTCTTTTTTTTAAAACTTATTTTTATTGGCATTTCGTTATCTGAACAGTACAGACCATGTAATTAAACACACAAGCAAGAGTACATGAGATAATGTTCACGGGGAAAGAATACAAACACAAGCATGTGAGTCACCATCATGGGTATCATTGGATTGGGTCTGCAGAGTCCGTACAGCAGTGTTGCCAAGTAACTGGGGGGATAAAACATAGGGAGGGAGCATCTGGGCGCAAGCACGGGCACAACAAGGAGAGATGGGGGTCGGTGTTAGAGGGGTCCATGACTCACGCTTACAGTGAGGCAAAGCTGCTAGAGGGTGGGAGCGTCAGCTTGGGCGCCAGGCCGGTCGCCACGGAAGCTAGGTAGTAGTGTGGGCCTGTAGAGCGCCAAAGTACGGCGCTAGCCGTTGGTCAGGGATCATGGGTTCGCAGGGGCGGGGGCAGATGGAGGTGTTGGTGCGGACGGGTCATCTTTGCGCGTTAACTGTTGGAATTGATGTAGTAGCATGGCCCATTCCATGGAAATGGGGTGTTTACGGGCACCTTTAGCCTCCTCTTCCCGCAGGGCGTCTTCTTCCGCCGCCGCCCATTTGCAAACTGCCCCTGTCCATGCTGCAATGGGAGGGCCCTCTGATGATTGCCAGTGCATAGCTATACACCTTTTTGCTAGCAATAACACTAGGGATACAAACGCCTGTGCGCCGGGAACTATTTCGGAATATGGAAAATGCCCAATGCGCTGGATTCCCAGGTGGCCAGGGTTGTGAAACCCGTGAGGTCTTTCAGTGTGTTGTGTACTGTCTGCCATAGGGGGTGGAGGTCCGGGCAGCTCCAGAACATGTCACGGAAATCTGCATCTGGGGAGACGCATCTGGGGCAGAGGAATTGTGTAGTGGCGTAAAATTTCTGCAGCCGCGCTGGCGTCAGATACGCCCTGTGTAATATGTAATATTGGATATTTTTGAAACGGGCGTTTCTAGACGTACGTTTTGGGGCTTCAAGCGCTTTGACCCATTCCGAGTCATGCAGTGGGCGACCGATGTCTTCTTCCCATGTGGCGCGCAGCGACACCAGGGGAGTATACGAGAGTTCTCGTATCGCCTTGTACAGCCAGGTGACCAAGTGGCGTCCTACACCATGCGTAAGATCGCGTGTATTACCGGGTGCGTGTCTGGAGATTGTGGTAAGGACGGAAACCTTTGACGAGCTGGCGATATCGGAGGAATTGACCCGAGGGGAGTTCAAATTCGGCGATTAGTCGGTCGAATGATTTCATCTGACCCTCCTCGAAGAGCGACTCCACATCTGTAATACCGCACTGCGTCCACTCAACAAGCATGGAGGCTGGGAAGTATGAATCCTGCCGGGGCCAGCCGACCAGCAGGAGCAATGGGGAATATGGGGTCGTCCCGGGGGATAGCCGGTGAACCCGGAGCATACATTGACGCGCTACCGTGACTTGTAGGGGATATGTGCGCCGTGGCTTAGTGCCCGGGAGAAGGAGTCGGGTGAGCTCCGGTGTCGTGATCTTACCCGTTGAGGTGCATGCCTCTTGGGTATTTTGGTCCGCGGTCCAGTACGACATCCATTGGAGCTGTGCCGCCAGAAAGTAGGACTCAAAGGAAGGGGCTCCGAGGCCTCCCAGAGTGGTGGGGAGCTGGAGGGTTTTCAGGGCTACTCTGTGCCGTCCCGAACCCCAGATCAGGGTGCCGAGAAGGAAGTTGAGGTCCTGAAAGAAGGACCGAGGTTGAACCACTGGCAGGTTGGTAAAATGATATAGGAGCCGGGGGAGCATTATCATTTAAGCCAGCGCAATACGCCCTATCGGGGCCAGTGGAAGCTTGGTCCAGAAAGCAACCGTCGGTCGAAGGCTCGCGAGTACCCTGCAGTGATTGCCCCCGAAGATGTCAGCAGGAGAATGGTAAAGGCGGACCCCTAGGTATCGGGGAGCTACTGTGGACCATGAGATCCTTTGCGTCCCCAGCCATGTGTCACGGGGTGGTAGGTCCGGGTGGAAGGGGTATATCGTGGACTTGTCCCAATTCACTCGGAGGCCCGAGGTATCCGCAAATTCGGTGAGTGTCGCCCATATGGGGGTGAGATCGGCCGTGATATCCCGTACATAGATGAGGAGATCATCTGCGTACATTGAGACGCAATGCGTGACTCCCGCTAGTGGGATGCCCCAGTGTAGACCCTCCTGGCGTAACCTGATTGCCAACGGTTCGACTGCCAGGGCGAAGAGGAGAGGCGAGAGGGGGCACCCCCTGCCTCGTGCCTCGTCGGACCTCAAACGCCGCCGATATGTGTTTCCCGATTCTGACCCGTGTGGTCAGGTCTGTATATAGGAGACGCGTGTACGCCATGAGTACTGGGCCGACATTGAGACGGCGCAGGACCGAGAAGAGATATGGCCAGGTGAGAGTGTCGAACGCCTTCTCTAGGTCTAGGATGAGACAGGCGGATTAAGGATATCTGTCCCGCACCTGGTCTTGAACATGGAAGACCCGGCGGATGTTCTGTGAGGTGTTTCTCCCTGGGACAAATCCGCACTGATCTGGGTGGACTAGCGGGCGTATGACCTGTGCGTATCTATCAGCCAGCACCTTCCCGAGGAGTTTACAGTCTGCCGACAGTAGTGTGATGGGGCGGTACGAACCCATATGACGTGGGTCCCGATGTGGTTTTAGAAACGTCACGATTACTGATTCCCTTAAGGAGCGGGGTAGCACACCCTGATCGAGGGCCGTTGCAAACACTTGAGCCAGGCGCGGGACCACTAGGGGGGAGAACGTCGAGTAGTATTCTAGCGGGAAGCCGTCCAGTCCCGGGGCTTTATTGCGAGACAGGGCTCGCAGTGCCTGAGTGATATCCAGGGGCGCTATCTTAGCGTCGAGCGTGAGCTTGTCAGCATCCGAGATCGCTGGTAGTGACAGCGGATCAAGAAACTGGGCGACCGCCGACGGAGAGAGCGCGGTCGGGGCGCCGTAGACTGCAGCATAATAGCGCTGGAACGCCAGGAGGATCTCCGCCTGGGAGCGCACGAGCTCACCTTCCGGGTTGACGATGTCTGTGATCGGTTTGATCTCAGTGTCCTGTCGCGCCAGCCAGGCGAGCATCGCACCTGTTTTGTCTCTGTCCTTATGGACTCTCGAGGCATAGGCCCTGAAATTATATTTCCTGAGATCAGCGCAGGCTGCCTGGTAGGTTGACTTTGCTTCAGCTGTGAGCGCAGTGTGCTCCTCTGATGGATTAACTTGTTTAGTGAGTGTGGCTAAGCGCTGTTCCGTGGTTGTAAGTGTCTGTTCCAACGTGCGTCGAACCCCTGTGAATTGTTTGATGCACTCCCCCGTGCCACCACCTTAAACGCATCCCACTCTACCAATGTCGAGGAAGCTGTGTTCGTGTTGTGTGTTAGAAGTAGTCCTGTATGCTGCGTTTGTGCGAATCTCTGAACTCCTGGTCTGTCAGACATTCCCTGGGTAGCCGCCAGGTGGGGACGGGCGGGTGAGGGGGGCGCCAGGTGAGCCGCAGTATGTGGACGTCATGATCTGATATAACCTGACCCAAGTAGTCCGCAGAGACCACCTTAGGGAGGATCTGCGCTGAGCATAGAAACCTGTCTAGGCGGACCCGGAGGTTGTGTAGGATAGAATGGAACGAGTAAAGGCGGGTATGAGGATGCAGGTGTCGCCAAGCATCGGTGAGCACCCATTGTGTAGCCCAAGCTCTGAACAGCTCCGATTGTCGGGGGCCGGGGAGTGTGGAGGGGGTGGGGGGGTGGGATCGGTCCAGGGAAGGGTCGAGCGTGCAGTTTTAATCGCCTCCCAGAACCCAGGGAATAGTAGTGAACTGGGCCAAGACTCCCGTAAGGTGATCCCAGAATTTGTCCTGCTCAGTATTAGGGGCGTATATGCTGCCCAAGAGGATCCCCTGGCCATCCAATAGCCCCTCCAGTAGAGCGTATCTGCCCTCCTTGTCCACCACCCGTTTGAGTTCTCGGAAGGGGGTACCTGGTCTAACCCAAATTAATGCGCCACGCGCAAAAGCCGAGTATGTCGTGGCACAAAACGTCCCACGCCATCTAGCCTGCAACCTACCCAATTCGGTGCCGTTAATATGTGTCTCCTGTAGGAGAGGAATTCCAGACGTCATGCGCTTGATGTAGGAGTAGACGGAATAGCGTTTACTAGGCGTGCGGAGGCCCCGCACATTTAGTATGAGGACATTAACGTCCGATCGCGGAGCCGCCATCACTCAGAGTTCGCGAGGACAACTGATAGCCCCCCATAGACCCGGGGGATTGTGAGGTTGTATATCGCATACATGCCCGTGCACGCCGTGCTGCTGAGGGGAAGGGACAGGAACTAATATGGATGAAAACTGTTGTAACAGGGGGTGGGAAACAGTCCCAATGCAGGGGATACATCACCGGGGGCGGTATATCCAAACTAGTGTCCCACTAGGGTAGAAAAGTAACAAGATTCTGCGGGGGTGGCAGCGTGTGCATATGCGAGGCTGGGCGCCGATCGGGCTTTTGCAGGAGTAGTGTATGTCTCGCGTGAGCCTGCATAGAAAGAGCGCTTAAGTACACGCAGCGCGCATTCTGTAAATGAAGCGTTCATAAAGAGGATACAGTTCAGTCTCATATCACTTCAGAGGTGTCGGGTCTTCCATCCAGGGTAGCGTTCATCATTTGCGTGATGACCAGGGGGGAAGAGACTGGGCCTATTCCTGACATCATGCCATCACTGTCTCGGTCCTTCTCCGGGGTGAAAAGGTGTGGTTGGCGCTCCAAGTCTAGTGCTAGGGGTGACAAGTGCAGTCCAGCTACTGCTCTCAGGGCGTCTCGTCTCTCTCGTACAATCTGCGTTAAGTCCGGTGATCCCGAGGGGGAGGATCCTTGGCTCTTGGAGGGGCCCGCCTGGGGGCGCTTTGGGCCACGTCTTCTGAATCTCCGTGAGCTATTATTTTGGTCTCGCTGGGGCCCAGCCTTGGGGATCAGTGGGCAGTGAAACTCAGCCCAATCTCGCGCTTCCTCTGCAGTGACGAAGAAGAGGGCCTTACCCTTGTGTATTACCTTGAGGCGGGCTGGGAATAGCAAGGAGTCCTGGACATCGTTTGCACGGAGACGTCTTTTGACCTCGAGGAATGCAGACCTCTGCTGCTGGACCTCTCGAGCATAGTCCGGGAACACCATGATCTGCTGGTCTTCCACTTGCAGGGGACCCGCTGCCCGGGCCGCGCGAAGCACCGCGTCACGGTCTCGGAAGTGTAGGAAATTGGCTAACATGGGTCTCGGAGGGAAGCCTGGTCTTGGTTTCTGGGCGGGGACCCGGTGGACCCTTTCAATAGAGAAGAACGCCGAGCGTTCCGACACGGGGTGAGGGCCTGGTCCATGATTCCATGTAGGTCAGGGGATCAGAGTTCTCGATTCCTTCCGGAAGGCCCAGGACGCGGATATTGCAGCGTGTCGATCGCCCCTCCAAATCAACTGTGCACTCCTCCAGGGCCGCCACGCGACGCAGGACCTTCTGTAGATCTGTCCCCTGCGCCTTTACTGCGGGTTGTAGGTCAGCCACAATCTTCTCCCCCTCCTTCACTCTGTCTGCCAGTTTACGGTGGTCGTCGCGGACCAAGCTGATGTCCGTCGAGAGAGTGCCCAGGCGCTCCTCTATTGAGAGTCGGGACAACTAAATGGCCGCCAGCACCTGGTCCAATTTCGCTGATAAGGTGGGGTCCGTTTGCGTCGCATTGGTTTGCGACCAGGCCCGGGTGTGTGGCATGTTCTCGGGGGCCGTTACAGGGACGGCGGTCACCTGCGTGCCCCTTGGTTTCCCCATGTTGACAGTAGGTGGGGCACTGTGTGTCTACGAGAGCGGGGAAAGATGGGTCCCTTGAGGAGAAGTCCCTCGGGTATACCCCAGGATGGAGAGGATGCGCGTCCACTATAGGTGTAGGATGGTCAGGGATTAGTCCACCAGGTCCTGGGCGCTCGAGATAGGAGGGCAAGTGCGGGGTGTAGGCCGGCGTCCTTGTCGTGGTTATCGGTGGCCCCACCACGGTGGTTCCCGCTGCGGGGGAAGGGTGCCCTCGGATGTAGATCGACAGCCCCTCACAGAGTCGCCCCGCAGTGGGATGTAGGGAAGTCTCTAGACACCTAGGTAGGGCTGGTTAGTATTGTTCGTTTAGAAGCCCTGGGGAGCACGGCTAGATCGTCAGGGGGCAGGAGACAGGAACATGCAGTTGGGTCACAGCTGGCAGGGACCCCGATGGCGAGACAGTAGGCTCCGCGTCCGTCGCCACATGCAATCGACCTCAGGTACCTTGTGGAGGTCGGGCACCTCGAGGGAGCGGGTGTCTGTGGTCCGTGGAGGGGGTTGCAGCCAGTCAGCTGATCTCCGCGTCGTGCCCACCGCCCGAGGCGGTCACAGCAATGGCGGTAGGCTCCGGAGGTGGTGCAGCACGTTCCCCTGGGGCCCAGGCGTGGCCAAGGTAAGTTCCTAAAGTGCTGGGGCGATCTCCGCAGCAGCAGGGGCGTCAGCAAGTCGGGGCACCGCAGCGCTTAGGGCGAGGGTCCAGCAGGAGGTATCGCGCCCGTTTTCAAGCGCGGGTAGGTCCGGGCGCCATGTTAGGGTCAGGCACCCTAGAGAGTTCCAGTGTCCATGGGCCCCAGGGGATGTCCCGGCCCGTCAGCGACGCGTTGTGTAGCGGGGTCCCAATGTCGGCAGCCCACACCTGTGGCAAAGGAACGTGTCCCCAAGGATCCTCACAGCAGGGGAATTAGGCACTCACCGAGGAGGGCAGCTCCGGTCGTCGGGAAGGATCCGGCACACCAAGGCCCCCCAGGAGGTAGTCCCGGTCGATCCACAGTATCAGGCGAGGTAGCACCGGGGCAGATCCCGCCCCGTGGCGGGGCAGAGGCGCTGGTGTAGCGGCGTCTCGGGGCCGCTGCCGCCACCTTGAATCCTGGCACGCGGCTCCGGTAGAAAGTCTGACCCCAATCACCTCATTCAGCGTGGGTAGCACTCAGCGCCCCGGGGCATCGCCGCAGGTAGTCTCCGTCGGTCGCGGCCACAGACAGGGTAGTGCCGGGTCGGTTCAAGTGTCACTGCGAGTTAGCTGTAGCAGTGTATCGGAGGTACGGGGCCGCAGCCGCCATCTTGGAGCCTGGCGCGCGGCTCCGGTAGCTTATCCGCCTCCCAACTCCGCTCCTGGGACAGATAGCGCTTCGTCTAGGAGTGCTCCTAGACTTAGGGGCACTCCGGTTGCAAGTTCTAGTGGCTGAGGCTCCCGGCGATCCTCGGAACTGGGCAAGATGCTAGCCCAATCGCGGAGCCTCAGCAAGACACAGCCGCCATCATGGCTTGCCAAAGCATGCCCCCAAGTTTTTTTTACTTTAGTTTATGCCTGAATAAAATAGAGGCTGATTTTAGCTCTCCCCTTCTGTTAAAACAGGTAGCTTTTTGATAGTGATCTCCATTAGATAATAATGAAGTCAATTTTTCATTATATTGTTCTGTGGACATAATCACTATACTTCCGCCTTTATCCGCGGGTTTGATAGTGAGAGTATGGCAGTTCTGTAACCTCTTAAGCGCTTCTTTTTCTTCTAATTTTAGATTAAAATTAATCCAGTGTTTTTGATCAAGAAGATCCGAGACGCCCTTTTCTACCACTCTCTCAAAGGCTTCAATATCTTTGTTTACTTGTCCGATTTGTGGGGTCCATGTTGATTTCAATTTTAAACCTGATTTATTTGTGGAGGGAGTCCTATCTTTATCTTCAAAAAAGGATTGTAATCTTACTTTTCGAAAAAAGTTCTGGAGATCTCTTTCCAGATGAAATCTGTCTATTTGGGATGCATTGGCAAAACCCAGGCCTTTTTCCAAAAGTTTGATCTCTATTTCTGTAAGGGTTATGTTAGATAGATTAATCACTGGGGCCTTGTCTACATGTCCCAGGTTTTCTGACTCCTGGTGTAAGGCCTGTGACTGAACTGAGGTTGAGGGGTATAGTTGCCTCTCCCCCTGCTCCTCCCTCTCGGCTGTCCAAAATTTTGACGTTGTTCTAAAAAAGAGAGTGAATCTACGGGGGTGAGTGGAGTTTTTGTCCCTTATAGAGATTGAACTTTGGAAGGTGACGCGAACTAGCACAACAAGAAGACCTCAAATTCATTCATTGAGGCTGAAAGAATTCCATTTCTTTATAAGGTATGCATAATGAAGTTCATAAATGACTTATTGTGTAGTAACAGATCCCAATAAAGAGATTCTGTATTGCTTTTGCGCCTCGAAACTCAAACCCAATAAATCACTTGTGTAATTATTTAATAATAAATAGTGCCCTGTATGTTTGTTTCTTGTTTAATACAGAATCCAGTGGTATAACTGCATGCTATGCGAATAAGTACTGTACCAAAAAAGAAAATATTATATGTATCTAATTGTATGTTTCTTTTTAACTAGAACTTTGTCCTGATGAAGGTGTTATAACCAAACCGAAACGCTACGTCGACAACTTTATGTTTTAACTGTTCTTTATGTGTATTGACACAATTTTAACTGTATCTTATGGCACTTTAATTGTGTACGAAAGTACTGTTTTTAATATTGAATAAATTGTACATTTTTTCAAATATCATTTTAAATTGTTTTTTTGATCATATTTTTTCTTGTTTTGTGGTTTATTAGAAATGTATTTATGGCAGTAATGAGTTTTTGAGTTTTGAAGGTTTGCATTGTATATGCCTTTCCACGTTTGGAAACACAGGGACCTTCTTTCCTAATATTGCGTCCTTTTTATGGGACTTTATGAAGACAAATTCATTTACAAGGACAATCCGTACTCAGATTGCATTTCGAAGTACATGAGATACATCGATGATGTATTCTTTATTTGCACCGGACTTCAAGAACAATTGGATGAATTTGTGATTTGGCTTAATTCGAGAACCCAGGACATTAAATTCAGCTCCGAAGCATCTGATAGAGCGATTACGTTCCTAGATGTGAAGGTGTATCCTTTGGAAGGAGGCTTAGGCACCACACTATAGCGGAAGACAACGGACAGGAATAAATCCCTCCACTATACCAGTTACCACCCAAGACGTTTGAAGCAGAATTTGCCTTTCGGACAATTCCTCAGGATACGGAGGAACTGGTGTTGTAAAGATGAATATTTCGAACATGCTTTTAAACTCATGGAAAGATTAATTGAAAGAGGCTACCCGGGAAAACTTGTTAAACATGCCTTAAAACGAGCTTGGTGGGTTCCAAGAGATTCCCTATTGGAAAAGAGGGTAAAACCTGAACTTACCAGAATTGTGTGTGTGACAACGTTCTGCCCTAATTCACACCAATTGAAGACAATGATTACCACAAATTGGCATTTACTTAAAAATCTACACAAGGATTTTTCAGAACCACCACTGTTTGCATTTAAGAAGGACATGAGCGTGGCGAATCATTTAGTACGGGCAGCGCTACCAAGTGAACAAACAGCTAACCTCAGGAACATGCTTGGTTTCCCACCAGAAGTAGGACATCATAAGTGCGGCACTTGCACTTGTTGCGATAAAAATATGGAAGGATCTGTCTTTTCCTTCGAAGGGATCCATTGGAAGCACGACAGTTTTACAAATTGTACAACAAGAAATGTTGTCTATGGAATAGTGTGCCCCTGCCCCAAGTTGTATATTTGTTTGACCTCACAGGAAATCCGCCAGAGGATTACCCAGCATAAATCACGGGTAAGAAGAACAGTGGCAAATGCACCATTGGTGAACCACTGGTTGTTGAAAAAGCATACGGACTCCGATTTGAAATGGACGGTACTATCCAAAATTGAAGTTGACAGACGGGGCAGTAACCTGGAAGCTAGACTGAGCCAACGAGAAGCGTTGCTAATTATGAAATTCAATACCGCGATTAACCCCTGAATGAAGTGTCGGAAATTTTTAAAACATAGAAGGTGTACGTCCACCCGTCTGGGTACATCCTTGAGGTCAACCATCTCCAGCATATAGCATCCAAGCTTTGAGATACCCCTTAGCATCTTATCAACTGTTATTCTTTCTTCTTTAGGTGCGTTAGGGGCAAACCTTTAAATCTTCACAGGAGAAATTCCTTTTCATATCGCCTAATTGCAATTTATAAAACCAAATCACAAAGAGCTTTTCGCATCCAAGCTCAGCCCCCCCTCTTTTAATCGTCTGTTTTTCCCAAACGGATACACAGGCAACCGGAATGTAGGCACTCCATTTCCTAGAAGCACACAAGCGTTAGAGCTCACGTGACTTCCATGAAGTCAAAGAGACGTTGTTGGTGCAGCTTAAGACATTGCCTTCCACGCCCGCCTGCAGAGTTATGGCATTTGGTCCTGCTGTTACGGAAAACCAGTCACCAAAGTGAAATCCAGATTCGGGTAAGGATCCGCAGCCTTAGCTGACAGTCGTCTTGACTCCTAGAACTGTGCATCGAGTGTAGTAGCATCGCTCTCTCTTTGAGCGGCGGTTTTACTCCCCTTCCAATTGTGATTTAGCAAGACATGCCGTACTTACAAATGTTGCCGTTATCACGAGGCGTTTTCTGGTTCGATACCTCACTAACACACCTATATCTCTCACAGGCAGTTCCCCAAGAGAGCATATTCACGGATTCACTCGGCGCTCGCACATAAACAGCTCCTGGAGTCACTGGGGTATCACTTGGTAAGTGAAACGTCACGCCAACTTTTTTGACTTTAGTTTATGCCTGAATAAATTAGAGGCTGATTTTAGCTCTCCCCTTCTGTTGAAACAGGTAGCTTGGACGCTCCAATTACAATACCCACCAAATAAAATGGGGGTAAGTTCATTTGGTCATGCATTCGTCAGTTTTGGTATTGATTGTCACTAACTGTCTGTCAGTTTGATGTGAGTATGATTCAAGTATGACCTGGTTACGGGGGAGCTAGGTGGCGCTAAACCAAGATGGCCGCACTGCAGTGAGGCTCTCGCCAGATCGAGCCTATGAAATATCCTTCTGACCATCCTGACCGGGAAAAACTGCCCAGACACCTCGCCATCGTGTCTGCGCCACTCCAAGGGTCACAGCGGTGCTTAATCGGTCGAAATCGGCCTACCGGAGGTGGAGATATTCACCAAAATCCCTGGGAGCGGACTGAGGTAAAGGTCCGAGACCTGCCTATCTGCGGGACCCGCCTGCTGGGAAACTCCGAAGCTCTGCGGCCTCATCGGAGCCACACTGGCACCGAACGGAAGAAGACACAGACACTGTCGAGGAAAAGGCGCCGGCGACATTGTGGTACGGAAACCTGCATGAGAGTACGGTGAGCCCTGCTGAAAGAAGAAGAGAAGCGAAAAGCGCGAACTTCAAAATCATTGGCGGGAAAGGCCTGCTGACTCAACGGACCCGGCGGCTGTAAGTAGCTGCGACCGGCGCTTCACCACACACTGCATGATCGGCTGGAACGGTGCAAGCGGAGCCAGGGACAGCGTAATTGCAGAGCGCTACATGACACTCTGCAGCGGCGGGCGACCGGACCCGCCCGATCACCAGCGACGATCTCCCCACGGCCTGCTAATCGCCAGAAGCGACCCGCAATTATCCCTGAGGCCTGGAGGCCAAGAACTGGTGCCAGCGTGGCCGGTCACACAGTAAGTGACATTGCGTGAACAAACACACTGCACTGCCGCGGACGCCGACAGAGCCTAACCGCTCCCACGCTGCGACCTCCCTGCCGCCTATTAATGACCTGCAGAGGGCTGTAAATTTACCCAGAGGCTTAGAGGCCTATACTTGCCAGGAAGACTTGCACACCGGGGGATCCGATAGAAGATTGGAGCAGGGAGAGTATAATAAGCACAGCGGACTACCCCCCAGGTACTTAATCTGCCCCTCGTACTACCCTCCCAGGTGATGCTATAGCCCAATAACTCCGCCGGCCCCTAAGTACACTGACCGGTAAACACTGCTGGCAGCTCACGGTCTGACTGCTCGCCTTGTGGGGACTGCCTGCCTAACACGAAGGGACGTCGCTTCTCCCCCCAACTGCAAACACTAGCGAGCTTCCTCTCAAAGAGAGCACTTAAAGCCCTATCAAATAAGGAAGCTGCAGCTGGAACGTGAGGTGAAGGAAGGTGCCTTGGGACCGATATCGGTCTATACCTGCGCCACACAAAGTCGCTTGGTGGCTTAACATATAGACACACCAGTCACAATTCAGTCATTGGTCAGTGGCTCCGTAGGGCTGTAGAATAACACATCCCTCATCACAGTTAGTCCCTACCAGATGTGACACTGCTTCCCCTGGTGCTCACCTGCTGTTGTCTGGCCATTGTGGACAGAAAACCTTCATACATGTGCTAGCACCCATACTGAAGCAGGTCTTTTATGACGCGTTAGAGGTAGGCTCACTCCCGCCTACAATGCGAGAAGCACTAATAACATCATTGCTGAAACCTGGAAAACCTCCAGAACACTGCGATTCATACAGACCTCTCTCATTGCTAAATACAGACAGCAAGATCTTACCAAAAGTTCTCGCCACGCGCCTCAACCTCCTTATGGAGCGGCTCGTTCTCCCAGACCAGGCAGAGTTTGTCCCGAATCGCGCTACGTCCCATAATTTGCGTACTCTCCAAACGGTGCTGCAGGATATTAATCCTAAATGTGAAGCAGCTGCTGTATTTCTTGACGCCACAAAAGCGTTCGACTCCCTGGAATGGGATTACCTCCTTGAACTGCTCGAAAGGATGGGAGTCCCCTATAATTTCATAGACTGGATTCGGCTACTATATTGTAAACCCCAGGCTACGGTGTTGCTCAACGGGGCCCGCTCTGCTCCGTTTGAGATTCAGAGAGGAACCCGACAGGGCTGCCCATTATCCCCAATACTTTTTGCGATCGCCATTGAGCCCCTAGCCGCTAAACTCCGACAGCACCATAACCACCGCTCCCTCATTTACCCGGAACGGCAACTCCTGATCGCGCTATACGCAGATGACATGACCCTCTATGTGGACAAACCACAAGAAAATCTAAATCCTTTGCTACGGGAGATAACCAAATTTGGTGCAATAGCGGGGATACAAATAAACTGGGCAAAATCGGCCATGCTCCCTCTAACTGAAAAGACCGAGGAATTTCCTCTAGATTACCCCCTAGTGTGGGAATCGGAAGAAATAAAATATTTAGGAATCATAATCACACGAAACCGGGAAACCCTTATCAGAGCCAATTACGGAACTGCACTAGACAAACTCACGGACAAAGTAACCAAATGGATACACCTTCCTCTATCCATGGCAGGCCGCATTTCCCTTGTTAAAATGGTTGTCCTTCCCAAACTGTTGTACCTTTTCACTAATATTCCCTATAACCCCGGCTCATGTTTCTTTCGCGCCCTCGACTCTCAGTTGTCGCGACTGATCTGGGGAGGCAAGCAGGCCAGACTCAGCCTGAAGACGCTAATGCTCCCCTACCACCAAGGGGGGTTTGAAGTCCCGGACTTCCGAAAATACTACGACTGCGCCCAAGGACATTTCGCTGCGTACTGGTTCCACCCCCCCCCCATTCATGGCCCACCTGGCGGTGGAAGATGGATACATGAGACCGGAACGACCTTCGGGATATCTCTATACAGCAGTCAGTATGAAGGATAGAGACCCCACTACAGTAGACTGTACTATCAGGGCTTGGACACGTATCGCAGAACATATGGAAGTGCATTTCTTTTACTCACCTCTGATGGGACTGGCAAACGATCCTAGAGTGAGTATCGCATGTGAGGAAATTGGACGCAAGTTCCTCGCAAAACTCGCTATTTACACCTGGGGAGATCTTTACCTCCAAGGTACTTTTCGCACGGCAGCACAGCTCTTTGGAGACAGATCCCCCACGATGATGGATACTTTCCTGTACGTTCGGCTCCGGCAAAACATTAAAACCATCACACCCAACTTCCCTGATGAGCCGGAAACCATGACACCTCTGCATTCTATACTCCAGGCAGACACCCCAAAGCATGTGGTCTCTATGTTGTACAAACACGTCCAGATAGCCCCATCTCCGCCCCCCCTCAGGGCTAGACAGGATTGGGACAATGACCTGGACGATCCCATGACGGACGAGCAATGCGAGCTGAGCTGCTCTCACACACACGCCGTGACAGGTAATGCCCGCCTCAGATTGGTACACTATAAATTCTTGCACCGGCTATACTTCACGCCTCCTAAGCTGCACCGACTAGGTCTTAGAGACAACGATCGATGTCTTAGATGTGGCAGGCCTGGCGCTGACTTCATACACCTAGCATGGAAATGCCGAGCAGTGGCCACGTACTGGATAGAAGTGTTTGAGGCTTTATCGGAAATGATCGGAATATCCACTGACCCTTGCCCTAAAATAGCCTTACTCGGACACAGCAACCCGGCATTAAAAACACACCGAAAATTCTTTGCACTAAGCCTCCTATTGGCTAAAAGACAAGTGGCGTGCAGATGGGGTAGGGGAAGGGCGCCTAAATTTAAGGACTGGCTTAGTACTATGGCTATGTGGCAGGAGCAAATCCACAACTACGCCAACCTTCTACCTCATAATTCGCGCCCCGAGACCTATGGGGTCCCCTTACTACATATCTGCTCCAGGCACAAGATAATGACGAATCTGAAGTGGAGGACGGTGGAGAGATGTGTAGTAATAGCCGTGCCATCGCCCCTCCCCCAGGGCTCACACCCCCGAACGACGTTGCAATCTAATTCCAACACACACCCCCTAATCTCTTCCCCCGGCCAGTAAATGTGCGCCCCAGACCTAACATGTATAGGCACATGACACATCGCCCAGGACACCCTTGGACACAAGCCAGTAGCTACAAAGGAGGAGCGGACTGCGAGGCTGTTGACCCCCCCCCCCCTTTTTTGTTTTCTTTGCTTTGGTGTATGGTATCACACTAGGAAACACTTACTACATCACATCCAGGACATGACACAACATCAGATTCTTTGAATGGCATCAAAAAGTTATACCTTCCCTGATAATGAATGACGTTACGTGGTGCGTGATTGTAATATTAGGAATGCCCGGCAATATACACTGTTGCAGGACGACACACTGGTAATCCACACGGCAAGTTCCACCACACCATATACACCGTATTGTAGCCTCATTAGGGGAAGGAAAAGTGAATTATATGTTATAAAGTTGAGTTAAAGAAACAAAACCAAAAAAATAAAATAAAAGGTAACCTCAAAAACTCGTTGCTTATACACGGCAATGTGATCAAGATGTTTAGATGAAAGCTTCCTATATAGCCCACGTCTAGATACATCGCGGCCGGCCCGGATGGGTTGTAGGCGACATGCTGTGTTAGGGGTACACCCCCATCAAGAAAAGTATATACAACTTCATAGGGCATGTCAAGGCTGCCGGCCTACTGATGTGGGTTGTAGGCATTACAGCAGTGTACTATGTGTTATTGACCAATAAAGGTTTTCAAAAAAAAAAAAAGTATGACCTGGTTACAGCTTCTGGTCTGTATGGTTTTCAGATTTTGAGACAGCTCAACCACATATGAAAGCAGTGTCCCAGAAGACTTAAGGTAGGGTATTCGGCAATGGGTGTGGCACTCACGTTGATGTTATTCTATTAGTCATCCACAAATGGGTTTTGGTTTTGTCTTTTAGTGTCTTTTTGGTCCTAATGAGAACCCCACCAGTTTGAGGGTTCGAAGCGCGTCGACCTGGTCCCAGGTCACACCGACTGCGGAATCGCTGGTTATTGTTTATGTAGCTTTATTCAGAGCCAAAAAAGAAAAAACTCTTGTAAATGTTTTATGACAATTTGTTTCATTCTTTCTGTATTCGATTCGTTGATATTATCACTGTGCACTTTGCGACCACTGTGTAGTATGTATGTCTGAAGTTTGAGAGAGGTGTGTATGTGGTTTAAGCTAAATGTGTTCAACTGTAAATGTCTCGTATATTTTGTATATATTTGTATAGATAATTTGTAGTTTGTCTCGTAAGGACATTTTGCACAAAGAATATTTTTTTGAAAAATATACAAAAAAGAATAAATGTGAATTTCATCATTAAATGATGCAAATGATTAAGCAGACGTTTATGTTTTGTTCATAAAGGTCATTGGGAGTTTTTGTTTTCAATGAATCTCAGTCCTGGCACACATATTGTTCTATAGAGTATTTTGACTTAGCCTGACTGAGTTCGAGTCAAGGCCCTTTTCTGTTTTCTGGTATTATTTGGGAGGTAACATACCTCTTTACAGTATTGTTTGACCAAGGCCAAAACAGGAAGTGACAGAATACATGGTAAATCCTGAAAAATAATATGCTGAAACAGATTAATCAATTTGTGCTTCTGGCATTAAGCCTACAAATAAAAACAATATTTCAGCAAAGCACATTTAGGGGCCTATTACGATGGAGGATTTTCCGCATCCTCCGGGTCGGCGGAAGCCACCGCCTGCCCGGAGGATGCGGAAAATCCTCTGCGGACCCACCAAAGACCCACCGCCACATTAGGATGGCTGGTGGGTCCGGGTTTCCGTCTGCAGCTTTTCCGCCGCGGTTGGCTTACAACCGCAGCGGAAAAGCACTAATATGGTGACGGTGTCTCTCAGACACCGTCAGCCAGATTAGGATGGGCTCTGAAACATGCTTTTCCGCGGCGGCTTTTCCGCCGTGGAAAAGCATGTGTAACTTCACTGCGGGGGCCCGTCGCAGGCCCCCTATGTGAAGGGGGGTGTGGGGGGTGCACATGGGGTAACTATGGTACCCCCCTGCATTTGTATGCAGAAAGCGGCAGGCACCGCGCGGTGCCTGTCACTTTCTACATACAAATGCAAATATTTGTAAACAAAATTTTTAATTTTTAATAGGAAGGTAAATATAGCATAAGTGCTAAAATAAAAACACACATATTATAACAAGAGCACAAAAGAGGAAGAAAGTAGTGCACATCTATATAAGATACAATAGAAAAGATGTAAACGTTAATGGAGCATTAACAAAAAAAATAAAAACACAACCTCGCAATAACATTTAAATTAGAAACCGTTAAATAAACAATTATTCATTATTCAATTATTTAACAAGGAGCATGTAGTAAACAAAGGTGCATTTTTAAGCAGCTTCAACAAATAAAAAAAACCTTGCAGCCACATGCACACCTACAGGATAGCTGCAAAACCCAAGTTGAGGAAAAAAAATACACATTTTTAAAATCCTTTTGATGAATTAAAATCATATAACAGCAACTGAATGTGGTTTCTAAAGCATTAGATCTGCTATGGTGAAACATGTTTCATTTTGATTCAGCTGTAAAAATCAAATACAGGATTATGGGATGTCAATCATGTTCACTTCTTGTACAGAAATTTAGCATGTCTGTCCTTAAGAATGACAAGGTTTTCTATTGTGCATTTTGTTAAAATTTGGTGTCTCTCTGGTAAGCTACTTTTCTATAGACGACATGGCAATTCTTGATCATGGTGTTCCATAAGAAAGTGTTTATTCTCTTCAGAGTCGAAAAACACTGCTCAGACTCTGCTGGTGTTATGAGTGTTGTGATCATACTCCTCAATAGATTCATAGTCTCTATAAATGGTTCTTGTAGATTGTTTTAAACAAGTAAGCCAAATAAGGGAATGGCACCACTTGGTCTCTGGAATTCAGGCCTCCCATAAATGATTGATAGTTCAGCGTTCAGTTTTTCCTTATTCAGCATGGGCTATGCCTTTATAGTTTCATTCGATATTTCATTTGGAAACAATCTGTCATGTCTTTCAAAGTGGTCACTTTGGAGTAAGATAGCAGTTACAAGATGCTTAGTAAATGCAAAGCGTACTTTTCATTGACAATCACAGTATCACAAAATTCTTTGGCCCCTTGTACTAAACTTTTATTTCAGTTCTGTAGCTTGCAAACTTGGATTCCACTGGCAATATAGCATCTAGATTGTCAATGGATGCCCTGACAAATGGGTGATCCGGCTGACAAGATGCTGTGGCTCTTTGAACATGTAAAGCATTAACGGTCCACTTTTGTAGTTGGCTGGACAATATATCCATATTGAGTTATATGTTGTGAAATAAAAAAAGAATAATAGAAACTCCCTGTTTTAAAGTGTTCTGATAAATCCATTGGCCTCACCTACAGCAACAGATTAGAAACGACTACTACTTTCGATGGTCCGCAAGAATTTTATCAAGTCTTGGAGAGGGGAAACATGGCGGCGGCGAGCTAAGCTGCCACGGTGCTCCGAGCCCTCACTCCTACTGATGCGATTTTCAACCGCTAGAGCGATGACAGCCTACATGCGGTGAAATAACTTCAAATACCTTGAAAACGTCCGGAGTTTTCTTTGACTCGGAGAGGCATTCAGCATAATTTTTTATTCTGCTTAGGGGCCGCGTTTTTTTTTGTGGATTTGCTGGCACCCCCCTCTGCGTCTTTTTTTTCAGCTCCATGTGCCCTGGTTCTCTGCAGTGGTCGGGGGAGAGTCTCTCCCTGCTTTCACAGAGTCCCTCTGCGGCTTTGGTTTCAGGCCGCCCTGGAGCTCAGGAGAGGGAGGAGGCTTCGGAGTCTACTGCGAGCTCCCCGTGTTTTGTTTGGCAAGCCTGACAGCGCTGGGCTGGGCGTTGTCTCTGAAGTTGTTCTGGCTGAATCGGAGACACCGGTGTACCAAAAATCGAGGGCTCTTCGAGGAGATTCAGCTGACAGTTCTGGTAACGCCGAGCATGGTGAGGCTGCTGTTTCTCTCACTCCCGCCCCCACTTCCCCACCGTCAAACGCGAGGAAAGGAGGTAAGCGTTTGAAAAAACAAGAAGCTTATTGGGGGTGTCGGCAAAAGTTCTATCACAAGCACAAGCACTGGTAAAAACAACTCGGACCTCAACCAACACCCACCTCTAAATTCTGTTTCTTCAGGTCCAGATGCAATTGAGGGCTCTGTCTCTGGTACCATAAAAAAAAAGACCTCCACATTTCTCTGTGCAGAGGTCAAAGTTAAGCGCACGAAAAATTATAAATCTGTAAGGGGGCAACATTTTGCTACCAGTATTGGCTCCAAGATTACACCTTCTCTCCGTTCGTATTTTAAAGTAATACTGCAGATATTACACTTATCTGACGAACTGGCTCCAATGCAGTCTGCTAGTGCGGGAAGTGTTTCTCTCATCTCTACTGGGGTTAGCGCCATGGATGTTCCTTTCCCTCCACCTTCTCCTCAGTTAGACAGAGCAGTAGCTGCAGAGGGTTGTTCACCCTCTGAGAATTTGCCAGCTGACATGGAATCTCTGCCGTTGGTACCATTGGAAAGTACTCTCACTGAACCAGAGAGGGAGGTAGAGAAAACACAGGCTGCAGAAGGTGAACGAGAAGCTACACATGAAGTGCCTGTGCAGGCTGATACGTCTGATATGTCTGGGCAAAATATAACTACCTCCTTACAGTCTATGTTTGCTGCCCTGTCCGCTGACATTAAGAAGGGGCTCGATGCATCTAAGGCTAATCAACTAGAGATCAGAAACTTCTGTGAATTGCTAGATAATAAGATCGATGGCCTTAGCTCTCGAACTGCTGTATTTGAAGAGACAGTTGCAGGCCTCTCCCTGCACCTAGAGCAAGCCAGGGGGGATATTAGTAAGCTTAAGAGTGAAGAACTCATGTTGTCGGATAGGATGGAGACATTGGAAAATAACGCAAGGCGCAGTAATATCCGCATCCTAAACGTCCCAGAGGGAAGTGAGGGGACAGATATTAAACAATATGTGATTACCCTACTAAGGGAATCACTGAGTTTGGTGGAGTCACCTGAGGAATTGGCCAGTGATATTCAACGTATCCACAGGGACCCCTTTAGGAAGAACCCTCAGAGATCTAAGCCAAGAAAGATTCTTGTAAACTTCCACACTTACACACTCAAGGAGTCCATTCTTAATTCTGCCTTGAGGCAGAAGTCAGTGGACGGGAAAGGGGTCAATTTCCAAATTAGATCAGACCTATCAAGGGTTAGCAGTGGGAGCTTGGGAGGCGCTTAGAGGCATTTAGAAGTTTGGGTGCTACTGCACAACTTAAGTTCCCTGCCGCATTGAGAGCAATGCACAGTAATAAGATGTTTAATGTCAGGGCAGTGCAGGCAGCGGATGAGTTATTGCTTGCCTTAGGGGGTAATAAGGGCTCCTCTGCCTAAATACAAATTTACGCCTTTATTGCTCTTAGCGCGCTTTTTGTACTGTAATATTCTCTTTTTTTCACTTTCGCATAGGCTTCGTTGGTTAAGCTGGTGGGGTCAGAGGTGGAATGGCTTGGGAGGAAAGATAAGGGAAAAAGGGGGGAAAAAAAGGGAAAAGAGAAGGAGGGAGATGAAACAGAAAAAAAGAAAAAGATAAGGGAAAAAAAAGAAGAAAAAAGAAAAGAAAAGCGTTGAAACATATATAAGAATATAATAAATGTTATCCTCCTTTTGTTCGACTTTGTAATGTGAAAGAGGAGTAATATAAATGTTTATGTCCTTCTGGACACAGACATCACAAACACCACAAATAGTTCAAGTGTAGGTTTACTAATCTAGTTTCCACATAAGTTTTTTTTTTAGCTTCTTTTGTTTTGTTTCTTTCTTAGATAGCACAGTGGGAGTATTGGGTGGGGGGACCATCATCTGGATCCCTTCCGGATAGATAGGGCAAGGGTTTCCCGCGGGGAGGGGGTGTAGCTTAGGGCACAGGGGGATAGGGGGGGTGGGGTTGGGGTTAGGTGTAAATTTTTAAAAACTCCTCATTTTTTGCTTAACGCAGGATAATGAACATGCTTGGGTTAAGGTCTCTGTCTGCAATAAAGTAATATCATTATTATGGCAGGGCATGGTTAATACAGCTTTTGAGAGAGGTCTGGGGGCGGTCGATTTGGGTCCCTATGAGTAATTTGAAAATTCTCTCCTGGAATGTGAATGGCCTCCGCACCAGACCTAGGGCAGATAAAATTATGCAGTATTTGAGAGACTCTGATGCGCAGGTTATCATTCTCCAGGAGACACATTTAATTGAGAATGAAATGCTCTTCTTAGTTAAGAAAAATAGATGGATCGATTTTTCCATATCAACCTTGCAACTCACAAATACCAGAGGTGTGACAATTATTTTTAAAAGACCTCTCAAAGCTAGATTAGTCTCAAAATTGGTAGATCCAAGGGGTAGATGGGTCATCGCCACAGTACTAATAGCTGGTACACAAGCCACGATAGTGGGTTATTATGGACCCAACGTAGACGATCCATCTGCTTTGCAATCTATTTTCTCACATTTACTCTCTTTTCCGGAACCAACTATCCTGGCAGGGGATTTTAACATAGTTTTGGACCCTGTTCTTGATAAAAACCCCCAATAGTCGGCCTTTAGTTCTATCTAGGACTAGGGTCTTTTTTCTTAGCTGTATGAAGCAATATGGGTACATGGATATTTGGAGGGATAGGTCAGGCCAGAAGCGGGGTGTGTCTTTTCATAAACATAAATGCCATCAACAGTCGAGAATCAACTTTATGGTAATCAGTGATAGATTGGCGGATTTGGTTAAGGACATTAGCTACCTCCCTTCTCACCTTTCTGACCACTTGGCTGTATTTATGGAACTAACTGGGTTTCTCAAAGTCTCCCCTAGATCTTGGACGTTTGATCGTTCATTGCTAGCGGTAGCAGATGATATTTCTTTTCTTAATACTGAAGCCCAGTACTTCATGCAAAATAATTTGGGTTCGACCACCCCAGGGATTGTGTGGGACTCGTTTAAGGCCTTTTTAAGAGGTCTCATTACCAATAAAGTCGCATTCCGGAGGAGAAAATACAAGGAAGAAATAGCCTCTATAGAAGCTGAGATGCTCGCAACACAAGTTGAGATCGAAACTGCTAGAGCTTCATCCTGTAATCTCACACAAGGGCTCTGTAATAAGCTCCTCTCCCTAAAAGGTCAACTGGGCTCAGTCTTAAATCTACGTCTTCTTGAGAAATGGGAAGCTAGTAAAATAGCCCATTTTCAATTTGGTGAAGGAGCTGGGAAACTCTTGGCCTGGAAGGATAAAATCGACCAGGTCCGTAACAATATCAAGTCCATAACGTGTAAAAACATGTCTTTTTCCTCAGATGGTGACATCAGAAGAACTTTTAGAGATTTCTTTCAATCCATTTATCAGGAAGATAAAAATTTGGATCCAGATCATATTGAGAATTGGTTTAGAAAGGTGTCTCTGCCCTCTCTATCCTCGGAGCAACGGTTTTCCCTGGATAGCATTATTACGGAAGAGGAGGTCAGGGCAGCGATCCATAATAGTAAGAAAGGGAAGCCTACGTTATTTGGGACTTACTATTGTCAAAGATATTAATAAAATTGCAACAAATAATTTCACTGCTGTCGCAAGGGATTGCCGCAGACTTATGCAATCATGGTCGCAACTCCCTTTGTCTTTGTTAGGGAGAGTAAATTTAGTCAAGATGACTATTTTGCCTAAGGTCTCGTTTCTATTTAATACCATTCCTCTTTTTTTTGACCCAGTAGCCATATCTAAGTTGCAGGGAGATATCACTTCTTTCATCTGGGATGAACATATTGCAAGGATTGATTGGAAGAAACTCAGGCGCCATAGGGAGAAGGGTGGGCTGGCGGCCCCTGATTTGCAAATCTATGCGTGGGTGTTTCAACTCTCCCATGCTCGCATGTTGCTAAAGATGCCCACAGATTTTGCCCTTGGTAGCATGTTCTCAGCTTTGCTTAGAGGTGAAGGAGTAGCCAAGTCAGCCTTTTTGTTTAAATTCGGGGATCCGAAGTTCTTTAAAAAAGTCAACCTAAAGGTTTTACAGGGGATTGCAAAAACATGGTTTAAGGTGAGGAGTTCAATCAAGCTTGGTTATCACTCTAGTAGAGCCCCGCTGTGGGAATAACCTGGGAATCCTGGGTGGTTGGGAGATAGTCTGGCGGTCCCCCTTCGGGATGCAGGGCTGGAGGTTTGGGGTCACCTATTTGTCGAGGGGTGTTTGCTCCCATGGGAAGTTCTAATAGCAAAGATAGGATCAAACTTTTCAAAATTTAAATATATTCAGATTACCAGTTGGTCACACTCTTATGTGTCACAAGCCTCATCTCGGAATAAAGCTCCAGTAGGGGGTGGGAACCAGCTGGAGTCTCTCCTTCTAGATAAACCACCGGGCAAAAAGGAGATATCTATGTGGTATAATCTGATACAAGAGGAATCTGACTGAGAATTTCACTAACCTGATCTGTTGTGGGCTCCTTCCCTTGCTTGTCATAACCTTCCAGATCTGTGGATTACATCATTTAAGGTTTTGTGGGATATTGTAAAACCCGCATGGTTGCGAAGGAACCATATTTTTACTCTTCATAGAGCATACTATTCCCCACAGAGATTGGCAAAATTCGCACAGGGATCTACTGTAGCGTGTGCCAGGTGTGGTTTAATAGCTGCCTCTGATGCTCACATATTCTTTGAATGTCCTCGTGTAACACCTTTTTGGGACTCTATTAGTAACCTATTTACATCATCTTTGGGTCTTCAAATTTCGATTGATCTCCCTCTTGCAATCTTTAGGGTAATGGACGGATCTCGAAGTCTGGCCAAAAATCTTCTTATTTACTCCATATTATTGGCTGGAAGGGAGATCTGTAAAAGATGGAAAGATCAACTTCCACCCTCACTTACTGACTGGTGAGCTTCGGTCTTGCAAGTGTCAAAGCTCGACCTTGCAAGGTCTGGGTACCGAAACAAAAGATCATTCTGGCATCTGTTGAAATGGAACTAAAAGACCGGGGTTTTTTTCGTTTTTGTTTTTGTTTTTTCCCCGGGTCCAATGATTACGCTGCTGTGGCTACATTCTCCCTATGTCGCTTATACTCTGGGTGGTTTCCTGAGTACGATGGTAGTATTGTTCACTTTTTATTTGGCTTCTATGTGTGGGTCTTGGAAGAATGCGCTTTCTTGCTGAAGGGAATTTAGAACAGTAAAACTTAAAACCCTTGCCAGTTATATACTGAGACAGCAAGTCGCTTCTGCTCGACCCTACACTCGAATCCATGGTGGAAAATGAGGACCAAAAAAAAAAAAAAGAATTTTATCAAGTCTTTTAGCTACATTATCCTGGAGGCCGTCAGTTCTTTTTGGGGACCTTAAAAACAATGCTGGAAATGCACCCAAGATAGCAAAAAAAATGTTGACTTTTGAGATCCTTGATAATGCTTGCTCTATAATCTGATTTGGTGATGCTCATAATGCACTTTGGGGTATACATCTCAAATTTGTTTCTGGACTCCTCCAGAGTCTCCACTCACACTAGCACCATCATAGTTTTGAGCGATATATTTTTTTTTTATCATTGGGCTTTGGGAAATCCTGGTTATGTTCCTGAGGCAAAGCTGTAGCAATTGTATCTGCAGATTAATGTTTAAGATGATTAAAACAATAAAACCTGTCAACAACTTTATTGTTACCATTAATGTAGCGGAAAACTTGTACAGATACATCGATAGTGTCATCAGCCGAGATAGCCACAAATTCAGTGTTTCTTACATGCTGTATTATAACATCTCTTGCTATTTTCAGCATACAGTCCAGTAGCTCATTCTGGATGGTTTTGGAAGTGCCTTTAAAAACTGTTGCTGATTTCAAATGAGTTCTTCTGTCCCAGTCTCTTTGGCCGTCCTTTATGGGGCTTGTCTATCTGTGTAATCTGTGTTATCTGTGTTATGTCCCCCTCTGGATGGAGGGGGACATAACCAGGAAAATAAGACCACTCTTTTGGGAGAAGCTCTCTAAGGTATATGACATGCTTCTATCTGAAAAAGACTGGCCACCAAAATTTGTCAGGGAGTGCTCACACGGCGAAGACATCATTATGCCAGCCTTCTCGAATCATATTCCAATTCACCTATGCCAGAAAATGAGCTGTAGCCCAGGCTCCAGCATTATATAAAAATCATGTGGGATGGGATGGGATGAGGATTCCCCTCACCACAAAATCCAGTTAAAAATTCATCCAACTGCACAGGGGCAGTATCCGGTTGAGCCAGAAGTTAAAATAACAGGTCAAGGAGATCTTAGATCAACTTAGATCAACGTGAATACCAAGGGATGATTGAAACATGCACCTAGTCAATGAACAATCCTTTGTTTCCCGTCTCCAAACCAGACAATACATATCGTCTAGTTTTGGACTACAGACATTTAATCTCTTGTTGCAAAACCTTTGCAGTACAAAATGCACCCAGTGCAGCACTAATGAATAAGATTGTGCGTAAAAAATATAAAACCACATTAGATATTTCTAACGGTTTATTCTGTCAAAACATTGCACCTGAAAGCAGAAACTTGACCGCTTTCTCAATTATGGGGACACAACGTCACTTCTGTCACTTATTTTCAGCCAGAGTAACAGAGTTACTATAAACGTATGATGATGAGGCATTATCTTATGTCAATGATATCTATCTAACAGACGATGACTTGGACAGGCACTTGAACAGAGTGAATAACATTATACTTGGATTCGCTTCTGAAGGGTACAAATGTAACTTTAAGAAATCAAAAATTGCCCACCTCAACGTCCTTTTTCTAGGATATGAGTTATCAAGTGAAGGCAAAAGCCTAGCAGCCTACTTTTTAGAAAAGGGTGCACTGCTCCAACCTCCAAAAACGCTGAAAAACTTACAGTCAATTCTAGGTTTCCTAAATTTCGGAAGAACATACATTCTAAACTAGGCAGAAAGGGTTAAACCTCTCTACGAATTAATCAAACCTGATTTCAAAACAACTAATTGGACTCAAAAACACACAGAAATTTTGCGTTCAATGCAAACAGACATGTTAGCAACATCACATTTACAGACACGCGTAAACGTACGCCACCTTATAATCAGAATAATCCCAGGAAGATGTGGATTCACGTACTTAACCTTTAATGAAGGTGAAAAAGTACCATTTGCTTACAAATCACACTTATACACACAAGCCGAAATGAAATTCACTTCAACAGAAAAAATTCTGACAGCGGTTCCAACTGCAGTAGCAAAAGAGAGAGCTCTCGAACAGGGAAAACGCATAATGGTTGTTACTCCTATGTACCTGCCTTAGAGGCAGTGACAAAAGTAAGCATTCCGAATGCAAAGGCTTTACATCCTAGATGGATACAATGGGTTAACTCTCTTGCTGCAACAGATGTTGAATACGTTTTTGACCCCTACTTGGAAACACAAGAATTTCGACAATATGAACAAAAATGTCCTTTGCAAACTGAGATTCTGTCTCTGGAACAGTACGAATGTATAATTTATACAGACGGATCAGCTCAACCCGCAATTGGGGGTAAACAAGGTTATAGTGCTGCGTGCGCGATTGTTAAAGGTCACTGGCGCGATGGGAAATTCCGACCTATGGTCACAAAAACTCAAGTTCTCGGAGACTGTACAGCTCAGCGAGCTGAACTACAGGCTTTCAATATGGCGCTTGATAATACCGATAGCGAATTCCCCACACTCATAGTGTGCGATTCGTATTACTGCGTTCAATCTTACAATAAATACTTGCAGAACTGGGTTCAAAACGGTTTCAAAGATGCAAAAGGTGGCACAATCAAGCATAAGTTGCTTTGGGAACAAGTAGTTCAATTACAGAAAGAACTAAAAAAGACTCATGTGATCCATACACTGAGTCATCAGCGTGATGGCGTTCACGTTGCAGGGAATTCATTGGCTGATGAAGCCGCGAAGGCAGCTGTGCAAACGGCTTCCGTAGCTGCAATCACTCATTCGAAAACAAAAATAGACAGCGAAATAATGCAGGCTGTCGCCGCTTTCAATAAAGACAGCGGTAAAACGCTACCAAAAGGCTTTCCACTCAAGAACTAATATATATAACTGATGTAAATAATGTTCCTTTTGCTCAAATCCCTGGAGTGGAGGGTAGAGTAATTCCAAACATGAAACATAGATTATGACTAATCTTAGCAGAACCTGAAGGGCTCGCCTCTGCACACGCAGATGTTTCCGCCACAGTGTCATTATTAAAACAAAGATACTGGTGGCCGCGCATGAGGAAACAGACCAGAAACTATGTTTTGGAATGTGAAACCTGCCAGAAAAGGAAGGTTTCAGCAGTGAAACGCCCGGCGCAGACACCCCTTTTAATTTCAGATAAACCATTAGCATGTGTTTACCTGGACCACTGTGGTCCCTTACAGAGGGATGGTATCTGTAAATACATCATGGTCACAGTGGATTCATGCTCAAGATTCATTTTGATGTGGCCTTAGTGCTCGCCTGTCGTCCGAACTGTTATAAAAGATTTGCGAGTCTTTATCGGCACAAACGCAGTTGGCACGCTACATTCTGACCAGGGTCCTGCATTTAGCTCCAAAGCTTACAAGGATGCCATTTCCAATCTGGGCGTTGCATTGCGGTATTCAAGTCCATTCCATCCTGAGGGAAATTCTGTAGTGGAAAGAAAAAATCAGGACATAAAGCAATCTATAACAGCTAGGGTATTAGGCTCGGGTGACGGGTGGGTCAAACATCTAATAAGTGTCCAACGTAGTTTAAATATTCTGCCAAGAAATTCTCTGGGTGGAATCACTCCATATGAAATCCTTTTTAGTACTAGAATGCTTGTTCAGGACCTCAATCATCACACTTCAGTGGTAGAACAAAAACCCTTTGATATCAAAGACCTTTTGGCTGTTTTACGGGACTTAAACGAGAAAAGGAGAAGTCAAAGCAACACAATACAGAAGCCAACGACCACTGAAGGAGAACCACCCGTCCCAGCAAGGTCTGTCTGGATTCCAAAGATTGTGGATCTAGTCAGCGAAAAGATAGTGGATAAGAAGGAATTTGGGCCTTCTTACAGAAAATCAGTACCTGTGCTAGCAATCTACTGATCAAGAATAGAGTTACTGCTGCCCCTTGCTGGAAGAAAATAGAACAGGTTCGTATCTATCGACTTGGTCAAACCACATCATGTGGCCGATAATAAGTAGTAGGCCCAGTGGACTCCAGAGATGTAGCAGAAGACCAAATCTTGCTACTATCCAAGAGGTTCAGACTGAGAGACTGATAACATTTGAAGACTCATTTTTCATTCATTAGAAACTTTATTCGGTTATTATCAATAAAAACAACCATAAAAGTACATTCAAAATTACAGTATTAAAAACATCAATCATAGCTAAAAATGAAAATTTCATATACAAATTGATTTCCGCAATCTGTATTGCTAAAAAAGCAGGGCGACACAGATTCACTTCCATAGCCTTCAGTATGGGCACAATCAATCTCTTCCGTGTCATTGCATAAAACTTACAAAAAAATAAAATTTGAATGTCTGATTGTTCTGATAGATCATCACAGGGGCATTTACTCACTTGTTGTGACCAATTATTCATATCGGGGAAGCTAAAGGCTCTAAAAAGAATGTTTAACCTAAAGCGTATTAATAAGAACCTTTCACGATCACTCATATGTAGAGTTGCATATGGTTGTAAGTTGCTAGGGGTCATTATTAATTGATGGGCAATTGCTGTCTTTTTCTTTGTTTCATCATTAGATCTTCCTTCTTCCAGGTACTTCATACATTGGTATTTAAGCTCCTTTCTGGGGGTATGACACATTGACAGCGGGTCATCATAATATTCTTGACAGCCCAATTTTATTAGAACATTTTTCACATATGAAAGCCATCTTATCCTGCTCGCATGGTCAAGGCTTATCGTATCCTTTAAGATAGTGCGGTTCAGGGCACACTCCTCGGTGGTCCAAACCCTATGCCACAAAAGTACTGGTTGGACCTTAATAGTATCTTCGATATATGGTTGACCAAGTTCTGTGTGACAAATATAAGTTGAGATACTCTCTGGTACAGCTAAGAGATATCTCAAAAACATGTTTTCCGCCAACTGGATGCATTTCACATTGGCATATCCCCATATACCTGCACCATAGACAGCAGTTGCTACACACATTGCGCTATAGATTTTTAACAGCTCCCTAATTGGCTTTTTGCCCATCTTTTTACAGAAGTGTTTTAGAGCCATTATGCTTTACAGAACATCAGCCTTCTTGATCTTATTGCGCTTGACCACAGGCCGGATTCCTCAAACAGTATGCCTAAGTACGGGAAAGTGGGGGTGAAGTCCAAGGGACTTGAATTAATATACATGATTATTTTCCGTTTATTTGCCCCGGGGCCATAATTCATACAAAACGTTTTTGTACAAATAATTTTCAGGTCCAGGCTAGACATATAAGTGGTAAAAGATGTTATCATTCTTTGTAGAGCGAGGGGGGTCCGGGCCATTATGACCGCATCATCCGCATACAGGAGTGCAGGGATTGATCTTTTTGCTATCATAGGCATATCTCTGCACTCATGCAACAGGGTTATTTCCAGGTCATTAATGTAAACTAAAAATAAGAAGGGAGCAAGGACGGACCCTTGTCGCACCCCTCTCGCTATGCCAAACGATCTCGTACACTCCCCGTTTCTGCCATAACGGACTGATGCTGTAGCACCAGAAAAGAGCTCCCTAAGGAAATTAATTATATTTTTCTCCACCCCCAGATTTTCTAATATCAGCCACAATTTACTGTGTGTAACGCAATCAAAAGCTGACGTTAAGTCAACAAAAGTGAAAAAGAGGCGTTCACTGTTAGCCTTGGTGTATTTTTCTTGTAGGATAAAAAGATTGTGGCCCTGATCTACGGTACCTAAGCCTTTCCTAAACCCATACTGGAGGTCACTAATGATTGAGTTTTTGTCCGCCCAGCTTTCCAGTCTGCTTAAAATCACTCTACCAAAAATGTTTATGGATGAATCTAATAATGAGATCGGGCGGTAGCACGCACAACATTGCCTATCTCCCTTTTTAAAGATAGGAACAATGATGGATTTAAACCATGATGGGCTTAAGCCCCTCTCGCAGGTAGCATTAAATAATTGCGTTAGAAAAGTCCCCCACAGATCCGTATTACTTTTAAACAGATCAGCTGGTACTCCGTCAGGGCCTGCAGCATTCCCGCAGCGTCAGCGTCTTATTATAGGCTTTCCGCAGCTCCCTGATCAATATAGGGTCACGAGCCGCAGCATTCAAAGCGTGCTTAAGTTTGGAGTGGGCCTTCGTGCATGCTGTGTCGAACCAGCTCACGTTTTTTTCCTTAGTTAGAGGATAACGATCGCTGAGTGCTGTGTTAAGGGTTTTGCAGGTTTTGATCTGTCGTCCATATCTAACAGGGAATAGTATAAAATCAATTATTGTGGAGGCACCCCTACCATTAAAAGTCGGAAGGAAAGGGGACACCATTTGGCAAATTTCATTAGCATAGCCCAAATCACAGAAAAAAACAATTTCATTTAGAAGTTCCCCGCACATGGTATGTTCAAAATGGGTTACGCTAGTATCATGATCTAGCATAATACCACAGGTACCTTGTTGTCCCCTTTTCCTTGTTGTCCCCATTTGAAGACTCAGCAGAACAGAATAAAGGACTGAGCAATAAAGCTATGAAACTTATGCCTCTTGAGACCCAAATACCAGTTTGTCAAGACACTCCTATCCACAATGATGTAGAATCAGAGTACACTAATATGACAAAGGGTTCGGTAGCCCCAGTGATTTCAAGTAATCCTGCCGCAATACCTACAATTAACAGAACTGCCTCTGGCTATTTCATTAACTTTGATACGTTTTCTGAGGATCCCAGTGAGCCTGAAACGATGCCAGCAAATAAAACTTTTAAAGATCACGTAACAGAACTCTTTCAGCAACTTGAAAAAACTTATCTGGTCTCACCATGGGATGAATTTTGGATTGTGCTAGGCGTACTTTTTCTCCTACTTTGGTTAATCCTGGTATTAACTTTGGAAATGCTGATAAATGGAAAATATAGTAAAATGGACACAGCAAGTAAGAACATCAACTTGCTCCTGAAGCCGCATAAATCATCTCATTGTGAACAAAGAGACTTGACATCAGTGAACATCACAGCCGTTCTTATACCTGGAGGTATAGCATGGGACAGAACTGATTATGACATCTATGGCCCTGCAGAGCTGTTGAAGATTCCACATCAATTCAAGGTTTCCTTGAGTGACTTTGTTTCACCCAGCACATTTTCTGATGATTGGGACTTTGAGACTGTTAGTAATATGATGTCAGATTTAGAGATGTCTGCTAAATTCACAAAACATGAATACTTAGAAGGTTCATCAGATTATGCACAAATATGCTGTTATAATCCAATAGTCATCATTACTTGCACAAATCTACCAACCCTAGAAATATTTATACTTTCAATCAATGGGAACATTGTCCAATGCCACCAAAGGGTAGCTCAAAAACATTCTATGAAAAATGTTCCTACTTCTCAGGTTTCAATACCAGAAATCCGGAAACATTTTACTTTAAAAATGTTAATAGGACAGGAATTAAAAGTATGTTAACCAATACAAACCAAATTTATTCAGCAGCCTTTTATGCCCAGCTGTCCTCGTTAGGTTTTGAATTTTGGAGCGACAACATTGAAACAAAAACTGTCTGGGGCACAAAAGACTGGCAGGTGCAGGGAATAGAAGCTTTATTTTGAGCCTGAATTATGCCTGAACAAATAATGTTTTTGAACAACACTGTGCAACAGACGGTGTAGCGGAGGGGAAACATGGCGGCGGCCGGCGGAGCCGCAGCAGTACTCCGCCTACGGACTCCTGCACTTTTCTCGGATCGGAGGGCAGAATCTTTGCAGGCTCGACCCCTTATGTCGTTTCGTGTCACTGCAGAGAGCCGCATTTCAATTTGAATTTGTAAAAGGTATCTGTGAAACATTTCCCTCGGTATCCCTCGGTATCGGTATCGGCGTCTCTCCGCCATACCGCCACACCTCCGCCTCTCATGTGTTTGGGGGAGGAGGCAAACTCAGAGCCCGCAGCAGCAGTGTGCACGTCGTCTGCGGAGGCAGCAGCTTTTCGAGCTACAGTCTCTTCCGATAAGCGAGAGCGAGAGCAGGAGTCACAGCGTTCTGTCATAGTAAGTCCGCCAGCATCCGAGCCCTCACATTCCCTAGCGAGTGGCTGGATTTGGTCGCTGGCCGCCCTGGAGCTCCGCAGAGGACGCCGCACACGAGGTATTTTACTGGGGCAGCATGGTGCGGCGCTAGCTTCAAAGGCACAGATAAAAGCACAGCTAGAGCTGCGCGAGGAGGGAGACTCTTTGGAGAAACGGCCCCTAGCTCAGCAGCGATGTCAGCGCAGACATCAGAGCAAGAAGCAAGCCGGCGATAACAGCAGTGATAGCACTGAAGGGGGTAGTGGGGAAGACTCTGACACTTTGAATCCTGTGGGCATATCAGTGTGTACCGAGGAGGTTTTCCAGGAGGGCAGTGGGAAAGGGAAAGTGAGAGGGCGGGTGAGAAGGAAACGCACAGTTCACAGCAAGAAGGAAACTAATAAGGCGTTCTTCCACAAAGCTGAACTTAAAAATATAAATAAACTTCCATCTTCTGGTGTGGATTCATCGATAAAGCATAACGTGCTGACTGGAGTAGCGTCTGTTGGTGTTCAGAAAAAGGGCTCGATTACAGAAGGCATAGTTACCCACTCCACTTCTGAGACTAGTATCACTGCTGCTGTTATTGCTGAGGGTAAGGGGAAAATAAAGTTGTCGACTTATCTAACTGGTCAGGTAAAGGCAAAACGCTCCTATACTCCTAAGTCCACAAAAAATAAATCAAAGAATTCCGCAACCACTTCAAAAAAAATAACCCCCTCATTGCGCTCTTACTTTAAAGTAGTTCCTCAAGTGGTGCTCTTGGCAAGTAATTCTTGCTCTCCTCTTTTGAGCCAGGAGGTAGGGGATACTTTACCGGAGCTACAGATGGCTTCTAAACACGTGGAGGAGCATACTTTAAGGGAAACGGCAGGAACGAATGTCCCTACTTCTGAGCATACTATCAGGGAAATGGCAGATACGAATGTCCCTACTCCAGATCCCTTTCCGGAAACCGGTGTGGACTTGAATGTGGACTTGAATGAAATTAGTATTTCTGCCAATGCCACTACCACGGCCAAATCCATAGATGATAGCACCATCATGAACAATGGCAATACTGATATACACAAGAAAGATATGGAATACCATTCGGATCAATCACTCTCCTCTAAGTCAGGAGGATCAGGTCTATTGAATCCTGCAGATCACCAAACGGTTATCAATTTAGAGCAATCAGCGCCCTCGTTGGTACTGCTCGCACCGCTGACACCTCTAGTGCCACCGAGTGTATCATCCGGCCTTAGCCTACAATCTGTTTTCCAGGAAACAGGCACAATATCTTCTATTGATAGCAGGGGAGATCCCAGTCTACCCGAGGATACCACTCGGGCCCTGAATTCAGAGTTGGTCTCCACACTACAGGCCTCTTTCCAGGCAATGTTTGCGACTCTGGCCACAGATATTAAAAAGGGGTTTGAGACTTCTGCATCAAATCAAGCCGATATTCGATGCTACTGTCAGTCATTGGACAACAAACTTGGTGCTCTCACGACTAGGACAGAGACTCTTGAAGATTCCGTCACAGAAGTTAATATTAACTTAAGTGCCACAAAAGCAGAACTAAGGAACCTTAGACAGGAGAATCAGAGCTTGTCCGAAATGTTGGAGACGTTGGAAAACCATGCCCGCAGGAACAATCTCCGAGTTTTGAATATACCGGAGGAGAAAGAGGGTTCAGACATCAAGCAATTTATTGTTTCCCTCTTGAAAGAGGCCCTACGGCTCGATATGTCAGAACAAGAAATAGCCACGGATATTCAGCGCATTCATAGAGAGCCATTTCGGAGAAACTCTCAGAGAACAAAGCCTAGGAAAATCCTGGTCAATTTTCTCACATACTCCCTTAAAGAAACTATTCTGAATATCGCATTGAAACAGAAAGTGGTAAACGCCAAGGGTTTCAATTTTCAGATCAGATCTGACCTCTCGAGAGTTACGCTTGATAGACAATGGGAGCTTGGAAAAAGGTTGGAAGCTTTCAGGAGTCAAGGGGCCCTCGCTCAGTTAGTCTTCCCTGCGGCATTAAGAGTTATGTACAAGAACACTATGCATAACATAAGATCAGTACAGGCTGCTGATGATTTTTTGCTGAGTATGGGCAGGGGGTCAGAGTCAGCTAAGTAGTATTGACCCTTTCCCTCTATTTGTTTTTTCCTAAGGTTGCCTTACTACATTCTAGTTTCTTGACAAATTCACAAGTAGCTCTAATAATCTTTTTGGCCTGAGTTCTTTAGCCTAGGTTAAAAACTTGCTAGAAAGCTGCTAGAAGGCTGATATTCTGCAGCTAGGCACATAGAAGAAATATGAGCTCTTTTTTTTTTTTTTTTAGTATTGAATAATAGGTGGTGGGCAGATGTTTAAATAAACAACATAAGGAGAAAAAAATATATATATATAAAAAAAGGGTGGAAAAAGGGAAAAAAAAAATAATAATAATAATAAAGGACTAAAAGGAAAAAATAAAAAATAAAAGGGTATACATATATAAAATAACAAAGAATATATATATATTCTTCCTGTTTAATCCTGTTAAACTAGGCGATATATACTCACTTGTGGGCTTTAGTTTAGGACATCATAGTACCTTTTTAATCTCATTTAGGTCTTTTTTTCTTCCCTGCCCTTGTTTCTTTTCCTCTTGTCCTCCCATAATTGGCAGATGGTTGATAGGCGCAGGGGTCCACAGCGGAGTGCTATCATTCTGGGTTTCCAGATAGATTGTGTGGGGGTTTCCCGTGGGTGGGGGGCATGGGGTGGGTGGGGGATTAGGGGGGGGGGGGAAAGCAAAAAAAGTCCTCTTAAACGTCCTTTACAACACTTTGTAAAAAAAAATGAAAGGAATCGATCAATTTATAGGTGTCCCTTTGGAGTTTGGCAGTATTGGTCTTCGAGTTATATGATACTTTTTTTGCTGTAATGCATAATATACGTATTTTGTCCTGGAACACTAACGGTCTTCGCACTTCACCGAGAAGAAATAACATTATGCAATATCTACGTGACTCGGCTGCACAGGTATTAGTGCTCCAGGAGACACATCTTGCAGAAACAGAAATGCAAAACCTCTTGAGTAAGAATAGATGGATAGATTTTGGAGTTATAACATCTCAATCCTCACACATCAGGGGGGTGGCCATCCTTTTTAAAAAATCTATCAAGGCTAGGCTAGTCGCCAAACAGGTAGACCCGTATGGTCGATGGGCAATAGCTTCTGTTATTATTTTGGGTTCACCATTCACCATAGTAGGTTACTATGGTCCAAACCAAGACAATCCATCAGTATTGGTATCTCTCTTCGCAGAACTATATGCATTTTCAGAGCCAGTCATCCTAGCAGGCGACTTTAATATAGTTCTAAATCCACTATTAGATAAGTCATCCACTAACAGGGCTATAACTTTATCCAAGACTAGGACGTTTTTATTAAATAATATGAAAACATTGAACTATATCGATATATGGAGGACTCTACATGGGTCCCAAAAGGGGGTCACTTTTAAAAATTATAAATTTCATCACCAGTCTCGGATAGACTTCATTCTGATTCATCAATCTTTAGTTAAATACGTAAAATCAGTTGCTCATTTACCTTTCCATCTCTCAGACCATACTGCCATCTCGCTTGTGCTTGAGGTTCCATCTAGGCCTGCGTTAAAATACTGTTCGTTCGATAGATCAATACTTTCCAATTCGGACATCTCGGAGGCATTAAATCACGAAGCTAAATTCTTTTGGGAGTTTAACCAGGGGTCTGCGCCACCTGGAATAACATGGGACGCATTTAAAGCAACTCTAAGAGGCTATCTAACCAACATATCAGCATATAAAAATAAGACCTATAGGGAAGCAGTTGCCTCTCTTGAATTTGAGATAGCAAAACTTCAAGAAGAGATTATCATGAATCCAGCCGCAATAGGGTCCACACCTGATGGGATGCAAAAGAAATTAACAGTCCTAAAGGGAGATCTTTCCTCAGTTTTGAGCGCACGGGTCTTAGAGAGATGGAAGGCTAGTAGATTGGCCCATTTCGAATATGGGGAAGGAGCTGGTAAGCTCCTTGCCTGGAAGTCGAAGACGGATAGGGTCCGAAATAATATTAGTGCCATTAGTAAAGATGGTATACTATATTCCACAGATGAAGGAATTAGTGGCACTTTTAGAAGTTTCTTTAGTGAGATTTATCAAGAAGATACTGATGTACAACCCACTCAAGCAAGGGACTGGTTATCCAGGATTGCTTTACCGGTTCTGGACCCTGAACAAATGGGAATTTTAGATGGCCCTATTACACCGGAGGAAGTTAACTTCGCCATCTCGAAAAGTAAAAAAGGCAAAGCAGCAGGACCAGATGGGTTACCCTCGGAAATATACAAAGTAATATGTCCAACTATTCTTCCCTACTTAACAAATTTGTTTAATAACATCTTATTAGAAGGTGCCCTACCTCCTGCATCTTGGGACAGGGCCTCTATAACCCTGATTTTAAAGCCTGGCAAACCCGCATCCAATTGTGGGTCATATAGACCAATTTCAATTCTTAGTACGGATTATAAAATCTATGCAGCCGTACTTGCGAACAGATTGGGTGGTGTAGCAAATAACATCTTGCATATGGATCAGAAAGGTTTTGTGAAAGAGAGGCAATTGCACGAACTGACGTATGACCTCATTGGTGCAATAGATATGGCCACTTCAGCATCACTTCCTTTAGCAGTTTTCACTCTTGATGCCACCAAAGCTTTTGACAGGGTAAACTGGGTGTATTTAGAAGAAGTGTTAAAAAAGTTCAATCTGGGAGACAATTTTAGACGAGCAGTAAAACTACTATATAAAAATCCTTCTGCTTCATTACTGGTTAACGGGGAGCTTACGGAGCCATTCGATATTAGACGAGGAACCCGTCAAGGGTGTCCCCTCTCACCACTTTTTTTTTATTTATATATCGAGCCTTTTGCTCAACTAATTCGGGACAATATTAATATAAAACCTTTTATTTTTGAAGGTTGGGAGCGGAAAGTCGCACTATACGCGGACGATGTCCTTATCTTTTCATCTGAGTTAAGTTCAGCCTTCCCTACGGTTATATCTATTGCAGAAGAGTTTGGGGCAATATCCGGTTATGAAGTGAATGCATCCAAAACCGACATTATGGTTTGGAATCAACCTGCTCCGGTTGCAGGAGTACAGCCGAGTGCTACCCTTAGGTATCTCGGGTTAAATATCTATACGGATATTAATAAGATCGCCCCGTTAAATTTTGCCCGCGTGGCTAAGGAAGCCCGAAGGTTGCTGAGATCATGGTCAGCTCTTCCTATTTCCCTGATAGGTAGATCTAATTTGGTCAAAATGACCATTTTACCCAAGATTATGTTTTTGTTTAACACTATCCCTCTTTTCTTTGATCCATCCTCGACTGCAAAACTTCAAACGGAATTAAATAGATTCATTTGGAATAGCCGTATGCCCAGGTTATCCTGGAAGAAGATCAGACGGCGTCGAGAAAAAGGAGGCCTCGCAGCACCAGACCTCCAGATATACGGCTGGGCTTTCCAATTTTCCCATATTAGGATGCTTTTAAAGACCCCTAATAACGTAGGGTGCGGAAAATTATTCGTAGCACTTCTCAAAGGGGAAAAAATTGGGCCAACATACTTTCTGTTAAAATTTGGGGACTCAAAATACTTTAAGAAGGTCAAGTTAAAGGTGCTGAGGGACTTAGCTAGAACATGGACAAATTTAAGACGCGCACTTAATTTGGATTATTATCAGAGTCGGGCCCCGTTATGGGACTCGCCAGGTGCTCCATCTTGGCTTTTGGACAGTTTAGCCCTCCCAGTTAGAGAGGCTGGGATCTCAGCTTGGGGGGACCTGTTTGTTGATGGAGTATTACTTCCATGGGAGACCTTGAGCTCAATAATAGGAACTCGCTTTTCACGCTTTAAATATATTCAAATCCAGAGTTGGTCCCAAGCTTACAGCCTAGGAAGGGGTAGGCATAAATTAGGTGCTGATCACAATCTAGTATCCTATCTGATGGACAAACCTCCATTTAAAAAAGAGATAACATTTTGGTATAACCTTATATTAGATGAGATTGATGGCGAATTCTTGCTACCCCACTCCCTTTGGGAAACATATATACCTAATACTGATGTAGAGGGTTTGTGGCTCAAATCATTTAAGATTCTAGGGGAGACTGTAAAACCTTCTTGGCTTCGTCGGAACCACTTGTTGACACTGCATAGAGCGTATTACTCTCCACTACGTTTATCAAAGTTTACCAATAATGCTCAGGTCGTATGCCCCAGATGTGGTTTAGTAGCAGCATCAGACACACACATGTTTTTTGAGTGTCCCTATATAACATCCTTTTGGAATGAAATTTGTGCTTCCCTTTCACTAGCAACTGATCTACAAATTAGTCCCTGCCCCACGTTAGTTTTCTTTGGTATTATACCTGGGATTGAAGGTATAAGTAAAAAACTGGTCTTTTATAGTTGTTTATTAGCTAGAAGAGAAATTTGTAAACGCTGGAAAGACAAGATTCCTCCTCTCTATACAGATTGGCGAGCAGCGATGTTACAGATGTCCAAACTAGATCTGGCTAGAGGAGGCAACCAACACAAAAGGAGATTTTGGCTACTTTTGAACTGGTAACTATAGGCCAGAACATTGTGGGGGGGTTTTTTTGTTTTGTTTTTTCCCCCAAGTCCTATGATTGTGCTGCTTGGATGGATAATTTGTTCTTTTGATCCCTTTTTGCTTTACATACCCTATATATGCGACTCTGGCTAAAAAATGGGTTGTACATAGCAGTTCACCAACCCTGTCGGTACCATTAGATGAGGATAAAGTTGGGAGGCGTGGCACTGTGGGATACGCTCGCAGGTACCATTTAAATCCCCCCCAGTTTACCTGGGCCAGTGCCTCAGTCATCTTCTATACCTCCTTGTCATTATATGGTTACCAAGGGCGAATATGAGGACACAAAATTTTTTTTTTAAAAAAACACTGTGCAACAGACATCCTGCCTTGGCCTAGCGAAGATAAAAGATTTGAACAAACCGTCTATACCTACACCTACATCTGATAGCAAAAACACTTCAGAAGGAGGGGGTCAACGTAAAAACTTTTTTACTAAAAAACAGAACTGATCCTGATTGGAAAAAATGGTTAATCTGGCCCACAGACACGGATAACTGTCAAGATGGATTCCTGAACAAGACACACGGGTTTACAGTAACTAGTCCAGATCCAAGATATGTCCAGAGACAACATCCAGGGATAGTAACAACATACAGTGTAGAAAAACTGTGCCTAGAGTGGCTACAAAAATCCACACTTACAGAGGTTAAACAACACTTATCTTTACTTGAAGATGGCGTTGATTTAAGGGACATCTTACAAGGTCCGGCAAAATGACGTCATAAACGCTACATATACGCAGGTATACATGCCATTTATAATGAAGCTTGTAAAGCGACACAGGCAGAGACCGCAGAAAGAATACGAGAAATTGATCGTATTAATTTAGAGAAAGCACTCTCTGTAGTTGACAATGGGTTAACTACCCTGTCATCCAGAATGTATTCTTTGGACAGCATAGTATCCTCTGCCATAGACATAATGGAACAGCACTTGCTCATGCTACAGCATGGACAGTCGCAATTACGTTCTATAATGCTTTTGGGCTGGATGTTTCAAAATCTTCGTTCAGGATATGTGCCATGGCGTCTAATCAACACCACATCATTGTTTTCTGTATTTAACCTTACAGATAAACAAATCACTTTGGCACAGAGAGGAGCAGACTACACGGTGCTGAGCATTTAAAAAACTGGAACGATTACCATTAACTGTTTTGGAAAAACCTGCAACAGAATGGCTGATACACGGGATAATCACTCTGCCTGTCACAATTTTCAATTTTCAATACTGTTTGAAACATATACCAGTTGCCGTATATGAAAGGTTGGGTAAGGAATACATAAAGTCAACCTGAGAATTACCATACACACACATGTTGGAGTGGGGGAAAAGAAGTATTTCTTAGTGGTACACAATGTAAAAGCGCACTGAGCGGTACACTTTTATGCCAGGGTATTAATTTACATGGAACCTGTGAAGGTTCTTCAAACAACTTATCCTGCCACGTGCAAGATTTTCCAGCAGCAGTGATAGATCCAATTATTAGGCAGCTTTCAAACGGGAGCTATATAATGTTGAATGATCACAGCTGTTGTGGAATGATGCCAGGAATAGCCTATCTCGTAACTGTGTCAGCCAGGGTAACTTGTTGTATGGAAATATTGTTTCCTAAAGCTAAGACAGATGGGGAGTCGCTGTTATGTCCTTCACTGAACATCTCTTCTGTTCAAATTGATACTTTAAGCAGAATGAAAGCCATTCTTTTATAAAAAAAACTGTGCCACTGACCTCGTCCAAAGAGACATATGAACTACAAGTTGCAAGGTCCTCTGCAGAGATACATGCCCTATTATATACAAACTGCCCTGTACATTTCGTAGAAATGTTAGGTCGTATCTTAAACATGTCTGATACCAGTGGTATTGTACACGTATTTAAGAAGTTTTTTTCGGGACTGTTAGCACCATTTAAAGCAGTCCTCTGCATTTTTCCAAACTTCGTGCACTATGTGTTCTGCGGCCTGCTTCTCATTTTGGCACTCGTAGCAGGAATACTATTCTTGTTCCTTCTGCTCCGATATTGCAAGTCCGGTCAGCAGCGACACCCAGATTACCACCCAGATTACCATAGAGAACACTCTCCTGGCAATGAAGTGTCATACAGATCCTCTCCCTGGCTCGGTTAAAAGACCTGAATACCAGGTGGTTCCTATCATTACGACCAATCTGGCAAGATTGCATCTTACCTGTTCTACGATGCCTGCTATGTGGAGAAGAATGTGTGTTGAACATATGTCTAACACTTCCATCAGCACTGCCAACGGATGTTGATACCTTGCTTGGTTCAGTAATGGCCCATGCATTGTGTTGTCCCCAGCGGCTACCAATCCTGATGACAGCATTCATTGAGATCTCACAGACGCAATCTGCTGAAGGTAAGATACGTGGATCGATAGGCACACAGGTACCATCTCCATCTCCGACGAGCGTTGCTAATGCGGCTAACACTGACAGCGATGCTTCACATTTTTGAGCAATCGGTTTACTTAATGAAGTGGTCCAACTTTCACCTACTGTGCTAGATGATATGCTGGCAGATGCATCAAGCAAAATACCTCCCGGTAAAGTTGCGAATCGGTAAAACAGGCCGATACCGAACGCAAAACCTGGAAATGCAATGCATCAACCCAAAACCCTTAAAAAATAAAGAATCGCTAAATACCTCCCGCGGTAAAATACCGAATCGCATAATAGTGAATCGGTAATACCGAGAAAGAAACAAGCCTCCGGAAATACCGAATCGCTAATAAAGAATCGCAACGAAATGCATCAAAACTCGCAAATACCGAAAATGCTCAAATCGCTATTTTGCATGAGCAAAATAAGGGGAATCACAAACTGGAGGTAAAGTTATTGGAAGGTAGGAAAAAAATAAATTCCAACACAGGTGCAGCCAATCATAAACCCTTCAAATATGCCTCTGGAGACCCTGTAGGTCTTCCAAAATGGCTGCCCCCTACGTGCTTGTCAGGAGGAGGAGAATCAATGCCTTTGCACAGCGCAAGAGGATGATCCAGGACAGAGTCTTCAGGGTGCGCATCACATTGCTAGGCCAGACAGAGGAACAGATCTATGACAAGTACAGGCTCAACAGGGCCATGATCATGCGCCTCATTGCCGACCTTGAACCACTACTGCAGCACCAGACCGGTAGGACCAACGCCATCCCAGCCCATGTCCAGGTCCTATGCAGCCTGCACATGCTGGTGTCAGGAAGCTTCCAGGGGGTCATAGCAGAAGCTGGAGGCGTGTCGCAAAGCGCACTATCACGCTTCTTCCACAATTTCCTAGATGCCATGCTGACATTGATACATCACCACATCACCTTCCCCACAACCCCACAGCAGTTGAACCGCACCAAACAGGAGTTCTACCAGGTGGCACAATTCCCCCATGTGATAGGGTGCGTGGACTGCACCCATGTCCCCATCTGTCCCCACTCAGCCAACCAATACATCTACCGCAACCGGAAGTCATACCATTCCATCAACGTCCAGGTTGTGTGCAATGCCAAGCACATCATTACGGACATCGTATCACAATTCCCAGGAAGCACCCACAACGCATACATATTCAGACACAGTGGCATCCACAGGTGCCTGATCAATGGGGAATTCGGAGAGGGACATCTACTCGGTACATACAAATGCCTCCAAATGAACACCATCCTCACATATGTAAATGTATCCATGCAACTAACCCTTTGCTCCCCTCCCTGCAGGTGACAGCGCCTACGCCTTGCGTGAATATCTCCTCACTCCCTACCTCAACCTTGCAACACCCCAGGAGCAGCGCTACAACGCAGCACATATCAGTACCAGGAATGTGGTAGAGCGAACCTTTGGCATCCTCAAGAGTCGCTTCCGGATACTACACAAGACAGGAGGTGCCTTGCAGTATGACCCAGTTACCTGCTGCCGGATAATAGCAGTCTGCGCCATGCTGCACAACATTGCCACACGAAGGGGGATACCAATAGAAGTGGACGGAGAGGACGACTTACGGGCACAGCAACCCCCCCAACACCAACAGGCACACATGCCAAATACAGCTGAGGGACAAAGGAGGCGGACATACATCACAAGACATCACTTCTGAGACAGGTATGAAAGAGCCAACACAACATGTTTATGTTTGCAATTGTTTAATGCACATGAGTACCTGTCAGGTGCATATGTATGAGACGCCAACATGGCGCAGAATCAAATAAACAAATGAAATTATGTCCGTTGTCATCACGGGTGTACCATGTTGCTGTATAGTTGGCCCATGGTTACGTCACCATGGCCAGGGAGCCAATGGATCATGGCTATTTGCGCCTGCCCCGTACCCCCAGCCTCCTGTCCCGTGACTCGGCCACATCTCCGCGATGTTTTTCTGTGGCTGTGGTGCTGCGTGCACTGCGCCTCCTCTCGCTGGCCTCCAGCACAGAGACGCTGCTCACGCTTGAGGCAGCCTCACTCCCCTCCTCCCCTCCCAAACTGCTGGCACTGAAAGTCCCAGACTGCAGATGCTCCACTGCAGTGGTCACTCTCTCCAGGGACTTTGTGACATCTCCGCAATAATGGCCCAAATCGACCTGCAGGGACACAGATCTGCGCGACAGCACAGCTGTGCTGTTGCACAGCTTAGTGATGGCTCTATTGGTGGCATTAGTACGGACCATGTTCTGCCGATGTCTACGGCGCTCGCTCTGTTGGCCTGCAATTACAGCATGTGTGAGTTCCTGCAGGCACAGTTTGATGTCTCTGTTGCCCGCAGCAACGGCTGTGGTCATCTCGCGCATTGCGTCTGTCATGGTGCCAATTTTGTTTATCAGTTTCGCAATGTTGATGTTAATAGCACCCATGTGTCTCCCCTGCAGGCGCTGGACACGTAGCATCCGTGTCTCCACCACTCCGTTTCCGTGTGCTGGATCATCTGCTCTCTCAACAGCTCTACCTAGGGGCCTGGCCCGCTTCCTGACTCGGACATGTGCTGCTGCTTAGGGGGTTGGAGCAACGACGGTCTGTCGTGGGACAATTGTGTCAGCTGGCCTCTGCTCTGACTCCATCACCTGCAGGGAGGGGACATTTGCCCTGCGGCTCTGTGTAGTTGGCCGCGGTGGTGGTGGTGGTGGTGTTGTCCGCCGTGGTGGTGGTGGTGATGTCCGCCGTGGTGGTGGTAGTGGTGATGTCCGCCGTGGCGGTGATGGTGGTGATGGTGGTGTTGAGGTCGCTGTGGGGTCTCAACATCTGTCACCACTGGTGTCTCTGAGATAACGAGGCGTCCGCTGTCATCTGAGTCGAGGGGGGATGCATCTGTATGTGAAACAGTGCATAGTTATTATTTTGCCATGATGTATCTGTGTTGCATAATTTCAACTACATAAAGGAGATTTTGCACTGACATATGGCCATGTGCAGCTGGTTTCATTTCTATTACATCAGGGGTCAGACATGCACTCATTCATGAAATGACTACAACTCCCATGATGCACTACTCTGGTGAGGGGATATGCATTAGGCACAGCTTCATATGCACTGTGATTGGCCTACGGGGATGGGCATAGGTGGACAACACGCTGCATATCTGCGCTGGCATGCATCTTACCTTCTCCTGCTGCTGCACCGGATGTGTCCAATTGAGTGACCCCCACAACAGCTTCTGGCTCAATTGTAGCCTCGATAAGGTCCTCAAGGGCTGTGTTTGGAGTCACGTTGGATGTTCCCCCTCATGTGCCAGCTGCATCCCTCACCCTTTCGGCAATCCTCTCCTTTGCCCTCTTCCTGAGGTCATACCACCTCTTCTTTAAATCGTCTATGCTGCGGTGGGTGACTCCTACAGCATTGACTCTGTCTTTAATGCGCAGCCACAATTTGCACTTCTCTGCCTCTGGAACTTTGTGGGACTGCCTCCCAATAAGCCTGTCGTGTTTGCTGCTCACCCCCTCGATGAGCAGTTCGAGTTCCTTATCTGAAAACTTTCGTTTTCTCTTCCTGGGTGCCTCCTTGTTCTGGGGTGCATCCTTCTCCATTCTGGTAGTCTGCTCTGAGTTTGTTTTGTGTTCTCACTGTCACAATCCTCAGCTCCTGTGCTCTGCCTCCTCCTCTGAGTTCCTCAGGGCACTGAATGAAGCATGGGCTGTGTTGTTTCCTGGTTGTGATGTCATCAGCCTGCTTCCGATGCGACTTTTCTTTTTCGATTCGGTATTTGCTACTTCGGTATTTGCTAATCTTTGTATTGGTGTCTCGCAAACGTGTTTACCGGATATTTAACGATTTTTAGCGATTCGGTACGAAATACCGAATCTGTTGATGCATCGCGGTATGCGACTCCTTATTAGCGATTCCTTATTTTTTGCTAATAAGGACTCGTTTTACCGATTTTTGATGCATATACACATTGATGTTTTCGCCTAACAACGAGAATGACTTTTGAAGTTAGCACACAGCTATGGAACTCTTAATTCAACCTTCACTTTTCAAAACGAAACTTCCAACTTTAAGAACTCTATTTTTCTGCGATTTGACTTTTTCCAAAATTTTACTTTTTTTTGGCACGAAGTAATCTGCTTTAAGTAGAATTATTCTTAGAGAACAAGAATTCTTTGAAACTCTTCCAAATTACAATATTTGACCTTGTCCACATCCTAAACAGTTTATATATTCTGTCATGGAATGGTCTCGACCTTTCTTCTGTATTTAAGAGCCATTCTATAAATGTTATTTTATGCCTCATTCTGATAAGCATATTCCACTCCCCCCCTCCCGCCTTCCTGACTCCTCCCCCACCGCGTCGCAGCCTATTTAGGCTCCGCCCACTTCCCCTCGCGAGTGTCCAAAGCCCTGTGGCAGAGGGCAGAGGCTGCGCGCTGAGCGCTGGAAAGCTAATTTCCTTTTTAATTATTTACTCACCTTGTTGCTGACTGCTAGCAGCCTGTCACCATCACCGTCCCGCTGAGTACGAGCGGCGGACGGGCATCTTGTTTTTAAATCACTCCCCCCCTCCCGCCTTCCTGACTCCTCCCCCACCGCGTCGCAGCCTATTTAGGCTCCGCCCACTTCCCCTCGCGAGTGTCCAAAGCCCTGTGGCAGAGGGCAGAGGCTGCGCGCTGAGCGCTGGAAAGCTAATTTCTTTTTTAATTATTTACTCACCTTGTTGCTGACTGCTAGCAGCCTGTCACCATCACCGTCCCGCTGAGTACGAGCGGCGGACGGGCATCTTGTTTTTAAATCACTCCCCCCCTCCCGCCTTCCTGACTCCTCCCCCACCGCGTCGCAGCCTACTTAGGCTCCGCCCACTTCCCCTCGCGAGTGTCCAAAGCCCTGTGGCAGAGGGCAGAGGCTGCGCGCTGAGCGCTGGAAAGCTAATTTCTTTTTTTATTATTTACTCACCTTGTTGCTGACTGCTAGCAGCCTGTCACCATCACCGTCCCGCTGAGTACGAGCGGCGGACGGGCATCTTGTTTTTAAATCACTCCCCCCCTCCCGCCTTCCTGACTCCTCCCCCACCGCGTCGCAGCCTATTTAGGCTCCGCCCACTTCCCCTCGCGAGTGTCCAAAGCCCTGTGGCAGAGGGCAGAGGCTGCGCGCTGAGCGCTGGAAAGCTAATTTCTTTTTTAATTATTTACTCACCTTGTTGCTGACTGCTAGCAGCCTGTCACCATCACCGTCCCGCTGAGTACGAGCGGCGGACGGGCATCTTGTTTTTAAATCACTCCCCCCCTCCCGCCTTCCTGACTCCTCCCCCACCGCGTCACAGCCTATATAGACGTCCTTCATGCGTCAGTGCAGCGGACGAGCGCAGCGGGCGCGACGTAGGCGCGCCGGAGTTGCGCCTGAGTTAAGCTCGTCTGCGCCCGTCCGCGGCAGACCGGGGCCAGGGGCCATTACCCCTGGTCCCCCTATCCAATATTCTTCCGCTGACTAAACACTACTTCAAGGCCACTGGCCCCTTGATCCTCGTACTATTCACCGGACTACCCTTTTGGGCTGTAATTCTTCCTGCCATGCCTGCCCATCCGGTTGCCCATCTACTGTCGTATCTCCGTCGGCCCCCGTCTCTTACACTAGTTCTGATTCTCATTCATCTCCCTTATCTATCACTTTACTTAATACTAGGTCCGCCATCAAGCACCACCAGGAACTTTTTATTTTACTAGACACTGCCAAACCTGATCTCCTATTGCTGACGGAAACTTGGTTTTCGGAAGCCTCCCTTCCATCCTTATTGGCTGCCCTCCCCTCGACTTACTACGCTATTCGTGCCGATCGTCCTGGCGAGAAAGCGGGGGGAGGTGTTGCTCTCATCGCCCGCTCTGATCTCCAGTTCCAAGTCCTCCCTTCACCTTCTCTGGGAGGAATTGACTACCTGGTGGCCCGCTCTACATCTCTTTCCCCCCACTTAGCCATTGTGTTTGTTTACCGCCCTCCCCAACCAACCCCGTCTTTCCTTCCGGCCTTTCAAGATCTACTTGGCACCCTGGCGGTCAACTATGCCTCGGCTTTAGTCCTCGGGGACTTTAACTACTGGCCTTCAGACCCCAAGGAATCCGCTCCATCAAAGGAATTCTCAGAAACCCTCCTTTCTCTTAATTTCACCTCTTTTGTTCATACCCCTACGCACACCCACGGTCATATTCTAGACCAGGTGTGGTCCCTCAACTGCTCCCTGTCTGCACTGTCTGTTGTCCCTTGCACATGGTCTGATCACTTTTTAATTTCGTTTTCCCTTAGTCGTTGTCTGACCAAGACCCCTATCCTCACTAAAAATTCTTGGGCCCGCAACTGGGGTAAGGTCAATCTGTCTGATCTTTCAACCTCACTTCTGTCCTCCTCTCCCTCTCTATCGGAACTGGATTCTGCAGCCCAAGCCATAGCCATTGATTCATGGCTCTTGGAAGGAAGTGATAGCTTGGCTCCTCTTCGACGCACCTCGATTAGACGCCCTAAAGACGCCAATCGGTGGTTTAACAACGAGCTGAAAGATCTGAAGCTCTCGGTTCGAAGGGCAGAACGTAAATGGAGATGGGATTACTCCCCCGATTCCAGGTCCCGTTACGTCCATCTTCTAGGGACCTACAAGCATCACATCACGGAGGCCAAGAAAGCCTATTTCTCGGCCAAAATTCTGGCGGCCGAGAATCAACCAAAGGAGATCTTTGCCATTACCCACGACCTGGCCTTCTCCGATAGGACCTCTCTTAAACCCCCCCCTCCCAGAAACTTTGTGATTCACTGAATCTTTATTTTGTCGAAAAAATGTCGACAATCAAATCTAACATCCCCCCCCCTTCTTCCTCTTTTGTTGACCCCCTGCCGCCCCCTGCCCAAGCCTTGTTAAATTCCTTTTCTCCCCTTTCGGAAGAACTTTTTCTGTCTCTCCTTCCCAAAATTAAATCCGGTTCCCCTTCCGACATATGCCCGGCACATATCCTACGGCAGGTCTATACTGTCTGCTCCCTGCCTCCCCGGGGCTTCCTTAACGACTCACTGGTCCGAGGGGTTGTCACTCCATCGTTAAAAGCTGCTTCTATTGTCCCTATTTTGAAAAAGCCAGGAGCCGACCCCTCGGTGATGGCCAACTATCGCCCCATCTCCCTTCTCCCCTTCCTGGCGAAGGTGCTTGAGCGACATGTTACATCTGTGCTCAGCTCCTTTGCCGAGGAGAATGGGAGGCTGGCTCCGTGTCAGGCTGGGTTTCGGCCTAAGCACTCGACAGAGGCAGTGGTGGTGTCTGTATTAGACACCCTCCGAGAGGGCATGGACATGGGCAGATCTCAGGCGCTGGTCCTCCTTGATTTGTCCGCCGCTTTTGACACGGTGGATCATTCCATCTTGCTTTCCCGTGTCAAGGCGGCAGGCATAGGAGGCTCAGCCCTTATCTGGCTTTCTTCTTTTTTGAGGGACCGGACCCAGGCGGTCCACCTCGGGGAGTTTTCAGCTACCCCCTGTCAGGTCCAGTGCGGTGTTCCCCAGGGCTCTTCTCTCTCTCCTTTACTGTTCAATCTTTATATCGCTCCTCTTATCTTTGCCCTACAGCAGCTGGAGGTCACGGTATATAACTACGCCGATGACCTCCAGCTCATCTTCAATCTATCTTCTACCCCTGATTCTATCTCTAATTTCCAATCTATTCTATCTTTCATCAGGGACTGGATGAATTTCAACCACCTGAAACTCAATCCCGATAAAAAGGAACTTGTGGTGACGGGTGGTTGCTCCAGTCCCTGGAATTCTCTCTTTTGGCCCCCCTCCTTTGGTTCTCCTCCCACCCCTGCTTCCTCTGTTAAGACTCTAGGCATCAAGCTAAATGATAAACTCACTTTGCACTCCCAGATTGGTTCGGTGGTTTCGTCTTGCTTTCTTACTCTTCGTACTATCCGCTCTATCTCTCGTTTCTTTTCTTTCTCTGCACTTAAACTAATTATGTCCGCACTGGTCCTGTCCCGCCTGGACTACAGGAACATTTTGTTCAATGGCATCCCTCAGTACAGCCTGCGTAAACTGCAATTAGTGCAGAACCAGGCTGCCCGCCTGGCCTTTGGTCTCCCCAAATTCCACCATACCTCCCCCCTCCTGAAAACCCTCCACTGGCTCCCCGTGCGGGAACGCGCCTTATTCAAATTAGGCTGCATGGCGTTCCAGGCCAGGACTGGCCTGGCCCCCTCTTTCATATCTTCTGCCATCAAGGCCTATGTCCCGGGCAGAGACCTCCGCTCCTCGGCACAACTTCTCTTAGCAGTACCCCGCTACCGGAAAAAAAAACAGGGTGGCTCCAAATTTTCTACTCTCGCCCCAATTTTCTGGAACTCTCTCCCCTTCCATCTTAGATCCCTCACTCAGTATTCCAGTTTCCGCAAGGCACTGAAGACCTTTTTATTCTCTCAGGCTTTTCTCTCATAAAGCCCTGTCTGCCTCTCCAGTTGATGTCCCAGTGACTTTTCTTGCTCAGCTGGCTGCCTGCTACATTAGCGCCAAGAAACCGTCGAGGTGTACGTTGCGCTTGACAAATATTTTAAACTTAAACTTAAACTTAATGTCACATTACATGCTTTGAATGAAAATATATATTTTTTAAATGCGTACAGCGCAAATGCTCATCTTTCGTGTACAACCATTTCAAATGCATTTTATGTATTTTGGGAGGGATTTTTTACACATCATGCTTTAGATATGTTTAACCTCTACCGCGCTAGCGGGTTTTCCCGCTGTGCGCTGAAATTTTAAAATCGCGCGCAACGTGACAAAGCCAGCTCGTCATCCGCGTAGCGCAGGTAACGCCCATGACGAGCTGGCTTTGTCATCAGCGCTGAAGGGGTTAAAAATGCTTTGAATTTACTAATATGGAACATAATAAAGTGGAGTTGGTGTTGTGTAGCATTTTAGGATACAAGCGTAATTTACCGATTCAATGACTTATATAGGTATAATTCACATTGCCCTTATATAGACATAGAAATCATACCCATATTTAGACATAACCCGTCCAGTCCAAATACAGGCATGGCTACTTCCACTTGTTCCAAAAAGCCACAACGATTTCTTGGAAAACTCGGCTTCACCAGTCAGGGAAATCCCCTTGCTTGAATATTGATTTGTCCTAGAAATCATGGAGTTTTCAAGGTACTACCATTTTCTTGGGGTTCTTTGATGAAGTTATTATGTCTGACTTTACGTCAAACTAGGCATCTTCAAGGTATAAATACGCTTACACTTGCCCTAGCAAAGACACGGTGGTTCGGAGCAGCTCGACTATCTACTTGCCCAACGCAGCTCGCTACAGCAAGTGCCGAAGGAAGCCAACCCTCCAACTGACGCACTGATTGAGAGGCTGCCTTTCTCTAGCTGAGAATCCAGCTCCAGGGTATCCAAGCTCCCCTCGCAGGGTGTTGGGAATTCGAGTCCGAGGCAGAGATACCAGACCTCCTTCATTCTAAAACCAAGCTACGGAGCTGATTAGACCCTAAGAGAAATCTTGGTTAGATTCTTGGAAAAGATGACTAAACCTATGCTACACCTCACTTACTTCTTTCGTCGTACTAGACTTAGGTTAGGTATATTGGGGTAGATATATTTTAGAAGCACCAGTTGAGTACTTTTAGCCTTCGTTATTTATGTATGTATTTATCTATGGACTTGGAAACATACAATGCTTTTACAGTATTATTTTATAATACTCTTCTTACTGTACGCATTATACTTTGCAACCAGTATTACGATTGTAGCAGTTCACTTTACTTGCTTGAGAAAGAAGACTGTTCAATAAATCCTTTTATTAAAAATGCCCGTCTCTCTATTTCTCTGCACCTCTGATGAAACGAAGCATGCACGATTGACTGAGTAAAATATCTATCTATTGTTTCCACGACTCTGAAGATCAGTTTTATTCTTGGAGAAACAAAGTTGTCATGTTTATGTGGTTGTCAGAAAGGAATCCCTTCTTGTTTATTCAAGAAAGTTTCTAGTGACCTCTGAGCTAGCTGGCACTCACAATTAAGTCTAATATATTCCGTAGGGACCTAGTCGACCTAAGTCCTACGTCAAATCTATAGGATATATTATTCCAATGCGCAGAGCCTATTGGGAATACAGGAACTACACTACAGATGGTGAAGTGAACAGTCCATGGAGGGCGCATAAATCCTGACTAAATCGTGGCCCGTCTTGGCTGGTGACCTGGGCCTCACGGGAGACAAACAGGATGACCAAATGGTTTAAAGTAGACCACATATTAACCCGTGGCAGTGTGACCGAAGAAGACAGGAGTGCAATTACATCATGTAGACATCAGTAATAAGACAGGCTTATCCACAAAAATGAGGTTGTCGCTGCACAAGATGGTGAAGGAGAAAGATAACAATGCAGCGCAAGTCAACAAAATCTCCAATTATGCACTGCCACTTGATCATGGGGCACAGACAGCGGTGACGGCCACACGTGAGGGAGCGATCCGAGGGACAGACAACCGAGCCCACTCCATAGCAGATGTGTTATCTGCCATACATGCCACGAGAGATGATATGATCAATAAAATCGATGCAGTCGCTATTGATGTAAATCTGCTTCGCTGTGACCTGATCAAAGTCTCTGTTCGGGTTACTACAATGGAGCACACAGGGGATTCACTGCAGATGGATCCGCATGCCCTATGTGAGACAGTAATTGATCTTCAGAAACGAATGGTACATCAGGATGACCGTACAGAAGACATGGAGGGAAGATCACATAGGAATAACGTTCGAATTGTCGGCTTCCCTGAAAGGGCGGAGGGGCTGGCTGCGGATCTGTTTTTGGAGGACTGGTTGGCCGCAGCGCTGGCCCCCAAAAAACTCTCAAGTATTTTTACTGTGGAGGAAGCACACAGGGCATTAATGCCACCGCCAAATCCCGGGGCACTACCAAGAGTGCTCATAGTACAATTCCTCAATTTCGGCGACAGGGACTCCATCCCGCAGCTCACCCGTAATCGAGGTCCACTAATGTACAAACGACACCAGATATATATCTACCCAGATGACACATAAAGGGTACAAGAGCAGCGCTTGTCCTTCCTGGCAGTTAAACGAAGGCTGCGGGATGTCAACTTCAAATAAAGCCTCCTTTTTCAAACAAAGCTGAGGGTCAAGAGCAATGGAAAGACTATGTTCTTCTTTTTAGCCGTGGAAAAAAGCAAGCGACTGGCCGGGTTCCGGGAGGTCCCCCGGGGTCTGCCTGGTTCCACCACAGTAACATCTTGGAAGACGGGATCTGGTAGGCAGCCAGGCTCCTGACAAAGGCGTTCTCCCTCACAGGATGGAGGCGGGTACTGAAGCCCTGCAAGAGTCAGGGTCTGCCCAGATGGAATGTTGCAAGTCACAGACGTTGTGTCGGACTTAGGGGCAACCTCGCCGGTACATACCCTGACTGGTACTTCTGATGAAGTTAGCTATGCTATGAACCAGAGACTCAAGAGAGACACTGTCTGAAGTAACGCTGCCGGCAAATATGGAACATCTGGTAAGACTGTTCTAATTGAGTTGTGATAGATGACACAGTGGTCAAATGGACACAGCAACTTTTTGTACAATTTAAGTAACGCTGATGGGACCTGCCCTCTAGAAGCTGGTAACTGGCTAAGGGGCTTGAGGCTCATCCTCACACCTCTCCGGATAGCCAGCCAGTACTGTGGAGTAGGGTGGGGGTGGTGTTAAAGTTCTGTGGGGGATTTTTCCAGGGAACTGGGGCGACATCTACATGAATTCATCTTGTTATTTTATTTGGGTGAATGAGATGTGGTATTGCCCAGGGGGTGTAGGGGAGTTGGGAATGTTTGCGAATGTTTTCAGGAACCCTTCCTTCACAAATGTCAATTGGCAGTTATTCCAGCACTGTGTATATGGCTAGAATAAGCATCTCATGGCGGCCTCCATGAGTAAGTTGTTGTCGTGGAATGTCAAGGGTATTGCAGGCTTTAAAAAACGAAGACGCATACTGGCATACTTGAAAAGGTATAGAGTAACTATGGTCTGCCTTCAAGAAACGCACATCTGGGGAGACACTATAGCTTGTATACGAAAAAGGTAAAGAGGACAAATGTAGGCTACTGCATATTCAGGGTTTGCAAGGGGGGCTTTAATTTGGGTAGCACCTGGGTGCCTTTCCAGCATTTGCACCATATGAATGACACAAAGGGGAGGTTTGTAATATTACATGGCAGATTGGATGGCATTGAAGTGTGCATTATTAATGTATATGCCCCTAATGAGGATAACGCTTCCTCCTTCCCATATTAGTGAAGGCAGCTACACCCTACCTGGAGGCACATGTGTTGTTGGCTGGGGATAGAAACTGTGCTATGAACTGGACCTTGGATCGTGAACCCCAGAGAGATCACACTAAACCCAAGATGACCAATGCACTGAAAGACATGTTGGAAGGGTTGGGCCTTAGGTATGTCTGGGGGAGCGCCACCCTACAATTAGGCAGTTCTCATGTTACACGCCTGCCACTGGAACTTCCAGCTGGCTGGATTATTGGTTCCTCTCAGAAGATGTTGAATGGACAGTGGGTGGAGTCCATCCCTGACCAGATACCTGTTGGATCATTTTCCAGTCCTTATAGAACTTGGGGGGAAGTGGACTTAGACAAAAGATACCATTGTGGTGGTTAAACGCTGAGACCTTGACTAATCCCCCATTTGTGGCCATAGTATCTGAGGAGTTAGGCAGATACTTCCAAGAGAACTGACAGTCGACTGCCTGTCATGCAACAGAATGGGAGGCTATGAACATAATCTTGAGGGGTGTTGGCATTAAAACGACATATGGCGTCAGATGTCAACTGGGGTGAGACATAACCACACGGAAGACTGTTTTGGGTCAACTAGAATTGGAGGTCACCTCAGATCCCCACAAACTAGGCAGAGCCAAAGAGGCTGACTGATCTTGGACGATTGGAAAAATACGTTCATACAACTTGTAGGCAATGTCTGTATAGAGAGGGCGACAGAACAGGGGTGCTGCTGGCTCGACTCGTGCGACAAGAGGAATCTCTGATACCAATCATACAAATTAGAACTGACCAAGGAACACTAGTGTACACACAACAAGCAATCGCTGATGTACTGGCGGACCACCTAGGCGGGGTATATACAGAGCAACCTGACCTCAATTGAATTTCCCCAACTTGAACATGATGAAACAGAGGCCCTAAGTGCACCTATCACTAGGGAGGAGCTGACCAGGGCTATCAATTGGCTGAAAACAGCTAAGAGTCCAGGGTCTGACAGACTGCCGGACGAGTTTTACTAGAAATTCGCCCCATTGCTGACAGATAGACTTCTTGAAGTTTATAATGAGGCACTAGACAAGGGATTCTTACCACCTTCTATGAGGACGGGATTAGTGGCCATGATTTCGAAGAAAGACAAGGACCCAAACCTGCCTGGCTCTTAAAGGCCAATCCCCTTACTTAATATTGATGTGAAGCTGATTAGTGGGATACTTGCGGATTGTTTCTTCCCCATGATGCCCCGGCTTGTCCACATGGATCAGGCAGGGTTCATACCAAAAAGGAGCACATCCTATAATCTTCGCCGATTGGCATATGTATGGCATGTCCCGGTGGCGTGTGACGCCGACTGTGCTGCAGTACTGCTGGACATTAAACAAGTGTTTGATTCAGTGGAATGGTTCCGGTGTATGGCAGGTGCGGCATCGATTTGGACTGGGAGAACAATATATAGAGTGGGTGTGGTTGTTGTATACAGATCACTCTGCCAGAGTGTGGGTGGGCAAAGTGGTATCGAGACAATTTTCTCTACAATGAGGCACTCATCAGGGTTGCCCGCTCTCACCCTTATTATTTGCAATGGCCATGGAGCCTCTGGCAGCTCGATTAAGGGCCATTATGGATCCGTTGGCCATCAGACTAGGGGAGACCAACCATGTGGGCTCATTGTATGCTGATGATGTACTGGTTTATCCGGAAAGCCCAGAGAACTCCATTCCCGTACTCATGACAGAGCTGCACAATTTTGTCTATTTCTGCGTTTGCCAGCCCAGTATCCAAGTATTGCATTCCCTCTTCTGCCCATGGTAGTTGAATCTGTGGCCGTTCCCCTGCCGGGATCTCAGACAATCTGCTGATACGGACCACCTTAGATTTCCTGTGGCAAATTCGCAGTCCGGAGACCTCTCTAAAATTAACCTTAACATCGGCTGGATGGTGGAAGAACTGCGAGGGTCAATTCGGTTCTAGACAGAGTTGCCATTATCTCTTATGGGGCATATAGCAATAGCCAAAATGATTGTTCTGCCCCGTTGCCTACACGCTTTGCAGCATTCTCTTATATTATTCCGAGATCTTAATTTCACACATTGGGCAATCTGTTGATAGACCTGTTGGGGGGAAAGAAACGTAAAAGGGTGCAGTTGAGCATGCTGCAAGAGACGTGAGAAAAGGGTGGACTAGAAGTGCCCCGCCTAGAGTTTTACTACATGGCCTCACAGCTCCAACACACAGTTCACTGGCTGGATACTGAGGGAAACTGGGAAAAAGGTTTATTGGAGGGTACACATGACGGACACACATTGGCAATGCTGATGATGATGGGAGGGGGATGCCAATAAGTACCCATACATTGTCCACCATGTGGCTACTGTAGGGAGAGCGTAGTGAGAAGAGTAGTGCAGCACGCCCCGTATGCACCAGATATGCCCCTCTGGGAGCTATGCCCATTTGCAAGTATTGCAGACTCAATGTCGATCCGCAACTGGGAAGACAGAGGCTGTCAGACACTAGGAGACCTATATGCGGGCGGAAGTTTCCTGACTAGAGAAGAAGCACAGGAGACTTTTGACCTTGGCCTGGTCAATTCCTTCAATATGGGAACATTTCTAATGTTGAACGGGAGCTTTGGCTGAGGTTTCTGAAGGAACCCTCCAGTACCAATATTTTAAAAGTCATGACGGGGGGGGAGATTGATTTTCCATCTCTATAGGGCACTTAGAGATGACCCGCAGAAGAGATTCTCAAAATCCAGCAGAGGTGGGATACACTGCTGGACGAACCTCTCACACAAAATGAGTGGAAAAGAGTACATGAAGGTGTACAGAAGGTAGGCACAAACACACAATTTAAACTTCTCCAATATAATTGAATACATCAAGTATATCTCACTCCACATACGATCAGCAATATGTACCCATCCCGCATGGATAAATGCCCTAGATGTAAACAGCAAGGGGCAGACTTTCTTCATATGATATGGTCATGTAGAGTGCTACTCTCCTTTTGGGAAGAAGTATTTAAGGAACTGCGGGAGGTGACTGGATGGAATCTCACTAGCGAAATCAAACAGGCACTGTTGGGGATTTTATCTGCACCTAAAGGGAAAAAGCTTACTAGGAAACTAGTTAATCCTAGACTGTTGCTAGCCAGAAGACGAGTTGTAATTGCATGGATGAATCCCAGACCTCCCATAAACACAGACTGGAGGCGGGATATATGGAGGACATTCTGGCATGATCCTCCATGTTGATAGCTGTGCAGGGAAATCAAACACTTGTATCTCAAAATACCACTATAACACTGACCTCCAGCTGCAATTAATAAATATGGAAGGGAAACTAGATCATGAGTAGGCATCCATATATTGATAAATTGTGCGACTGCAAAAATGAACCTGTATATTGAAAAGAGCTGGAATGAGGGAAGGGAGAGGGGGAGGAAAGGGTGGTTAATTTAAAAGTTGTTGGATATGTTATTGATAAGAGATATGTAAGAGCCATGAACAAGTGAATGTACCTATTATCAATGTCATTTACAGAAATGGATGTAAAGTGGTTATTAAAAAATGTCAATAAAAATATATTCTTAAAAATCTAGAAGGAAACTAATGAAGTCGATCCTTCTGGTCCAAGGGGCTTGCACCTGTCTGGAAGCATCCGTACTCTTGTTCACTCAATCTGGGCCATGTGTCCCATCGAGAAGCGAAAAATCTGTTGAAGAACTCGGGGCCTTGCATAATACCAATATAGCCCAAAAGTTGATAAAGGACTATTGCACCCAAAATGATTGTTCTGTGCCATTAGGGTGGTTTAGGTGTATTTAGCCTAGTAAGGGGTGCCAGCGGAAGGTCATATAGAGAATCAACTATTACAACTATTTAGTCTAGGAAGCGGTGATGGTGGAAGGGCACATGGACAATCAATTATCACAACTATTTATTGGTGTGGCTGCTAGTGGGGGATGGATAATACTATCATGACTATTTACCAGTGTGACTGCTAGTGGTGCGTGATTAGTAAGATTAACAGCCCAGCTATCCCACCATATCGATTCTGATTCATAACATCACCCTTACAACTGTGGTTGCAACTTCCACTTGCACTTATAACACACCCCGTAAGACTTACTTACAGAACTATAGGGGCATAAGTGGGACATTAGGTCATACTTTTTTATTTCAGGAATGCTTTCTAGTACTTTCCAGACCTTTACAAAGCACTTTGATATTGCTCTTTATGCTGCTCTCATCTTTAACCGATGAAGTGGCCCCTTGCACAAACGTGGCACTGGGAGACTGCACTTTGATAAACCCTGAAATGAGTGCCACGTGCAGGGAATGCTGGGAGTCAAAACTTGGAGGCATTTTATCAATGCATCTGAGTTTACATAAAACTAATACATTTTAACTAATTTCATTTTCTTATAGCTAATAAACCTTCACATTATTAATCCTTTCAGTTTGTTCCTTTGCCATGGTTTGTATTGATGAAACAATAAAATTGGACATTTACACTGTCCCAGCTGGCAACAAAATCCACAAGGCCTCTAAAGATTCCTTTATTTGAAGAGCCTTCCTACTCATCATAGCCATGTAATGCCAATTCATAGGCACTACAAAAAAGCACAAAAAGAATTAAGTTAGAAATAGTATACTTGTTTCAATCAAATTCTAGGTTATGGTTTCTTATCCAACCCGAGAGCTCTCATCCAACTGTGCAGCAATATTCAGTCTTCCAAACATGGCTAGCTTTATCGAGCTATCTAGATGTGATTTACATACCCCATGCTTCTTCTTTTCTGAGAGGTTTTTTAAATTCATAAGTCTTGTTTTTGTCCCTGGTGCTTCACCACCTAAGCAGATGAACTAGAACACTGATTTTTTAGATTTGCTCGCAGTAACTCAGGCTTTCTTTGTATACCAACTTTAAGAGAATTTTCTAGTTAAATCATTGCCCCGATCTTTTGCAGGCTGTTCTGGGCTTGATGTCAGTTTTATCAGGTCTTTTATCTGTACCTTGACTTCTTTTTTCAATCTAAAAACAGTGTCAGGAGTAGCTGGTCAACGGTATTCATTTTGTAGAAAATTAAGCTAGGGACTTAAGTGGTGCACGGCACTTCGAATCTGGTAGTGTGGCTAGCCTTGCTGGCAGGTACTGGGTCATCAATGGCCCCTGTTAAGTAACAATTAAGTGCAAGTTTTTACACTAGATGATAGTGTATGAGTAAAATTGAGTTTCAAGTTTTAAGACTAGAAGGTAGTGCAGAAAACAAACTGCAGTGACTTGCAAAATTAAGAAACCAGGCAGCATGGTGTTATAAAATGTGGTGAACGCTGTTAGCTTATTTCTAAAGGCTTCCAAATATGTCAGACAGTGGTTTTCTGGAAAGGGTATGTAAGCTCAGTAGGTTGCAGCTGTTAGGCTCATTTTTATATCATATGCATGTTAATGATTTGTATGGTAAATATAAAGGCAAATAGGGCATACTAGTAGATGATAGCACGCTGGAAGCATTCACTGCAACAGCACTCTGACAGCATCTGCCACCCCATATGTAATTGTGACATTTTAGGTCAGGTTTTTGATCACTATTTACCTTTCTCACACAAAATGTGTCTGTTGTTTTAACCCCTTGCGTGCTTATGACGAGCTCAGCTCATCATGAGGCACAGTGGAGCTGTGCTCATGACGAGATGAGCTTGTCATAACGACCGCGGACTTCCCCACGGGGCTAATTCCCCGCCTGTGCGGGCGTTCTATGGGAGTGGGCGGAGTCATGACGAGCTGGGCTCGTCATGAACACAGCTCCACTGTGCAGCATGACGCGCTGGGCTCGTTACGAGCACCACGGCGCCGCGCGCCGCCCCTCCCCCCGCACCACAGGAGAATTAGCCCCGCGTGGAAGGGGATAAAAAACATCCATGCATGCTGCCCCTGCCATAAAAAATAGTATTTTTTTTCAAAAAAGGAATCATCTCTTCACACCACCATAAGGCTCACAACCTCAAATCCATTTTGGATGAAAACAAAAGCCAGCCAGGATTGAAACCCTATTAGGGAAGAGGTCAGCTATTAAACATAACTTCAAACTGTCCCTTAGATAGCCCTGGAAGATCGGGATTACTCTAGTGTACTGAGCATGCATGGCATTAAGAGAAGAATATATAGCCTGAAGCACAAGGTATTGTATACCATACAATTAACCAGGTCAATGTATGAGGTACTGTTCAGCTGTTGATGCCATCCAGAGAGTGTCTAGACGTCAGTACATACTGCATCCTAAGCCTCCAACAAGAAAACAATGTAGAGCAAGCACTGACTTTGTTTAATAGCAAGATATGGTTAAACAAGTTGTCCATGCTCTGCCTTCAGTCAGGCTGCTCAAGACTGGAAGCAGATAGCTGGCAAGAAATGTACAGATGCGTAATACCTCAAGTCTTGACAGTTAATTAACTAGTTCAGTTAGTACAATTTAGGGATCTTCAACTTTTCCTTTGTTAGCGCTACTTAAGTAAAAAAAAAAAAATCTTCCTGAGCTACTATCTAAAATATTATGGCTGTAATAGAGACCACATAAGACAAGATTGCATTAGTGGTCAGCGGAGCAAGATTACCAGATGACCTTGGTACCTCAGCAGTAATGTAAAGTAATACCTTATCAATTTAGAATGCTTCAATATGGGTAACATATAACATCCATAGCTGCAATGCTCTGACTCCAAAGTAATAAGATACATTTCCTCAGTGCAGCACAATTTATCATTCGAATATCAGTTTTAAATATATTTTGCATATTCAACCATTTTTATCTAGACATCAGTTTATACATTCTGGAAATAGGCACATTTTTCAAATTACGTGTAGTGCAAAAGTTTCCAATGTAATAGACAGTGACGGATCCTCCATGGGGGCGTTTGGGCACCGCCCCACTGCTTTCGTGCGAGAAGGCAGAAACAAATAGTAGAGATTGAGAACTACCATTTGTTTCTGCCTTCACGCACGGCAAGAAAGCAGAAGTTACAGGTTGAGAGAGTGTGCGGCGTTACTCGAGGACAGGGGGAGTGGCTTTCCCACTATTGTTAATACTGTCTGTTTGGGCTGCCTGAGAGGCTGTCCAAACAGACAGTATTAACTGTATTAAGAACAGTGGGCAAGCCGCTCCCCCCTGCCCTCGAGTAACCCCACCCACTCTCCCTGCTCTCTGTATGCTGCAGCATACAGAGAGAAATGATGTGGTTGGGGCAGCCGGCCGAACCAATCACAGCGCTGTGCTGTGGTGGAGGGGAGGGAGGCTGCCTGCAGCCTTCCTGCGTGACTGGGAATTCAAGAACAGGAACAGGACGGCGGGAATCGGGAGTCTGGAGTCGGAACTTGAAGGCGTGTAGGTATAGGTAAGTAAGTTTATTGACTTTTATATTTATTTTATTTACTTCGTGGCATGTGCGGGGGAGAAGCCAAGACACTGCCACCTTGTGAGAAACAGAAATGCCACAGGTCAGGATGATGGTGTGCAGTAACTCTGTCTGCGATCCCAACCTCTCGCTTGTCGTCCTTACTTTTCTTTCTTGCTTTCACGCATTGTCCTAGACTCCTTCTCCTGTTGATCTGTTCTCGCTTTTCCTTTCCCGCTTTTTCCTTTCCCTGTCTTTCTCTTTAGCAGCAGCGGCAGTAAGAAAGAAACTAGCACTAGAAAGTTAAAGTAAAGACCACAGCACTGCAGCAGGAAATAAATTAGGCACTTCCCGGGCCTTTGGCAGCATAACCATTTTAAACTGTGCCAGGCTGAAAAAAAACAATAAATAAACAATGCTTCTGAAATTCACATATGCAGAACTTTTGCGTTCTGTGTCTATAAAGTGAGTTACATTATCCCATTAAATTAGGCAACTAGCTTTCTAAACACAAAACGGTACATGCTGGATACATGACTCTTTTCAGAAACCTCAGTCTTGGTTGCTTTGTAGTCTCAGTCTGGCACAATCTAGAATGCTGCCTCCTAAAGTGCTCCAATTAAACACACTCCCCCTTAGCACTTCAGTTGCAGACACAGAGCAACATACCCAGTTCTCACTATACCGCCAGTGCAGTGGGATGCATTTCTGTACAACTAAATTCCATCCGCTTTTTTTACTAACACTCATGGCGAATCAGTGTGCACAAGTGACTGCCAACAGCTAAAATAAAGTACATCCTGAAAGAGTAAAGGGAATTCTTCGAAATTTCCTGCCAACCACCACTTAAAACTACCTTTAGGTGATATGTGTGCTTGCTTCTCTCACACGCACTATACTTCATTCATTGCTCTTACACCCTACCACTTTCAAATTCCAAAGCCGCCACTGGTAATAGACTTGGATACACAGAAGGGAGCTGCTGCCTGGTAGCTGGAGAGCAATCACCAGCTCATGAGCTAGTCATTGGAGAAGCCTGGTGTAAATATTGTACAGACCTTGGTGTTTAGCTAATCCACACTTAAGAGCAGACAACTTGTTCAATTTAGCAATGAAAACGGGGCTGAGGGAGTGAAAATTATAAATGTGTGGTTGCCCTGTGTCCTGTCATGATCACCCAGTCCATTAGATCTATTCTTGACTAGAGCACCAGCTTCTAGGGGACATCTTAATCTGCCTGGCGTCTCCAACTCAGTTGATATAGAAAGCATAACTGAATTTTGACAGACAACCAATTATATCCGAATCTGGACATGGGTTGGCAGGCTTGAATTAAAATGGATCCATTTAATGTTACAGAAGAGTGCAAAGAAACCATCAAAACTTTGATTAACTCCTGAACACTAATGACACCGTGTGAAACACAACACTCCTTTTGGCAAACATAAACAAGCATTGGCATAGCCAATAGGTCTCGCCTTTGAGACCTTATAAGTATTTAATTATGCAACACAATATCCGTGGTGCTACGTTAACTGTTGCATGGCTAAACACTTATAATGTCCCAAAGGCGAGACCTATTGGCTATGCCAATGCTTGTTTTAAGTATGCTCTCCTGGACATTATATACTATGAAGTCAGCATGCAGTTCAATAAAACTGTCACACAGCTTTGAATCACCTTGTCATATAGGCTCACCAATTTTAAGAGATGCTTACGATGTGCAAAACTGCATAGGCTCAAATTTACTACCATCAACACTGAACTGTTTTTCTGCCCCCCCCCCCCCCATATCCCAGTAATCTACCTTCTACCCCTTCCCTGAAGCTTCCCATTAATTCAGTCAGAACCGAAGTCCTCAATTGTCTTTAGTCAAGGTCCTAAAATATATTTCTCCTAGACAAGTAAGAAGTGAAAGTAGATTTCTGTCTCAAAGCATAAGGATAAGAATCCATGTGTCAATCGGACACTGTAAATCCAAAAGCAATCAAGATAAACACACTAATTAGCAACCACTGTGGTGGGTTCCAACTAATCAGTAATGAGATTGTATCTATTTTCGATGGTGGAGAAAGGAAAGGAGACCATGTCTCCCCTACAGAGTTATCACTGAAAACCATCAACTGAACCAAAGGAGAGATTGACACGGTCCCTAATGATGTGTGGTGCTTTTGTGGCCACAAACCACAGCATGGCAGTGTGTATTGCTGGTCGGTTTAGAGCATGGCTGAGCGCTTAGACAGACTGTGCAAGATTTGGCAACGTTATCTAGTGTGGTCTGTACGGAGGCTCACAAGATCATATTTTGAAGGGCATGGCCAAAGATGTGTAAATGTAGCCAAGACCATGCATAACTTGGCAGTGGCAGAGGGCGTCCACAGCATTGATACAGCATAGGCTGAGATTGGCCAATTAAGTGCAGTGTCAAATAACAAGTACAGGGCTTCGTTGAGAATGAGCACAGTGTGGGTAATACGTGCAATGTTGCCTGGGGCTGCTGCACATGGCTGAGTCATTACGTCTTAGCTAATAGTCAATTTAGCAACATTAACCCCATGCTCTTGAACACTGATAGGCTGGAATTAAGGCTCAGACATGCTTCTTTGGGCCAGATGTAGGTAGGCGAATACCGGTCGGTAACGGCTGGAAATACCGAATTTTGGCCGTTGCCGACCGGTATTGGGCTTTTGTGATGTAGGAGCCCAAAAAAGACTGATTCGGTAAATACGAGTCGGTAAGTTACCGAATCGCAAATTACCGAATCGGAATTTACCGATTTGGAATTTACCGAATCGGAAAATACCAAATCCGAATTTACCGAATCGGTATTTGCCGAATTCTTATTTACCGAATCGGTAAATGGGAAATGGTAAAAAATGAGTTTTTAGATGTAGGTAACTTCTAAAATACCGAATTTCATGAAATCCGGTATTTAAGAGTCGGTAATTACCATAGATTGAAAGCAGGTGATAACCAGGTGCAGGATATAAAAAAGGCCCCAGAATGGCCACACTGCAAGGCGGCTACGGCTACAGGCAGCAGGAGAGAGGGTCTGGAGAAGGGAGGAGCAAGTCTACAGACAGAGGATAACGCTCTTTCAACTCACTGAGCCAGAGATATTGCAAAGATACAGGCTACACCCCCAAACCATCCTGGACTTGATCAGGGACCTTCACCCACTTTTGGAGCACCCAACCCCAAGGGCGGATGCCATCCCACCCCATGTGCAGGTGCTCTGCAGCCTACACCTGCTTGCATCTGGGAGTTACCAGGGGGTGATTGCTGCGGTAAGTGGGGTGTCCCAGAGCTGCCAGTCCCATTTCTTCAGGAAGTTCCTAGAGGTCATGATGCAGAGGATGCATCATTACATCTGCTTCCCTAACACACACGTGGAACTGCTCAATACCAAGACTGACTTTTATCAAATTGCACAGTTCCCACACGTCATCGGCTGTATTGATGGCACCCACATCCCAATATGCCCACCTGCTGCCACAGAGTACATTTACAGAAACAGGAAGTCAACCCACTCTATCAATGTACAAGTAATCTGTGATGCCAACAACATTATCACAGACATAGTGGCCAAGTTCCCAGGAAGTACCCATGACTCCTACATCTTTCAGAACAGTGGGATCTACACACGCCTGACAGCGGGGGAATTCTGAGAGGGATACCTGCTAGGTAAAACACTGTGACACACCCTGATAGATATTGCAGATGTATTTGTTTGTGTGCATGTGATTAATGGCTCCCTCATTTACAAATAGGGGATAGCGCATAAGCCATCCGCTCGTTCATCCTGACACCCTACCTCAACCCTTCAACCCTGAAACAGACACGATACAACGTGGCACACAAATCCACTAGGAATATTGTGGAGCGCACCTTTGGGCTGTTAAAAAGCAGGTTCCGCTGCCTCCACAAAAGCGGAGGGGCACGGCAGTACTCACCACTCATCTGCTGTAAGATAATTGCAACTTTGGCAATGTTGCACAACCTTGCTACAAAGAAGGGCACAGAGGTGGAATTGAGCGACTATGAGGACCAGGATGATGAACATGCACTGCCTGAACCCAACACAGCAGGAGTTGCACCAGCAACAGGTGGCAGACAGAGACGGGCAGAGATCACACGGAACTACTTTTGAGTGAGTACCCAACGTAGTTTAATCATTGGCACTACGCAGGTACTCAAGGGCACAAATGTGCAACACAAATGTTATCCATGTAATAATGGTAGTCCTGGCTCACTTCCCCATTAAAGGTCATGGAGTGTGGGCAGCATAAGTCATTTACGGCCATGCCTACCGGTGCCAGATGAAAGTGGCTGGCTGTCATCACTGGGTGTGTGGGCTGTTGGATCACCATGGCGCATGCTGCTCCTCCGTGTCTCAACAACAGGGGGGCTTGTCATGCTGCTCCTACTGGTGCTTTCCTCGCTTTCAGGTGCATCCAGAGCAGCAGTTTGTGCTGACTGTGCATTAAGCAGCACCTCTACAGCACTCGTCACCCTTGAAAGGCCCCTGGACACCTCATTGCTGCTGTTTGTAAGTCCCTCTTGCATGTTGATGCATCGTCTGCATAGAAGGAAAGTGGCTGTGGCCAGGCGGTTCACTGCCTTAGTGTGTTGCTGTGCTTGCCTCCTGTCCTTGCGCCTTGTTGACCTGTCCTGGTCCAGTTTTGTGCACAGAAGCTGCACCGATTGTGTAATGTCCCGCACCCATGTGGCCATCTCCCGCATCCCTGCAGCCATCTCCCTCTTACTTGATGCCATCTCTTTGTTCTCATCAACCAGTGCACTGATGCCCTTCCCTATGTTTTCCATGTTTACATTCAGGTGCCTCATCTGGCGTTGCACAGACTGGATGGCCTTCCCCTGCATTCTTTGAATCTTTACCATGCTACCCTCCAGCCCACGGAAGACATTGGGACCCTCCACATGTTGTGCAGCACTGCTATCTCTGGGCCTGTGGCGTCTGGTACCTGTGCGGGCATCCTCTGTGCTGGACTGCTGTGTGGCGGTGCTTCCTTCCCCAGCCAAGGTTGGAGTGTCATCCCCCTCCATGTCACCTGCTGATGTTTCCATTTCAACCAGTGGGGCAACTGTATGCCTCCTACTCTTTTGAGCTGCAGGTGTTGTTTGCGGCAGTGACGCAGGCAGTTCAGGTGAGGACAGTAGCAGAGGGGATCCTGAACGCTCTGGGGAGGACTGCAGCTGTGGAGACATTTCAAGCTCTTGGGATGGTGACTGTGTTGTTAGTGCACCAGTGTCCTCTATGACATTCCTGCACTTGTGCCTGCCTCCTGGTTGTCATCCCTCTGTGGAGCAGTGCCTTCCTTCTCCCTGGTATGCCTGCGAGATGTCTCGCCTGTGGACATAAAAGCATACATTAGGTCTGTGCTCCTGCCTCACTGCTTATACAATTAAATTCTTCTCACTGAAACACTGTACATATTGCCTCAGCTTGATTATGACTGATATGTTTTGCATAACTTGCTGCTTGATGTGCTGTATGACATGGTAGGTCTTTCAATGACTACATCTCCCATAATGCATTGCTTCGGTTTACTGCTACCTCTACTGGAGTGGGGTTAACACTGCCACATAGGGGAAAGGGAAGGTGATGGGGTGGTGGTGATTGCTGTGCATGCTTCCTACCTTTTCTTGTGGCAGCTCTGGCTGAGCTGTCTGCATCTCCCAGTCCACAGACTCTCTCTGGTTCTATGTGGACTCCACCAGCTCCTCCAGCTCAGTCAGGGGAGGTGCACGGTTCTACCCTCCTCCAGTTCGGTTTGCCTCTTTATGGAGCTCTGCAATTTTCTTCTTAGTCAAGCTCCTGAGGTCGTACCACCTCTTTTTCAGGCCATCTATGTCCCGTGGAGTCACTCCTACTGCATTCACCTTGGACTGTATTTCCAGCCAAATCTTTCTTTTGGCAGATTCAGCCATAGTCAGGGACTGCTTTCCAAACAATTTATGGTGTTCTTTCACCACCTCCTCCACGAGGACCTGCAGCTCCATGGTGCTGAATTTTATTTTTCTCTTCCTCTCTGAAGTTCCTTTTCACTGCTGCTTGCCATTTTCTAAATTTAAAAGCACAAACGTTTTCCTGTGGCTCAGGGACTCAGCTCTGCTCTCACAGCCTCTCCAGAACCTTCTAATTGCTTCCAGCTGCCTGGGTGTAGCCACTTCCTGATTGGGAGGGGGGTGGTTGCACCTGATTGGTTGACTCCTGAGTTTCACTTTTCTTTCCTAGCCGATTCGGTAGTTACCGATTCGGTATTTACCAAATCGGTATTTACCGAATCGGTATTTCCCATTCATTCCTATGGGCCAAAATACCGATTTGGTAAATACCGAATCGGTAAATTCTGAAAGGCTAATACCGAATCGGCTAGGAAAGAAAAGTGGAACTCAGGAGTCAACCAATCAGGTGCAACCACCCCCCTCCCAATCAGGGTAATCGGTAAAATTCTGTATTTTAGAGTCTGTAAAATGGTATTACCTACATCTGGCCCCTAGTTTCTTAGAAGCTTTACTTACCTGGCTCGTATTCTGAACATGACAATGGATTAGGGAACATAATCTCGCTCCTATACCGGAAGCACTGCTAAAAGGCTTTGTCGCACAAAAGATTCCAAAAATTGATCCAGTTTTGCCGTTTTAATCCATTTATTCCAGTTCTCAATTTTTAATTCCTTTTCGTCCGTCACATCAAAAACTGTTATGTATTTAATTCTGATGTGGTAAATATGCCCATCCGAGCCTTATTTTTACGGCAGGAAACATACCTAGTTCATTCTCAGTAATATTATATTCCCAATGCATTTCGGTTGCTGTTATCAACCTTCGTAAGGGGTACACTACAAATTAAGACAACAACATTTTAGACTTGATATTTTAAAACGCATGTCATATCATTACAATGTCATTATTCAATATGTACTTTGTTAAAACAACTCATTCAGCGCTTTCCCTCTAGTGCCTCCCAACGCTGAACTACTCTAAATCAACTCTCCTCCATTTCTGTTATGCTGTACAATCCCATGTTAGAAGACATCTACAAGACTGTCTCCCCACTAACTTACATCACAAAAACTGCCCATTGCATCTCGTTCCACATTAAATAACAATCCCTCTCGTACCTGTGAAGATTTTTGTAAACCTAGTTCTCATTCCTCGAGCCGGTTAAAGGCTCTTTCACATTTGCCTCTATTTTAAGCACATCGCGTTTTGAGACCCGCCCCTTAATGTTACCTGAATTTTGCCACTTTACTACGAGACCCATAAACCACTGGTACGGCTCCTGTATGTTTTAGAGCAGTTCAAACTTGCTCCCCATAATGAGGAGTGTAGGTTTCACATGTGACCCTGATTTTCACCCGTCTTAACTTTTTAATCTGTGGGTGCTACTCCAGGTTGGGCTGTCAAAGTACATCACAATTATAGAGTGGAGTGAACTCCATTTCATCCATATATTCAATGCTCTCTAAAACAGCAATGAACGTGAAAGACGATTTGAAGTTACAAACATAAGAGAGACGTTATATCATATAGTTATTCAGTGGATGCATTTTAACCTTGAAAGTCCTGTTTAATATGTGTACTTTTTAATTCACTAAAACTCAGAATGTAATCTTTTTAATAGGTGCAGAGTTATAAATCGTTAGGGTGGGCGGAGCAATCTATTTAATACTGAGGGACTATTGAATCGAAGGGGGAGATAGATTATGGATTCACATATAGGTGATTTCAACATACAGGAGCCGTACCAGTGGTTTATGGGTCTCGTAGTAAAGTGGCAAAATTCAGGTAACAACATGGGGCGGGTCTCAAAACGTGATATGCTTAAAATAGAGGCAAATGTGAAAGAGCCTTTAACCGGTTCGAGGAATGAGAATTAGGTTTACGAAAATCTTCACAGGTACGAGAGGGATTGTTATTTAATGTGGAACGAGAGGCAATGGGCAGGTTTTGTCATCGGAGTTAGTGGGAGACAGTCTTGTAGATGTCTTCTAAAGTGGGATTGTAAAGCATAACAGAAATGGAGGAGAGTTGATTTAGAGTAGTTCAGCATTGTGAGGCACTAGAGGGAAAGCGCTGATTGAGTTTTTAATACATAATGAATAATGATATTGTAATGATATGACATGCATTTTAAAACATGAAGTCTAAAATGTTGTTGTCTGAATTTGTAGTGTACCCCTGACGAAGGTTGATGAAAGCAACCAAAATGAATTGGGAATATGATACTACTGAGGATGAACTATGTATGCACTCCACTCACTGTATAATTGTGTTGTATTCTGAACATGGCAGAGCTACCCCACCAAAAACCATCTGCCGGCTCGCAAGGAGGCAGCTCGGTACAAGTATGAGGACGCCATGGTACAGTTTTGGTGCTGGGAGCGAGACAAAAAGCGGCAAAATGGTAGAAAACAAGTGAACAGAAACTGAGGCAAGGTGTGCAGCAGTATTGTTGACAAACAGGCTCACTCCGTGTTTGCTGAGAGTTCAGCAGGTTACAACACAGTATTAGTGTTGGAGACCTCTCTGATAAGGGAAATGCTGCTTTTGTGTAAGAGGGTGGTGGGAGGGCAAAGCTGCGATGGTGAAAGTAACCAGGGGAATGCATTTGTGTGGGAGGGCGAAAGCAGTGATGCCGTAAAGCAACCTTAAAAACCAGCACAAGCACGCACCTTGTGCAGCAGCAGCTGGAGGGGGCCTACACGATTCCCTTGCGGGAGCATGCAGCCAGGCGCGATGATTGCGTTCATGTGGCACCACCAAGCAATGCAACAAGTGCACGTTTTTTCCCCCAAAGTTGTGCCGCTAGCTAAAGGTCTCTCTCCTATGCAGCGCATGCGCGCTGCGTAGGAGAGACCTAAAAAGGAGATCAGACTCTGGACATGGGATATCATGCTTGACTAAAAATGGCTCACTTCAAAGAGGCAGGAGGATACAAGGACACCATCACAGGTTTTAGTACCACCCTCACCGACCCAGAATCTTAAGAACACCATAAGAAACACAAGATGCCTTTTAGCAGACAAACAAGGAGATGAGAATCAGGAGATGGAAAACAGGCTTGATTGAAAGTGTCTTGCTTCAAAAGAGAAGGATGCAATAAAACCATCAAAGGTTTTTTAACTCCTGATCCCTAATGACACCATGTGACACTCATCAGGACTTTGCCAGATATAAACAAGAACATAATCTAGGGCGCCAAGTATGGCTGATGATGTCTCACTTCAAAGAGGTAACTCATTAAATGGTTTTACCAGGTTCTAAATCAGTAGTCAGAATTGAAATAGTACACATCTGGTCTTTAATGTGCTCCCCTATACAAATTCAAATGTGGCAAACACAGAAGGCTGACAAAACCCATTTAGGCAATGTGCAAAATTAAAAGTCTCACTTTAGGGTTAGGCCAAGAATTTAGATAAAAATAGTCCGTTTTAAATGATCAGGGAAAGTCACTTGCCCAGTTTCACATAGTGAGTAAAAATGAGAGAATAAGCGAGCTCATTATGTTATGCACGAACAACAGAGGCGGGCAGTCTGCAGATTACATGTTTGCATCCCAGAATGGGACATCCTTACCTGTTGCTAAAAGAAGTCCCGTTTGATTTGAGGGATGACATCTGTCAATACACCAGGAGATAATATACTTGGTGGCGAGCTTCTTCCCAGACCACTTTGCATGTCTCGGAAACATACACAAACTGAAAGTACAGGTAACCAATGTACATGTAAAAATGCACACCGCGCAAGGTCAGAATTGAATAGGGAAAGACATTGGTGAGACTGGATGCAGTCAAAGTTCCAAGCTCATGGACTGCAATATAGGTTCAGATAAGGGACACTCCATGCCTGATTTTCACGATAAGCACTGACAAGATAAATGGCTTCAATTGAAAATGCATGTGATCTGCATGTGACACATTGGGCTTTGCAGCATGCACATCTTCTGTGCTACTTCATGATAAGCCAGAACCGTGACCAGACAAACAATCAAAGGTATTGTGCCATTATTATTATTATTGCCTGAAAAGTGCTGGCCACCCCAAAGGCTGCGCCTGTTTCACTTAACCTATGGGCTCTCCCTTCCACTCCCATCCCACATGACCACCCTCTGATGCTCCGTCCCTCTAATGGTATGCAGAGTATGCAGTGAACGCTCCCTCATCACTAGTGTGGAATACGCTCTGCATTTCCTCTCAGTCCTACCAGAAATATTGACACACACATCATATGTCATTGACAATTTGCTTCTGACCTCCACAGTATATAACAAGGCATTCAGCACACTCTATCATACTGGCTGTCTTGCACTTCCAATCATGGCATTTTGTGCAATCATGTGTACACAAGCACCTGGAAAGGAGTGCGCTTTAGTGCGAGGGCTGGAGTTCCTGGACGTTTGGGCTTCTTTTTAAAATATTTTTGCAATTTGTTTGGCATATTTATTGTGTTTGCCCAAAAACATAGCACGGTTCCCAATGCAGATTTCTTGTCTTTAGCAATGTTAGATTTCCTAAAGTTCACATGGAAACATTTTTGTGATACGTTGTCATCGAAGACTGTGGTGTGTTTCTAAAGATGGGCTTACATAACCAATGTGGATGCGGTTTACTACAGTGCTTCGTATTCAGAGCCTGAGAGTGCCTTTTCTCCCGCATCTGCAACTAGACTTTCTTAATTGGGTTTTGTTTCCGGCCCCAAAATGTTTGTTTCTCTGCACTGTAAATAACTTCCATCTTAAAGAAATCAAAATTGGATCTGTACTTTAGGTTACAATATTGAACTATTTTCCTTGTCATAATCATTTATGAGATGGTATGTATCACATACATAAAATGACTTCAATCACCAATAGCTGTTACATGGCAATATAACATCTCCCAAGGTCGAGTATTATAAACTGTGAAGACAAGATGAGCCTATCCCGGACTGTCTACATGTGTCCCCAGATAATTTGTACTAAAAGTACAACGTGCATGTCAATATACTGGCATCAGGAGGTTTTTCATTAAAGACGATATAACCTTCCGCAGGTGAGTTCTGCATACTCTTAACTCTAGCAACCAGACGTGCTTATATGGACCTATACACAAACAAAAAGACGTATCACAGACCATATATGCTTCTATAGATATCTCTCACATAGCCTATCCAATTGATAACTGTGTCACTGATTTATTAAAGTTTTTCATATCAACACTGACACCCTGGACACCAAGGGGCATATTTATGCAGCTATCACACAGTTGAGCAAGTCCCCTTGCTGTACTGCATCAAAGGGAAACGAAAGCAATGCTCGGTATTTAACATAATATGACATTTTTCTTTACTTGCTCTGCCGCCCTTTTGACTGCATAGCGCTGTTAGAAATTGAGGTCTCTGGTTGGCAGAGTATACACCCTGTCAAAGCAGGAGCCACAATCCTAGTCAGGGTAAGTCAGATACACAACAGAAATTAACCTGTGCTCACCCTGTGGTAGCTTGGCACAGATCAGTCAGTTAACTTAAGAAGCAATGTGTAAAGTATTTGTGCATATTTTAATTACAGTAACACAGTGAAAACACCACAAAAAGAATCCACACCAGTTTAGACAAATAGAGAATATTTATCTGAGTAAAATAAGACCAAAATGACAAAAATCCAATAAGTAGAAATTGAGATAGGATTTTTTTAAAGATCAAATACAAAAATAGTGCTAGGAAGTCAACAGCAGCCAAAAGGTTACTTGAGGTCGCAAATGCAAAGTTCAGGCCCACCGCGAACGTGGGCAGGCTGGCTACAGAACCCACATAGGGTCTGCTGATAAAGTACTTTGTACGGAGCAAGTGTCACCATCGAAGGCTGCACTACGTTGGTTCCGATCCATGCCGTTTGGTCTATGCGTCAGAGTTGAGCCTCGCGGGTCGGTGTCAAAGGATTTTGCTGCATCGACGCCAAGTCTCGCAGTCAGTGTGGAAGGATTGGTGCTGCATCATTGTCAAGTCTCGCAGACGGGACCTGTGTTGTCGGCGATCCAGCACTTTTTTGGCACCGAGGGCACTGGTCGGTTCCAATCGGCGTAAATTTATTTATTTATTTCGTGTTTTCTATAGCGCGAACACGACCCAACATAGGGTATCAGAGCGGTTTACAGGAGCGTTTCGACAAAACGAGACATTAAGGAAAAAACGGTCATTACTGTTTTACACTTCAGTATAGCATATAAACATATATACAGTCAGTAGTTAAATTACCATAACGCCTCTAAAGAACAAAGATAAACTTATGTACAATCCCAAGGTTAGCAGGGCCATGAACACAAGTGAGCAGTTTATAGACAGAAGTTCTGTAATAAGGCCTTATGGGAGAAATTTACTCATATAATACGATTTTGCTTCCCTTTTTAATGTTGCGATGGATGTAATTCTTCTAATGTTTGGGGGTAGTGTGTTCCAAATTCTCAGTGCTGCCCCTGAGAATGCTCGGTCATAAGTCTTTTTCTTGCAGAAGTGAGCCGGTTTCAGAAGTAAGTCTGTTTTGCTCCTGGAGGATCGGTTACCTCCCGAAAGTGTGAGTTTCTGTGCAAGGTAACCTGGAGTTTTGTGGTGTATTGCTATATGAGTGATGCATGCCAACTTGAATTGAATTCTTGCTTCGAAAGGCAGCCAATCTGTATTTTCAGATGAGGGGAGATATGGTCGACTTTTTGGATCCCGCTATCAGCCTTGTGGCTGCATTAAGACATGCTTTCAATGGGGCTGTTGAGATATTGGGGAGCCCAGCCAAGGTAGTGCACCCATATTCGATCCTTGAGATGAGCAGCGCTGAACTGCTGTTTTAAGATCTGTTTTATTCAGGAATGGTTTTAGTTTTCGCAAGTAGCTTAGGTGGAACCGGGCGTTTTTTGCCATTGTATTGATATGTGCTAACATGTTCAGGTTTTTATCTAGAGTATTTCCCAGTGATTTGGTGGAGTCGACAATCTTTGGAGTACAATTTAGAGCAGTGATAAGGTTGAACCATACTGCTGTCTTTAGTTTGCTTTTCTGTGGTGTAATCAGTAGGAATTCGGTTTTCTGAGGGTTTAGCTTCAGGTGATTCTTAGCTAGCCATTGGAGGGTTCTTGATAGTGCATGGTTCATGGTCTTTATCTCCTCTGTTGATGCAACCTTGATGTACAACTGAGTGTCATCCGCATACATGTGGAAAGCGATGTTTGCTTTTTGTAATATTTCTGTGAGTAGTTCAACGTATAAATTGAATAGCGCCGGCGAAAGCGTTGATCCCTGTGGAACTCCGATTGTGTTACTGGTTGGGCCTGAAAGGGTTTGGTTGACAATTCATTTTTGTGATCTGTTCTCAAGAAAGGAGCTGAACCAATTAAGGACTGTACCCTCTAGTTCCATTCTGTTTTTCAACCTATCTAGTATTTTGGCATGGTTCACCGTGTCGAAAGCTGACGACAGGTCCAGCAAGATTAAGAGGCAGGTTTCATTGTGGTCAAGACTTAGCAATGCTTCATCTACAATGTGCAGAATTGCAGTTTCTGTACTATGGTTTGGACGGAAGCCAGATTGGCAAACATTTAACAGCTTGAAATCAGAAATGTGTAGACTCAGTTGTTGTTGGACACATTTTTGCAGAACTTTGGCTAACATGGGAATGTTAGTGACAGGTCTGAAATTGTTTGGATCAGAGGGGCTCTCTATTAGTTTTTTTTAATAGAGGAGTGACTTGTCCTGTTTTAAGGCAGGCCAAGATTTGTCCTTGTGATAATGAGGCATTTATGACCTTCGTCCAAAATGGGATTAACAGGTGGTTTATGGTGGATCAGCACTTTGCTGGTAGGGGATCGTTATAGTGGTAGTTAGGTTTAGTGGTCGACATGATCGTTGAAATGTCTAATTCACTGACCGGTTTAAAACATGACCATCTGGCATTGTTTTTAGGTTTAGTTAATTCTTCTTGATCCAGTTCTTCGTCCACCGTATCCTTCCTTCTTTCAATGTCTTCGGCTTCTTTTTGGAGTTCCCTCTCCAAAGAGTTAGCTTTGTCTATACAGAAGACCGAGAAATCTTCACTATTTAGGCTATTTATGGTGATGACTGGTGCTAATTTAGCTGATTTATTAGATTGTTCTTTAAGTAGATCGAAAAGTTTCCTGGGTCTATTTACTGCATTATCCAATTCGTTCCTGAAAAAGTATTTTTTAGATTTAATAATGCTTTTATTGTAGGTTTTCCTGGATTGTCTCAGTAGGGTTAGGTGGGGCGAGGAAGGGTGTAGTAGAGAGCGAGTAGTAGAGCGAGTAGCGGAGAGTGAGTAGTAGAGAGCGAATAGTAGAGAGTGAGTAGTAGAGAGAGTAGTAGATAGTGAGTAGTAGATAGTGAGTAGTAGAGAGTGAGTAGTAGAGAGTGAGTAGTAGAGAGAGAGTAGTAGAGAGTGAGTAGTACAGTAGCAGAGAGTGAGTGGTAGAGAGTAGTAGAGAGTAGTAGAGTGAGTAGTAGAGAGTAGTAGAGAGTGAGTAGTAGAGAGTAGTAGAGAGTGAGTAGTAGAGAGAGTAATAAAGAGTAGTAGCGTAGTAGAGAGTGAGTCGTAGAGAGTGAGTAGTAGAGAGCGAGTAGTAGAGAGTGAGTAGTAGAGAGCAAGTAATAGAGAGTGAGTAGTGGAGAGTGAGTAGTAGAGAGCAAGTAGTAGAGAGTGAGTAGTAGAGAGTAGGAGAGTGAGTAGTAGGGAGTGAGAAGTGAAGAGAGTAGAAGAGTGAGTAGTAGAGTAGTAGAGAGTGAGTGGTAGACAGTAGAGGAGAGTAGTAGAGTAAGTAGTAGAGAGTAGTAGAGAGTGAGTAGTAGAGAGTAGTAGAGAGAGGTAGAGAGTGAGTAGTAGAGAGTAGTAGCGAGTGAGTAGTAGAGAGTGAGTAGTAGAGAGAAAGTAGTAGAGAGTGAGTAGTAGATAGTAGTAGAGAGTGAGTAGTAGAGAGTAGTAGAGAGTGAGTAGTAGAGAGAGAGTAGTAGAGAGTGAGTAGTAGAGTTGTAGAGAGTAGTCAGTCAGTGCCAGTCAGTCAGTCAGTGTCAGTCAGTGTCAGTCACTTAGTGTCAGTCAGTGTCAGTCAGTCAGTCAGTCAGTGCCAGTCAGTCAGTGTCAGTCAGTCAGTGTCAGTCAATCAGTGTCAATCAGTGTCAGTCAGTCAGTGTCAGTCAGTGTCAATCAGTCAGTGTCAGTCAGTCAGTGTCAGTCAGTCAGTGTCAGCTAGAGCAGCTCTGCTGATCTGGTTCTCTGGCTCTAAAGCAGCTCTGCTGACCTGGTTCTCTTGCGTTCTGATAGTCTCATTGATCTTCTTTCTTCATTGAGGGCATCATTGAACCACGGAATTTTGACTTTGTCAGAGAACCTTTTCAGTTTTAAAGGGGCCATCTCCTCGATAATGCTTGACATTGTCTTGTTATAGTGCAACATGCGGTCACTGACGTGAACCATGCTCTTGGGTGGTTGCAAATCGAATTCACAGCGTGCGGCTATGTTTTCCATATTAATTCCTCGAGTGTCCCTGGTCCATTTTTTGGGTTTAATAGATTGTGAAGACGATTAGTTTTTTTTAAAGGGGATTTCGAATGTGATCATATGGTGATCGGACCAATCACAGGGTGTGATTACAATATTCTCTATCGCTTTCTCTTTAGCTACGATCCAATCTAAGGTGGAGCCTTTGGAGTGGGTGGGGAGATGACATCCTTGGACTAACAATTGCTCTACCAGGAAGGTTTTAAGGATGGTGATTTGACTATCAACCTGATCCTCCCAATGAATATTAAAATCTCCTAAGAAGGCATTGTTATACTGCGGGTTAGAGTTGGTAGTAATGATTTCTAATAACTGGTTTATAAATTTGGTCTTTGTACCGGGTGGGTGGTAGAGTGCATGGAGTTTACAGTTTTGGTTATCTGCTGATCTTAAGGACATGCCTATATATTCACAAGACTCTAATGGGTCAGCATGTATAAGGTGTCTCAGCGTCAATTTCTACAGAAAACTACTGCAAAACCCACTTCTTAGGCCCAGGACTGGAGGAGGCACCTCAGGCAAGGGTATCATTCACAGATTGCAGAGTCCTTAGCACCAGCATAGTTGCAAGAAGTATTTTGTGTCCTTGGGACTTCAGAAAACAGGAAACAAGCCAGCAAGCCCTTGGAGAATCTTGTGTTCAAGGATATAGAGACCAGGTCCAGTCCCTCTCACTTCCAGCCAAGAAGCAGCAGGCCAACACAGCAAAGCAGGTAGCAAAGTGCCAGTCCCTCTTACAGCACAGCAATCAGCAGGCCAACACGGCACTGCAGGTAGCAAAGTGGCAGTCCCTCCTACAGCATAGAAGCCCTTCTTCCAGGCAGAATGCTCTTTGTTCCAGCCAAGTTCTGATTTGGTTGTGTCAGGGGTCCACTACTTACACCCACATGTGCTTTTGAAGTGGGGGAGACATCAAAGAGGCTTTTGAAGATCAGAATGTCCACGCCTTTCCTGCCCTGGCCCCAGATACTACACAGGGTAGTTCAGATCTTGGTGTGGGAACAGGCACAGCCCTATTCAGGTGCAAGTGTCAGCTCCTCCCTACCAATCGACTTCAGGAAGGCCCATCAGCCAGGTGATGGGCCAACAGGATGCAAATATCAAACTCCAGCTCCCTTCGTGTGACTGTCTAGAGGGAATGCACAAAGCCCAGCTGTCACCAAACCCAGAAGTGTATTCAGTGACAGGCAGAGGCACACAATGGCTACAGTAAGAAAATTGCAATTTTTTAAGTGTCAACAACCACATTTTCTTAGATGAGTTATTTACACATTTCTTTAAATTTGCGTTGGTCAAAAGATCCAACTTCCCTCAATAGAAATTCCGGACATAAGTGAATGAAAGCATACTGTTATGCAACAATATTTTAGTCAGTCATATGAAGGCAAGCAACACAATAAAACTATCTCAATAAATCAACACTGATGCCTTCCATAAAGGTAATACACCAGTAAAATTACATTGAATCCAGGGATCTTCGAGAGGAGTACGCTCCTCTTAACTTGGACTGTGGATTGTTGAAGCTACTCAGTTAAAGGTCCAAGTTCCTTACTTACAAAAAATTTAGAGGACTGACTGAGCACCAGTATGATTCCAAAAGTAATGTTAATGAGGAGACATTTCGGTCTCCAGTAGCCAAAAAATCAGCAACACGGTAATCAGGACCCAGTGTTGAAATGGCCCAAAGTGGCCACAACCAAAGGGCAATCGCCAATTGCACCAACAGCCAAACCTCAAGCAGTGATGCAAGTCAGTAAATAACAGTCAGGTACATCTTCACATAAGTAGAACTGCTACAGTCCGCTCATGTGGCAACACTGCTCACATGTCCAAGCACCTGGCGAGAACTTTCTAAAAACTGGCATTTTCAGAATTACAATTTAAAATCTAACTTCACCATAAGTTGTGATTTTAAATTGTGAGTCCAGAGACACCAAACTCCAAATTTCCATCTGCTCCCAATTGGAAAGTACATTCAAAATGTGTTTAAGGCAATTCCAATGTTAACCCATGGGAGCGATAGGCCTTGCAGTTGTTAAAACATGTATTTAGGAGTATTTGAATAACAGGACATGTAAAACTTAAAAGTACTTTTAAAATACATTGCATACTGCCCATGGGGCTACCTAAGGTACCTAGGGCCTACCTTAAGAGTGACTTATATGTAATGAAAAGTAAGGTTTGGGCCTGGCAAGTTGGTTAACTTTCCAGGTCGAAATTACAGTTTTAAAACTGCACACACAGGCTCTGCAATGGCAGGCATAAGCCATGTTTAAAGGGCTACTAAGTGGATGGCACAATCAGTGCTGCAGGCCCACTAGTAGCATTTAACTCACAGGCCCAGGGCACATATACTACACTTTACTAGGGACGTATAAGTACATTAAATATGCCAATTGTGGATAAGCCTATACTACCATGTTTAGAGTACAGAGCATTTACACTTTAGCATTGGTTAGCAGTGGTAAAGTGCCCAGAATCCTACAGCCAGCAAAAATGAAGTCAGCAAAACAGGAGGTCAGAAGGTAAAAAGGCAGGAGAAATCCCACCAAGGATGCCAGGTCTAACACGTGACACCCCAGCTGAAGGTGGGGAGAGCCACCCATGCCCTTGAGAGTTCTCTTCACTAAGGTGTAAGAACCTGGAGAGACCATAAGCATTGACGTGATCTGTGCCAGGACTGTGTTCCACTGTAAAGTCCACGCTCTGTAGGAAGATGGACCACCTCAACAGTTTGGGATTCTCATCCCTCATTTGCATTAACCATCTGAGGGGCCTGTGGCCTGTCTGAACCCAGAAGTAAGTGCCAAACAGGTATGGCATCAGCTTCTTCAGTGCCAAGACCACAGCAAAGGCTTCCCTTTCAGTTGTGCTCCACCTTTGTTCCCTCAGAAGTACCCTCCTACTGGTGAAGGCTACAGGCTGATACAGGCCCTCTGCATTTAGCTGTGAGAGCACTGCCATGTTCTGAGGCGTCCGTTTGAACAACAATCTCTTGGGAGGAATCGGGGACCTTGATAACAGGCGCAGTGCACATGGCTTCTTTCAGGTCGTCAAAAGCTTTCTGGCACGCCTCTGTCCAGATCACTTGAGGTGGCTGCTTCTTCGAAGTCAGCTCTGTCAAGGGAGCAACAATGGTGCCATACCCCTTGTTGAAACTCCTGTAATATCCAGTGAGGCCTGAGAAGGCTCTCTCTTCTGTCTGGAACTTGGGGGCTCCCATGCCTGGATTTTGTCAATTCTGGGCTGCAAAGGCTGCACCTTGCCGCTCCCTACTTGGTGTCGCAAGTAGATCACAGAACACTGCCCTATTTGGCACCTACTGGCCTTGATAGTGAGGCCTGTGCTCTGCAAAGCCTGAAACACTTCCTGAAGGTGGTTCAATTGGTCCTCCCAACAAGAGCTGAAGACTAAAATGTCATCTAGGTAGTGAAGGAAGTGGCCCAATTAGGGTCACCCGGGTCACTAATGACCAACTCTCAGCGTTCCATACCAAATGAAGAGTCGGTCAGACAGTAGATAATATAAATCAATAACTGCGTATTCATCTACACTCAGAGCGGAGTCCAGTGGCAAGGAGTTCTGCAGAGGGACTGAAATCAACAAGCATAAAGATGCATTATGTACGTTTCGTAACTGGGCTAAAACACGCCCATAGTGGAATCTTCCAACGGGTGATGCTAAGCAATGGTATACAAGAAAAACAAGCATTAGAAATACAATAGGTCTTGCATTTTTTTGAGTTAGAGCTATTGGCATAGCTCAATAGCTACCAAACAGAAATTGCCACTTTGCAGGAGTCGAACAGAGCATTGTTCTGTGAAACAGCCTGAAAGCCTAAAACGATGTTGATAGCCTACAACGGCCATATGCAAATAGTCCTTGGATGCTGGGTCTGAACTGAGGTGGCAAAGTGAGCTAAAGAACGAAGATAGATTCAACCCAGATCTGTGACTGGGGGTGAGTGTCTGAAAAGTTTCAGCACTCCGTCCATCATCGCCTTCTGATTGCCTTAACAGTAACACTTGTCATTTCCCTATGAAAAGGGCATGAAGAAGTGCAGAGAAACTACAGCCAAAAAACATGCCAAAAAAGCATAACGGGCAATAGAAAGGACAAATTGGATAGAAAATAAAATACACATTATTGGCAGAGCTTCTATCTTAGTATTTTACGTTTATTCACAAAGCTCTTGCAGATTCATGGGCACGGCAACCATTTTGCACAATGCTCTAAGTCTCTTCAGTGTCACTGCAAGCTGACCACTGTTCTGCCCACTATTTCAGCTCTAGGACTTTCCCCTGCAGCACACGAGTGTTGTGCTGATCTTATTTACAATATTTTAAATTTCAGCCAGTCACCTTCTTTTGCTCCTGGCAAAAAGTTTACAAGTTGTTTTAAAAATAGATGTGAAATTAATGCAACACGAAATCAAAAGGCAACTAACTGATAATTCAAGAGCAAGGGTTTATAGCTTAAAACGGGAGGGGACAATAATAAATAGTGTTGGGAATATCCTTAGTTCTCAGTTATTACTTATGTGACGTGTAATGCAATTTGGTAAATTTACAAGATGAGCAAAAGGACGCTACATACTCTTGAGAGAGGGTTTCTGTGTCTCCTATGAGTATTCCTAACAAAATAAACAAGTATTGGCATAGCCAATAGGTCTCGGCCTTATAAGTGTTTAGTCATGCAACGGTTGGTGTTGTTGCACCAATGATATGGTGCTGCATAACTAAATACTTATAAGGTCCTAAAAGCGAGACCTATTGGCTATGCCAATGCTTGTTTGTTTAGTAAATGTATGTGAGCATTTAGCTTTAAAATACACTATTTAATACCATGTTCTTTACTTCACTTACTCATTGCAACTCGGTGCAGTGCAAGCATTGCACCTCACCCCTTTCAAAGATCTTCAGCCGCCACTGCACTAGGGCATCTGCAAGGAGACCAATGTTGTTTGGGATATTTGGGGAAAGAGAAGGAACACAATTTAAGTTCCATAGAGGGATATAAAGCAACTTGTCGGCTTCAACGCGCAGTGTTGACGCGCAGTGTTGACGCGCAGTGTTGACGCGCAGTGTGGCGCCTACTCCAGCGCCTAAGACGAGCCAAAGACTAGCCCGTCTGCGCCCGTCCGCGATAGGACGGGACCAGGGGCAGGGGGCTATGGAGGAACACATCATTCATCAGGATATGTCTGTCAGTAGCAGGCTATTATACACCAGGCAGGCATTGCTGGATATTGACAGGTATGCCCCCGTATTATGTACTCATAAGGCGGGAATTAATCTGGAGGGGCCCTTTTCATGTTCGGGGTGTCACAAGCAATTTTCCATCTGCATTGAAACCAGAACTCGCCTGTTAGAGCGACGGCTTTCGATCCCTATTCTGCATCAAGTTGGGCTGATTGACACTCCACTTAAGGACCTACCTCTAGACTGTAAAAACTTACTATGTAATATCCGCTCCCTGGCCAAACATGCAACACAGGTATGGGACCTCATAACATCTGAGAGTCCACATTTATGCTTCCTAACCGAGACATGGCTGAAGCCACATACCACACCGGCCATTACATTGGGGGTTCCATTAGGTTATATGATGGTGAGGATGGACCGACCAATCAAAACTGGAGGAGGGATAGCCATTGTGTTTAAACAGGAGCTAGACGTTATTATCATTGAGACAGTGTGCACTCCCCAGATGGAGCTTCTAATTTTTAGACTTAATTCTAGCTCAAAGGAAACTAGAAAGGGAGCTTTAGTTTATCGCCCCCCAGGCCCATGTGAAAACTTCTCCATACAGTTGGTTGAGGCCCTGGCACCACATGTACAGGAGAACTCGGATTTCCTTTTGGTAGGGGATTTCAACATCCACAGTGAATTAAATAACTGTGTTGAGGCTAGGACCCTACTGACAGATCTGGACACTTTGGGGCTTAAAAAGATTAATCGGGGACCAACACACCGGGCAGGCCACACATTGGACTTGGTGTTGTCTAACTCAAATGCTATAATATGCATACCTCCTATCCAGGTGGAATGGACAGACCACTCCATCATTGAATTTCATACCCGCATTAACCACAAACCGCAAGCCACACAGAGGGTGATGGCAGATACCAGGAGACCCTGGCACAAATTAACATCAGACGGTTTTAGGGGGAAATACATTGAACCCAGCTGTGGTGAATGTGTAGCCAATGTGACCACTGCGTTATGCAAGTTCGAGGAAGCAGTGACAGTGGCCATAAAGGAGGCTATACCTTTGAGAACTTTTAAACCCCGATCTGCTTCTAAACAAGAAGTATGGTTCACAGAGGATTTAATATTGCTAAAACTAACCACAAGAAAGTTAGAAAAATTCTGGAGGGGAACTCACAAGGCAGAGGATAGGGAGAATTACAAGATCTCTCAAAACATCTATCACAAAGCCATCCGGGCTGCACGAAAACAACACATAGCAGCACAACTATCAGCAGCAGGAAACAATGCAAGGGTTTTGTATCAAGTTCTTCAAACCTTCACTAAACCTGCTGCCTGTGAGACCATCGAGATAGCATCCCAGGAACTCTGTGACAACATTTCCCAATTTTTTACCAAAAAGATCGAGGTTATATATGACAAAATAATAGCTACCAAAGACAACACCAAAAATAAGACCATAGTGGACAACATGGTTCATCTAGCCACTGGAGCACATATGAATATCAAATGCCCTAACAAGATGGCAGAATTCCCTCTCATAACAACGGAGGAGGTAATTACTTTAATTAGCCAGACAAAAAGCGGGTGCCCCTCTGATATCATCCCGGCACGCATTATGCCGTTAGTGGCTGATGTTTTGGCTACAGGAATCCAGCATGTAATCAACCTGTCCCTGAGCACAGGGGAAGTCCCCCTAGATTGGAAGCGGGCACTGGTTAAACCACTGAGGAAAAACAACACCATCCCCTGGACTGAATTGACAAATTTAAGACCTATCTCACTCCTTCCATTTTTTGGGAAGCTGACGGAGAAATTTGTCAATCGGCACTTGTCAAATTTCATCGAAAGTGCAGGGGGGCTGGATCCCTCCCAGTCTGGGTTTAGGCCTAGGCACAGCACTGAGACTGCCCTGTTGTCCGTCGCTGACGATCTTCATATGCTACAGGATGGGTTTTTTTTCCGTTATCCTGGTGCTTTTAGATTTGTCAGCGGCGTTTGACACGGTGTCACATGACATCATGACCTCCAGACTAATTGACATCGGTCTGGAAGGCAGGGTGCTGGCCTGGCTAAGGAGTTTTCTCACTAAGCGTACCCAAAGTGTCATCATGGGGACGTATCGGGCGGAGGAGGTGGAGATCTCTAAGGGGGTGCCACAGGGCTCATGTCTGAGCCCTACTTTATTTAACATCTATGTGGCCCCCCTGTCGAACATCATGAGATCCCACGGTTTTATTCCGGTATCGTATGCGGACGATACACAACTCCTCTTTCCGTTTAAAACTTTGACTTCTGAAGTGCGAAACTCCTTTGCCCGGGGTATGACAGAAGTGGCCCAGTGGATGGCCTCGAACTTCTTACAGTGCAACGTTTCCAAAACGGAGGTGATGCTCTTTGGGGAAGCTAAACGCCTGTGGACTCCTGACTGGTGGCCGCAAGATCTGGGCCCAGTCCCTGAACCTAAACAGTGCGTGAAAAATCTTGGAGTAAAACTGGATCAGGAGCTTTCCTTGAAACAACATGGAAACCAAGTGGTTGGCTCCTGTTTCCATATCATTGGGCTTCTCCGAAAAGTGTTCCCCCTGCTCCCTGATACCACTAGAAAAACCTTGGTACAGGCGCTTGTGTTGAGCAGGCTTGATTACTGTAATGGATTGCTGTTAGCTGCCAATGAGGGGGTCATCTCCAGATTGCAGGTTGTGCAAAACACTGCTGCACGCCTTGTCCTCAATGCCCCTGCACATACTCCATCTAAACCCCTGTTAATTAAGCTTCACTGGCTTTCAGTGAAACAGAGGGTATTGTTTAAGACATGTTGTGTCATCCATAAGTGCCTCACAGGGAAAGGCCCCGAATATCTGACAAAAAAATTCAATGTATACGCTCCCTCCCGATCTCTTAGACCGGGAGATCAAGAACTCCTATGTGTTCCTAGGATTAAGAAGGCTAGGCAAGGGGGTAGGGCCCTGTTTGTGGCTGGCCCAAAGCTGTGGAACAATCTCCCCAGAGAGATCAGACAGTGTAGGGAACATCTTCCTTTTAGGAAGAAACTAAAAACTTTCCTTTTTCAATACTAGTTTATCCGACAAAGGGAAATAATGCTACACTGTAGGACCTGCTCTGTTCAAAGATGACGCCAGGGGCGCGGAGATACTCCTTCGGGAGTCGATTCCCAGCGCGGTACAAGTTTGTAATAATAATAATAATAATAGAACATACAGCAATGTGTCAAATGAATCACAGAACCAAGTATGCTCTGGAGTTTCCAATCAAATCCGTCACCCTTCTGGGGCGCTTGTCTTTTCCAGCAAATTGCGAATACCAGGGGGTGTGACTAACATTTCTGCCTACAACTGTTGTTAGACAATGTAGAAAGTGAAAATGGAGAAAATCATTTGCACAACCAATCACTTTACCATCACAATTGTCCAAAGAAGCACCTACATATTATGAAATGCTAGTACTGACCAAATATTTCTATTATAAAAGCTACAAAGTCTGTCTTGTGTTAACAAATATCCATATTTATGTCTTTAATAATATAGTACAGAATGCAAGGAATGCACTGTTGAAGTTCAGTGGCTGCAACTTCAAAATGGATTGAGCATTTCTAGTTAATTTGCCAAAATACTACGCTCAGATGATGCGCTTTCTCGTATCAATTTACACATAGAAAACGAATGTGTCCTCAAACGAACTTCTCAAAGCGCTAGCTAGAGGCTGACCCAGGATTACTCCTTCTAGGACAGGAGGCGGTTCGTGCTTTAATTTTAAGGGCAGGTGTGAGCAGAGGCGATAAGCCAGTCTGACCATTCGTCTGGGTCAGTCTTGAACAGTGGTCGAAGTGGGCGGGATCGGAAGGGCACGGCATAGCCCTACTTCTTAAATTAAAAAAGATTCAGTTCCTCTACTTTTTCTTTTTAAAACTGTGTCCCAAGACGGCAGAAATGGCAAGGCCCTTCAGAAAAGACTCTGCTTGCTTTCGTGGACGTTAGGGACGGGCAGAGAAGGAAAAGGACTCTGTCTCTTCATCTCTTTCTGTCTTGCTCCTCACTTACTGAAAACCATGACTTGAAGAACCAGTTAACAACCTCTCCTTCCTTCTTTCATTTAGTTGCTTTCCTGTGAAATGGATCCAAAAAAGACAATCGTGCGCGCCTCACGCTGGCAGCAGGGGAGTGAGGAGGGGGCCGGCGCCTGTTTCTCTTGCAGGAGGAAGCAGGAATCATATGGTTTCAAGAATCGCCAAACGTGCACGCGTTGCCATTGAAGGCAATGCAACGCGTGCAGGTTTTTGGGGCCAAAACAGAATCGATCACTAAAGGTCTCCTATGCAGCACATGCGCGCTGAGTAGGCGAGACATAAAAAGTAGCGGAGGCCATTTTAGAATGTACTTAATTGACATTCTCTGGCCGCCGGAGAACAAAGTCTTTCCTTGCTAGCATCTGGGATTGTCTATGTATCACCAAGTTTTCGAATGGAGGTCTTGTGAATTCCCACTTGACATGTCATGGCCCTGTTGCTCCAGACTGGCACAGGACTAAAATCAACGCAGAACTTTTAGCCTAGCACAAAGTCAACTTCAGAGGACCCATAAAGAATTCATGCTTAGCATATCTGCGCAACTAGGTTTCAATGAAATGGCCGCACCACCCCAACCCATTACTCTCTTCTGTGGGTTTGTAGAGGACTGGAAAACAATAACGGTCTGCAGTGCGGGTTTGAAGGATTCAGGGTTCAGTATGATACAGTATGGAAAAAAATAGACCAACGGGCCTATTAAAGCAGAATCAATCCAGGGTTGGAGGAAATCCAGCAAAATACCCAGATTTTTGTGCCGCACATAAATGTTTGTCACTAATATACACTCAACGTTCAACAACCTTACACTCTTTACCAAAGACCCAGAAATTGCTTTGCCTTGGCCTTTTGTGCCAACTCACTTCCTATCTCTGCATCCGACCAAGTGCCGGTGGACCAAGCGGTGGATGATGGGTGGGGGTGGGGTTGAAGGCACATGGGGGCAAAATGTGTAGCCTATGAAGGCTGATGGCGTTACTCTAAGTGAAACTAGTAATTGTGTATGATGTAAAGAGAATGGTGAAGTGCTTTGCCACAGTAGATGCCAGCCTACCAGCCTGACATAGATACAGTACAGCATATCAGTCTCAACACTGAACAATTACCGAAATCCTTTACTCCGAGGCACATCGCTTTCTACGGCTGGTAACCTCAGCACAATCACCCCATCCTCTGCGTGGCTGGAACCCCATAGCCATGTGACCTACTAAACAGCACCAAAGACGGCCTCCCCAGAAATAAGTGGAAATGGTAATGGGGAAGGTGTGAGGCCACTTTAGTTCCCTCTCCATACCAGTAAGCTTTCTTTTTAAGTCTTTCATTTTAACGAAAACTGATCAAAAGAAAATTTGGTAGAACCAGGCAAGAAAACCACTGCACGCGATCATTCAGAAACTATGACTGAGGAAAAAAACCTGTAGTGCAATAGAAAGGTGAGGACGGAGTGCAGTTAGGCAGTGCATGTGCATAAACCTTCTGGTTTTTTTAACCAACATGATTTCAGCTTTAAGTGCCTCCCTGTTCTTCATTCTTACATTCTGGAAAACTCCAGATTAAGTTTGACATCGTAAACCCCCTGGAACCCTCAGGTCAACATATGATTTGCATACTAGTGCATGGTGCCATCAAACGTAACTAAATGATACTCCAGCAGTTCAAAGTACGGTCGGAACATTACATCAGATATCACTTACCTCGGAGATACTCCTACAGAAACTGTAAAAATCAGACTTCAAGACAGGCCACCCTGAAAAAACAACTGTGAATTCATATGTTTAAAAGAGTCAGGCACTTTACGACTGTTTCTCCCAAAAAACGCACAGAGATACTGTTAGCATAATTTATGCAGCTGTGATTTAGCAAGACCAAAACAAATGCTCTATTATTATCATATATTCAACAGGCATGATGTAGTATCAAAGCTATAACCGAACTCCGCCTTCAACAAGTTCCATATTTTAAAAGCTACAGCTACTGTAACACTCTTTTCCTGGCTTCTCCCATCATGACCTTTTTGCTTCCACTTTGTTTTATTTTGTTTGCTTCATCTTATCCTATTCTATTCTATTGCGAATGTCTTTATTTGCAATGGATTATCATTTCCGGAATGACCGTAGGGCAAATGTTTTCTGCTTCTGGACTGCTTTAATTAAGGCTGCATACTTGTGTTTCCATATAAACAGCCATAAGAAAACACCTAGACAACAACCACGACTGCACTGGCACACTGCGTTTTCAAAACAATAAAAACAGATTCTTTTAACACACCCAGAGTCAAATGTTTCAAAGTAGTCTCTACCTGACTCTCTAACTTCTCCAACCTCAAGACTAGTCTTCTTTATCTTTATTTCAATCTGTGTACAAAAAAAAAGATTCAAAGTGATAATACAGGGCATGCACTAAAGCTGAAGATTTCCAAAGTCGGACGGATAGTGTTGATGTCCGTCTCTCGCAGCTCTCCCTGTTCGTTCCCCGCCCTCTCCTGCTCTGGGGTGAGGTCACAGGCAAGGTGCCTGGAACAAGTCTGGATTACAGGGGATAGCAGCGATGCTGCAACGATTGTAAACAAAGGGTAAACAAAGGGAGGGGAATCAGCAGCGCTTTGCAGGTTCCGCGAAGAAAAGAGCCCATCAAGCATTAGGGAGGTGGGGGCATCTGCAGCCCGAGAGGGAGCGAAGAGCAGCTGTTTAGAACAAGCAGCAATTGAGGTTAAAACAGCAGTCCCTTAAAGGAATAGATAACAGCCAGCAGCTGAACTACACTGTAGTTGATTGGTGCTGCTTTCTCCAAAACGCAGGCAAAACAGAAGTGAGGTATCGAATCAAAAGCCAAACATAAGGCAGATAAGAAGACCAATACCAGAATCAACCAATGGCAAGCGACAGGAGAAATTACCCTCCATATTTGTGTTTACTATAAGTCTTGGAACAGCGCATGCGCTGTCTAGGGGAGACCTAAACACGGTCTCAGTGCTCGTATCTTACACAAAGTTGCAAAGTCCAAGATTGTTCTAGTCGGCCCTTCACCACACAAGTGGGAGAGGGCCACTATCTAGAGAGAAAGGTATGCACTAATACGAAAAGTCTATTAATTAGTGAAGCAAAACCTAACATTGCAGAAACAAAACATAACAAAGGCCTTTTCTCAGAAATAGCAAATGATTAGTTTCGATCATAATTCAAAATGGCGCCTGAACAGAAAATGGTGCCGCAAATGCTAACTTTACATGGGCAATGCACAAATACGAATATTTCTATTTTAACAGACCTTTCTTTTAGCATGAGGTGAAACATTTTGTAACAGCAACAAGAAAAGTATAAAAGCAGGAAAACAGTTCATGAATAAAACTCCTTATGAGCATTCCATATTCTCAGTATCTGGAAAGGAGGCTGTAAGGAGGGAAGCATTCTCAAAAATGCCCTCATCTATTTGCATGAGGTCATCTAACTCTTTCTGTACCATAATTGCAGCGTTGGTATCATGAATCGACATTTTCATTTTAGGGGTGAGAATAGTAGTGCAATAGGAGTAACATAAGGGAAGGCAATGAATAGGAGCACAGCAAAGCACTAATATCACAATCAAATAAATCACTTTTTCAAGAATCCAGCCCCAGCCACCAAAAAGAGACCAACTCCAATTCCCACTTTCCATTCCCTTAACATTCTTGAGGATGTCTAATATGTGTTTGGCAATATTATTTTCCATATTTTTGATCCGGACTACACACTGATCTTCCACTACCAAGCATACACCACCACTCTTGGCTAAGATGAAATCAACCGCGTTTCTAGTCTGTTTGGAATATATCCGCATGCTTTCCAACTGAGTGATGATGTCGCGTAAAGCTGCCATGGTAGTATTAGATAATATTTGTAGCCTGCACCCAAAATATTCTCTCGCTTTCTCACTCTGGGCCATAGAGGTACCACCCAAAGTAAAAATAGAAGAAAGGATGTATCCAAAGGTGATCCCATTGCTATAGTTATTGACCTCCCTCACAGAATTCTTTGGTCAGAATCCTCTTAACCCAACGGACATTAGGCTTAGAGTATTTACAGGGCACACCTAAGGGTAACACCATTCAAAGCGTGACATTGTTGGTACCATTATGAACGTTAGAATAAGTACAGTTAGATAAAAAGTAAAATTCTGGGTGTGCATAAATTGGTTTTTCGTAATCAACTGCAGCATATCTGGTGTTCATACCAAACGTATTCAGTTCTTTATCATTCAACAGATGCATTATATTTTTGTACAGCACTATTCCAGAACAATTGATATACAAAGAAGTGTCCGTACAATTCTTGATAGAACAACTAGCAGGGTAATAACCAGCCTCCCGGGTAATTACCAATTCCTTATAATGCCAACCCACCAGTGTGACATTCTGTTCTTCCATGTATAAGTTGTCGCAATATGTGTGTTAACACAACCTGGATAACCCATTCCCAGTGGCTTTCTATAATATAAACAAGGACCTGGATAGCCAAAACCAAAAACTTCCTTCACTTCTGTAAATTGCGGTGGACATGTATATGTATAATTTGCAAGTGACAATGGGTATGCAGTCCATAAACTAGTGACAGATTCAGTGAGGCAACAAGCGGTCCATTCTCCAAAGAATCTCTTATGAGTATCTAGTAACACATTGCTTGAGGCTGTCCTTGTCTTTCTTGCCAGAGGAGCAGCCTTACCCTTTGTGCGTAAAGGTACATACTGACCATTTTCCAAAACCCATGATACCCCACACAGTGTTATTAACAACAAAACCACAAGAACAACACAAGTTATTTTCTGTTTGCGGGTGAACACCATATTATGCTGGGCAACAAGAATCACTGGCTGCTTTTCCACAGCAACCATTCTACCAAAGGAATGCATAACAAATGATGAAAAGGGGGCAAAAAGCGGAAGAAATATACAAGTTCCCAGTGTCCGTCAGATCCTCACTAGTACAGGCTCCTATTGTCCATCAATACCTTGGTGCTCTTGTGCATCGGCAGTGGAGCTTGCTCTGTCCTAAGCTTGTATCCCACGTGAATCAGGATGGTATACCTGCAGGGTACGCTTCAGTCTACCCTATCTAATGTTCAGACAACTAAAATAAAGTACGTAGAAATCCCTCACTAATCTCAACTAATGCCGTTGGTACTAGGCATCGATACAACCTATTTTACGCAGTCCATCCCTAATCTCTTTTCTCCTTAGAGGCAGTTTCGCTCAGCCTAGGGCGCAAATTGTAGCTGGTAACCCCAGGCACCGTGTGATCAGTGAACAAAGGCTCTTGGATAGCTTGTACTTCTGAAGAAACAACCTCGTTCAGCACAACTGCATTTTCCTTATCCGTCTGCATCCAGGTTAGCTGGGCATCGCTGAATGGGACAAGCCGAGGCACCTGCTTGCACTCTGAGTCCTGATGCAATCCTTAACCCACTGATCGTAGGGTAGAGGTAAAGGAACCCTCCGACAGTGGGTTGCATGAACCCGGTTCTTACGGCCAGCAACTTTCACAGCAGTACGTGTCCCCAATAAAACCTGTTAAGGTCCCTACCAGCATGGCTCCAAACTTTTCTTCCTCTGAAAGTTGTGCAACAGTACGTAATCTCTGGGCTGGATATTGTGGTTGGGTCCCTCTGGTGTAGAAGATAGGGACTCACGCACCTGTTGGTGAATCGAACGTAAATTCTCTGTTAACTGGCCAAGATATTCAAGCAATACAGGGTACTCAATATCGGAAAATTTACGAGGACGTGGGATACCCCAGACATTTGCCGGGCGCCCAAACACGACCTCATAAGGAGATATTCCTGTCCTAGAATGAGCTGATGTTCTTGTTGACAAAAGAGCTAATGGTAAAGCATCTGGCCACTTTAACCCTGTAGTCTCTTGTATTTTTGCCAATTTCAGTTTGAGAGTACCAATGTACTTCTCAACCAAACCCGCTGACTGTCGATGATTAGCAGCATGGAATTTCTGCTTCACATGAAGACCCTCACAAATCAATTTAATAACTTTGACATTAAAATGACTTCTGTTGTCATTCCAGATAACTCGGGGCAAGCCGAAAAGAGGAAAGGGAGTACCTTTGCAGTCAAAATGGTTGTATTATCTTTAGTGGGATAAGCCTCAACCCATTTAGTGAATGCACATAAAACCACCAGAACATACTGCAGATTATTGCATCTTTCCAATTCAATATGGTCCATTTGAAGAACTTCAAAAGGAAAAGTGGGTGGTGTAAAATTACGGGTAGTGTGGGGGTAGCCTTCCCTGGATTATGCATCATGCAGACCATGCAATATTTCACCAAATGTGCAGCTGTCTTTTTTTTTTTTTGTCCTCATTCACGCCCTTGGTGATGAAATAGTAGTGCATGGAGATAGACGTACTGTCACAGATAAACTGGTAGGGGCACTGAATAATGCGAGGTGGGTCGCCCCTCAGTACATTTATTATACTCCAACAGCACCACACTAGAACAACCAACAGGGTAGTATGCTGCAGTCAAATACCCAATCTTGTAGTAGGTCACCCTATTGGGTATACAAACATTAAAAAGAAAGAATGCCAAACAGCGTAATCATTGGACTTTGGGGGGGGGGGACCCATGGTCAAGTACTCAACTGTGACCAGTTTAATAAAAAACCAGAAGTTTCTCTTGTCTGGATTGCCCGATCTTAATAGGTCCATTTTTGATGTTTGTAGCACCGAAGTGCGCCAGTCCTGCAAGGTGGGAGGTAACGGGTCTTTCCATTTCCTACAAATCTCTCTTCTGGCTAACAAAATGCCATAAAAGAGTAAATTCTTGGCCAGACCCTGAAACTCTGGTGCGACCCCAAAAATTATAAGAGCAGGACATAGCAGGACTTGAGAGCCTAAGGCCGTAGTGAGTGTGAGGCACACCGCGTTCCAAAAAGGCAATAACAGAGGGCAATCAAAAAACATGTGCAGGTCAGAAGCCGCCCTCAGACCACATTTAGGGCATGCCACTGCTGAATTGTTTGGAAATTTCGAGAGTCTCTCTGGCGAATAGTAGGCCCTGTGTAGGGTAAAAAGGTGGTTTCGGCGCAGCCAAGAAGGTTTCACTATATTCCACATGATCTTAAAAGACTCAAACCACAGGTTCTCCACATTTTGGTTGGTAATATGTGCGGCCCATAGTATGTCGGGCAGATGGAACTCACTCTAAACCTCCTCCAATAGTAGATTGTACCAAAATGAAACCTCTTTCTTAGTTGGAGGCTTATCTATTAAGAGGGAGACCGTGTTGCTATCGCCCCCTAACAAAAATCTGCCCTTAGCAGAAACCTGTGAGTGTGCCCAGCTTCGTATTTGCAGGTATTTAAACCTGGAGAGTCCTGACCCTATTTTAGAGAATAACACCTCCCACGGGAGTAAGCTACCCTCCACGAAAAGGTCGCCCCACACCTCCAGTCCTGCCTCACTTAGTGGTACTGCAAGACTATCAAGGAGCCAACTCGGAGACCCGGGTGAATTCCACAGTGGAGATCTACTAGAAAAATAATCAATTTTTATGGAACGCCTAAGTTTCACCCATGTTTTAGATATATCTTGCAATACCTTCAATTATTAATTTTTTTTAAACTTGGGGTCGCCAAACTTAAACAAAAATGCATGTTCAGCTATTTTTTCCCCTCTAAGCAATGCTGCAAACATATACCCACAAGCGGAATTAGTGTGTGATTTTAGCAACATCCTAGCATGGGAAAATTGAAAAGCCCATGCGTATAGCTGTATATCAGAAGCCGCCAAACCACCATTTTCTCTACGACGCCTGAGTTTCTTCCAGGCTACTCTAGGAATGTGGTCATTCCAAATAAAATAACTTATATCACTTTGAAGTTTGGCTATCGTAGAAGGTTCGAAAAAAAGAGGGATGGTATTAAACAAAAAGGAAACTTTGGGAAGGATGGACATTTTTATTAAATTGGCTCTACCCAATCAGGATAAGGGAAGCGAAGACCATGATTTCATCAGCCTACGACACTCCTTAGCAACGGACAAAAAGTTTGATGGAACTATTTCGTTTATATCATTATATATATTTAGGCCCAAATAACGTAAAACAGAACTCAGCTGAGCCCCTGCCACCGGCTCAGGGTCGTTCCAGACCATAATATCCGTCTTCGAGGTGTTAATTTCGTACCCAGACACGTTGCCGAAGTCCTGGGCCAGTGCAATTACAGTTGGAAGGGCCGAGCGGAGTTCAGAGGAGAAAACTAGGACATCATCCGCATACAGGGCTACCTTCTTCTCCCATCCCTCAAAAATAAAGGGCTTTATGTTACAATCGTCCCGTAGCCTTTGAGCAAAAGGCTCAATATATAGGTCGAATAGGAGGGGAGAAAGAGGGCATCCCTGGTGGGTACCGCGCGTGATGTTAAATGGATTAGTTAATTATCCATTGACAAGTAAAGAGGCAGACGGATTCTGATACAAAAGTCCTGAATTTCTCGCCGATGTTAAATTTCCCCAGGACCTCCGATAGGTAAATCCAGTTGACCCTATCAAAGGCCTTGGTGGCGTCTAGGGTGAGAACAGCCAGGGGAAGTGATTTTACAGAAGCCATGTCAATGGCTCCTATGAGATCATAAGTCAGCTAATTTTGCTGGCGCCCCCTTACAAATCCCTTTTGGTCTACGTGCAAGATACTTGAAGCAACTGCCCCCAACCTGTTTGCCAACACTGACGCAAAGATTTTATAATCAGTGTTTAAGATAGAGATAGGTCTATAAGACCCACAGCAGGTTGCCGATTTTCCTGGTTTCAGTATCAATGTTATTGAAGCACTGTTCCAAGAAGTAGGAGGGGGCATTCCATCTTGAAGGAAATAATTAAACAGTTCAGTCAAAAAAGGGAGGATTGTTAAGTTCAAAGCCTTGTAAATGTCCGACGGCAAGCCATCTGGGCCAGAAGTCCTCCCCTTTTTACTACTGATTATTGCCAGTCTAACTTCTTCCTGGGAGATAGGATCTTCCAAAACAGCACGTTGTTCTTATGACAGTGCAGGAAGAGAAACTCCCGCCAACCAAATTTCAACTTGTTTGATTTCAATATTTTTGTCCTCACGGTATATTTCACTGAAAAATTCCCGCAGAGCCCCCCTGATATCTGCATCTGTAGAGTATGTTGTATCACCAGAGATAATTGAATAGATATTATTTCTAGCCTGCTCAGTCTTTGTCTTCCAGGCTAGCAAATTTCCAGCCCCCTCACCATACTCAAAATGGGCCAATTTACTTACTTCCCATCTCTCTAGGACCCGAGCTTTTAAAACTGAACCCAACTCCCCTTTTAGCGTAGCTTCTTTATTTTGCCACACCTGTACTGTGGTCGCAGGGGCATCCGGGTGCATGGCTATTTCTGTCTGCACTCTGGCCATTTCCATTTCCAAGGAAGTCACAGCTTCTCTATAGATCTTATGTTTATAGGTAGCTTTATTTGTTATAAATCCCCTTAAGAAGGCCTTTAGTGAATCCCATACGCCCCCAGGGGAAGCTGTTCCAATATTATCCTCCAAAAAGTGCTGCACCTCCACATTAAGAGCATTAATAACATCCAACGAGGAGAGCAATGAACGATCAAATGACCAGTTTCTCGGATGACTCTTAGGAAACCCCTCCAGTTCTAAGTGAATAGCCGCGTGGTCTGATAAATGAAAGGGGAGATGGGAAACTGATTTCACTAAATTAACTAAGGGTTGACTAATCAAAATAAAATCGACTCTTGACTGGTGGTGGTATCTGTAGTTGCGGAATGTAACACCTCTTTGTTGCCCATGCAATGATCTCCGGATATCATTATACCCTAACTGCTTCATACTATCCTGCAGAAAAGACCTAGTTTTAGATAAAGTCCTGGCTCTGTTAGAAGGAGACTTATCCAATAGAGGATCCAAAACTATATTAAAATCTCCTGCAAGAATAACCGGCTCAGGAAATAGATACAGGTGAGAAAAAAGAGTCTTCAAAGCTGACGGGTCGTCCTGATTTGGACCATAGTATCCTATTATAGTAATTGGGGACCCCGCTATGATCACTGATGCAATTGCCCATCTACCGCCAGGGTCAACCAATTTAGACACCAACCTCGATTTTATTGATTTTTTAAAAATTATTGCCACACCTCTAATGTGTACAAATTGCGACGTCATTATACATAGATCAATCCACTTATTTTTTTTAACCAACAAAAGCATTTCAGATTCAGCAAGATGAGTCTCCTGGAGTACTATAATCTGCGCATCTGAATCTCGAAGATACTGCATTATATTATTTTTTCTAGGATTAATACGCAATCCATTAGTATTCCAGGAGAGAATCGCTAATTTACTCATTGTAATAGAGATCCCACACCAAGACTTTTACCATCAACAGCAACACTATAATACCTGTAGCGACACTGCAGAATTTATAAGGGAGCAAGCCCACCAGTATACATACCACCAGAATGAAGAAAGAACAATCATATATTCATCAATCAGCAGCAATAAACTCAAAGCTAAACCAGAGCGAAAATGAGGAAGATTTTTATGTTTTTTCCCTAGCCCCCCCAAACCCCTCCCTGTGCCCCAAGCTACCCCTCCACCCCCCTGGGAAACCCTTGCTCTATCTATCTGGAAGAACCAGATGATAGCGCCCCATCCTCGGTTCCCACCGTACCGTGAGAGTGAAAGGCCAAGACATTAAACCTATACTATATACCTTATACCTATACTGAAACAGTGATTTTCTATTCCACAGATCATTTTAAATTTTTGTTTTATATGTATATATTTTATTTTAATTTTTTTTTCCTTCTTGTACACTTTCATATTTAAGCTTGCCTTATCAGATTACAAAATGGTTTCTTGCTGTACTCACATACATTATTAAGGGCTTATCTCTCTTTTAACCTGATGCTCCTTTGTCTTCGCCCGTAGTTAGTAATAGCTCATCCGCTGCCTGCACTGATCTGATATTATGCATACTATTCTTGTACATTACTCTCAGTGTTGTCGGAAAGACTAGTTGAGCAACTGCCCCATAGCTTCTAAAAGCCTCAAGCCTCTTCCCAAACTCCCACTGTTTGTCAAGTGTGGTCCTAGACAAGTCAGATCATAGTCATAGTCATAGTCATATGTTCTTACTTCTTATATAGCGCGCGAATCACCAAAAAGGTCTCAAGGCGATTGAATCTGAAAATTGAATCCCTTACCACTCACAGATTTCTGCTTTAGGGCCAGATTAAGAATGGTCTCCTTAAGTGAGTAAGTGTGGAAGTTGACCAATATTTTTCTTGGTTTGGTCCTATGGGGGTTCTTCCTGAAAGGCTCTCTATGTATGCGTTGGATGTCTAAAGCTAATTCTTCCACAGACTGATCCAAACGTAATGCCTCTTTCAACAGTAAGATGCCAAACTGCTTGATATCTGAGCCTTCCTTGTCCTCCGGAATATTCAAAATACGAAGAATATTCCGTTGAGCATTATTCTCAAGGGTCTCCATTCTCTCTGCCAATGCTTGGTCTTCTTTCCTGAGCGTTGTGATATCCACTTTTGCTTGATCCAAATGTAAGGACAAACCCGTTGCCGTGTCCTCTAGTGACTCTGTTCTTAAGGTAAGATCACTTAACTTCTTATCCAGGGACTCACAAAAACATCTAATGTCGGCCTGATTTTATGTCAGCAGACAGAGTTGTGAACATCCCCTGTATAGAAGCCTGCAGGGAGGCGGTCAAGGTTGCATTATCACAATTAACTGGTGAAGCACTGGCACTAGAACTGGAAGAAGGAGCCTGTGCACAACCTTGTGCACTATCTTGTGTACTGTCCCCTTGCGTTGAACCATCAATGGGGCCAGCAGTTAAGAATGGAGGAGCCAGCAAAAGTGGCGGAGCCAATGGTGGAGCCAGAACCAAGGCTAGAGGCGGGGGGTGACCCGACGGACCAGAAGAACCCAAACTTTCCAGCACAGGGACCAAACTCTCAGGAACTTCAGTGAGAGTAAGGATGCCAGCAGTCTCGTCCTCTCTATCCCTATCCCTATCCAAGCCTAAATCAGCTTCCATGTTAGCATCTAGATTTTCTGGGCCATCTGCACCACCCATCGCCATGACAATTGAGGTGTTATTAGACAAGACCCCAGTATTTGCTGCCTCCTCAGGACCCACAACCTCTAATAGTGGCCTTTCTGGACAGGCCTGGGGAGAAAGTTTATCCGATAGCAGTAACACTTGAGGGATCGCCTTAAAGTATGACCTAAGCGATGGAGTTATCCTGGACTCAACACTAGCAAAGCTAGTGGATTTACATTTAGAATTAGAGTATTTAGGCCCCTTAGTTGTTTTCCTCGTGTACGCACGCTTAGCCTTGACCTGCCCTGTCAAGTAGGAGTAAAGTTTCTTTTTCGCGCTATCGGTGTTACCAACACAAGCAGAAACCACTGGCTTGGGCACCTCTAAACTTAGGGCAGTGATTGTCTAAATACATCGAGGCAGCGGAAGGTCTAGACCATTCTCAATCTGGGTTTAGACCCAATCACAGCACCGAATCTGCCCTCCTCTCCGTGACCGATAACATCAGGATGGCACTGGTGGAGGGGGCTCTATGATTCTGGTGCTGTTAGATTTATCCGCTGCCTTTGACACGGTATCACATGAGATTCTTCTCGGTTGTCTGAGGGAGGTGGGTATAGGAGGCTCGGCTCTGTCCTGGTTGGAGAGCTTTCTCACTGGCCGCTCACAAGGAGTCAGATTGGGCTTCCTTCACTCCATCTCAAGGGAGCTCACCAAGGGAGTGCCACAAGGCTCATGTCTAAGCCTACACTTTTTAATGTGTATGTGGCCCCCTTGGCTGACATTGTGAGAACATATGGGTTCACCCCGGTGTCGTATGCTGACGACACCCAGCTTCTGTTCCCTTTTCAATCCCTCACACCTGCAATAAAAAAATCTTTTGCGGATGGTATGAGGGCAGTATCAGATTGGATGGCCTCAAATTGCCTCCAATGCAATGTAGGCAAAACAGAGGTTAGTAATGGACTTCTCATCTCGGCCAATGAGGAACAACTTAATAGACTACAAGTGGCCGAGAACACTGCGGCATCACTGGTTCTCAATGCCTTACCTAGGACCCCCTCACGTCCCCTTTTGAATAAACTTCATTGGCTGCCTGTCCGGCAGCGCATTAAGTATAAAATCTGCTGCACAGTACATAAGAGTCTCTTTGGATCTGGCCCTAAATATTTGACTGAAAAGCTCAATTTCTATTGTCCTGGACGCTCCCTGCGTTCCAGCAATCAATTACTACTTCAGGTCCCCAGGATTAAAAGGATTAGGCAGGGAGGCCGAGCTCTCTCCTGTAAAGGCCCCATTCTCTGGAACTCACTCCCTTTCACTCTGAAACAAAATACTAACTTCCAGTCCTTTAAGAAGTCTCTCAAAACATTTTTATTTTCGACTTCCTAATTATTCTATAGACTATAAAACTTGATTGGGCATTTCCAGCAATAGCGCAAGCGCGGAGATACCCCTTCGGGGGTCGATTCCTGCGCTATACAAGAATATAAATAAAATAAATATAAATATTGGATTAGAGTGGCAAGATGCGGAGAGTGTAGTGTTTTGTGCTTGTACTCCTCCACTTTTTTTCCCTTTTTTTGACTCTCTTTTTGGCCCCTTGCGTTTGCGCTTTCTCAAATGTGGTGACCCCCCTACACCCGGCCTGAATAAATCACCGTCCGGAGATATACTGATGGACTCACCTCGAGTAGTACCCCCCGACCTGCGTTGAGCCCTCACCACCTTTAGCACCTTCACCGCAGTCAGCAGATAGCTCTCCTTCCTCCGGTGTTTCTTCCAACATCTCTGTTATTATCTCCACCTTGGCAGCAGAACCCCCAGCGGCTCCACGACTTCCCGGGAGAAGAGAACGGATCCTACGTCTTCGTCGGAGCTCCAGGGCGGCAAGACTCCAAACCGGCAAGCCCAGCACCCGCAGTGGCAAAAACACAGGCGAGCTCCGGCTCTGTCCCAAGCCCTTCAGCAGTGATGCAGAGCCAACGCCTACAACAGCAGGAAACTCCGGCGAGAAGCACGCCGAGGAAAACGCCCCTTCCAAACACATGGGGTCTAATGGAAACGAAAACGCCAAAATCTACGCAATATTTAGGAAATGGTTTGGGTTAGGGAGTTAGCAACACAATAACAGAATGTTATTTGTTATTTTCACGCAAGGCATATCGCAGAATATGTAGCCCGGAACTATCCAGAGATATCACGGACGGGAACCCAGGAGCGGAGCACTGCCGCAGCTCAACCGGCTGCCGCCATGTTCCCCCCCCAATGTGCAGCTGTCTTAGAGATATTGTCATTCTGCCATACAGGGCGTAACAAATTACAAAGGCCTTTTGCACTAATGAGAGCTGGATCATGCGCCAAGTAACCACAGGAAGAACATATGCATTTGTTAACATCCATCTCTGCTTCCCTGATTCATCAATCCAACATCCTTCCTCATTTAACTGTGCTGTGCTTTCCTGCCATTCCGCTAATTCTTCCATTGTGGCTTCACTTTGTATCTCCTTTACATTTTCATGGGTATTCTCAAACATGACAACTTCAGGAACCCATCTAGCTGGACCTGCTACAAACATGTGTTTCATCTTTCTTTGGGCTGTTTCCTTAGCTGTCTGATTTGCTAAAGCATTTCCTCTACCCACGTCATCAATTAACCTTCCTGTGGGCACTACACTTGATTATGGCCAACTTCTTGGGGAGCGTTAAAGCGAACAAAAGCCTCCATATGAGGTGCCCCTCCTGAATCCTGGTGCCATGAGAAGTAAGGAGCCCTCTTGTGATGTATTCCTATAGGTACTGTATCGATTCCCCTATTCCTGACCCTGGTTTGGTTAATAATTAACTAGCAGCCATCCAACGGTGCAAGAACCGTTATCTGATTAAGCCACACCACGGCACAGAAGCGCGTTATCTGATTAGGTCATAACGCATGCCATCTAATTAGACAAGCGATATTCCTCCAGCCCCTGATAAGGCATACGGAGTTCTCAAAACAAATCAAACCTACAGCGACCTGGGAAATTCCCATAGCCATTGTTTTGATTTCACCGAGAACTTCAGCAAAAGAATGTGCGAACGAGCCCGTTCATATGACATCCTTATTGACGTATATATGTCCATCCTTACGTCAATCTCGGCACCTTTCAGGTATAAATATTACCGACATTGCCTTAAGCAAACACATGCGGTGGTGACGAGATCGGAGCAGCGAGACGTGCTGAGGAGCCCAGCAGAGAGCGAAGCCCACAGACGCTGCCCCGCCTTCCTGACGCGCTGAGAACGAGACGCTGTCTTTCTCCTGCCAAGAAATCCAGCTCCGGCGCTTCCATGCAGCCCTCGCAGGCAGCTGGAATATCAAGACCTGGGATAAGAGATACCAGCCCTCCATCATTCTAGATCTCAGGTACAGAACTGAATAACCCCTTGCAGAGAATTCTCGAATCAGTCCCTTGGCAAAACAAACTTAACTTAAACTGCTACTTATCTACTCCCGCCCACGTATTAGGCTTAGGTCAGGTACATTGGGGTAGGCGTGGTTAGAAGCACCAGTTGAGTACGATTAGTCAAATGTATATATGTATGTATCTATTTTATCCATTTTAAAGTATCATATGGCTCAGAAACCATATCAATGCTTTTACAGTATTATTTTATAATTCTGTCTCTACTGTATGCACTTTACTTAACTACAAGTATTGCAATAATAGCGATTCATTTCTCTTGTATGAGAAAAGAGACTGATCAATAAATAACATCTTTTATTTAACCACGCCCATCTCTTATTTCTCTACAAACTGGTGAAACTAAGAATGCACGTACTGACTGAGTAAAATAAGTTGTCTATTGTTTTCACACGACTCTAGAGATACACTCTTGATTAGGGGAGAGCAAAGTTGTCATGTTCTATGGTTGTCAGAAACTAAATCCCTTCTTGTCTATCCAGGGAGGTTAAATTCCTCCTTGTCTATTCGAGAAAGTTTCTAGTGAACTCTGAGCTAGCTGGCAAACACAAACCTTTAAGTCTAATATCGTCGGTAGAAGACCTAGTTAACCTCTGCCCTAGGTCTATACTATTGAAGATATTATTCCAATGCGCAGAGCCTATTGGGATAATAGGAACTTCACTACATGGCGCCCAACGTTTGGATAGGCGATAAAACTAACGCAAGACATTAGAGTAACTCAGTCGTGCTTTTTCACACAGAACCCCTTTTTTCCCATAATACTCCAAAGACGTCTGGAGTGGGTGAAAGGTCATATCCGCCAAACCTCGCAGGAGGAGACTCCTATGTATGGTTCATGGTTTACTCAACGTTGAAGCATAAACTGTTCCAAAATATTGTGCATCTAATCTTTGTTTCCATAGAAACCTGATCTGCAAACAAACAGAATAACCTTCCTGTCAGTAAAATGACAGAAAGTGAAGAAGAAAGGGAGACAGTTAGACTAGCAGCTGAACTCCTAGAAGCAGATAATACTCTGCTGGAAAATGACCCAGATGCAATACTCATCCCGGTCAACATAAGGAAATCTATAACCCTAAAACTTATAGAAAATGGACTAACACCAAGAGGTGGTACAGTCATATTCGTAATTGAGGCACACGAATATCGGCAGACAGAAGTATTCTATTCATGGATAAACTTTCCAGCAGCAAACGCTGTAACAAAGGACTTCCACTATTACAAAATAGAGGAACCTCCTAGTGAGTACACTCCTTTCGAGGAAGTGGAAATACCACTCAAATTCCAAGAGCACCTGCTCTTGTTTCATGGCGCCCTAAAACATAATAATCACATCACCAGGCTCGGTCCACTAGGTAGACCAGGAGCAACGTGGCCGGTCCTAGCCGGATATACACCACATCCAGACATTGAAGAAATGCCTGCACCAGAGCTTTTAGCACAGCTAAAACAATTAATAAAAATACATAGACAGTTAGTCCAATATGTAATGCAGACTTCAACAATCCAACCAGAAATTAAAGTTCCACAGCTGACCACTCATCAGGGGAACACAAATAAAATTACACCACAGAACATACAGTCCTGTCTAGGTAAGGTACCCGCAAAACGGGAACAAATTCCTTTCTGGCTAAAACAAAAAATAACTCAAATAGAGGCAGTGTTTCCAGATACCACCCCTGTTGAGAAACATAGGATTCTGACTGTCAATGGGAATCGCACCACATGTGGAGGACTGTGACACTTGGGGAACAGTCTTTGCTTCCATTTACACAAAAACACATGGTGTACCATCCATGTCAGTAATACCAGATGTGCTAAAACAGATTCAAGATGAATACGGTCCAGAACCCGCTTTAACTCTCGGTATGAAATTACTGAAAGACTTCAAGCAGGTCTCTGCAATATTATTAGCCAACATAAAGGGAGAAGCAGCAAATGTGGCGATTCGCCAGAGGTTAAAAGAGACAAATATAGCAGACTAACCATCTGAAATTGCCAGAATCATAGAAAAATCCTATGAAGAACTAGGAAGAGATAGTTTGGGTGGAATACCAGTGAAACCCCAACTAGTTGAAAGTCCTGAAAAGGTATTTATAAAAAATTATTTAAACACTCAAAAAAAGAGCTGGGATGGAAATAAACAATCCAATCCTAAAGAAAAAAGATTCCAGTCCAGAGGAAGGTCTCCTCGGCGGAGAGAAAGATCTCCCGACCAAGGACGCAAGTCTCCCCAAAGGGAGCCTCCTGTGAAAAAATACAACCTTAGAAATAGGGATAATATAAAGAAACCTGATAGATATCAAGATATTGATGCACGTCCCTCTCAATCTTTTCAGACTACCTCGCAGAAATCGGAAAGAAGAGGACGATCAGAACAAAGGGAAGAGCACGTCAAGTCCAAAGACAGAGAACCTGCTCATCTGAATAAAAAATTACAATTTCCAAAAAAGAAGGTAGCCAGTATTAAAGTAATCAACAATGCCGAGAATACTGAGGACACAGCTGAAAAACGGAGAATGGGCTCAGACAATGCTAGACAGCGCAGCAGAAGTGAGCATTGCTCGCAAAGTCCTTATGAATCATCTGGAGACAGTGGACACGAATGAATACATTCAGGTGGAAACTGCAGATACCAGAGTTAGCAAACCTCATAAAATATATGAAATAACATTGCGTATAGAAGGGGATAAGACTAGAAAAATAAGGGGACTATTTTGGGATAATCTGTCCAAGGGCTATGACATCCTTCTAGCTGAACGAGACTGGCCTCCAGAGTTTGTCAGGGAGTGCCCACATGGCAAAGAAATAATTATGCCTGCCTTCTCAAACCATATTCCAATTCATAAAAAGTATACACTTGCAAGAAAGTGGGCAGTAGCTCAAGCCCCTGCCTTATATAAAAATCATGTGGGATGGGATGAGGACTCTCCTCCTCACAAAATCCAGTTAAAATCACAACCTACTGCACAGAGGCAGTACCCGATTAAGCAAGAAGCTAAAAAACAGGTAGAAGAGATCCTAGATCAACTTGAATACCAGGGGGTGATTGAAACTTGCACCTCACAAATGAATAATCCTTTGTTTCCTGTCTCCAAGCCAGACAATTCATATCGTCTTGTTTTGGACTACAGACACCTTAACTCATGTTGCAAAACATTTGCAGTACAAAACTCGCATAGTGCTGCACTAATGAATAACATAGTGCGCAAAAAATACAAAACCACATTAGACATTTCTAATGGATTCTTTTGTCAAAATATAGCACCAGAGAGCAGATATTTGACGGCGTTCTCAATAAATGGCACGCAAAAGAATTTCTGTTGTTTGCCCCAGGGGTTCAAGAACAGCCCAGGATTATTCTCAGCGAGAGTAACAGAGTTCCTACAAACATATGATGACGAGGCATTATCTTATGTCGACGACATCTATCTAACAGATGATGACTTGGATACTCACTTGAAGAGAGTGAACACCATAATACTTGGGTTTGCAGCAGAGGGTTACAAATTCAACTTTAAAAAGTCAAGAATTGCCCATCTAACAGTCCTGTTTTTAGGATATGAACTATCAAGTGAAGGCAAAAGCCTGGCTGACAATTTCCTAGAGAAATGTGCTGTAAACCAAGCACCTAGAACACTGAAAAACTTACAATCAATTCTAGGCTTCCTAACTTCGGAAGAACTTACATTATAATTTATGCAGAGAGAATTAAACCTCTCTATGATCTAATAAAACCAGATTTTAAAAGAATCAATTGGACTCAAAAACACACAGAAATTTTGAGATCGTTACAAACAGATATGTTAGTTAAAACAAAACTACAAACACGTGACAACACACGCAACCTTGTGATTCGAGTCATCCCAGGAAGATGCGGATACACATACCTGACCTCTAATGAGGGAGAGAAGGTACCAATAGCATACAAATCACATTTGTACACAAAAGCTGAAATGAAATTTAGCCCAACGGAAAAAATTCTGACCGCAGTACAGACTGCTGTAGCAAAGGAGCGGGCCCTAGCACAGGGTAAACGAATAATAATCGTGACACCTATACCAGCCCTAGAGGCGGTAACAAAGGCAAGCATTCCGAATGCTAAAGCACTCCATCCAAGGTGGATACAGTGGGCTAACTCTCTTGCTGCAACAGACGTGGTATACGAATTTGATCCAAATTTAAAAACACAAGAATTTCTCCAATATGAATTCGAATGTCCCCCGCCGACCGAAATTCTGCCTCTAGAACACTACGGCTGTATAATATATACAGACGGATCAGCACAACCCGCAGTGGGGGGTAAGCAAGCCTACAGTGCTGCGTGCGCGATTGTTAAAGGTCGCTGGCACGAAGGAAAATTTAAACCTGTGGTCACTAAAACGCAATCTCTAGGAGACTGTACAGCTCAAAGAGCAGAACTACTGGCATTCAAGATGGCGCTTGAAAATACCAATCGAGAATTCCCCACACTTATTGTGTGTGATTCGTATTACTGCGTCCAATCTTACAATGAATACTTGCAGATCTGGGTTCAGAATGGTTTTAAAGATGCAAAAGGTGGCACAATCAAACATAAAATGCTTTGGGAACAGATAGTTCTTTTGCAAAAGGAACTACAAAAGACTCACGTGATACATACACTGAGTCATCAACGTGATGGCATTCACGTTGCAGGGAATTCATTGGCTGATGAAGCAGCGAAGGCAGCAGTGCAAACGGCTTCCGTAGCTGCTATCACCCGGTCAAAAACAAAAATAGACAGCGAAATATTACAGGCTGTCAGCGCTACAGAAAAAGATGCGATAGAAACACTCCCGAAAGGCTTTCCAGTAAAGTACTCATACATAACTGATGCAAATAATGTTCCGTTTGCTCGAATCCCTGGAGTGGGGGATAGGGCAATTCCAAACATGGAACATAGGTTAGGACTCATTATAGAGGCACACGAAGGACTCTCTTCTGTACATGCTGGCGTTTCAGCCACAGTATCATTATAAAAACAGAGATATTGGTGGCCACAAATGAGAAGACAAACAAGGAACTATGTTCTAGAATGTGAAACATGTCAACGAATGAAAGTATCAACAGTGAAACGACCAGCACAGACGCCCCTTCTAATCTCAGATAAACCATTAGCCTGTGTTTACCTGGACCACTGTGGTCCCTTACAAAGGGATGGTAACTATAAATATATCTTGGTCGCAGTGGATTCATGCACGAGATTCATATGGATGTGGCCCCAGCGATCGGCTGACGCCCGAACTGTTATAAAAGATTTGCGAGTCTTTATCAGCACATACGCAATTGGCATGCTACATTCTGACCAAGGTCCTGCTTTTAGCTCCCGGGCTTATAAGGAGGCCATGACCAGCATGGGCATTGCATTGCGGTACTCTTGTCCATTTCATCCCGAGGGAAACGGAATCGTAGAAAGAAAAAAACGTGACATAAAGCAATCTATAACAGCAAAGGTATTAGGTTCGGGAGCTGGGTGGGTCAAACATTTAATAAGTGTCCAACGTAGTCTAAATAACCTGCCAAGGAATTCTCTGAAAGGGTTCAGTGCGTACGAACTATTGTTCGGGACTAGAATGATGATCCAAGATCTAGATAGTCAGACTTCAGTGGTTAAAGACAAAAGCTTTGATATCAAAGATCGTTTGGCTATTTTACAGGACTTAAATGAAACAAGAAAAGACCTGAGCAACATAAAGCTGAAACAACAGCCAACAACCACTGAAGAGAAACCACCTGTCCCAGCAAGGCCTGTCTGGATTCCAAAAGTCGGGGATCTAGTCAGAGAAAAGATTGCGGTAAAGAAGGAATTTGGGCCTTCTTACAGAAAAACAGTTCCTGTCTTGTCTATCAACGGGACAAGATCAGTAGTACTACCGCCCCTTGCTGGTAAAAAGGAGAACCGAGTTGTATCCATCGACCTGGTTAAACCACAATCATGTGGCCGATAACAAACAGTAGGCCAAGTGGACTCCCAAGAAGTAGCAGAACACCAATGTTTGCTACGAATACAGAGGCTCAAACTGGAAGACTGATCACCTTTGGAAAATCTACAGTGAATCAACAAGGACTATGCAACAAAGCAATGGAACTTGAACCTCTTAAAACCCAAATTAAAACTTTTCATCAAGAAACAACAACCTATGATGATGTAACTGCAGACTTTGCTAATGAAACAAAGCAAAATCCAAAAGCAATTGGAACGATTGACAGAACAGCATCCGGCTACTTCATCAACTTCGATGATTCATCTGAAGACCTGAGTGAAGCAAAGAAACAGCCATCAGCAAAAACTTTTAAAGACAAAGCTAAGGAACTTTTTCAACAGCTGAAAGAAACCTATCTGATTTCTCCATGGATTGAATTTTGGGTGGCCTTCGGTGCATTTATCCTCATTCTTTGGCTCATCTTAGTACTATGCTTGGGACATTTCATTGAAGGAAAATATGCTACAATGGACACAGCAAGCCAGAAAATCAACTTGGTCCTTAAACCACACACATCTTCACACATCGAGAAAAGAGAACTTTCTTCAGTGAACTTCACAGCCAATCCTATACCAGGCGGTGTAGCATGGGACAAAACTGATTATGAAATCTATGGTCCGGTTGAAATCCTGAAGTATCCACACCAATTCAAGATCTCATTGAGTGACTTTGTAAAACCGAGCTCATTTGCTGATGATTGGGACTTTAAAAGTATTAATGATATGATGTCTGATCTTGTGATGTCTGCTAAATTCACAGAACATGATTATTTGCAGGGTTCGTCTAATTATGATCAGATGTTCTGCTATAACCACTATGGTAACCATTATCTACATAAATCTGCACAACCTAGAAATGTTTTGAATTATAACCAATGGGAACATTGTGCTACTCCTCCAAAAGATAGCTCGAAAACATTTTATGATAAATATTCATACTTTTCAGGGTTTAACATAAGTAATGCAGAAACATTTTATTTCAAATTGTCAAATAAGACAGGTATGAAGACCATGCTTACAAACACAAAATTGATATATTCCGATTCATTCTTTGAACAAATGAATACATTTGGGTTTGATTTCTGGAACAATAATATTGAAGCAAAAACTGTTTGGGGTACAAGAGATTGGCAAGTACAAGGTATAGAATCATTGTTTAGAGCCTGCATGATCCCAGAACAAATTATATTTTTGAACGACAGTATTCAACAAACTACCTGTCTTGGCTTAGCCAAAATCAAAGATTTGAACAAACCGTCTATTCCAAGCCAACAGTGAACAGTAATAGCTCTAAAGATGTTGAGATAGACGTAAACCATATTTTAAACCAAAACAGAACAGATCCTGAATGGAAAAAATGGTTGATCTGGCCCACAGATACAAATAACTGTCAAGACAGATTCCTGAACAAAATACAGGGGTTCACATTGACTAGGCCAGACCCTAGATATTCCCAAAGACAACATCCAGGGATAGTAACCACCTACAGCGTGGGCAAGCTCTGCCTTCAATGGCTACAAACGTCCACACTGGCTGAAATTAAGCAACACCTAACTTTACTTACAGAAGGTGCTGACTTGTGTAATTTCATATTGGGACCACGCAAACAGCGTCAAAAACGTTTCATAGCGGCCTCTATATATGCAGCTTATAACGAAGTTTGGAAAGTAACTCAAATTGAGACAGCAGAAAAAATACGGGAAATTGACCGTATTAATTTGGAAAAATCACTTTCTGTGGTGGACAATGGGTTAATGACTCTGTCCTCCAGAATATATTCTCTGGACAGCATTGTGTCTTCAGCAATCGATATAATATCGCAAGACTTACTGATGTTACAACACGGTCAGTCCCAATTGCGTTCTATTGTACAGCTTGGCTGGACGTTACAAAATCTGCGTTCTGGCTATGTGCCCTGGCGTTTAATCAACACAACGTCATTATTTAATATCTTTAACCTCACTGATAAACAAATCAGTTTGGCACAGAAGGGTGCTGACTATACAATTCTGAGCATTGAAAAACTTGAGAGATTACCATTGACAATGTCAGAACGACCTGTCATTGAATGGATAATACATGGAATAATAAATATTCCGATAACTACTTTCCAGTTTCAATTCTGCCAAAAATATATACAGGCAGGCCAGTATGAAAGGTTGGGTAAAGGATACATTAAGTCAATATGGAACTTGCCCTATACACACGAATGTGTAAGTAATAAAGGCCAGAAAGTGTTTCTCAGTGGCGATAATTGTGCAAGATCACTAAGTGGTACACTTCTGTGTCAGGGTATTAGTTTGCACCGAGCCTGTGAAGGGACTTCAAATAACCTTTCATGTTACCAGCTTGGCACACCTGCAACACGAATAGAACCATTCTTTAGGAGACTCTCGAACGGGAGTTACATTCTAATAGTAGATCACAGATGTTGTAGTTTGCTGCCCGGAAAACCTTATCTCATAACTGTGACTAGGAAGGTCATGTGCTGTGAACATGTATTGTTCCCCAGCGATTCTCCAGACAGGGAGGCAAGGTTATGGCCCGATTTGAAAATTGCTTCTATTCGAATAGATACTTTAAGCAGAATGAAGACTGTGCTCCTACAGACGCCGACAAGGCTCACGTCATCAAAAGAAACGTATGATCTCCAAGTTGCAAGGACAACAGAAGAGATTCATTCATTATTATCAACTAATTCCCCCATACATTTCGCAGAAATACTGAACGAAATCTTAAATATTTCTGATACCACTGGTATCTCCAGTGTATTTAAAGCAGTGTTTTCGGGTGCTTTAACTCCATTCAAAGCCATCCTGGGTATTTTTCCAGACTTTGTCCATTCCATTTTTGGCAGACTTCCTCTCCTTTTAGGACTAGTAGCGGGTATTCTGTTTTTGATCCTGTTATTTCGCTATGGCAAACCATGTCACAGACAAAACACCTGCGACAAGGGAAGAAATGATCCTAGCCATTGGCTACCGGGAAACTAAAATCCTTGGACTATCCCGGCTTAGAGACCTGAACATGACCTGGTTTCTTTCATTTAGACCAATGTGGCAAAGTTGTGTTATGCCTGTATTAAGGTGCTTGCTATGCGGCGAAGAATGCGTGTTGGACACCTGTCTGGCACTACAATCGGATGTGCCAATGGATGCAGATACCTTGTTGGGTCCGGTAACGGCTCATGCATTGTGCTGTCCCCAGCGGCTACCAATCCTGATGACGGCATTCGTGGAGTCTTCACCATTACGATTGAGGGGTAGTGAAGTACAAGATGAAAGCAGCATCAATCAGGTACGACCTTCAGTCAGCTATGCTGATCGAAACATCAATGGAGGCAATCATGCTCAGGCTCATGAATGCATGGTAACAACCTTTTCCGAATTAGTGGAACTTACGCAAGAAGCTGTTGACAGTTTTTTCAACAGTCTAAATGATATGATGTTTTCACCAGAGGAGCAGGAATAACTTTGAGCAAACTAGCACTCGGAGTTCCTCACATCCTGAATTTGGCCTTCAACTTTTTAAAGAAAAGCGATATAAAAAATGTTCTCATTATTTTTTTCAGACTGCAAGAACCTTTTCCCCAATTCCAAAATATTTACGATTTTTGGGACACTTATCTTCTGCTTAAAGTAGACATTATTCTTAGAGAACTAAATTTCTATTTTAGGTAGTCACGAGACAGTCGCTATCCTCTAGCACTATTATACATAACTTTATGATTGTGATGAAATGGTCTCGCATTCTTTTTTCTGTATTAAGAGCCATTTCATGTGTGGTTTTCGCATTTATTCATGCTGAATTTAAAAATATGCATTATATGTTTAGCATTATTAGACTGCTTGTGCATATAGTACACGTGATAGTACATGTGATTGTGTTTCATATATGTTATAATTCCAATTTTCTGAATACATATGATTGTATTTTGGGGTGGTACGGTATACACAAACGCTACTGTTTTCACTATGCCTAGATTTGTAAATATGGACATAGTCTACGTGGAGCGGGTGTGATGTATTCCTATAGGTACTGTATCGATTCCCCTATTCCTGACCCTGGTTTGGTTAATAATTAACTAGCAGCCATCCAACGGTGCAAGAACCGTTATCTGATTAAGCCACACCACGGCACAGAAGCGCGTTATCTGATTAGGTCATAACGCATGCCATCTAATTAGACAAGCGATATTCCTCCAGCCCCTGATAAGGCATACGGAGTTCTCAAAACAAATCAAACCTACAGCGACCTGGGAAAGTCCCATAGCCATTGTTTTGATTTCACCGAGAACTTCAGCAAAAGAATGTGCGAACGAGCCCGTTCATATGACATCCTTATTGACGTATATATGTCCATCCTTACGTCAATCTCGGCACCTTTCAGGTATAAATATTACCGACATTGCCTTAAGCAAACACATGCGGTAGTGACGAGATTGGAGCAGCGAGACGTGCTGAGGAGCCCAGCAGAGAGCGAAGCCCAGAGACGCTGCCCCGCCTTCCTGACGCGCTGAGAACGAGACGCTGTCTTTCTCCTGCCGAGAAATCCAGCTCCGGCGCTTCCATGCAGCCCTCGCAGGCAGCTGGAATATCAAGACCTGGGATAAGAGATACCAGCCCTCCATCATTCTAGATCTCAGGTACAGAACTGAATAACCCCTTGCAGAGAATTCTCGAATCAGTCCCTTGGCAAAACAAACTTAACTTAAACTGCTACTTATCTACTCCCGCCCACGTATTAGGCTTAGGTCAGGTACATTGGGGTAGGCGTGGTTAGAAGCACCAGTTGAGTACGATTAGTCAAATGTATATATGTATGTATCTATTTTATCCATTTTAAAGTATCATATGGCTCAGAAACCATATCAATGCTTTTACAGTATTATTTTATAATTCTGTCTCTACTGTAAGCACTTTACTTAACTACAAGTATTGCAATAATAGCGATTCATTTCTCTTGTATGAGAAAAGAGACTGATCAATAAATAACATCTTTTATTGAACCACGCCCATCTCTTATTTCTCTACAAACTGGTGAAACTAAGAATGCACGTACTGACTGAGTAAAATAAGTTGTCTATTGTTTTCACACGACTCTAGAGATACACTCTTGATTAGGGGAGAGCAAAGTTGTCATGTTCTATGGTTGTCAGAAACTAAATCCCTTCTTGTCTATCCAGGGAGGTTAAAATCCTCCTTGTCTATTCGAGAAAGTTTCTAGTGAACTCTGAGCTAGCTGGCAAACACAAACCTTTAAGTCTAATATCGTCGGTAGAAGACCTAGTTAACCTCTGCCCTAGGTCTATACTATTGAAGATATTATTCCAATGCGCAGAGCCTATTGGGATAATAGGAACTACACTACACTCTCTCTGCCCAGAGTCACCCAAAATAATGTGTGACCCCCGGAGGCATACTGGCTGTCAGTATATATATTGACAACCAATCCCTTGCTCACTTCACAAGCTCGAATAAGAGCAGCAAGCTCAATAGCTTGAGCTGACTTATAGGGGACCTGTGATGTCTCTACCACTGGGCGCAATGTAGTGATAGCGTAAGCTGCAGTCATAGTGCCATCTGGTAACTTAAAAAAGAGCCATTGACATATAGTTCACCATGGGGATCAGACAAGGGAATATCAGTCTGGTCTACCCGTCCCTTCGTCTCCTCATCCGTCCGGTAGATACAATCATGCTTATCCACTGCATCATTCTCAGAAGTAAGGGGTAGTTACATGGCTGGATTCAGCGTAGCACACCTTTTAACTGTAATGTGTGTAGAAAACAATGTCAATTCATAACCAATAAGGCGTTCACTGGTGAGGTGCTGTGTATTTGTCTTATTCAAAAGTGTACCCACAACATGGGGTATCAAGCACGACGCCAGTCGATTGTCTGATTGAAGTGGCCACAGCCGCAACTGCTCTCAGACAACTCAGGAGGGCTCTTGCAACAGGGTCAAGCACAGCAGAGAAATAAGCACACGCTCATTGCTTATCCCCAAATTTTGTGTTAGGAGAGAAAGCACGCAGCCAGCCATGCCATAGTTAGGTGTACCAAGCACTGTAGCCGAACAAAGCGCAGTTTTCAATTGCTCAAAAGACTGCTGACATTCGGACGTCCAAGGCAAAGGCTCATGCAGTTCTTTCGTTGTTAATGCAAGCAAAGGTTTAATTAATAGCGAGTAGTTTGGGATTCACTGGAGACAGAAGGAAGTAATACCTATAAAAGCACACAAATTTTTTTGAGTTTGTGGAGTGGGCATTTTAACAATGGTACTGATGCGCTCAGGAGTCAACCTCCTATCCTCCTTTGACAGTAGGTGACCTACGTAGGTGCCCTCCAGTCGACAATACTGACATTTAGAAAGGGAAACCTTATGTCCATGATGGGCCAAATGCAACAACAATTTAACTGTACTGTCTCTACAACCCTATAAGGAGATCATCAACACACTGCACCAATACATTACCTGAGGGAAGCGACAAGGAATCAAACTGACCTTTTCATGCTTGACTATACAAACTAGGACTTTCTGTATAGCCCCATGTGCACAACACAATCTACAGCTCCTACCAGCCAGTGTGAACCCAAACAAATATCTATTGTCTGGATGGATAGGAATGCTAAAAAAGCATTTTTCAAATCAATAACAGAGAAAAACTTAGCGGTGGAAGAAATCATCGTCACAAGCACAGTAATATCAGGAACCACAGGGAACTGTGGAACCACTATCTTGTTAACTTCGCGCAGATCAATCACAAACTTATAAACATCATTAGCATCCTCAGAGGAACCTGAGGGTGCCCTTTTAAGTATCTGTATTGCTTTGCCCACTTGCGTAATCTGAGCTTACGCACACCACTTACTCACACAGAAACTCCAACACTCCTCTGGAGGTAAAAATGAGCTTTATTAATATTGTAGGCAAAGGCAACAAGTCACTGAAGCTAGTAAATTCTTAGGCACCGAGTGATAGGCAATAAACAGTGAATACACCAAAATATATATATATATATAAATATGAAACTGTGAATACAGGTATATAAACAGTTAATGTATAAAGCACCTCACCAGATGCATCTGCACCGGAGACTTCAACATCCCTGGCCAAGTACCGGAAACACCAAGTCGGGATCCCTACAGAGACTGGGGGCACCAAAGTTGTCCCGCGAGTGCGTCCACTCCAAGACTGAGTTCCTGAGCTCCACCCTACAGACACTGCTTTTTATAGTTTAAATCAACATGTTCGAGAAGCCTCAAGCAGGCGCTCTCGCCCATCTAGTCACAGGTGCTGGCACCATCTCTGCATCAGATTCACCCATACAGACCTGGCCAGATTCTGTTTGGGTGTGCCGAGGCAAAAGACATTCCTTTCCCTGTCTCCGGCCTTGGAGAGCTTTGCACGGAGCATCCTCCCTCTGTCCTAGAGATAAGCATAGAATGCACGAAAACAAGCTGAATGCACAACATAACCTCATGAGATGCCTCGCACCAGCTTGTACTGGTTTACGTGAAAAACATGTTTATGTTACTACTGAAGTGTAACTACAGGGCAAGGCAGCACAAAATGGGAGTGCGATGCAACAAAATGGAAGATCAGAGCATTGCATGGAATCGAGGTCAACATGTAATTTAGCATGTGTAAAATGGCAAATGCAGTACATTCAACCCCTTGACCTTCGATTCACCCATCATACCCCATTGGCCTAAATACCATGGATCTGGGACGAAGAAGGGAGAGAAGACTAGGAATGCATTAAATGCAACAACATAATGAGATAAAAACGCAAATAATCACTAAAATAATACCCAAGATATAACAAAGCTGTCCAAAATTAGGTAGCCACCCAAACAACCAATCCCACCATCCTTGATCAACGTCTTGAGTAACCCCTTTTACTAAATCTTTTAAGGCATTAATATGTGCATGGATAGACGAAGAATGATCAGATAAATTGAAACAACAGAGCCCATCAAAGTCCTCGCAACCGTGGTTGTGCTTTAGCAATAAACAGCTGCCCTATTTTGCAAAACAGCTTTTCTTGTTCCTTGAACATCTAATAATAATTCAGCTAAAGCGGCAGAAGTATGATTTAGATTCTTCACAATTAAACAGGCAAGCTTAGCTTTAGTTTTTGCATTATAAAAGGACAGTCCGGGCACTTCTACAATGGAAATAGCCAAACTAGTGTACTCTGTTCTAGAAAGCAAGTCAATATTGGAGTCACAATCCTCAGGTAATTGAAGAGCAGCTCTAGAAGAGCGAATACGTGTGACAGAATGCATGGGAAAAAGCATATGACTTAATCGTGATAAGGCACAAGGTCCTCCAGTTATGTTAGCTGGTATGTAAATGTATGAAATATTGCCACATGAGAACAACCATCCCTTAGGTAATTTCACATGGTTAACATGGCTAGCGGCTAATACTGTGTGATTACAAACCATATAGTTGGTAACATTACTACAAAAACTGTCATGTCGTGACTGACACAATGTTTGTTGATCAGGGGTCAATTGTTTGCTTTTCTCTAGTTTCAATTGGCCACACTTGCCAATGTTAGCAGGGTCGCAAGTTAGTTGATAGCAAACGTCTCCAGTAGATATTGTAGGTAACAATACTCGTCATGTTCCTCCAGAGGCTATCTGTAACCTCTGGGCAAAAGCGACAGTACTCATAAAGACTCAGATGTGTTTGAACATCAATTTCCTCCACTACCCCATAAAAGTTAGTTTGGTTAAAAATGTGCAGAAGCACATGTGCAGGGGTAGGTACGGTGACAAGACAAGTGGATATTATATCAGCTGTTTCTCATACAGAAGTGGGAAGTGTTCAGCACATTCCCGGACAAGTACGTCCAGATGTTATCCGGTTGCTGCAACAATGCTGTCATCCGACTCGGGCGGTTGATCCCCTTTGGCATCCCCGGGCCCTCCCGGACCCCTTTGGACACGGCTAAACACCGACCACACAGCGCAAGCTCCGCAGCGGCAAGCCATACTGTGATCTAGAAACAGAAAACAAACTGGTATAATCACTCTCGCAAATAACATTTTTCAGTAGGTACATTTTCCCACTTTTCCTGTCTGGGTTTCATGATGACTAGGATATTATCCTTGCCCTTAGCGATCAATTCTGCAGGTTCAGGTGGTTTGTTTGGGGACTCCACCCACAATTTTGCCCGAGGTTCTTGTCAATAGATTCAAACCCGCCCTTTCCTCGCACAGTTAGAGGGGCTGGGGCCGTCCCCTTCATGACATTTCCTCCATAAACTGGCATGATGACCATTTGGGCAACACGGTCACCGGGTTGCACAATCAGATCATTGTTTCCACTGTTCATTAGGATAACCTTGATCTCCCCCTGGTAATCGGCATCGACCACCCCTCCTAAAACCTGGATGCCTTTAAGGGCAAGCCCAGATCGAGGAGCGATCAGCCCGAAATGCTCTGGGGGAATTTGAACTCCAATTCCTGTCTCAATCAAGGTAATGTCTCATGGTTGCAATCGATAGAGTTTCAAGGCATGTAAATCAAGACCAGCAGCCTCTGGTGTGGCACGATATGGAGCCAAAGCTCCGGGAGCTGTCTCCCAATACAGAATCGTGTTTGTGGCCACACGGGGCTTAATCTACAAAGCTGGGGTCAACATGCGCATCAAAGGAGTCTCGGCATCAGCAAGGAGTCGGTTGTTCAAAATCTGCAATGTGTCAGACAAGTGATCCCTCCACCCCTTCAATGACCATCAGACAATTTTTTCAACTGCTCCTTCAGCAAACCATTCATTCTCTCAATCAAACCCACTGCCTGTGGGTAATAGGATATATGATAGATCCACTCAATGTTATGCTGCACATTAAAATCTTGCACCATCTTTCCTTTAAAGTGTGACCCATTTTCACTTTGAACCTGCAATGGAATTCCGTAATACAAGATCAACACATTCAACGTTTTCAGAGTACTAGGCTGGGTTGCTCTCTTGCATGGAAAGGCGATGAGACAGCCAGAATAGGTATCCACCACCGTGCATGCATACTGACATCCTCGACTCATTGGCATCGGCCCGATGAAATCAATTTGCCATATTTGCCCTGGCAACTTCCCTCTGCCTAATGAGGTTCTTCGGTTTTCGACTTTGTCCCGTATTCGGCCGCCATTTTTTGTCCCGTCGCCATTTTGTGTTGCCTTCACTCAGGCAGCACGGCGAACGGAGTGTTTTTGCCTTCTCCAGCTGCTACGTGTCTCTTCTGTTAAAAAGTAACCCCCTGCCCTTGTTTACGAAACCAATGTCATGGTCTGGCCGAGTCCACTAATCCATGTCTAGGCTGATTGATCCCTGTCTCGACTGACTGCTCGGCTCTCCCTATTCTTTCCTGACTTTATCTTATCCGACTGGCCTTCGCTATTCTCTCCTTGTATTCTCTTGTTACACAACTATCCTTTGAGGCATACAAGTACGTCCTGCCACCTGCAGATTGGATTGTAGGCACTAGCACTGATTAACTTGTGGGGAGGGGTGACACACAGGGTCTGAAAGAAGGGCGTATTTGGGATACTTGATAGCTTGTTTTTCAACTTTCCCTATTCGCTAGCCTTGTATGTATTGGGAGTATACGTTGTACATATGTGTGCTATAAAAGATTGTGCGCCACGGAGTAAAAGTGGCAGTCTCCTGAGAACCTACTCTGTACTTCTGGGACAACTGTGCTTAGCTGCAGCTAATAAACCTGCTTTTCTACGCCTAACAGAGTGTCTCATGTCTCTGTCCGACAAGGCAGGTGAACTCGGAGATTTAAGGCGTGCCCTGCGCCGCCAGGCCCATAAGGCCCGGTTCTTCAACTGGCGCCCAAGTGGGGCGGCTTCAGCGGTAGCGGTTCAGCCCAAGGGTCGTGAGGAGCCTCGCAAGAAAATTCCGGAGGATTCGCGGACCACGTCAAGCGACCCCTGCATGTCGAAGCGGACTGAAGGTCTTTTGCAGCGCGGCTACTCCTTTCCGACGGCTGCTGACGACTGCTGCCCTGACTGCCGCCCTGCTTTGGCCCCCTTTGGTGATGACTGGTATTGCGAGACATTAGACTGACCTCTGTTGGCATAAGAGAACACTTAGTTAAGTATTCGTGGGTAGCGCCCACTTCTTTGTTTTGTTTTTGGGGTTTATTATTCAACCATTGCAATAGCCGAAGCCAAGGGGTGAGTCTGTGTTATTTGCTCTAACCCCTTGAAGTTTGTAAGTAGACCAGTGAATTAAGGATGCCTGGTCTTAGCAAGTTTAGGAAGTTTTGTTGTTTTGATTGCAATAGGGATTCCCGCCTGGAGGACTCTTGTCCAATTCCTCCGGTTGGAACTCCCACTTATGAGCTCTATTCGAAACATGGTGTTGGCCCCATTGCCTTTAACGAGGCATGGATCTGATACACAAAGAAAGATGGTGTTCTACAGTGGCCACAAAATGGTAGCTTTGAGCCTGACATATTAGACAATCTAGAAGCAATTTTGTTCAAAAGAAAAGCCCGGCCGGCAATGTTTGACTCTTTCTGCCTCTGGCGTAAGGAAGCCAAACAGAGAGAAATTAAACAGGCAAAAAGAGATAAGAAAGAGAAAGGTATGACGATTACACAGGCTGCCCAGCAGTTTAAAGATAATAAGATTGATCAGGCGATTGAAGTCTCAGAAAGACAGCATCGTATGGCAATAGATAGATGTTACCCTGTGTTGCCTACTTCTCCACAAAGTAAGGATCTTGACGAAGATCCCTTACTGTCCCATTTGTTGAGATTGCCTCCGCCCTATGTACAAGGTGCCAATGCACCCCCATTGTTACCACTTGTCCAGCCACCTGTCGTTCCGCCATTGGTCCCTGCTCTTCCACAATTGCCTCTTCCAGTATTGCCACCCCCGCCTCCTTTGCCACCGACTCCTTTCCTCGGACTCCTGTACCTCAGTCTCCTTTACTCCCGGTTCCTCTTGTAACTGTCAGCCCCTCTCCTGCTTTGCCTAATGCCTTGTCTCCCGTTTTACTGTCAGATTCTCCCACAGCTCGTAAACGATTGGTCGATACTGTTTCTGGCCTTTTTTCCCGCCTCTTTAGGTCTTTTAATTTGACTCCTGTTCTTTCTCAAAGGCAATCCTGTAGTCAACTCCCAGGTCCTGACAAGCGAATTGTGTTGGACAATCTTGCTCACAAATGGATCATGAGTGGTCCACAGTATAGCGTGTCTGATATCATGAGCACCTTTCACCAGTGGGATGAGCCCAGGCAGAGATATATTTTTAATGTTATGTGTGACACTCTTGTAAAAGGATGGGAGGATATGAATTTGGGTTTAGCTCCCCAGGGTATGTTAGAGGTACAGGCTAAATTTGATAAAGGACTTATTGTGGGTTCTGAGGTTGAGGACGCCGTAAGGACACTTGTCACTTTCAGGTCTTTATTTTCTTCTCAGGCTTTTCTTGAACCTGATCCTGCAGTTAGACAGAAAGTGAAACACTACCCTATGCGAGAGGTTCCCCCAGTATGGAGAGATGCGGTTCCAGCCCAGGGTGGTAATCAGCCTATACCAGCTCATTTCCAGCGTATATGGGTACATGTCCCCTGGAAACGATCTGAAGTTTTGGCGCTTAAACAGTCTTTACCGGACCCTCGTAAAAATTCCGCTGGGTATTATAAAGAGCTGTCCCAGACTGTTAATGTGTGTATCATGAATTTGGCCGATATTGATATGTTAATGGGAAATGTAGTCCCACAAGCGTTATGGGCTCGGATTCGTAGGGAGGACCACGACCAAGCTTTAGGTGGTAATTGGGTGCTTATAACTGCCGCGGATGCAGCACAAGTAGGAGGCGCCAAACCCGATGCTTTGATTGCAGAATTGCGCGGTAGGATCATCACTTTAATGAAAACGATGATGCCTGCCTTACGTGTTAACTGGGATAAGTTAGCTGCGTGTAAACAGAAGAAAGATGAAAGTGTCTCTGATTTCTTTACCCGTTTCGAGGAGACGTTCATAAAGCATAGTGGTCAAGATATGAGTACTGAGGGTGGACAGCGATTATTCGTGGATACATTTGTATTTAATACACTTCCAGAATTATCGCATAAATTGAAAGACTCCGAAAGTTTGTGGGCTGGTTCTTCATCTGCCCAGATATTAGCCACTGCTCAGTATTACGAGAACAGGGATAAGGAGGAAAAGGATAAACTCGAGAAAAAGACTAAATAATTAAAAACGAAGGTTCTTTTGCAACAGGCGTATCCCCCTCGTTCTGCTCAGCGCCAATTTTAACAGCCTCCCCAATTTCAGAGGTTGTTACAGAAACCTGAACACTTTGTTCCGCGACCTTTGCTAGGTCCTAATCAATGTGCCTATTGTAAAGAGGAAGATCCCTTTAAGAATAGCTGTCCAGTTTTATTGCAACGTAATGGTGGATTGTCAGGACCGCGAGGCCGTGGTGGTTTTCAGTCAGCACCCAGGGGTATAGGGCGAGGTGAGTTGTCTCAGACACAGCGTTCCTTTCCCCCTCAGAATTCTACAAATTATTTTGACCAGCAGAATACTCAGTCTGCACAATATTACAATGACGACTATTGTGTTGAAAGTGAGAATCAGGATTTTCACACTAGTTAGGACAGCCATGGACAAAGCAAGGGAGTCGTATCAGTTCCAGTGGATCAGAATGGGCCTTATGTTGAAGTTGTTGCATTGAGCGTTTCAGAGCCATTTCTTTTGGATACTGGTGCAATGAGAAGTTCTATCATTCACTCCAAACTCCCTGGGGCACCTTTGTCTGGCTTAACAAACGTTTCTGTAGGATTCTCTGGCGCCCCAGTTCGTAACGAAGGTTCTTTTGCAACAGGCGTATCCCCCTCGTTCTGCTCAGCGCCAATTTTAACAGCCTCCCCAATTTCAGAGGTTGTTACAGAAACCTGAACACTTTGTTCCGCGACCTTTGCTAGGTCCTAATCAATGTGCCTATTGTAAAGAGGAAGATCCCTTTAAGAATAGCTGTCCGGTTTTATTGCAACGTAATGGTGGATTGTCAGGGCCGCGAGGCCGTGGTGGTTTTCAGTCAGCACCCAGGGGTATAGGGCGAGGTGAGTTGTCTCAGACACAGCGTTCCTTTCCCCCTCAGAATTCTACAAATTATTTTGACCAGCAGAATACTCAGTCTGCACAATATTACAATGACGACTATTGTGTTGAAAGTGAGAATCAGGATTTTTACACTAGTTAGGACAGCCATGGACAAAGCAAGGGAGTCGTATCAGTTCCAGTGGATCAGAATGGGCCTTATGTTGAAGTTGTTGCATTGAGCGTTTCAGAGCCATTTCTTTTGGATACTGGTGCAATGAGAAGTTCTATCATTCACTCCAAACTCCCTGGGGCACCTTTGTCTGGCTTAACAAACGTTTCTGTAGGATTCTCTGGCGCCCCAGTTCGTAACCCGGTTTCTTGCCCTTTGCCTCTCTCAATTGGTCCTTATGATTTGGAGGCCCCGGTCATTTTAACGACTGGTTGCAGCGAGAATTTGCTGGGTTTGGACTTATTGAAACGTCTTCATGCAACATTGTACTGTTCCCCCTCTGGTGTACATCTTACTTTAGGCAAGAAATTGGTTTCTCCTATGTATTTGTCTAAGGACCAACTCCCACCCGAATTGCATTCCCTTCCTGCTACGCTTTGGGCTACAGGTCCAAATGATGTTTGTCTGCTCCAAATTCCACCTTACGTGGTTACTGTCAAGCCTAATGTTAAATTACCACGCATTCCTCAGCATAAAATTTCCAGCGATGGTGAAAGAGCTCTGTTGGCTATCATCTATTATTTAGTTCAGAAGGGTGTGGTTGAAGAAACAAGAGGAAATGTTTGCAATAGTCCTGTTCTACCTGTTCTTAAACGCACTGATTCTTCTCAGCCCCCTGTATATCGTTTGGTGATTGATCTTCGGGAGGTTAACAAGATTGTTATACCCCAGTTTCCTGTTGTCCCAGATATCACTGCCTTGCTCACAATGATACCTGCTTCGGCTGCCTGGTTCTCGGTTATTGATCTCAAAAACGCTTTCTTCAGCATTCGTATTGCTGAGGAAAGTAGGGGTATTTTTGGCTTCTCTCTCGGAGGCCGAAGTTTCCGATTCAAACGTGCAGCCCAAGGCTATTGTGAGAGTCCCTCCATTTATAGTCAGGCTTTGAAATCTCAGCTTGATGCTTTCACGTTGCCCCCAGGTGCCACTCTTATTCAGTATGTGGATGATTTGTTGGTTGCTGCTGATTCAGAGGATGTTTGTAAAAATGTGACTGTTTCACTGTTACGTCATTTGTCTGACCTACATCACAAGGTGTCACCCTCTAAACTACAATATTGCCACCAAGAGGTTACCTATTTAGGTCATCTCTTGTCGAAGGAGGGAAGGCGATTGACCCCAGAACGTATTCAAGCAATCGCACAAATGTCTGTACCATCCACACAAAGGGAGGTGCGTGCCTTTTTGGGCATTACCTCTTATTGTAGACAGTGGATTCCAAATTTTTCTTTGTTGGCTAAACCTCTGCTGGCACTTACTCTGAAAGACACACCCCAACCTCTTCCCTTGACTGACGAATGTCAGAAAAGTTTTTCTAACTTACGTACTGCCTTGTGTTCTGCCCCTGTGTTAGGTACTCCGGATTACAGTAAGCCTTTTACACTCTATGTTCATGGTTGTGCGTTGTCAGTTTTAATGCAACAATTCGGAGACAATCAGCGGCCATGTCCCTATTTTTCGGCTACATTGGATCCAGGAGCCAAGGCATTGCCTAGTTGTCTCAAAGCTACAGCAGCAGCAGCGATTTCCATTCGTCAATCTTCTGGATTGGTACTGGATAATACTCTCGTTGTTATGGTACCACATGCAGTGGATACTCTTTTGAACAGAACGAAAACACAGCATCTTACGAGTGCCCGCTTGTCTGGGTACGAGCTGACGCTCTTGGCTAGTCATATACACATCAAGCGATGTAATACTCTGAGTCCAGCAACATTGTTACCCATTCAAGAAGAGAAAGACACCCAAGAACAACATGATTGTTTTCTCCGTACAGAGGAGGAAACGAAAGGCAGAATAGACTTAAAAGATACAACGCTCGTGGACCCGGATGAGACCCTATGGTTGGATGGGTGTTGTTTCAAACTTCCCAATGGTGAGACGACTTCAGCCTATGCTGTTACCACCTTGTATACAGTAGTGGAGACAGCACGCATTAGACAGAATTCAGCCCAAGCAGCTGAGCTGATTGCCCTGACGAGAGCATGTGTGTTGGCTAAGGGAAAGAGAGTGAATGTTTACACCGATAGCCAGTACGCCTTTGGCGTGGCTCATAGTTTTGGCTGTCTCTGGAAGGAAAGAGGATTCTTTACTTACCATGGGACTAAGATACAGCATGGTCAGTTGGTAGCTGACCTTCTCGAATCACTTGCTTTGCCTACCCAGATAGCAATTGAGAAGTGTAGTGCACATAAAAGAATCATTGATGATGTGGGTCGCGGGAATGCTTTTGCAGACGAGGTAGCGAAAGAAACAGCGAGAGATGCTACAAGTCGCATGTATGTTGCAGGCCCTGCAAGATGGGTCAGAGAAGGAGGAATGTGTGAGGACACAATAGAAAGTGTGAGAATGATTCAAGAAGAGGCTACAGAGAAGGAATTGAGTAAGTGGAGAGAAAGTACGGGAATGTTGGACGCGACAGGGTATTGGACGGAATTGTCAGAACACCAGCGTTGGCTGTTACCAGACGCCTATGTATTACCTGTAGTTACTATGGCGCATGGTCCAGCCCACATCAGTGCGAAAGGGATATGCAAACTTCAGGCTCCAGTATGGCAGAATGAAGGTATCCCTGAATGTGCGGAAAATGTGGTGAAACATTGTATCATTTGTTTGATGCATAATCCAGGAAAGGAAACCCCAACTCCGGCAGGTCATTTTGCTCCCCCCACGCATCCTTTTGAGGTATTACAAATCAATTACATTCATATGGAACATTGCAACAACCTTAAGTATGTTCTGGTGGTGGTGTCTACCTTTTCCAGATGGATAGAGGCCTACCCCCTAACGGATAATACTGCTTTGTCCACTGCCAAAGTCCTCTTGAAGGAATTCTTCCCGAGGTTTGGTTTGCCGCGAATTGTCTGGAGTGACAATGGAAGTGAATTTGTAGGCCAAATTATGCAGAAGGTGTGTGCGGGTCTTGGTATTAGAAAGAAATTCCATGCGGCAAACCACCCTCAGTCAGCAGGCTTGGTAGAGTGCTATAATGGCACTCTCAAGCTCAAGCTGGCAAAGATTCAGGCCAGCACGGGTCTTGCTTGGCCCGATGCCTTACCTTTGGCACTCCGATCTACGAGAACAGCTGTACACTCTTGCTTGGGACTCAGCCCATACGAGGTTGTTTTTGGACGCCCAGCTAACGTCTGGGAGTCCCTCGACCTAAAAAGTACTCCGATATTCCGTATCCTATGTTGATTGACTACTTGCATGACCTCACCACTAAATTGCGTGTTCTTCATCAGCAGGTTCAAAACGCTTTGCCGGAGGCCTCCGCAGACCCTGGTCACTCCATCCAACCCGGGGACTGGGTCTGTTCGAAGAATTTTCAGCGAAAGAAGAATCTGGTACCTCGTTGGGGGCCGCCTCGGCAAGTTCTTCTGGTGACACGTACAGCAGTAAAGGTCGTCGGAAAGAACTGGATCCATGGCGTGCACTGCAAGAGTGTACCTTTGCCTTTGCCTTTTGACCAGTGGGTCCGCAAGGGTGTAGGTAATAGTGAAGGCGAAAGGGTCCCTCGGTTGGTACCTTTCAGTAGTGCACGTCTGGATAGGACAAGGTCTGAAAATGAAGACGACGATGTGTTGCAAGAAGCTGTACCATCACATCTGTGATTGAACACAACAAACTCAGAGATTTTGTTTCGAGAACAAACGGTACCTGACAAGACCCGGTACAACCTGAGACCTAGACTGATTAAGAACAATTAAACTTTTCCTTTTTCTGGTTACACTCTTAAGAGAATTTTTTTTTCTCCATTCGTCAAGTTGCAGGGTCAAGGTAGGAGTCTTAGGCTGTGACCTGAGTAGTGGCAGTAGGTCTGCAGGACTTGCAGTGTCATAGGACGGCTAATAATCACAACTAAGTGATCTAGGAAGATTACCCTGAGCAACGCTTTAGAGGATGGATATTGAATTGGAAAAGAATGATAAAAATCAAGAAATGAAAAGTAAATATAAGAAACTGTTGTTTAGTCCATGTGGTGTAGCCTTGTGCGTTTTAATATGTTCATGTATTTTATTGACTTGTGTGGGTTGGGTTGTTCACACTATGCAGCAAGCACCTGTTCCTACTTCTGTTTCTTTGCCTTTTTCCACTACTGCTTCCCCGCATCAGTTCCATACACTCCCAGAACACGAACAAATTAGGAGAACAGAATACTTTAACAATTCATTCATCCAGCTGTTGCATCAGCATCAACTGGCAGTCAATACTACTGACTGTTGGGTTTGTGGACTCATGCCCCATAACACAGAAAAAGGGATGCCATATTTAGTCCTTCCGTTTTCTTATGAAGGTTCCGCTTGGGCCTATTTGGCCATGTTTTCTAATGCATACCAGAATCAACTTCGACATCCTCTCGTTGGTCCATATGGTGGTGGAGCAGATTTTAGTCATGGTTCTTTGATAAAGGGAATAGTGGCTATGGTTAGAGTTGCCGAAAGTGGTAAGATCCCTGTTGCTGAGAAACGAGCGTATGATGGTTGGAACATGACTCGTTACGTTGCTAGCCTCACAGATAAGGCTAGACTAAGGAGATCCCCACCAATTTGGACCATACCTCACCGAGGCAATTTGTGTTTACAGATAAATGGTCAAAATACCAAAAACCAACAGGAAAAGAGTGTTTGTTCCTTACATACATCTATTCATCCCAGATTTCTTCACCATTAGTACCATCTCAGGGCACATACTTTGTCTGCCACGACAGAGCCTACACGTGGCTCCCCACCAATTTTTCAGGAACGTGTTGTGTGGCTTTTCTTCTCCCTCCGACATACACTGCTCCTTCAGGTCATCACAGAAATAGATATGGCAGAGGGGTTATCGATTCCAAAGACACAGCAGGACAAGAGGGAGGGGACTTTTTCAAAGGGTTCCTTCCTTTCTGGGGCCCAATGGCCAATAGTAGAAACATTAGACAGTTAGTTTGTGTTGTTGAAGCTACCATAAATGTGACTTCTGGAGCCTTGAGTAATCTAACAGCCGAACTTCAGGCGGACTGCCTTATGACTTTTCAGAACCGGATGGTTCTAGATATTGTTCTTGCAGATCGCGGAGGAGTCTGTAAATTGATCGGGTCTATTTGCTGCATTTATATTCCTGATAATGCCCCTACGGTATACCAAGCCATCTCTAAATTGCACGTAATTTCCGAGTCGATTCACCAGGACACAGGAGATTGGTCTGTGATGGGATGGTTTTGGGGACTACTGTCCACATGGGGATGGTAGGTATTAACCTTCCTTGGAATGGTTTTGGCCATCATTTTCTCTTGTTGTCTTTGTTTACAGTGTGGCCCTGCCATCTGCGGTCTTTGTGCCACCATGTGTGTCCCAAGGCTTGTGTCACAGAAAACAGAGAACATTAAAATGATGTTGCAGCAACAGTTCGATGACCTCATGGCCATTGACATCGACTCAGACTAACTTGAGTCCTTTGTATTTTGCCTGAGTAATGGCAAAAGGAGGGTCTGAGGTTCTTCGGTTTTCGACTTTGTCCCGTATTCGGCCGCCATTTTGTGTCCCGTCGCCATTTTGTGTTGCCTTCACTCAGGCAGCACGGCGAACAGAGTGTTTTTGCCTTCTCCAGCTGCTACGTGTCTCTTCTGTTAAAAAGTAACCCCCTGCCCTTGTTTACGAAACCGATGTCAGGGTCTGGCCGAGTCCACTAATCCATGTCTAGGCTGATGGATCCCTGTCTCGACTGACTGCTCGGCTCTCCCTATTCTTTCCTGACTTTATCTTATCCGACTGGCCTTCGCTATTCTCTCCTTGTATTCTCTTGTTACACAACTATCCTTTGAGGCACACAAGTACGTCCTGCCACCTGCAAATTGGATTGTAGGCACTAGCACTGATTAACTTGTGGGGAGGGGTGACACACAGGGTCTGAAAGGAGGACGTATTTGGGATACTTGATAGCTTGTTTTTCAACTTTCCCTATTGGCTAGCCTTGTATGTATTGGGAGTATATTGTTGTAAATATGTGTGCTATAAAAGATTGTGCGCCACTGAGTAAAAGTGGCAGTCTCCTGAGAACCTACTCTGTACTTCTGGGACAACTGTGCTTAGCTGCAGCTAATAAACCTGTTTTTCTACGCCTAACAAAGTGTCTCGTGTCTCTGTCCGACAAGGCAGGTGAACTCGGAGATTTAAGGCGTGCCCTGCGCCGTCAGGCCCATAAGGCCCGGTTCTTAACTAACTGGCCTCTCACTACCTGTGGAACTGGTCTGTGCTGAGTATGCTGACAAACAGGACAGTAAATTATTGCAGTCTTCATAAAATCTAGGGGAATATACATCCCTCTACTTTCAGCCCACCTGCTAGTGGCTCGCTTGCCCAATTGTCCACTTTTCTGATGCGCCCATTTAGCCATGCCCACCACGTCAGAATCCTGCGACTCCACCTCAGCTTCACGAATCTTCGCTTCTTGGTCTGCAAAGGAATTTCACCAACGCTCTAGTGAGTCAGTCGGGCAATGAGCATCGACATGATAAACTGTGACTGTACTCTGGGACAACAATTCCCAAATCTCCTGCCACAACTCCTTTCCCCAAACCTTCCTATTGTGAATCATCCAATTGTGAGCATGCCATGTGGGATGCCAAGTGGCTAACTCATTGGCCGTAGACCATGAATCAGTGTAAATGTGACATATACCAGGGAGCTCTTGCTTTAAAGCCTTGTAAACAGCATACAATTCTGCAAACTGACTACTTCTTCCCTCTCCAGTAGTTGACAACAACTTTTTGGTCACCGGATTATATGACACTGCCTTCCAATGTCTCTTGGTCCCCACATATCAGGCTGAGCCATCTGTAAACAACACATGCTTTTTGTCCTCCACGGACAACTCTGAAAAAGGCCCACCCCATTTCACCGGGGACTCTCGCACTTTGGGTACATCTTGCAACATTCCTGCATCTGCTACAGGAGTCTGCGCCACTTGCTCATGCAGCACTGCGGTACCTTTAGGACCGACTCGTGCTCTGTCTTGTATGTACCACTTCCACTTTATGACGCTAGCCTCCTGTGCATGCCCAATCCTGTGTGTCTTGGGTGACCTCATCACCCATTGCATGATAGGTATCTCAGGTCTCAAAAACACATTGTGTCCTAGGGTCAACTGCTCGGTATCCACCAGAGCCCAATAACATGCCAACAACTGCTTCTCAAAAGGAGTGTACCGCTCTCCAGCATCAAGTAATTTCTTTGTCCAAAACCCAAGGGGCACCTTCTGTCTGCCCTGCTTTTGCCACAGGCTCCAGGTTGCATATTGATCCTGGACAGTTACATGTAAATCAATGCTTCCCTCTCGTATGGGCCATAAATCCAAGGCACGCTGTATAGCCTCCTTCGCTGACTCACACGCCTGTTGCTGGACCTCCCCCCACTCAAACTCATGCTTCCGCGTAACCTTGTACAGAGGGGCCAAAATCGGACTCAAATGGGGAATGTGCTGCCTCCAAAAACCAAACAATCCAATGAAAAGCTGTGCCTCCTTCCTGTTTTTTGGTACTGCAAACTCTTTGATCTTTTGCCTCACTTGTGGCAGCACTTCCCTGTGTCCCTGATGCCACTGAATGCCTAAAAACTTCACACTCTGGGAGGGTCCCTGCACCTTCTCGGGGTTAATCACCCACCCTTTGCTTTGCAAGTGCTCGACAACTCTGTCTAGTTGAGCCTGCACCTGTTCTTGGGTCTCTCCTTGAATCAACACATCATCGATGTAATGGCAAAGTTGTACTCCAGGAATGACTGACACCTCGTCCAAATGCTCTGCCACCAGCCGGTGACAGATCGTGGGACTATGTAAATACCCAACTGGCAGGGATGTAAACGTGAACTACCTACCACTCCATGAGAACGAGAATTGCTCCTGGCACATGGGGGCAATTGGAATCGTAAAAAAAGCATTGGCAATATCAAGTGCCGCATACCATGTCCCATTGTGTTTCTGAAATTTCTCAATCAAAGTGATGGTGTCTGGGACCGCGGCTGTCAATGGGGGCATATGCTTATTAAGCTCGCTGTAATCAACTGTCATGTGCCAGCTTCCATCCGCTTTGTGCAAGGGCCACACTGGGTTATTCCACGCCGTGGTAATCGGTCTCACCATCCCCGCCTCCACCAAGTCCTGTATGGTTGCGGTAATCTCATCATGTCCCCCTGAAATCCTGTACTGCTTTATGTGAGCTACTTTTGTTGCTTGGGTCACCTTTACTGGGGGAATCTTCAAGCGCCCCACCCTCACAGCAACCACCGAGAAGTACTGCTTTGACCCAAACTGATAGCAACCATCATCTAAATATAGGGTCATACCTTTAAGAATGTCAATGCCAATGATGTACTCGGGAATAGGCACAATCAAAACAGTGTATGCTCTCTTGGGAAGTCTGCCTATTTTCATTTGAATTACCGTTTGCACTGCTGGTGTTTCCTGTCCTCCCAAACCTGTGATAGTAAAATACTGTTTTTTTAATTTTCGTGGATTGCCATGTATCAATGTGGCCTCCGCTCCGGTGTCTATCAAAGCCTGCACCTCCTGAGCATTTCTATTTTTCCAATAGATCTCAACCCTCACATGTGGTCTATTATCTTTGCGAGCCCATCTCTGCACCTGAGCTTGGCCCATTTCCTAATCTAATTTTCGCATGTGCAGCTCTGCATCTGCCCGGCGCAGGTCCCGGCGCAGATCTGAATACAATGTTGGGTAACCCTCAGGGAACAACTCCTTCTCTTCCCGGTCTCCATCTGAATCTGTGTAATCTCGGTCCCAACCTTTCTCTTTTGTCACTCTCACATGAGATTCCCTCTCTCTCTCTCTCTTTCTCTCTCTCTCTCTCTCTCTCTCTCTCTCTCTCTCCTTTTTCATGCTTCTCCTCAGGCTCCGCTTCCCTGCGACTCACTTTCTTGATATCTTTTCTATTCAAATGCCTACTCCCCTCCTTCCTACCCAGTCCTCGCTTACGGTACATTTCCCACATGCTTTTGGTCTCAATACCATCAATCTCACTCCTTGACACCCCATCGTTTAGCAGTGCCAAAAACATATCACGTCGGGTCACTCGGTTGTTATCAGAGCGGGACTCTGAGGGCGAAGCCCTGTCTGGCTTGGCCCATTCCCCAAGCTCTCCCAGCTCACCCACTGCCTCGACTACTTCTCCTATAGTATTACCAGTTTGATTAATTAACAAAGTCATTATCACCGCTTTATATGCAGGGGGAGCCAAACAAATGATTTTGTTTCGCATCGACACAGTCATTAACTGACCCATCAAATTATGCGCCTCACCTACAAGAACAGCCAGTTTCATCCCCATCTCCTTAATTCTCTGTAAGGCATCTCTTAGGGTGAACCATGGTTTTTCATTCCCGGGCCTGTCTGAATCTGTGGGGTACCTGTGACCACACCCCCACGCAGCTAGCTGCAACAGGGTTGTTTGGTCATCACCGTGGAAAGTTCGGAAGCATCCCTGCACAGCGGGATCAGTACTGAGAGTACAAAATTTGGCAGCATCCCCATCGTCTAACATGACCCAGAAGCACCGTGATCATAGAGGCGCACCATCCAAGCTAATAGCATCTCGCCAGGCTTCTGTCTAAACCTCACTAAAAGATCACTGATTTCCTGCTGAGTAAAATCCTCCAGGCTATTTAGCATTACTCCATCTGGGTTCCCTGGAGCGATTTGAAGGTTCCGTCTTAGAATGGGCTGCGCTTCCACTCTCTTAGCATTTTTTCCCTCTTCGTCCTGTCTCTCCCACTGTAAGGGCTACTCTCCTTCTGAGGAGAACTCTGACGATTCCCAGATGTTGGAGTCCCAAGTCGATGGATCAAAATCTAAGCCTGCTTTGGCAATCGCTAAATGGACTTTCCTCTTGCTCACTCGCCCCCTCCTTTTCTTGTATCTATATTGTATCTATATGCAGCGACACGGACTACAGCCCTTTCTGCTATCATTTGATATGTTTCTAACTTATCTTGTAATAACTTATTCTGACAGGAAAGCATCGTAGAAATATTCTTAGCTTCAATAAGTTGTTTTTCTAAGCTCAACTGTTCCCGCTGCAGAGATAAACATTTGTCAAAAACTTGATGGTAGGCATGCAAGAGAGCCCAACCTCTGCGACCCACTGTACATAATTCTTTGCCTTTCTCCACAGGAACCTTCCGTAAACAATTTAAAACATCTTCTGGCGTTGTTTCGCCCAGACAGTCAAACCAGCTCTCACTTAATCCTGAGCTTTTAGAATACTCACGCGCCAGCGCGGAGTACGGCGTGGCATCCCAGCCAGGAATTTGCATGGGGGCTAAAGGGATTTCACACGGTGCCAAGGAACCAAAACCACCTTTCATCTTTTTAAACATGTTACTCCCCACGTAATTTACGAATTCTGCCACCGACTACGCCAAAATGTATTGCTTTGCCCACTTGCGTAATCTGAACTTACGCACACCACTTACTCACACAGAAACTCCAACACTCCTCTGGAGGTAAAAATGAGCTTTATTAATATTGTAGCACTGTGTCCACCAAAAATTCCTTAGTCGAGCCTTGCAAATCCACTGTGAAATAAGGGCCACGCTAATCTACAGGTATTGGAACTGGTCCCTCTCCCTGCCCCTGGCTGTCCTAACTATAGGACATACCTGTTGCTTCATCGGTATCATAATCATCATGATAATAATGACCATCACAAGGGTCCTCAAAGTAATTATTATCAGAACGACCCTGTAAAACAGTGGCATTCTGAGCACACTCTATCCCACGATCCGTCCACCAGAACCTCGCCCTCTAGGAGCTGCAACTTTCTGTAAAAGCACAGGGCACTGGCTACGCTAATGACCCTCTTCCTTACAATCGGCACACTGATTTGGCCCCAAAGGTGTCATTGAAGGTTGTCTACTGGTACGTGGAAGCTGCCTAGAAGGCCTACCCCGTCCCCTGTTATTTCCCCAAAACGCTTGCTGTAACAACACCTTTGTCTTTAAATGCTTGTGTTTCTTATCAGTCCTAGCATTTTCCTTCTGATCGCGATGTTCATAGTAAACTGAGCCATTTTCAAAATAACAGAGGGGGAAGAGGTGGACCAAGTACTCTCAGATGCCTGTAAATGAGTCGCAATTTCAAGATGAAGATTAGAAACAAATCTATCAACAATCAAACTCCTCCCTCAATAGACATATGCTACCCACTATAGGCCAAAAATGTATCTTCGAACCGTGTTAAGAAATCAGACACTCTTTCATCCTTATTCTGTCAAGAAGCTGTCTATTTATCCCAGTGTACCTTCTTAGGCGGCATAAGGGAATGCAGATGTGTAATAATGCAGCCTGGCAAAGCTGATATCTCGGCTCGGGGTTTATCACCTGACTTCCTTTCCTGATCCTATCCTTTAATCACATCCAATGTACCATCCGACTCCGTGATGTGGTGTTGAGTATCAACCTGTCTCCAAACATTAACCGTAATGAGAAGACAATATAACATTTCAATATCAGCAAGAGTCATTACAGTAGAAGAGGCAGCCTCTGTCAATTCTTCATAATAAGCTGTATGATTCTTCCTAGGATCAGGCAAATGAGCCTTAAGGCTAGAACCTCACTTCTTTTCCATGGAGTATAAACCCATTGTTCCTGAAACTGGCCGCTACAGCTGGTCTAGTAACTTTTGAGTGCTGGTCCGTTATCTCAGGGATTTCTTGGTGATATATAGGATGGACCTCCCTCATCGTAAACTGAGATACAGGAGTAGGGCTCCTCTCATGTAATCTACTGCTTTAAATAACAAAAGTTGTAACTTTCCCAAATACTTGCCCTGGTTCCAAGTCAGCAGCATACACACGATCTCTAATATCAAATAAAATCTGAGGCGCTTCGGTCTCGGTATGTTGTTGCCAAAGACTAATCAACGTAGCTGACATTTGCTTAAGGGCCTGCTGCTGTATAAAGGGTTCCAAATCTTGCATGACTTCCCAAACATCCTCCACACTAAAAATTGCATTACGAGCCCACTGCGCAGCCTGGTTGGCTATTACTTGTTCGTTTCCCCACCCCAGATTGCACTAATGGGTCTATTCACTCCTTGAATTTCATCCAATCTCTATCATCAAATCCGCACAGTGGTGTCTCTACATTCAAAGGTGTCGGAGGATGAAAAACCATGGAAGGAAAAACAACAGAAGTGACAGGTACAAATGTTGCTGGTGGTTGCGCCAGAGGAGGCAGAATGGAGGATACAGGAGTCGAAACAGTAAATGTGCTGAGGGACACAGTTACTAAAGATGGCAAGGGTAAAGAAGGAGCGGGAAGTGCCATAGCCACAGCCGGCAAAGCAACAGCTGTGGATACAGGAACAGCCGTAACAGATATAATAGGCTGCTGTGACTGTAAAGAAATGGCAGGATATATTCTCTGTGGAGCATAAGGGGGCAGGGGTCGAGTAGTGTCTAACATCTCCTCTACAAAAGTATCATCTTCTTCTTTGGTCAAATAAGATTTATTTATATGCAAATGAAATCTCCTATCTTCACGTTCAATTCTAGGCTCCTGTTTTTCTCTATCATATGCCACAGCTTTCTGTGTCAATGGTTGCATTTTCCCTTTCCGTGCATCTCTCTCCATCTTTAACCGTCTCTGTGTAGCCTCCTGCTGACAAGTTTTGAGAAAATCAAACATAGACTGTCTACTTCTTTTCATAAATTATTGCTCCTGTAAAACCTAATTTTTTGTTAATCAAAAGTGCCTGTCAACGGCCACTGCAACCCAGCATTGTCCCTCGTATATTTGTGGCATTATGTACAAAACATAATAGGGCCAAGGCCATTTTTCACATACATATCAAAATGAGGGCTGGCTGCAGGAGGCGCCGGCTGAGCTTCTACCAATCGAGCATCTGCAGAACAATATCAACAACACGAATACACGATTTTACTAAGAGTAGGCATTTTAAAAGGAAAACAAGTTTGTTGATTTTACCTAGCAAAGTAATTGCAAATACTTTTATCAAAAACGATCCTCAGACCATACAAAACTCAAACCACAATGGTACCATATCCTCAAAGAACCAAAACAAACTCACCTGATATGAGTAGCACAAACTGATCAATTCTCCACTGCTGACTCTTCAGACCAAACGGTCAGATCCAAGGGTTTCACTGTTCAGTACCCCACTTGGGATGACCACGGGGCGAGGCACTGTCCAGCAGGATAGAAGGGGCAGCTGCAAGCAAATAATGCTCTTTGTGCAGGGATCCCTGAGCCAACTGTCCGGCCCGACGATGTCCTCGGCCTCCCCTCCGTCTGCGTAAAGGGGATGGATCAATCACCTGAAGGTGACCCTGTTCGGGCGCCAACTGAAGGAAGTGCCCCGATTAGGGTTACCCGGGTCACTAATGAGCACCTTTCAGCATTGCATGCCAAATGAAGAGTCGGTCAGACAGTAGAGAATATAAACCAATAACTGTTTATTCATATACACTCAGACCAGAGCACAGTCGCTAGGAGTGATGCAGAGGGACTGAAATCGACATGCGTAAAGAAATACATTATGTATGTTTCGTAACTGAGCTAAAACATACCCATGGTGGAATTTTCCAGGCAGCTGCGGCTAATCAATAGAATACAAGAAGAAAACGGTTTCAGCACTCGTATTTTACACAAAGTTGCAAAGTCCAAGGTTGTTCCAGTCGGGCCCATCACCAGACTAGTGGGAGAGGGCCTTTATCTAGAGAGAAAGGTATGCACTAATGTTAACAGTCTATTCATTAGTGAAACAAAACCTAACATTGCAGAAACTAAACATAACAGAGGCCTTTTCTCAGAAATAGCAAAGGATTTGTTTTGATCATAATTCAAAATGGCGCCTGAACAGAAAATGGTACAGCGAATGCTAACTTCACATAGGCAATGCACAAACACAAATATTTCTATTCTAACGGTAGGCGACACTGAAGTTCTCCAACCCAGTCTGGACCCAATTAACCAGTCTGTAAGGAGGCAGGGGCATTGTTCAAGCCAAAAGGCATGGCTCGGAACTGGTAGTGCCCTTCTGGTGTTGAGAATGCTGACCTCCCTTTAGCCCCCTTGGTCAAGGCAATCTGCCAGTACCCAAATGTTAGGACAAACGTGCTGTAGAACTTGGCAGCTCCAACCCGATCAATGAGCTCATCAGCTCTGGGGATGGGTGTGCATCAGTCCGGGTGACGGCATTGAGCCAACTGTAGTCCACACAGACCTAAGGTCAGGTGTGACAACTGGAGGGGCGGCCTTGGGATCCAACACGAATTAGCTGGATCCTGGGCTGTTTGAGGTCTCAATAACCCCTAACGCTGCCATCTCTGAGACCTCCTCCTTAAGGCTGGCTCTTACCTCATCAGACAACTTATAAACATTGTTCTTTACAGGTGTGCTGTCCCCAGCATCAATATCATGGGTACACCATGTAGTGAGCCCTGGGGTAAGGGAGAACAAAGAGCCAAACTGCTCCAGCAACTGACAGCAGTCTCTCTGTTGATCTAGGGTCATTGTAACGGAGAGGCTGACACCCTCCACGGACCCATCCTGCTCTTTGGAAGATATGAGTCCGGGAGGGGTTAACTCTCCTTTTCCACCCAAACATCAGTAACCAGAAGCATGGTAATCTCAGACCTCTCAAAGTGGAGCTTAAGGCGGTTCACAGTCTTGAGCACCACCAAGTAGGTGACATCATTCTTGCACTCCTTCACCTCAAAAGGCCCAGACCAATGGTCTTGCAGGGCCCAGGGCTCCACTGGCTCCATTACCCACACCTTTTGACCAGGATGAAACTCAACCAGAGTGGTATTCTGATCATACCATTCTTTCATGTCCTCCTGGCTAGCTTTCAGGTTCTTCAGTGTGAGCTTCCGGAAGCGAGCTGTCTGGTTGCGGAACACCAGCATGTAGCAAGCTACCGTCCTGGGGTGGCTTCTAGGGAGCTTGCTCCTAGCCTTTCTTAAGCAAACTGAGAGGCCCTCTCACAGGACATCCTTATAGAAGTTCAAAAGGGCTGAAGCCAACCCACCTCTGTGGAACCCCCGTGTAGGTGAATGAAAGGCAAGGAAGAAGGACATCCCACTAAGACTCATGGGTTCATGTAGACCCATAATCATGCCTTTGAGGGTACAGTTGAACCTTTCAACCAACCCATTGGTTTGGGGAGTGGTGAACTTAAAGGTTACCTCACACTCCTTCCACATGGACTTCATGTAGTTGGACATGAATTTGGTACGCCGGTCAGATACCACTTCATTGGGGAAACCACACGGGTAATGATCCCCATCAGTGCAACTATGGGCACAATCACTGTCTTCAGAGGGATAGCTTCCAGGTACAGGGTGGCACGGTCCACCAATAGCAGAATTAACTTGTTACACATTGCTGTCTTGGGGTCTAGAGGCCTCACAGTGTCAATGTCAACCCACTCAAAAGGGGTGCTAATGACAGGGAAATGTTGCAGCTGGGGCCTTGCACCTCCCCCCTGACTTGCCAACTGCCTGGCAGGTAGGACAGGACCTGCAGAAAGCATCTGAGGCCTTCCTCACTTGAGGCAAATAAAAGTGGGTCACAAGCTTGTCAAAGGTCTTGTTTTGCCGCAAATGATCTGCCAGTGGAACATCATGAGCCAGACCCAGAAGGAAGGTCCTAAAGTGCTGGGGTGCCACCAACACACGTGCTGCACCAGGCTCTGGAACCTTAGACTCACTATACAGCAGATTATTCTCCCAGTAGATCAGCTGCTGCCCTGAGGCGTCACCAGCTGCCTGGTCCTCAGCCAGCCACCGAAAACCCACAAGAGTATGGCACTACTTCTGTTCCTTGCAGTATTACAAAAAAGGGTGTCAGTTAAGTACTATCCTGCAAACAGTGTCAACATTGACCTATTAGTCATAACAGTTTTATATCACAAATCAAAGCAAGGTGATAATAGTATATGCACATTTCATCAATAATGTACTCCTTGAGACAAGATGATCAAGCCGAAGTCCTTATGTATTTGTTATTCAAAAACATCAAAGGAACAGCCAACACGTGTTTCGTCGGTACACAGTCCGTACCAAGACTTTCTCAAGGCTGTAAACATAAAAACAATACATAAATATACAGATGTGACTAACCCCTAAAGGACATTAGATTATATCAAGAAACTGTCCTACTATAAAAAATTCACTGTCGAGATAAAATGGAAAGAACAGGCACCCGAAAAAGTGTGCAGAGAACCAGATGTTGTGTCAAGAAAGAAGACGACAAAGCAGAACCAAATAGAAGTGGTAATTAAAGATTGTCGGTGCTTTAGCGAATATTAACTTGCTTAGAACTATGAAGAAAGCCAAGAGGAGAACAAGAGAAGATTAGTTAATGGTTGAATCAAAAATAGATTAATAGAGAAAAGAGATTGGCACGAATGAGGAAGTAGGTCAGAGAAGGTTACAAGGCAAGTCAAAATCATATTAGCCACAGTGACTAGTGTAGGTGAAACCTGATTGTTAACTTAGTGAGTGAGCGCAAAAAAAACAAATAAACCAAATAATCAAGGTGACAAATAGGACATTTAATGCGAAGATATAATGATCAAACCTCGATGGATGAATGGAACACTGTAAGAAGAAGAATGGTGAAGGGCACGAGAAGATATATCATCCCAGACCTAGGAGTTGAGAAGCAATAGGAAATTAGGTTCCAGTGTTATATCCTGTTAAGGTGATGCAAAGCAATCTTGTCATCAAATAACACCAAAATAGAGGACAACGTGCTACACACTAGAGGGGACAAGTAGAGCAAACATAACATATGCATAGTTAAGGTAGAGATAATCTAAAGCAATAAAATTGACACCACAGCAACGAACAAATGTACTTGTAAATGTATTGTTGAGCAAAAAGGTCATAGGGACAAGAAATATCAGAGGACATGAATCCGGCATATATGAATAAATGGGCATGTAGTTAGATTAGCTCACCCGAACAATGATAGTGTCCCGGAGCACAAATCTCAGTTGCCGTTAGAAGAAGATATAAAAGAGACAGTGAAAAGGCAGCCGTCGAGCAACTCTCAGTTGTCCGCTGGAGGGGAGTTCGGTAGTGGCCAGATTTCGTGTTCACAGTATATCTCTACAAGGCAAAGAATAGAGAATAAACTAATCCTAGTATTCCCAAAGGCATGTAGTTAAGAGATCACGGTGTCAGCAGGCGTATCGAGAACCTTGATATAAAAGAACACTGGACCCATGCTGCCTTCAATACAGGAATTGATAGAAAATCAGAGTACTACCAAGGAGAATATAAATAAAATAACAGTGTATAAATTGCGGAAACATATTCATTTAAAAAGCCCTGGACAGTAGGTCTCACTATTGTGTGAAGCTCTGAACATTATGTCTCTAAACAGGAGCGTATTCAAGAACATGTGAGAGCTATACGGAACAACAATCCAAACTACCCGCTAGCAGTACATTACAATGCCGAACTTAAGTCGTCCGAGATAATTAACATCAAATTCCATGGCACTGCAGTCCTTACAAATGATCCCCCAGGTGGTGACAAAACAATATCACTGAGAAAACTTGAGGCACAGTGGCTAATTAGATTGAGATCAGTTGATCAAGAATTGAATACAGATAGAGAAATGCATGTATTCTTATGCCAATAATATGTGAAGTACATTATGTTTATTGCTGTTTCAATCCATATCTTAATTGGTATCTGATTTCATGGTTGCCATGTTCTCTATGCAAAGGATCTTTATGACAAATTTTTCTTGCATCTTTATTGAGACCCATATATAAACATTTGGTCTAAATCGATGTCAGCTTGATGTGTATGATATAGACTGTCTACTCATTAACCCTTTTAGAAGCATTCCTCCTATTGATCTTCTCAATATATTATTTGACTGAGACAATCACCTTATATTCTAATCTCGTTATTGTTAATATCACGTAAATTGAATCTACTGTCATTATGGAGACTATTGATATGTCTATTTAGAACATTCATTACGGGACGTAACCTGATATTTTGCAATTAACTTGTTTGTATTTTGTGTATTTTAATTCTCTATGTATTTCTCTTAATCCAGAACACTCTTGTTTCCTACTTACTATTATCCCTTCCCTGCATTTACATTTAATCATAATAACTAATGAGGTGGTCTGTTTACCGTCTGCAGTTCTTAAAATATACCTTCTTATGAGTCACGATTTCAGAATAGTGGTCCTCTTAAATGCTTATCGACATTCACCCCAACTAAACTGGGCATGATTAACTTTAGCGGCCATTACACAGAACTTTGCATATGCGTGACCATTACCCAGCCATTTATACTAGCACGTGGCTTATTTTTAGCTATTTGCCTCTGCTAATTGTTTTTCAATATTATGTATACAGGGTCAGTTTCGCTTTTCTCCTCACTAAGTTTTTGTTCTTACTGTCGCTTCGTAATACATTTTTTGTACTTTTGACTTGTCATTGAGCATCGTACTTGGAGCCCTTCATGGCATGGGACTATGCGGCACTGTTCGAGTTTTAATGCACTCACATAGCTGCATTAGGATGTAGTTTTATCTTGCAGTCCATTTTTTGCTTTCGTTATTTTCACATGACCGGATCTGCATATCATATGACTGTCTACAAACCAATAATTGATTATTTAAGATGGCGGCGACGTACTGTTTGGTTTCAGTCGCGTTATCAAGCAGGCAGATTACCATAAACTCGGTGTAAGTTCTATACCATGTGCGCGTTTGTTAATTTGGTATTTTTGCCTTTGAACATTATTTATTTACGCGCTATGGGCAATCTAATGACTTACTTATACATGGCTTCATTTTAGATTTCGGAAGTGGCGCCTCACAGTATTACACTACAGCCACAAGTACTACTAGTGACTATTTCGGTCTTCATTATGCCGGACTGGAAAATAACCAGGATTTTGGGTATGTGTTATTTTAACTGACTTTTGGGGCCATTATCAACTAACATTGAGTTCAAACATATCCACTGTTTTTGGCAAACTAGCTAACTCATCCTTAACAACCCCTCTTATAGAACTTTGACGACTATAATCTGGAAGATATCATATCCACATCGTTATCTACAGTGGGTGAGTTTGTCTATTGACAATATATAGTAGGACCTTTCGCTAATCTGGGTGTTTTTTAATGTCATGCTTACTATTAGGCTTGAGCTAACAGGTTACTTATAGGCTTACTCTCATCTTTGTATTTAACAGGCCGCTTACGCTCACTGGTGCAGACTTTGCTCGAGTTGTTTTCAATAAAAGGGTCATCACTGAACCTTCAATATCCCTTATAGGGGTGACCTTATATCTGTTTAGAGACTTAGGGGCCCATTAGGATAGCGGGTGGAAAATCCCCCGGACCACCATGGAGGTGGAAAACAACCGTCCGCCGGGACCGTGGATAAACTGAAAGGTCAAATTAGGATCAACTGCCAAAAAAGACCGACCGCGGCGGTAGCAGGCGAACAAAAACCACCCGACGTGGGCGGTGACAACCCAAACCCGACCGCTGCTGTCGGAAAAGCTACACCATGCTGCAAGCATAGCGGAGCCACCGCACAGGAAATTCGGATTTCCCCGATGGTCCCGCGATACGAACCCCTGTTTCCGACCGCCGCGGTTGCACACTGCAGTGAATGAGAGAGACAGCGGAAGAGCTGCAGCATAGCCACCGTAGCGGACGGTACATGAAAAACATGGCGGACGAAGCCAAAACACCGCAACGATGCCTAACTGACCACAAATCAAAGTAGCCATGCCCCACAAATACACAAAACACATACCAATGATAAAACAAATGCAAAAAAAAGAAAAAATACAATTCTCAGGACAACACCCACAATACACCTCACATCAAAGGCCCAATTGGACACACCCACACAGCTGAGTATAAATACAGTCCCTTTACTGACCACGATCCTTTGCAACACTCCAGAAGAGAAGGCTAAACACCACATCTTACAGGAGAGGCAAAACAACACAACACACACACCCCCACCACCACCATCACTACCATCATCACAGCTCAACACCACACCCACCACACACACCCCTGCACCCACAAACACTGCAAACACCAACCACCACGGCAGCACAGAAAATGCCAAAATTCACAGAGGGTGAGTTGACAGTCATGGTCAATGAGATAGTGAGAGTGGAACCACAACTGTTTGGTAGCCTGGTCCAACAGACACCATTAGCCACAAGGACACAAATGTGGGAAAGGATAGTCCAAAGGGTCAATGCAGTAGGGACCATCCCGCAATCCATGAAGGAGATCATGAAGCGGTGGCATGATCTCAAGAGGGTTGTCAAGGAGAAGAGGAGCAAGAAATGGGAGCTGGCGAACCGGACTGGCAGGGGCCCTCCCATCCCACAGAAAACATTCCCACCACGGGAGGAGGAGGTGCTTGCCATACTGCATCCTGAGAGTCTCACAGGAGTATCTGGGGGAACGGAGGCTGGTAAGTACAAACAAATGGCAACCAACACACTGTACTCCCTTACACAACCCATACACCATTGCACGGTTCACACTCACCTAACAGGTAGGCACCCATCCTCACTGGGAGACATGTTTGGGTTGAGAGGCCTGCACTACCACTCCCAGCATGCCCCCTGTCCCACACTCCAGCAGCATGGAGGCCTCCCCCACCCAGGAGCATATGTCAGCCATTGCACTGTTCACCAAACAGATATACATGTAGGTAGCCATCTTTTATTGGAGGACTGTTTGGGGTGGGAGGCCTGCATCACCACTCCCAGCATGCCCCGTGTCCCATACCCCAGCAGCATGGAGGCCTCCCCCACCCAGGAGCATGTATCAGCCATTGCACTGTTCAACCTCACCTAACAGGTAGGCAGCCATCCTCACTGGGAAACATGTTTGGGGGTGGGAGGCCTGCACTACCACTCCCAGCATGCCCCCTGTCCCACACCCCAGCAGCATGAAGGCCTTCCCCACCCAGGAGCATGTGTCAGCTATTGCACTGTCTACCCCCACCTAACAGGTAGGCAGCCATCCTCACTGGGAGACATGTTTGGGGTGGGAGGCCTGCACTACCACTCCCAGCATGCCCCCTGTCCCACACTCCAGCAGCATGGAGGCCTCCCCCACCCAAGAGCACGTGTCAGCCATTGCACTGTTCACCAAACAGACTTACAGGTAGGTAGCCATCTTGTAATGGAGGACTGTTTGGGGGTGGGAAGACTATATCACCACTCCCAGCATGCCCCGTGTCCCATACCCCAGCAGCATGCAGGCCTCCCCCACCCAGGAGCATGTGTCAGCCATTGCACTGTCCACCACCACCTAACAGGTAGGCAGCCATCCTCACTGGGAGACATGTTTGGGGGTGGGAGGGCTGCACTACCACTCCCAGCATGCCCCCTGTCCCACACTCCAGCAGCATGGAGGCCTCCCCCACCCAGGAGCATGTGTCAGCCATTGCACTGTTCATCAAACAGACATACAGGTAGGTAGCCATCTTGTATTGGATGACTGTTTGGGTGTATCATCACTCCCAGCATGCCCCTGTCCCACACCCCAGCAGCGTGGAGGCCTCCCTCACCCAGGAGCATGTGTCAGCCATTGCACTGTTCACTCTCACCTAACAGGTAGGCAACCATCCTCACTGGGAGACATGTTTGGGTGTGGGAGGCCTGCACTACCGCTCCCA